>NC_139025.1:39136213-40336213 GCF_964662115.1 Mustela nivalis
ATTCTTATAATGTCCCCCCAATTGCACACATATTCATTAAATAGTAGCACATGAGGGTTACTTTCTTTGAAACCCAATGATATAGAGGGAGCTGTAGTGAACATAGCTAGGCACTCTTCCAACTCTCACATTTTTTCTATGGTTTTAAGCTCTATGGAGAGTCTGCTCATCCAGGCTTTCCACTCTGGCTAAAGCTTTCCTACTCTCTCTCTCTCTTTCCTCTACCCTTCGCCCCACTTGCCCCCCCCCCCATTTCTGATAGAAACTGAGGACAGAGACACACCCTCACCTTGTAGCAAGGATTATTTTGGCCCTGTCATCACTGCTCCTCCTCAGCAACCCACAATGTATACCAGTATGCTAAAGATAATCACCCTCTAGCTTCAGCAAGTTCCAAACCCCTGCTACATTTAAAGGGATACCATATAAAACACACATTTTAATACATCAGATCCACAACCACTATGAAGGAAGAGGAAGGAGCATTTCTGCTTCTTGATAAGAAGAACTAGCTGAGCACTGTGTACATCTTAGCAGTTACTAAATATAAATGAGGGTCATGGGATACAATGTTTAAAATCTTGAATTGTCTTAGAAATAAATACCCTTGAGGTATAGTTTGAGATGTTGCTCAATGCCAAAGTTCCCCAAGGACCGGAAAGGAGGGGATACATAATAACAGACATAAGCTCTCCATAGGGAACTAATGCCTGATGTTTCATGACGCTTTCCAACAATGCAAATGGTGTCAGTTCCCCTACATTGACTGTGGTGTTTTAATAAATCAAATTATCTAGGCTTCATAGATTAAAAAAAAAAAAAAAGAAACAAAAACAAGTGAAGCAAGCATAGTTTGCTTCTCTAACATCAAAGACCCCAAACCATAAATCCATAACATTCACTTTCAAAAGCAGATGAAGAAAAATATGGAATGAGTTTCTTAGATTTAATTTTAAAACAGCAGAAGTATGTGAAAGCAGAAAAGAAATGCTGAAAAACAGAAACCAGAGCAGAGGGCACTTCATTTTAGAATTTTTAGCTTCTCCAGGGAGCATGAGAGCTTAGTTCCTTCGTGGCTAGAAAGCCATAGGCAAAGTTTGCAAGCTCTTTTTGCATTGAGTTCAGTCACTCAGCTCAAGTCAGTAAATCAGATACCCAGGGGATATATAACACATTATTAAATTTATGCAAAAGCTCTGAGTTCATCAAGAAAAATAAATAAAGGTGCTAAATGTCACAAGTGAATTTGCTGGTAATCAAACCATCCAATATTAAATTGATTTTTAAATCATATGGTCTCTTTCTCTGCAAAGTTTCATTCATAGCAGACACTTGTCACTTTTTTTTTTTTTTTTTTTTGGTTAGACACATTTCATTTCCCTTCTGATAACATCTCAGTTTCCTTTCAGGGAATTGCTTTTCCCTAATGTATGCAATCTTAGTGGGAAGTAGTACCTACCCCAGCCCCACCAGCCAAAAAGGTTGGGTGTAGCCCATCCCAGCCTGTCCATAGAATGAGCAGATAGAAGGGATGCATTGACACAGACTCAGCCAACAGGTTGCTATCCCCAGCCTGAGAATCCCAGGGGAAGGATACAAGGATATGAATGGTCAGGAAAGTTTATTTGTCCCATGATTTGCGCTCTTAGGTTCCATTGTGTCCAGCCCATTCTCCAAACCTGGTTTTTGAACCCCTCAGTGACTTGTAACCAGTAGTCATCCAAGAAAATCTATTTTTTCTTGAGCTCATCAGTGTCTATTTCAAATGCTTGTGACCAAGAGGTCTAATGTATTCATTTGTTCAAAGAAAAAATATCTTGAACATCTACTCTGGCATAGGAATATAGAGACATGGTACCTACACTCAGACTGACTGAGATTGCTACATAAATAGGTAATTCCAGAGTAATATAGGAGGCGCTATTATGGATAAACAAAGATCACAGAGGCAGAGGCCAGTGATTCTGCATAGGGGACCTAGAGAACATTCTACCAAGGAGGCAAGCATAGTCTAGTTTTGAAGGAGATGTAGTTTACCCTTGCAAAAAAGATGAGGCAGGCTTTCCAGCAGCAAAAACAAAGGACACACAGAGGCATGTGGGCCTGGAGGAACAGGACAGGTTTGAGATGCTTCCAGAATTAGGCTGGGGCAGAGTCTGCGGGAGTGAATGAATGTTTGCATGAGGATGAGACTACATCATGGAGGCCCATGCACTCAGGGCAATGGGTGTTGAATAAACAGCTCATAGAATGGCTAACGCCAAGATACTCAAAAGCATTGCCCTCAAATACAGGAGGTCTCAGAAAGAGGGGCAGAAGTAAAACATAAAATGGAAAAAAGATGCTTCAAATCAATCATATAACTTCTTTTTCAAGCATTGATTTAGGTTAAATAGAAGTGTTTACAGGCCATAATTAAAAAACAAAACAATCACGTTAAATCTCATGGTGTTCCAGATTTGATGATCTACTTTGTTGATCAAAAGAACATCAAAGGAGATAATGGGTAGCTCTTATTCGCTGCTAAAATATTAACTCTTGGGACTATTTGAGAACTATCTACCATTGGGAGATAATTCTCTGTGTGTGTCTTTCTTGCATTTCGGCTCACCTCACAAGTAAACACACTGACTGCCCCTGGTTTCAGACTACATTTTCAAGGATGTAGTATATAATATGTATATGTAGTATATAATAGACAGCTTTATAAAATGGCAGTAGTGTCCTCTTCAGTCTTCAACACTGGCCTAGGCTTTATGAGAAATAAGAACCCCTACTTTCACTGTGTGTAGACAGAAGTGACCAACACATGTCAAACCAGAGTGAACAACACAAAATAATATATAATTCAGTACGACAGCCCCTAGCAAGAGCTGCTGTTTTTTCATATTGTTTAGATGCTTAGTAAAATGTTTTGAATACTGTCAAATTTCAGAGGAGATAAAAATCAGGGGAGGCTTGGTGATGCAGAGGAAACCTCTTTGGAGGAGAACTTCAACTGGGCTCTGAAGAATTGGGAGAATATTTAGTGGGAGGAGATGGGGGAAATATTTATTATGAAAATTGACAATGAGATTTTTTTTAAGAGAGGGAGAGAGCGGGGAGGGGGAAGGAGATAGAGAGAATCTTAAGCAGGCTCCACACCCACACAGAACCCAACACAGGGCTAGATTCTCATGATACTGAGATCATGACCTGAGTGAAAATCAAGGGTTGGATGCTTAAACAACTGAGCTTCCCCGGGTGCCCCAAGAATGAGATGGTTAAGGAGCAAGTTGTTAGACGTGGGTTGCCTAGGCTGCCTCCTGTATTTATCCTCTAGGTGTCTCAATCTCCCCATCTGTGAAGTCTGGGACATCATGGCCCTATCCCCCAGGGAAGCTAGAGGGAAGCAATGAACCAGCAGGTGTGAAAGCTCTTTTGAAGTGAGAGCACATAAAAGCCAAGACAGATAGACTGATTATACCAACACTTATCTAATTACTGCTTCTTCTCTTTTCCAGATTAAATGTCCTTCGGTGGCTATCCCCATGTGTCACATGGCAAGGCATGAGTCCAGTCTGTTGTTCTGCATGACTACAACATAGTTTATGTTCTTCTCCAGTGTGGTGCTCAAAATTCTCCAGTTGTAGCCTGACAGGTGCAGACTGGAAAGGGATGTTCACCTTCTTTGGTGTATGTATTATAACTGTACCAGTCCAAATTCAATGAGCACCATTAATTCCTATAGTCCTGTCAACTAAAGTTCCATTTTAATGAGATTCACTACTGTATCTTCTCCATCCTGTTCTTCTGGTCTCAAAGGCAGGAATTTTGACTCATTTCAATTTGCTGTCTCTTGATGACTGTTGATTCCAAATGGTAGTAATGGTTGAAAAGATTAGCAGCCTAGGGGCGCCTGGGTGGCTCAGTGGTTTGGGCTGCTGCCTTCAGCTCAGGTCATGATCTCAGGGTCCTGGGATCGAGCCCCGCATCGGGCTCTCTGCTCCGCAGGAAGCATGCTTCCCTCTCTCTCTCTCTCTGCCTGCCTCTCTGCCTACTTGTGATCTCTGTCTGTCAAATAAATAAATAAAATCTTAAAAAAAAAAAAAAAGAGAAAAGATTAGCAGCCTCAGGACGCATGAGATGTAAGTTCACCCAACTGGGAAGACTGGACCATTATCAATTCCTAGTTTCCTGGTAAGGCTGGGCCTTAAGCAACCACACCTCCTTCTTTCTTCTCAAATCCCTTCCTCCTGACCATCAATCACTTCATTCTCAAATGACCTTGCCTTCTCCACCAGCCAGGAATTCCCTATCAGAACCTCTATGGATGCATCATCTCCACTGGCACCAATACTTTCCCTCTTAGTTCCATGATCCAAGGCTGTGTTTTGGCTTCTTATGGTCATCATTCCAATAGGCCATGTTTTTTTCTCCTGCATTTTTATTTTGCCCTCTTTATTAGCTCTTCTACCTCCAAACTTCCCTCCCCACACACAACACACACACACAGACACACACACACACACACACACAAATACGCTGTCTTTTACATAAAATCCATCTGTCATGGACTCAATGTGTGTGCCCCCTTAAAATTTGTATGTTGAAGCCCTAACCCCAAGTCAGACTGTCCTTGGAGATGGGGTACCTCTAGGAAAGTAATTAAGGTTAAAGGAAATCATAAGGGTGGGGTCCTGATCCTTACTTCTTTGTCCGCTAACACTCACTGAGGAAAGGCCAAGAAGGCAGCCATCTACAAGCCAGGAAGAGAGCTCTCACCAGAAATGGAATTTTCTGGCAACTTGGTCTGCCAGCCTCTAGAACCATAAGAAAATAAATGTTTGTTGTTTTAGCCACCCAGTTTCTGATATTCTGTTATGGCAGCCTGAGCAGACTGAGATGCCATCTATTGACCTGCCTTCCCTCCAGCTGTTGCCCAGCTGGTCCACGTTGGTCATGGCCAAGTTTCTGCCAAGAGCTCCTTAAGTTCACTGATTCTAGGTTCTCTCTTCCCATTTACTCTCCAACCCATGTCATGTACCTTCAGACTCAACTCTCTGCAAAATACTCTCACCATTACCTCCTATAACCTGCAGTGATAAAAGCCAGGATTGAAACTTTCTGCATCATTCAATGCATTCGGTCACCCCTTCCCTTGTCTCAAGGGGCTCTCCTGGTCTGTCTTCGACCCTTGCAGCCATTCCTTTAGTCGTCTTCCCAGCTACTGCCCTGTCCCAGGTCCTCCCAAGATGATCTCTGACATCTGAATGACAATCAAATTTCAACTATAACTTACACTGTGATGATACTCAACATGTCTAGTTTTGGTCAAATTCTTTCTGCTAAAGTTGTACATGCCCAATGACACAGGCCATTTGAATGTTCCTAAATTACCTTAAAGCCAGATGTTTCTGGTACTGAACTTACATATCTTTCCTTCAAACCTGCCCCCGCTCTAATATCCCCTATACACCCAATCACCAGAGCCTGAAACCTGGGGTCCTCCTGGATCCGTTCTTTTCATTCACTGTTAGCATTTATATGAATGTATGAGAATATTCATATATAAATATAAAGAACTGAATGTGGGTCTACATTAACAATCTACTGTATTCTATCATTTATCCCCTATAAAGAAGATACTGTTGCTGTCTTTGTGAGAAGAGATTTCTCAAGATTGTATAATGTTTCCAGAGTTGCACAGGTAGGAAATGGCAGAGCAGATTTGAACCCAGTTACATGTTACCACAAAACCCAAACCCTTTTTTTTTTTTAAGATTTATTTATTTATTTGAGTGAGAGCACATGGGGACAGGCACAGAGGGCAAGAGAGAGAATTGCTAGCAAACTCCCTGCTGAGAGTGGAACCCGAGGTGGGGCTCCATCTCACAACTCTGAGATCATGACCTGAGCCGAAATCAAGAGTCAGATGCTTAACTGAGTAGGCTGCACGGGCTCCCCTCCAAAACCCAAACTCTTAACAACTAAACTAGACTACTACCTTGTAATAGCTGTTGTTTTAAATGTGCTCATGTTCATTGCTACATCTCTATCTTCAGTTACTCCCCACCCCTTCTTGCTTACATTATCGCAGTAGCTTCCTGATTATTCTCCTCAGCTCCAACCTGGATTGCTTCCAAGACCACTTCAACATTGCCACCAGAGAAATCTTTTGAAAACAAAACTCTGAGTATTATGCTCAGCTAAATACATCAGACAAAGAAAGACAAATATCATATGATTTCACTTATATCTGGGATCTGAAAAATAAAACAAATGAACAAACAAAACAAAACTCGTAGATACAAAGAACAGATTGGCGGTTGCCAAAGTCGGATGGGAGGGGGTGAGTGAAGGAGATCAAGAGGTACGAATTTCCAGTTACAAAATAAATGTCACGGGGATGTCATGGACAGCATGGGGACTATAGTCAATACTATTGGGTGGCAAATTTGAAAGTTGTCAAGAAAGTCAATCTTAAAAATTCTCAAACCAGGAAAAAAATTGTAACTTTGTGTGGGGATGGAGGATAAATAAACTTAACGTCCTGACCATTTCACAGTGTATACGAATGTCAAATCATTATGCTGTACATCTGAAACGAATACAATGTTATATCTCAATAAACTCCAATAAAAAACATGCTTCAATAAAAAAATAAAATAAAACCAAGTATACTCAAAAAAACAAAACCAAACAAACATAAGTTTGATCACTTCCCTCCCTCTACGTGAAACCCTCTTTTGCTTTTCAGGACCTGACTCTTTAGTCCACAAAGTACCTAGGGTTCGGGCCCCTGGCTACCTCTCTAGCTCCCGGGGAAGGCCCCATTTTTCCCAGAGCGACTTGCAGCTCCCCCAAATGTGCATAAAATGTTACAACTCCAAATTTTTACACATTTGTTTCCTGTCCCTGAAAGGATTTTCCTCACCATCGATTCACACAGACACTGGGGTTGACTAACCCAAAAGCCCTTTCCAGCACCCTGTTACCTCCTCTCCAGAGACCAGTAAGCCTCTTCCTTGCAGCTAGTGGTGGCCACATGACACTGTCATGGCCAGTGAGATGCCAGAGGAAGTCTGCTGTGGGACTTCTAAAGAAACAGACATGGCTGGTGCTGTCCTTCCCCCACTTTTAACCACCTTGAACAGAGATGTTCTTTTTGGAACTGTGGCTGTCTTGTTGAAATCGTGAGACCATAAACCATGAGGATAAAAAGCCATAACTGTAAGGACGGCAGAGCCGAACAAAAAAAGAACATGAATGCCCAGCTAAAATCAATGTCCAGTGCTTCTGGACTTCCATTTAAGTCACTGTTATTCAGGCATGCTGTTACATCGGCCAAATGACTCAACTAAAAATAGGTCTAACAACTTAACTCTTTCAAAATTCAATCCAAGGTGTCTCTCCTGGGAAATACTTCCTGACTCTTCCTTCTGATTTGGAGGTTCTTCCTTTGACTCCTAAAATAACCTCTGCATGATTCTATCATGCATGTTATCACACTTGATGTAATCATTTATTTACCTGTCTTTCCTTAGAAGACTGTGAGCCACTAGAAGACAACATCACGCCTATTTGATTTTATATTCCCAGCGACTAGCCCATTGCCTGACCCATGTTGGGTCTTTAAGATCTGAAACATTATCAATTTTGAGTCATAAAATGCACTTTGAGTCCTCCCTTTTGGGCAAAAAGATACACCTTTAAATAATAAATTCTAAAAATTTCTCATAATTATTGTAGTCTCTCCTTGAAGGTGGGAAAACTAATTTATTTGTATAAATTTGGGCAGAGAAAGTGCCACAAATGAAGAAAAATTCATTTATCATACAGTTAGTTTCAAAACAAAGACTTTCAAACAAAAACTGAGAGAATGTGCTGGCATTGGATATTTACTTAGAACAACTACTAAAAAGAAGTGATTTAGGCAGAAGGCCTATAATCCCAGATGGAAACATGGTAATACAGGAAAGAATGTAGAGAAATGGAAAAGGTAAACATGTGGGTAAAACATAATGAATATTGACTGTTTCAAACAATAATGTTTTGTGGGATTAAAAGTATGTAGAAATAAAACACGAGATAACAGTAACAATGCCCAAACAGGAAAATCAGCTTAAATGTTGTGAGATTCTTTTATTGTCCCAGAAGTATTAATGCTATCAATTTATAGGAGACCCTAATTAGTCAGGGACCTGTGTTTGTAATCTCTGTGGTAACCACAAGAAGAATAATTAAAGAGCATATAATCTAGAAGCTAATCACAGAAAATGGAATAATTTTTAAAATACTAAATTGTCATAAGTAAGAAGACAAGAACATAGGAAAAGAGGAATAAAAAAAAAACCCAAATCAGACAAATAGTAAACAAAGATGATGATGGTGACAGTAGATTTAAACTCACATAGGCAGGCATGGTGGGCCTACTGCTTACCAAGCAGAAGCCAACCTGGGGAGGAAAGGTGGTTATCGTGGAGAAGGTATGAAGAAGGAGACAGAAGATGTGTTGGACTTTAAGACAAAGATGGAGGGATGTATTTACTGTCAGATGAACTTTCTAACTGATCATAGCCCCTGAAAACAAATTTTCTGCGAGAGAAAAGTTCACAATATCCTTACAATAAACTCTCCTTTCTGAGCTAATTTCAGGCAGTTCTGTTCCAACCTTCTGTTGCAAACAAATGACCCCTGACTGAGACAGCGGTCACGGTTAATAGGAGCGGAGAAATATGGTCTCATTATACTGGCCTCTGGGGAGCGAGAACCAGTGTCTTGGTCATGAAGCTTCTATCACAAGAATGCTTTCATAGTCCAGGTTTCGATAATGATGATTTCTCATTTTTTAAAAATATTCCAGAACACGAGGCAATCAGTCTTTATAGTAACCTTAACGGAAAGGTAGTGTTGCTTATGTATAACGGAATACTGAAATTTGTAAAGCAAAAATGTTTCATGCTATGAAAACAAAAGAAAAACAAAGGCCTCTTGGTTGATTTTTCTACCATGACCATCTGGTTTTAAAATTAATGTCTTGCCAATATGCTAAAATATTTTCTATGTAAATCTTTTACATTCTTGCTGCATTTTCAATTAAAGTCTCTGAATTAAAACTTTGTACCATGAGTCAGCAGTTAAAGCAAACATGTTTTTTCCATTTATCTTCCTTTGGGAAAACCCAGAACCAAATGCAGAATGCCTGCCATCCTGTAGTTCTCTTCATCAAACCAGATGTCCATAATTACTTCTGGAGGTTGCCATCGTGCTTTGCCCTGCCATTTGACACCATCTTTCCCATGATTGCCTACTATGGCTTCCCTTGCTGCTTTCACTGTTCCCCATAAATACTACCATTCACAGTGGGCAACATACCTGTGGTCTATGCATCGTAAGACCTGGGGACACCTCGTGTTCATGGGTGGCTTCATGCAGGGACTGCCATTTCAGGTTTGTGCTGGGGCAAACAGACTTTCTCTTTATACCCAGTTTGAGAAGCCATTGTCCTATTCTCTGAGCCATATTGCAGAAAGTTAATATTATAAGAAGGAGGGAAGATGAAGCTGCAAAGATCACGTACGCAACAATCATGAGGTCCTCATAGGCCTTATTTACGATAATGCCTCCAAAGTGTGAGCCAAAGCCATTATGACCCCCATCAACATTTGGTTGGCCTTGGACAAATGGCTAGCTGACCATCTGCTATAGATGTGGGTCTGTAAGGATGCTGAGCCTAGTAGTGTCCTGTTGCCAAAATAGCTATGGCAGCAAGCACTGCTTTTCTTAAACAGTTTTCCTTTTCTTTCTTTTTTTCTTTTTTTTTTTTTAAGATTTATCTATTCATTTTTGAGGGAGGGGCAAAGGGTGTGAAAGAAGGAGAGTCCCAAGCAGACTCCACGCTAAGCCCAGCGTGGGGCTTGATCTCACAACCCCAAGATCACAACCTGAGTCAAAACCAAGAGTCACCAAGAATCAGACGCTGAACCAACTGCATCACCTGGGGCCAGGTGCCCCCAGCACTGCTTTTCTTCAAGAAGTCCTTCTGAGGAACGCCTGGGTGGCTCAGGGGGTTAAAGCCTCTGCCTTCAGCTCAGGTCATGGTCCCAAGGTCCGGGATCAAGTCCCGCATCAGGCTCTCCGCTTGGCAGAGAGCCTGCTTCCTCCTCTCTCTCTCTCTCTGCCTGCCTCTCTGCCTACTTGTGATCTCTGTCTGTCAAATAAATAAATAAATAATCTTAAAAAAAAAAAAAAAAAAGAAGTCCCTCTGAAAACAGGACACCTTGGCCAGCTGTCCGCTCTGTAGACATTCTTTTCTGCACACTCCTCTCCACAGAAATACTCTAACCAACATAGTGATGCTAGTGTCACATACAGCTTCATCAAAAATATTACTAAAATCTATACAGATGGAACCATTTACCATTTGTTAAAACTCTACTACAAGCTGCCTATTATCTTAGGAGCTTTACCTGTCTTCTCTCTAATCCTTGCAACCTTTCAGATTGGATGTCTGCTTTCCTAATTAGCAGTAGAGGAAACCTACTCTGAGTGGTTAACTTGTTATCAATCACATGCTAGTAATTGTCTCTTACTGACATGACTATTGGAAAATAGAAAAATTAGTCTAGTTGAGAAGTATTTGCTCAGGATTTGAATAAAGAAGGGTAAATCCTGAAATGCGAACAAGTAAATCACTTCTTATTTAAAAAAAATGAAATCTGAATAATTTCATACGTAACTATCGTTTAGCGCTTTCACACAGCAGAACAGAGCTGTTAGATTTGCTTATTTAAACTTCAGAGCTAACGCACCATCGCCAGGCGCACACAAAGTGTTCTAGGAAAACTTTGTTCTTCTTCACATACTTTAAATATGTATCCCTCTGCCAGTGGTCCTGGGATGCCTTGAGCATAAATGAATGTAACCATGTGGATCACATTTTTTTGGGAAATACATATGAGCTTGTAAACTAAAGGGGAAAGAACTTGGAAAAAAGTTTATTTGGGGGTTTGATCAAAACCAAATTACTTAGGAAAAAAAAGATCATATATGTATCATCTGCAGCCCATTCAACAAATTCCCAAAGCCATCAAAACCAATGGCCTCTAAACAATCCAGGCCAGACACATCAGAAAGAGGGAGTTAGACTTGAAAAAATTCAGACCCAATTACTAAGTATATATTGTTTCCATAATTTTCTCTAAAGTAACAAACAAAAAAATTTCTCTTATGTTAAGAAAACAAGGCCCATTGTTGGGGCCTGAAGAAAAAAAAAAAATAAGTGGGTGAAAGTTGATTCTCTTAGCAGACCTAGGCAATGTAGGTGTTGATACATAAGAAATTATCATAATTAAAATAAAAAATACATTCTCTCTTCCCACTCTCATTGAGGCTGCTTGGGGGAATTTTTTTTTTACTTTCTTCATGGTGATGGGAAGTTGATTTTTTTCACTCTTCTGTGAACCCTTCAGTAGTTGTCCTGGGGCAAAATTATATACAGCCAAGCTCTGACCACAGGCCATTGAACCAGGCTTCTTATTAACAATGATTTGTTGTTGTTGTTTTGGTTTTAAAAGTTGGTTAATCCTATGACTCTCAGTCCTTGCTTTGAAAGCTCATTGCATTTGTTTCTGTGGTCTTTCCGTTTGAGCTGACTGGGGTGGGGATCAGGTAGGGGGATGGCGTCACTGAAGAGGTGACATTTGAGTGAAAGAGTCAAGAGTTCAGGGGAAGAGAGTTTCAGCCCAGAGCTCAGTAAGAGTAGAGCTTCCAGGCAGTAGAGAGCTGAATGCCATCAGAGAACAGAAAGGTCAGGAAGGGGGCCAGTCACTGAAGCACAGAGAAAGAGATTGAGACAAGAAGGAAGACCGATGGGGAGGACTGGCACAGGGGATCCTTGTTCCTGAGAATGCAAATTAGATCTTATCCTAAGTACCGGGAAACCACGGAAAGGGTTCTAGAAAGGGAGAGACATGATCTTGGATTGGGGGCAAGGCGGTGTTTTTTTGTTTTGTTTTGAACTTCAGTTTCTAGTTATTTTTTAAATTTTATTTATTTATTTGACAGACACAGTGAGAGAGTGAACACAAGCAGGGGGAGTGGGAGAGGGAGAAGCAGGCTTCCTGCAGAGTGGGGAGGTGGGGGCGGGCCTCAATCCCAGGCCCCTGGGATCATGACCTGAACAGACACCCAATGGCCCAAATTTCAGGCACCCCGAATTTCAGTTTTTAAAAAGCCACTCTGGCTGCTGTTTGGGGCACGGACTGAAGTGGGACAAGAGAGTGAAGTCAGACAGATTGAGAAGCTGAAGCAGATGTTCAGGCAGGAGAAAAATCGCTGGCCTCCCTTTTTGGGGAAGGATACAAATATTTAAGTTGAAGGACTTTGAAGACCTGATTGAGCTAAGATCCCAGAACACCTGGAAACTGTCAACTCAAGTTTTCTTTTCTTTTTCTTTTTTTTTTTTTTAATTTTATCCATTTATTTGACAGACAGAGATCACAAGTAGGCAGAGAGGCAGGCAGAAAGCAGGCTCCCTGCTGAGCAGAGAACCTGATGCAGGGCTCAATCCCAGGACCCAGAGACCATGACCCAAGCCGAAGGCAGAGGCTTAACCCACTGAGCCACCCGCCACCCAGGCGCCCCTCAACTCAAGTTTTCTTAAAGAGGGGGCAGCAGCGGCGGCGGTGGAGTGGAGGAGGGATTTAGAAAATAGTTTTGTTTTGTTTTTGTTTTTGTTTTTCAGGAGAACAGCACCTATAGAAGCACCTAAAAGCTGACCTTATTAAGTGTGTGTTATGTGAATACATTATTACAGTTAATTTATTTTATCAATCCTGCAATTTTATAAGTTGGGCATTACTAACCCCATTTTTCAGATAAAGAAATGGAGGCTTAGAAAGGTTAAATGATTGACCCAAGGTCACAAGCTAGTAATGGACGAAGATGAGATTTGAACTAATCCTTGAAAAGAGAACAGAGAGAAAAAGAGAGAAACAGGAGCCACCAGGTAGAGAAGGGATAGACCCGTGATATGAAAGACCATGTCAAAATTATAACATTGAAAACAAACTGAGGGTTGCTGGGGGTAGGGGGTTCAGGAGAGGGTGGTGGGGTTACGGACATTGGGGAGGGTATGTGACTTGGTGAGTGCTGTGAAGTGTGTAAACCTGGTGATTCACAGACCTGTACCCCTGGGGCTAATAATACATTATACGTTTATTAAAAAAATTAAAAAAATTTTAAAAATAAATAAAAATTATATCATTGACTATGGGGGAAGAAATGAGGGAGCGCTAAACATATATTAGAAGTTAATTTTTTTAAAAGATTTTATTTAAGAAGTTAATTTTAAACACTTCAAATTTTAGCTGAGAGGGGGGGAAAAAAGAAAAAAAATAGGTCAGGCCAAATATTGCTATTTAAAAAAAAAAAGCAAATGGATTTAAAGAGCATAGTCATTATCAGAAAGAAAAAAAAAAAAAAATCAAACAACAGACACTGAAGCCTCAAGCAAGAAAGGAAAGAAGGAAGGGAAGAAAGAAGGAAGATGTGGGCCCTCACCACAGGAAATAAAAACTTTTCTCCAGAGAAGCAACCCCATGCAGCGTCCCTTCATCAAGGAGGCACCTGGAGTACAGACAGGGGAAAGGCCGCGCACTTGGGGCCACTCGGTGAACAGGCTTATCTTCGAGCATGTCCCAACTCATTCTCCCCTTCGCCTTTTCCCTAAACTTGAGAATTTTGCAAAAAGCAAATTAAGGGCTTGGCAGATAGTCTTGTTTTTTAAAGAAACAGTGACCTAGTGAGAAATCTCAGCGAGGTCAGGGCCTGGAGACAGGCTGGTTGGGACCACCCGCTGGGATTCCCAAACACCAGCCGCCTCCCCTTCCGCAGGGAACCGGGGTCGACCGCGGGCCTCGCTGGAGCTGCGGGGAAGCGCTCGCTCGGTTTTGCTCAGAATAAGCAGCTCGTCTTTTGAGCCACATTTCCCCCGGTTGCTGTTGTTTTCCTTGGGAACTGTTGGGTTGGTTTGTTTCTGTTCACATGACACAGACGCTGGGGCGAGGGGTTTGCCTCGGCAGCCCCCGCGGTCCCCCGACGCAGCGGGCCGGGGACTCGGTGCGCCCGGAGCCCATCCAAGGAGCGCTTCTGGGTCAAAGCCGACGAGCTACGGCTGGGGGCGGGGGGATGGGACCAGACGCCGCTGCCCCGGAGGCCTGCTTCCCCCGGAGAAGGCCGCATCCTACCCTCCTCCTGAATCTGCCCAGCCCGAGCCCCAGGCCCGCAGAGAAGCTGAGCTACCTCGCCTCCCTCGCCAGGAGAGCCCCGCACTCCTGAACTGGACAGGGCCGAGGCACAAGCGGATCTTCTCCCTCGGACAGGTCTCCTCTGGGTGCCCTTGGGACAAATGCAATGAGGAGGATAGCTAGGATACATACTATTCCTTATCTCATTAGTGAAAGTCACATCGTACAGTATATTGTATGCCTTATCTTCATCTTCGCAAAGACTTAAACTGAAGCTCAAAAAGGTTAACTGACCTGCCCAGGGTCACACGGCCAATAAACCAATGGGAGGAGTGGGACGCTGAGATTCAAACCCAGACCTCAACTCCAAAGCCCTGCTCAGAGTTTGGATTCATGAACCAATTCAACAGATTTGTAAAGCCCCTACTATGTGCCAGGGAAAGACAAAACCGCTGGAGAGCCAGGACTCTGAAAAGATCCTTGTGTCCCCTGATCTCCACCCCGGCAATGTGGAATTTGATTTTTTGGTAAGGCTTCAACATCTCTAAGTCCGCTGAAATGAACATAGCATATGCAATGTTTAATTTCTGGTGTTCTGATTGAAAAGTTCTAAGTAAATTCACTGAAGCTAAACTTTCCTCTCTCGTGTGTGCTTGCATTCAAGCGCATGCCTAGCTAATCCAGGCGTGGGTGTGCTGGTGAGCAGGGTGGAGACAGTCTCCTTCCCCTCCAGGAGCAGAGACAGACATTACACCTGTAAGCCTGCAGCATTCGGAAGGGGAAGCCTCACTCCAGATTCACCTCCCCCCCAAACCCAGTCTAGCCTCCCAATACCTCCTGCACTGTCAGATCCCAGAGCAAATCTGGAGGCCAGAGAACAAGAAGGTAAAGCAGGGCTCCCTGGGGTAATTAGACCCCAGCTGCCCACAGGTGCTACACAGGTGGTCTCAGCCACCAGCGATGACCTAGGAAAAGCCACAGGACCGCTCAGCTGCAACCAATCCTCTGCCTGCTGCCTTCTTGAAACAGTCCAGGTTTAACTTATTAAACATATTAATCTCAAGTTAACAACGTGTGGTCGTTCCTCTAAACGGTTTGAAGAGAGGAAGGTAAGGAAAAAGAATTTGATCTGATGGGAACGCTTACTCCTGATGGACTAAGTGGACTTCATATCCTGACTCTGAAAGAACTGGAAATGGAGGAACTATTCACAGAAGTGGAGAGTCAGAGGGTAAACCCCACTGGAGTTAAAGAAACACAAACACAACCCATCCCCTTCTGGGCCCCAACCTGTCATGTGACTCTGAGGACATTGCTTACTGCAGTGACAGCATTTTAAACAGCTGCCCAGAGGGGTTTTAAATAGACTTGATGTAATTCAATGATTTATAGAGCATGGGTTACCAAAATATTAAAGTTCTGAAATGCCCCCAAACCAGGACGGTGGCCCCAGCATTACCCACTCTGAACCAAATAATTCTCTGCTGTTGGAGTGTGGTGTGCAACTTGAGAAAACTGCCATTGCTCTGAATGTGGGGCCAGAAGAAGATAAAAAACCTCTAATGAGTAGATACTTGGATCCGTTTACACTCAAGTCATCCCAGGATCACTGGCAGGGAGATACATGCTCAAGGTGTGTGAAAAATAAGAATCTTTTCTAAAACATTTTGTGCATGTGCGTGCTCATCTGATGGTACCTTAGCTCAGGGTCCTTAACAGGCAACTCCTATAGTTAGGTATGGTTCGTACATTCTAGGACATACCCTCCCAGTCTTCAAGGATTCAG
The DNA here is from genome assembly GCF_964662115.1 of Mustela nivalis. Taxonomy (NCBI): domain Eukaryota; kingdom Metazoa; phylum Chordata; class Mammalia; order Carnivora; family Mustelidae; genus Mustela; species Mustela nivalis. The sequence continues at coordinate 39,152,231 of NC_139025.1, forward strand.
ACCATGGAAGACACCCATCTCCAGGAAACAAGCCAGGCAATTATTCTCTAATTGCATATCAAATCTAAATATTCAAGGAAATTGCAGGGGGATAAAGACATAAATCTGGTTAATGAAATGCCCGCAGACCTCTGTTTTATAAAATAAACTGCAATTATGTAAACATTTTACGGCATTCATCAGTACCCCCCCACACACACACTTCAGAATGCAATGGTCTAAAATTGCGTACAAGTTTGGAACTGGAGATCATTTCCATTCTTCCATTACATTCTTTTCATTATCTTGGAGCAAGACTCCTTTTTCTAATCCTTGCGGATCTCCCGGCCTCAAAGAGAACACCCTGAACCAAAGGTAGGTCTGGGTCTCCGAGAATTCTGACAGCTTTGTTTATGTCAACAATAATGAAAGATGACAGGCTATCACATTTAGACTTGTAACATGATCATTTGCTTCAGGACTCCCTGCTCAGATTAATTTGGAGACAGGGAAGAAGAAAGAGGAGGAGGAAATGGGGGTGGATGAGGAGGAGGAAAAGGGCACTTAAATGTTGTCCTTAAAAGAAGGAAAAGGGATGGGCAACCTGACGGATGCATTTTACTTAGCTCAAGGGCAGGTGAAAATTGCATGGGCTTTTATCTAACTGATCCTCCTATTTTCAATGCTTATTTTGCAGAGGACCATTATGTTGGAAAAAAACACAGAAACCACACAGTGATCATGCATCGGGTGTGGAAGAAAGCGGTAAGAAAGGCCACCCTCTCCCGTGTGCTCATCGTCACCAACACCAACCACCATCATCACTACTACCATCATCCCAAAGAAGGAGACATAATCTCTTGGAGTTGACTTGCATATGCAAAAGAGTTCCTTGGTCTCTTCCTCTCAGTCCAAACTGGTTGTATCATACACCTTCTCTGTTTTTCAAAAATCCTTCTCATCCTTAAGCTAAGGCCCTGACATACCAAAAGGAAACTAAGTCTCAAGGAGAGTAACTTTTTCGTGGCGTGTGTTTTGGCACATTGGGTGGCAGGTGGTAGGAAGAAGCCAAAATGACATGGCAGCCAAGGGCCTTCTGTCTCAGAGTGGGGAAGTCATATAAGATTTTCTGCTAATACATCTGGTGCAGAGACACAACACTTAAAATTTTCAGCCTCATGTAGAAACCAACATACAAAGATCTCCCTTGAATGAGACTCAAAGGCAATGGATCCAATGAACCAATGAAAAGGAGATTTTATATCAGAGGCTAATTCCCATCTGTTGGTGGTAGCTTCTGTGGAGACTATATTGAAAGGGTTTTAGTTTTGTTTTATTTAAAGCTAAACAAGAGAAAGGAATATAAACATATCACAGGTATGGTGATCTGTGGTTAACCGTAGGCCCATGGTGGAGGGGGAGAAAAGTGGAAACCTTTCCACTATTACTTACCATCAGCACTCTCCTCATTCCCCTCCCCTGAGAGCTCATGTGTCTGATAATCCCACAGTTACGTATGCCCACATCCTTATGCACTAGCCTCTGAGGCGTAATATCATCTTCTGAGAACCAGGAAACCTATTACTAACATGTCGGTTATTGGTTCACAGTACCAAACCATAGAAGACTTGAACAGAGGTCTTAAACACCATCAGAATGCACCAACTCCCATCTCTGCTTCTCTTAGTTGGTGTCTGCTTTACTCTCCCAAATCCATTGGAAGGACTCCAGTTGTCTTAGCCCGAGTCACTGGAACATCTCTACACCAGTCAGCGTGGGCAGAGATGGAGCACGGCGACGGGACCAGGTTAGGTCAGCTGGCCATCCTTCAACCCATGATTGTGGCCAGAGAGGTGAAGACCTATAAACAGAAGCCTGCTCCAATTTGGGCCACATGGCCGGGTCAAGAGAAGGGAGAGGGGAGGAGAGTTTGGTCTCCCCAAAGAGGAGGAAGTGGAGTAGTTGTGGTTACTAGTGCAATGGGTTTGAGTTACAGCCACCAGATCTGGAGCCTACTACAGAAGCCATCTGAAAAATCTACTATACTAGTATTAAGAAAAACACTTATTCTTGGTTTCATAGACTTTGCCAGTTTTAGAGACAGCGGCGGCAGAGATACTGATAAGCTCTAGTGTAGATGAGCAAACAAATCAAATAGTGTGGGGAGAGAATGTTGATAAAACAGATTCCCGGTCCCGTGTCCAGAGATTCTGCTCTCCTCTATCTGGGGCCCAGGAATTGACATGTTGAAAGTCCCCTCCCTAGGATAATTTGGAGGTATCCAGTTCACAGAACACCCTTCGAGAAATTCTGGCCCAGCCTCTCATTCAATACTGTGGCCCAGTTCTAGCGAGAGCGTGAGTGGGCACCGCAGAGTCTCTCCCCTCCGCCAGCTGTGGAGGCTCCCTCGGCTGTTTCAGTTGCAGGTCCAAGAGAATGACCCTCGTTCCTAACACTTCAGTCCTAAAGCCTTTTCATCAAAGTCTCAAGAGCCCCAGGCATCTAGCTCCCAGCCAACCTACTACTCCAGGGTCTCACCCAAGTGTTTCCCCATTCCCTTGGCTCTCCATCTACCAAGAGGACAGGGGTGAAGGCTCTCAGCCCAGTCCCTTTCCAAGAACTACCTTTAGACTACACCTGGTCTAAAGTCACATGGCCTCTTTTACCCCAAGACAGGTCCACACAGGGAATAATAACCCAGTCCCTTCCCTGGGGGCAGGGCAACTCCAATGGGCCATCCTAGCCCCAAAGCTTCCTATGGGATTGGCGGAGTCTCAGTGACAAATACCAGGCTCATTACTATTTAATCCTTCCTCTACCTAGTCCTCTTTCTGCCACCTCCTACTCACCTACCCCCCCCATCCCCATTCAACTCTGAGAAGGTGTTGATCCTGAGCACCCTCTGCCATAAACTTCCTCCAGAACTTTCCTCCCACAGAATGTATCCCTAGGAACCCAAACTAAGACCCACTGCAGCCCAAGGACCCCATCCTCTTATCAATAGTTACCTGGTCCTGTTTTCAAGCAATCAAGTACTTTAGCTACAAGGAGCCTGCAGGTAATAAATTTGCATTTCAGAAAAGCTTTCTGAAGAAAGAGAAAGTTGCAGGGATGAACCTGCAAGGAACAAAATGTGCTAGAATCCAGTCAAATCACCTCCTATGTACCTGTGAACACCCAAGCTCTTAGCGGACTGCAGGAGACAGCACAGGCCCAGAAGTGTGTGTGTGTGTGTGTGTGTGTGTGTAAAAGGCATGGAATTCTGCCTTTCCTGGAAAGGACAGGGAGGGAGAGAGCCTCAGGGAGCTGAGGATAGGCTAAGACCAAATTAAACCAGCTCAGAGAGGAAATGTGATGGACAGATGGAGTCTCAGCAAGGTTCCCAGGGCCCTGGGGTCCAGTCATGACTCTGCCAATTCTAGCAGTGGGCAAGGGCCTCCATTTCTTTATCTGGGAAATGGGAATAATTATGACTGCCTGATTTCTCTCCCAGAATTCTCATGACCATTCAGTGAGATAGTGCACACAAATATCACAGAGAAGCCACTGTGCCTGTGACCTTACCTCCTCCCTGACCCCGACCCCACACTCCCTTACTGTCACGCCCAGACACAGTAAAGCGGGAACCCAGTGTTTTCTAAAGCGCTTTGGTATTAATAGTTATGTGATTTATTGAGCACTTAGGGGGTACCCTCCCGCCAAAGACTTCCGTGACAAGCAGAAAGCAAAGTGCCGGCACTTGACTCACATTTTTTGCTGACAACCCCGGGTGGGTGAGTGTTTCCTGTTTTTTAGAGGAGGAACACAAGGATCGGAAAGTTGATCAATTTTCCCAGAGTCACACATCTCGTAAGAGAGGGACTTAGGGTTTGCACCAGCTCTGCCTGGTACCCAAGCTCTTAACATCAGGCAAAACTGAAAAAGAAAACAAACAAAAATCCAGAGGACTACTCAGATACCCCCCCTGCCCCAACCATGTCATTTTGGGAGAGAACGTCTGAGTAGCTAATGGAGTCACGTTTTCTCTAGACTTGAGGAAAGGGTTAAAAATGCAGAGTCCTGTCCAAAGCATACTAGTAACTTTTCCCTTTTGTTGCATTCCAAGCACACATGTACTTCCCGCCTGCTCCAGGGGCCGGGACATCCTTGCCGAGGCTGCGGCTTATGACCTATCATCACCTTCAACATCAGCCTGGAAAGTAACAAAAATATTATGTGAGAGGTTTTTCTCTCTTAAAACCAGTCTTAGGGAACTAGGGAAAGAGGGAAAGCAAGATCGTTGAAGGCCAATACACAGCGGGTTTATTTTAGCCCTATGTGATGCAATAATAATAATAATAATATATTCTAAAAAGTGTTGCTTAAGAAAAGGCTGGAGAGAATTGGGAGTCAGCTGGCTTGGGTTTAAGACCTGGTATGCGGCAGTACAGCCAGATATAGTTCTTTGGGGGAAAAGAAATCTAAAAAGAAAAGGAAAGAAAGAAAGAAAGAAAAAAAAAAAACCCTTCCTAAGTTTGGGAAAGGGCAATAAAGCATACAAAGGTGTGTGGTACCATGCCAGAAGTAAAAGAATATTTCACTGAAACCACAACCCCAGTCATCTGCTATTACTTATGCTGGGTTTGACAATGACTGGCACAGGCAGAAGCAATATTATCTGCTGGATTTGGCATCGCTCTCTGTTCACAGGAAACTGTGTTCCTTTGATTCCGTCGATGGGTTTCCTGCTGAAGGCCATCCATGACAGGGCGGGGAGTATACAAGACCACTGTCCAATTTCCATCTTTCCCAGTGCCTCTTGCTTCTGGCAGCGGAAGCTGGCAGCCTTCCCTTGATATGATCAGGCCCCAGCCTGGCAATAATGCACGCGAGGCTGGTTGTCAATGTTGCATTTAGCACGTTGGTTAGGGAAGGAAGGAAACCTTGAAACACAGGGGCCTACACATGTACAAACAACCACGGCAGATGAACCCCCATTTGTTCGCCCAGACTCATTCATTCCCTGCTATCAGCTTCCAGGGGCCCATGTCACAAGGTAACAAAAGATCTGCCTCCCACGGAGACCTGACAGTGTTTCCAAGGGAGAGACTGGCCCCAGGGAGAACAAGAATGGGAATAGATGGGGTTTGGCTGAGCGGTGGGTCTCCCTCCTCCATGGTTTCTAAGCCAAATCATCTTGTTGAAAAGTCCCTGAAAACTCAGTGGAGGGTAGAAAGGTTGGGCCTGAGCCTGAGAAAACCTGTGTTGATGAGTCCGGGTCGTTGGCCATGTCCATGTGCGTGGCTGGTGTTAGTAACAGCATGGAGAGAATTTTGTATTTGACAGAGAGCAGGCATATTTTTTCACTGAGTTGACTTCAAGATGGAATTATAAGCAGTTTTTGCTTTGGCTGTTATTGAAAGATCATGTCTGTAATAAGGTAATTCTTTTTTAAATGATAAAGGAAGATAATTCATGTTAGTAGTGGGCTTGGGTTGGACCCGGGTAAGGCAATACCCCAGCCACCAGGGCATCTCGATCCCCTGAGGTCCTCAATCTCCGGGCCATCAGCCCAGACGGAGGTTCTCTCCATCGGAACCAGAGACTCATTCCAAACGTTCCTTGTGACCATCCTCACTGATCTGGCTTCTTAGCATATCACCCACTCTATCTCGTGTTTCAAGCAAAAGTAACAACAACAACGCATTTATTCTATTTCCAGGTAAGGAATTGCAGGCAATGCAATAGTAAGGGCAGGGGGAGGTCAGTTGCAGGAATTTACTCATTCATAGATTCCAAGGGGTGTTGCTTAACTCTGACCTTCAGATTGTCACCGAGCTAAGAGATCCTTCCTAGCCTCTGATCTGTGAAACCCAAATCCTTTTTGTCACAGCTATAAGTAACCTTCCCACTCCCACTACATACACTCAAGCACACACACACACACACACACGTGCATGCACACCCCAGGCAGGACTCTAGGTCAAAACCATACTCTGCAGCCACCAAAGCTCTGATTTGGTCACTCCCTCAGTTGGCCTTGGTGGGTGACCTGGGGACGGAGCGGGGTGGCCAGGGCCAGATGGACAGACGGAGGACCCAGAATGAGGAACTGAGATGGCTCCAAAGCTTCTTGGCAATCTACAGGAGCGGGACAGAGAACGGAGCTGAGCCCCCTTCCAGACCCTCCCTGTCTCCTGTGGTCTAGTGGGAAATAGGCAGAACTTGGAGAACCGAGCTGTATGGAGGACAGTAATTAACAAGGGGGTGGCCGGAGAGAGGTTGGTGAGGCTGTGCCTCATGTTCTCTGAAGATGGAGAGAAAGTGCTGGCTGGTTGGGCTCCCTCACAGTCTCCTCCTGCCGGGGCCTCGGTCAGCTGTCAGCCGAAGCCTTTGCCCTGTTGTCTCCCTCCCTCCATGTTTCTTGTTTTCTCCCCTCCCCTCCTCCCTCCTTTCGCTCTCTCCTTATTGTGATGTTTGATCCTGTCTTTAATAAAGACTTTGCTCCAAGGCCGCCTGTCTGGAGGGATTGGTGTGCAGTGGTCACTGGAGGTCAGTTGGAAGGAGGGGCTCTGAAGTGGGGGCCAGAAGGTAGGGTCAAGGGAGCAGCCAGATGGCCGGGGGATGTCAGGGAGGGGGTGTCCATGAGTTCTGACCTGGGTTGAGAGAACACAGAGCACCAGTGAGACAAAAGTGCCCTCACTCTCTGCAGGAGGGCAGCCAGGCAGCCATCCAATAGCTCCTCCAGATCCTCCAAGCCCAGCCTCCTTCGGCCAGAGTCACTCAAGCGTGGGAAGTTTCTCCATCCTTCACTCTCTGGCTTCATGAAGGTTCTGTTAGATGCTGGGACCCTGCTTACTGCTTATGGTAACCCTTCCCAGTTTATGTCCAGTCTTCTCAGTTACTCACCTTCTTCCTAACTGGTCTTGACTGGGGACCCTTCCCACAGCCCACAGGCTGCCTGCCTCTCTGGGGCCAGCTAGTGGCAAGCCCAGATAGAAACCTGGATCTTTGAATCCTGGGTCCTTAACTCCTTCTGCTCCCTCCGTATCACTACCCTTTGCTTCCCAAATTGCTGCCTACTGGCTGCAGATGGTCCTTTTGTAGGAAATAACCTCAGATTCACTCATCTAACTCAAGCAGAAGTGAAGCTAATCTTGTGAGAAGTGTTTTCTACTTGTTTGGTTTGGTTTGGATTTTCTGTTGGTGGTTTGGAGTCCTATGGGACTTAGACCATTGTTTTTCCTGTCCCCGGATACACTTTTAGAGTCTGTGATTTAATTGAACTCAACATTTACATTAAGGGAGCTCTTAACCAGGGCGCCTAGGTACTCAGTTGGTTAAGCCTCCAACTCTTGATTTCAGCTCACGTCCTGGTCTCCGGTTTGTGGGATCCAACTAGCATCAGGCTACGTGCTCAGCAGGAGTCTGCTTGAGATCTTCTCCCTCTTCCCCTGCCCCTCTCCCAGTACTTATGCTCTCTAGAGAGAGAGTTCTTAACCTCTAATGAGGCTTCAAACACACATAATGTGAGAGGGAGGAGGCAGGGCCATCAAGGTCCCTTTCTCCCCCCTCTCTGCGGTCAGCCCCACAGCCCTGCTGTTCTGCCGGGAGATGGGAGTCCCAGGTATGGGGCTATGAGAGCCAGGACTCAACACAAACCTTTGAACCTTTGAAGCACAACACCCCTGACAGGTCCATTCAAGTCTCTGCCCCTTGAGCCCTGCGGATCCTGAAGCTGGACATTCGGAACATATTTCTGTTGATTAGTTCAAGGGCTGGATTCAAAGATGCTATTTGATTCACTATTTCTTTGCTGTCTTGCTCTGCCACTGAGATCAGTATCTCTGGTACCTAGAACAGAGCCTGGAACATGGAGCCTTCTCAACAAACACTTGTGAGATAAAGGAACGAATGAGAGCTCCATCTCTTGACATTCTAAGTTTCTGTACTCACAATAAGAAGCAAAAAGCCAGAGTCCAGCTGGGCTGCCCCCACCCCTTCATCACCCCACAGAGAGACCCCAGTTCTCCCTGTTCCACTGAGAAAGGATTCCTTCTTCCTCAATGTCCTTCCTTTTGCCTTATTTTTCTTTCCATGTTGCATGTCTTAATATCCCCTACTAAGAACATAAGTGACCGTGTTTCCTCTGCTGTTTCCAATCCCCTGTCCATGCCATTTTCCCTTCAGTTTCCCTCTGGTGGAAAAAAAAAAAAAAAGTTCCTCCCAGAAATGTGACTCAGAGGTAATCATCGTCAATGTCATCCAAGGCCATGGGGAATTTCTTAGCCATGAGTCACATCCCCTGTGCTGAGAACCTGAGTTTTTGTCAAGGCAGAAAGTTTCAACACCAACCTCTAGAGACACCCCCCTTCCTCCCCAGCCCCATGCCCACTGACTGCAGGAATTTCTCCTTGACATTCTTTGTTGTTGCTGCCCTCAGCAACATCGGGTGACGGCTCCAGCTCCCTTCCCTTCCCAGCGAACTTCCACGGCTGCCGACACGGAGTTAAGCTCCTTGGCAGGAAGTGCCTGGATGCCACTGCTCATTGAGGACCGAGAGATGCAACCCCCAGCCAGGTTTCAGTGCAGGCTCAGAGCCAGGGCACCTCAGACTTTCCACTCCAGCTGGAAACAGGACGTGAAGGGTTCGGGTTAGGAAGGAGCCATGGCCACTGAGTTCAAAGGCCTCATTCGTGAAGTTAAAAAAATGTATTTTTCAGTGTTTAGGTTGCTCGGCTTTCTTTGTTCTTTCTCTTTCCTCTCAGATTTGTCAAGTAGGTTCCAGCGTATGAATTTGAAAATAGGATGGAAGGAAGGAAGGAACGGAAGGAGAAAGGAAGGAAGGAAGGAAGTCTAAAGCTCCCAAACATACACAAAGGTGACACTATCCAAATGGAAGGGAAAGGCAGTGACAAGTTGAGAAATTGTTATCCAGGTCATAGGAAGGTCACTGACATGTTTTTGGGTCTCCAGCAAGTTGGAAAATGATTGAAACCAAGGGAGCTTGGAGCAACCTTGCCTAAGACTGCACAGGCAGCCCTGAACAAGAGGCGCAGGACAGCACAGGGTTAAAGGCACGGGAGCCACTGAGGCAGTTAGGACTTTAAGAAGCAAGGGAGATAACCACGCAATAGGAATGATCCCGGCACGTGATGGGCCCCGAGCAAATGCTGGTGCGATGGGTGAAGGACCATGAGAAGTGCTTCTCGGAGGCCTGGAGCACTGAGAGGGGTTCACTGAATAGCAGCGGTCATTCCTGAGCTTGTGATGGGAAACGACGGGGACCCTTTCCTGTCACTGAGCTGGAGTTTGGCCAGGAGCCGTCAAGGCACCATAGCACCAAGAGGAAGGGGGGGAGGGTTAGCCACACTTGGGATGTTCTCTCGCAGTGAACAAGAAATACCCTTGACAGGACGAACGAAGGTCACGGTCTTCAGAAAGGGCAATGTCTAAATGGGTGCAAACTGACTCAGACCCCCTCCAAAGAGGAGGATCTCACCTACACACCCTAACTCTGCCTGGGAACTTTCTTGGCCAGCCCTCAGAGGATGAAGGAACCATCCCTTTTGTCCTGTACCCCCAGCACAGGCAGGCAGAACCTCTTATTTCAAGGGCAAACCTCGACATGTAGGGTGCCCTCTACCTGAGGGTGGTTAATTTACAAGTCAACATGTGGCAGAAAATCTCCCAGAGCAAGGAGAGAATTTGAACATTATTCAAGCAGCTCTGCATTAGCCAAGACCCTACCAAACAAACAAACAAACAAAAAACCACCAAAAAACACTTACCTCCAACTACTTGAAGCAAAAGAAGAAAATTTCCTGACTCACAAAACCAAACTTCCAGAAGAAGGGGTAGGACTTACTTTAGGAGCTAGTAGGACAGGGTCAGGTCTCATCTTTGGGTTGTTCCAGGCTCATATCCCAAGTGTGGAGACTACTGGCTGTGGTTTTTTCATCTGCATAATGGGAATATTAACTTTCTCGTCTACCTCACAGAATTAGTATAACGATCACCTGAGAAACCCCATGAGCCGAGGTACCATACATGGTCTGCTATAACACTTGTTTTGAAAATGCAAATTTATTTTAATTAGATTAATATATGATGGGACATTTTGAGCATGTGCAAATTTCTTGCCGCCAATTTTGTCTGAAAATTTTAAAACTCCATTAATACAGAAAACTGCACCCACTGAGCCAAGTCTTGTAGGAATTCACGAAATGCACAAGTGCTCACACTCCATACACTCTCCCTACCTTGTACTGTCCTCCTTGTCCCATCCAAGTGTGTGCTCCTACAAGGTTAGTTTTGGTTCTTATTATGTGAGCTTTTTTATATTAAAAAAAAATACTCATTCAATATCTCAAACATGTCTAACCATCCCGATTTTAAAATACCAAACAAGCCATGAAAAAGGAAAATTTTATGTATTGAGAAGAAGTTTGAAGTAAAAAAGAAATTTTGAAAGAATCAAGAGATCATGTGCCGTTTCCCAAGCAACAGGTATGAAGGAATCCACAAACGCTGAGACCATAAACAATACACCCGAGGGAAACAACTCTGAGGACTAAGGCGTCAATGAGACTAACCCCTGAAGAAACACAAGAGACAGAAAGATGAGCACTGTTGCGACTGAAAACCAAACAGGGCAAAGTGGTGGGCCAGCTGTCTCACAAAGACACACACTCTCTCCATACAAGAGCTTAGGGCAAAATGCCAAATTCTGCAGAAGGGGCACCTGTCAGTACTACGAGTGGCTGATTCGGGGGTTTCAAATTCATGCTGACTTCCAAAACCTTCAGCTGTTAGGTGAAGCCCCAGGTGTAGATGAGAAAGCCACGGAAGAATGTCCAGAAGGCGGACAAAAGTTAACAGACGGCAAAGACTATGCATGGGATCAAATTTTCAATTTTGATAAAGGGGGTCTCTATCATAAACACATGCTTCCAAGGGCCTATATCTCCAAGACAGAAAAACAAGCTCCAGGATTTCAAGCTGGCAAACTTGGGTGACCTTCCTCATATCACCCCACAATGCCTTGCAAGCTGTGCCACCTGCTTCCAGAAGCCAACTTCGGGTCTTTTTCAAGATAAGGCGCCATCTTTATTGTAGTACTGACCCTTTCTCAATCATTTAACATGTGTGAAGCTGTGCTATTTCTATTGATATCTCTTTTTAGTGTTACTGACAAAATTTTTAGGTGGCTGCCCGTTTCTATAAGCCCCGCAGTTTTTATTGTGTGATTTTGTGCAGTGAGGGGAGTTTTCTATATTGAAAAAAAAAATACCAACTGTACTATAATGAAATATATAAATGCACTGGGATGTTATTACCCAGATCTTTTTTTTTAATATTTTATTTATTTATTTGACAGAGATCACAGTAGGAGAGAGGAAGGGAAGAGATCACAGAGAGAGAGGAAGGGAAGCAGGCCCCCTGCCGAGCAGAGAGCCCGATGTGGGACTCGATCCCAGGACCCTGAGATCATGACCTGAGCCGAAGGCAGCAGCTTAACCCACTGAGCCACCCAGGCGCCCCTACCCAGATCTTTTAATTCCTACATGTTTCTCACTCCACTGCAGGCTACAGGTGTGAACCCCTAAATTAAGCTGGGCCCCAGGATCAGAACCCCACAAGCTGTTCCTTATTCCTTGAGGCCCTTAGAGCTGAATCAGACGTCTTGACAACCCTACACTGTGCAGCTAGTTTGTGAAGGACTCCCCGAAATCCCATTTGTTCTCCAGAAGCATGTTCTTTCCTCTTCATCTCCATTGCTCGTGTCCTTTCTTTCTTGCACCCACATGTTGGAAGCCCCATAGATCCCTGTGGTTGCTATTATCTGCTTTCCATGGAACAGGCCCCCCCCCCTCCCCCAGCATCAAGTGGTGCTGGGTGAGATGTCAGGGCATCATCAAAACTGGTACCCTTTCCTGGATGATCCTGGGAGTGGCTGGAGAAAGCTAACACAGCTCTTAGTGGGACAAAGACATATGGTCTCTAGAGAAGCCTCAGTTGTGGGCTGGGCATCCTACAGGCTGTCCTCAGGCTGTTCTGGAAGTCTTGGCTCTTTTGCAGGACTCTGAAGATCTGTCTCTTCAAGGGCAAGCTGAGACCAGCCCCACGGGAGGTGAGGAGAATAGGATGAAAATCAGACCCTCGGCCACCTAGAAAATCATACTTTAGCCACTGCCATTTGTGAAATGCTTTTCCTGGGGAATTTTATTATTCTTTCCTGACTACCTAACATATGTCAGACATTGGAGACTTCAGGAAATCCCCCACTGTGCTAGCTTTATTTTATTTTTAAAAGTGAGTTTCGAGCCCTTCCTGTTTCTAAACTCCAGTAGCTTTGTCTACATAAGAACACCACTGTGCAGCTCAGCGAAGACAACCCCAGAATGAAAGGTGTAAATCATGTCACTCCAACAAGGCAGAAACTTCAAAACTGTGTTAGTGCTAGAGACTAAAGGTGGAGATCAATAGAATTCTTCAGAAATCTGACTTCCCTTAACCCCTTGCTTCAGCTGAATTGTGTGTGGTTTCAGAGCGGTTTTCAAGGGGATCACATTGAACTTGACTAGCAATTAGGAGAATTGTGTATGATTCTGAATTCATCTCCTGACCTCTTAGCGTGTGGACTACTTCAGCTCTAAATCACAGACCACAATAACATAATGCTGAACAGTGTCTCCCGCAAAAGTGAAAACGGTAGTGTTTTCAGGCTCAAAGAAGAATGTGTTGGGCGGGTGATGGCCCAGAAACATTTCAGTAAGAAATACATTGCTTTTAAATCAAGGTCAGACATCTATACTGACAGTCATGGATTGCCTAGGAACATTCAAGCCTGGTAAGGCTCACTTTGGTGAGGCTTTGGTGCCAGGCTGCCTGGGTCTGATTCTTGACTCTGCCATCAATGAGTTGTCTGACCTTCAGGATGTCACCTTCTGTCCTCTGTTTCCTTAACTGTAAAATAAGCATCATAATGACATCTGACTCATAGATTATAAAAAAACCCAATGCAGAGTTCATGGAAAATATCAGGTGCGTAGTAAGAACTCAATAAATGTTTGCTATTTTTAACATCTCAAACTACCTTATGAACAGTCTAGAATAACATGCAATTTTATGCAAAACTATTTATTCACCGTGGTAATTTGTTGAAAAGGTGCAATCTTCCTAACAATACCACTTTTCATGAGTTAATACATGGGAAGTACCTGGTACGTAGTGGGTTCTCAATAAATGTTACTGGTTATGGACCATCTCAAATTGCACGTGCCTAGCCATGGGATGCTATCTGAAGAACACTCAAGATTATTTGCTCTTGTTATTTCATAAGAGTGGTAATCTTTAGTGCCTTCTGTCTATTTGAGTCCAAATGCCGGTTTGGGTTCTGATAAATGACTTATTTTAAACCCTGAGCTCATGAGGTCATACTTGAAGGAATCACAGCCAACTATTGGTTGTTTATGTTGAAAGAAGAGAGGAAACACAAACAGAGCCAAAGTCTATAGCAATTACACCAGTTCCCCTCAGAATTTGCTGGACCCCTCCCTCCTTTCTGCAAGAGGTCTGCAGGCCTAACCCCTGGGGCAGTGGAATGCTTGAGCCCATTCTTCCCCCACTTGCCAGAGCTGATTTGGCTCATTTCTTCCCAACTCTTCTTTCAGGGACTCCTAGTTCACATCAGGGACTTGCAATTGGGGGTGGGGAGAATGTTTACACCATGATAATTGGCCAGCACTACAAACTAGAGATTTCTTTTCAGGACAGCCATTTGTTAAACATTTAATAGCACACACTGCTTGGTGGGGCCCAAAACTTTGTTCCCTCTTGTACAAATCCTTTCCAGAGATCCTCCTCAGGCAAGGGACCATCTGGCACCTCTGCTGGGGGCGTCCCTGTGGGAAGCCTATTGCCATCTGGCACTCTGCAGAGCCCTGGTCCTCCTGATGGGCTGCCTGCCACTTCCACTGGAGAGGATGCAAGATGACTCTCTCTCTTGTCACTTTGCCCCTCAGTCCCCACAATACTAATATACAGGCTGCAAAGACACAGGCAAATGTCTTTAAAAGAGTTAATACACTTAGTCCCCCCGGGGGAGGAGAAAGACTACGGGTCCTCTCAACACACATTTTATTCAGTCACTAATCTTCTCATTTCACCTAGTGATTCAGACATGAATTCAAACTTTTTAACCACTAAAAAGTAGCAGAGCTAAGGAACTTGAGTTTTGTCTATTTTTCCCATCTTTTCTCCCTTTCAGGCTCTACTTGTCACAATTATGAAGAGAACCAGAAGAAAAGAGTAGAAAAAACCCTGAAGATCTGGTTAATTGACAGTTTTAATCATGGCTATGGTTGCAAGTAATTGTCCTTCACTGGTATGTGTCTGCCCTTGGCTGGACAGATGGGAGCATTTTCATACCTACCAACACCTTTCCCAGGAAATGAAATGTCTTTGGCTCAGGACACCCCAAAGAATTTTCCCTGTCCTAGTTCCATTGACAACTGCCTCCGGAAATTTCTGTAGCCATTTATTCCAATTCAGTAAGAATTTCTCCTTCTAAGACCTTGGCCCAGAATTCATTGAGTTCCTCCTTAAGTTCAGTGAGGTTCCAAGTAGCTTCCATTTCCTTCCATAACCAGCACAGCCCAGACTCAGAGAGTCTGGTTCCCTCCAACAGAGAGTTGGATGAGGGGAGTGAATGGGATTTGTCCCAAAGAGCCAGAATTGCAGTGGAGTTTCCCTAATGACATGGCTAAGAGTGGAAAGAGCCGCATAGCAAAACTGGAACAGAGTCTAGAGAGAGAATGGAATTGAAGGTGGGAACCTCTCAGAGGATAAGGGAAATTGAAAATGAGAGATATTGGCTACTTTCACGAATGAGGCCCATCCACAATGTGTATGACAGCAGAGGGCACTGGGCTCCTGTAAAAATGAGGCTTGGGATCTGCCCAAGACACACTTGGGCATCTCTCAAGTATCAACGGAATCTCTCGTTTCCCTAAAAGCTGATTTCATTTCCAGGAAAAAAAAAGAAAATGAAAACTTCCCTATTAGAGTATCAGTTGAGGTATAAGTACTAAAAACAGATTCATATTTGTGGAGACAAACCCAAGTGTTTTGTTCCCCATGTAAAATTCAAACAAAACACCAAAACAAAACCCTGTCATTTTGGAACATAGTCTGAGTTCCCTGAGTGTTTTGAAATTTAAATCCAGCTCCAAACCTAAAGTATGTTTGGCTAGTTCTTAATTATTAAAATCTTGGGGAAATTTGAGGGAAATTTTATCCATATACTTCTGATCTGTTTGCATTCAACCCATCAAAAAAGTATTTAAATGCTACTTCATTTCAAGAGATTTTTTACAAAATCAAAAACCAGGAAGTTCTATTTTACAAAGAGTAAACAAATTTAAACACCAACTGTTCTCATTTGGTGGGATTTGCCTAGACCAAAGAGACCGAATGAACTCTAAACTTGGCCAGATACAGCCCTGCCTCCCTACTGGACTCATTCTATCACATGCAAAAAGGCATGAAGTGATCCAAGGAGAAAAAAATTTAAATATATTTTTGATTTGCATACAAAGCTTTGTTCATATCAAACTAGAGTAGAAATTTAAAAAGCATGAAAAGTTTCTGCTCTTTTTGTTGTGATTTCCATCTCAATTTCTCATGGGATTCCATGGCACTGGGCCAGTTTTCTCATTTTGTTGGAGCTCAGGTCTCTCAAGGAAGAAAGAGTCCCAGCATAGGTCACTCTCATAGAAATATACTGAAGGATTTTCTTCATTGACTACAGTGCCTGGAACAGCAATAATTTATTTTACCATAAACTGTGGTGATCGTGTGAACTGCCTTGTTACATTTAAAGAGAAAGTTTATAAAATCCCTAAATGATTTTCCATGGCGTCCAATTCATTAGCTTTATTTCTTCTTTCTTCAGTTGTTCAACATTTCCATTGGGAAAAGATAACATGTGAAGTGCTGGCATTGCAAATACCAATGAGTTTAAGTAAAGATCACTTTTAAATTGACCAGATGACCATAAACTTTTGAATTCTTAGTCTCTTAGAAACTATGTGAGATCCAAGCCCAAAAACATTAGATTTTAGTTCAAGAGGTAATAAGAAATGACAACATTAGAGGACCAGCCAGGAAGCTGGAAGGGAAGGAGACACAAAGACAAGTATAAAATAACTCTTTATCAAGGGTGAGGTTAGAAATCTCCAACCATAGATACAGTCTATCATCACCAAACCCACTATAGTAGACAGATTTCATCAATTGCTCTAATCATTCACCTTTTGCTGTACCCACTGTTTGCCAAGGAACTTTCTACTTGTCACTCTGGTGTGAAGCCTTAGACATAGAACTTTTTTAAAAAATCAGCTTTTTAAAGTTATAATTTATATACAAGAAAATATACCCATTTTTAAATGTATTGGTAGATGGGTGTGATAAATATATAATTACCAGCACGATCGAGCTATAAAACATTTCCATCACTCAGAAAGTACTCTTATACCAAGGTCACAAATCTCCAGGCCCAGGCAAAGACTAATCTGGTCTGTAGCTCTATAGCTTTGCTTTTTCTAGACTTTCCCAGACATCAAATAACCTAGTCTTCCACTCTGGGCTTCTTTTGCTTAGTATCATGCTTTGTTCTTTCATGTATCAGTAGTTCATTTCTTGATGTATTCCATCGTTAGGAAATACTAGAACTTATTTATCCATTCATGAGTTTATAGATATCTGGGTTGGTTTCGCTTTCAGCTCGTGAAAATTAAGTTGCTATGAACATATATGTACATATCTTTATGTGGACCCATGATATTTTTCTTATGTAAATATCTAAGGATTGAATCACTAGGTCATAGTTAATGACCAACTCCATTTAATTTTATAAAAAACTGAGAAACAGTTTCCAAAGGACTGTACCATTTCCAATGTTCCATCAGTAATAGAAGAGAGTCCACACTGTTCCACATCCTCACCAACAAATGGTATCGTAAGTGTTCTTAATTTTAGTTATTTAAGTACATGTGCAGCAGTAACTTACTGTTTTTAACTTGCGTTTCCCTAATGACGACGGATGTTGAGC
Organism: Mustela nivalis; assembly: GCF_964662115.1. Taxonomy (NCBI): domain Eukaryota; kingdom Metazoa; phylum Chordata; class Mammalia; order Carnivora; family Mustelidae; genus Mustela; species Mustela nivalis. The sequence goes on from NC_139025.1 coordinate 39,169,305, forward strand.
ATTTTATCACATCCTTATTCACCATTTGTATATCTTCTTTGGTGAAGAGACTGTTCAAATCTTTTGTCCATTTGCTTTTATTTATCAGAGTTGTAAGAGTTCATCATATATTCTGGCCACAAGTCCTTTATAATATATCTGTTTTCCAAATATTTCCTCCCAGTCTGTGCCTTGCCTTCTCATTTTCTTGATAATGTCTGTTGAACAGCAAAAGTTTATAATTTTGAAGAAATCCAGTTTATTTTTATTTTTCAAAGTTTGTGTTTTTGTATTCTAAAAAATGTTTGTCTAACCTAGTTCAATTTTTTTTTTTTGGGTATGCTTTCTACTAGAAGTTTTGTTTTGTTTTGTTTTGTTTTGTTTTGTTTTTATTTGAGAGAGAGAGTGAAAGCACTGAGCTGGGAGGGAAGAGGGTTGTAGGTTCCCTGAAAGCAAGGAGCCAGATACAGGGCTCAATCCGGGACCCTGAGATCATGACCTGAGCTGAAGGCAGAGGCTTAACTGACTGAGCCTCCCAGGCATTCCTCTACTGGAAGTTTTGTAGTTTAGGTCTTACACTTAGGTCTATTGCCTACTTAAAATGAATTGAGTGTGTGATATGAGGTAAGGTTCAAAATTCATTTATTTCCTTACAGACGTCAGGTGTTTTTTGTTTTACTTTTAATATTTTTTAAGGATTTGATGCATTTATTTGAGAGAGAGAAAGGCGTAGAGATCATGAGCATGGGAGGAGCAGAGGGAAAGAGACAAGCAGACTCCTCACTGATTTGGGAGCCTGACACAGGACTCAATCCCAGGACCCTGAGATAGTGACCTGAGCTGAAGTCAGACACTTAAATGACTGGGTCGCCCAGGCATCAACTGTTTTTTTTTGAAAAGACTCCCCTTTCTCCATTGAATTACACTGGCACCATTTTTCAAAATTTGATTGACCACGTATGTATGGATCTATTTTTAGACTATTTTGTCTGTATCTCTCTATTAAGTCTTTAATTTCTCCCAACAGAATCTTATGTTTTAGCAGATGCTGCACATATTTTGTTAAATTTATCCCCAAGCGGGCACCTGGGTGGCTCAGTGGGTTAAGCCTCTGCCTTCGGCTCAGGTCATGATCTCAGGGTCCTGGGATCGAGCCCCACATCAGGCTCTCTGCTCTCTCTCCCCTCTCTCTCTGCCTGCCTCTCTGCCTACTTGTGATCCCTCTTTGTCAAATAAATAAATAAAATCTTTAAAAAAAAATGTATCCCTAAATATATCATGTTTTTCAATGCCATGCTAAATGTTATATTTTAAAGATTCAATTTCTAGTGATTTGGGACTAACAAAGATACTGTTGATTTTTGTTTAATCAATTTACATGTTTCAACCTGTCTAAGCTCACTTACTCATTCTTAAGTCTTTTTTGGTAGATTTTTAAGAATTTTTCCACATCAACCATCATGTTATCTATACAGAAAGACATGTATCAGTAGCCCATCCTTTTTCATTGCTAGGTAGTATTCCATTGTAAGGATGTACTATGTAAGAGTTCATCATATATTTGGTTTTGTATTCACCAAGAAGATTGGCTTTTTTGGCAATTGTGCATAAAGGTACTATAACATTTTTGCATATTATTTTCTGTGAGGACATAGCTTTCATCTACCTTGGGTAAATACCCTGTTCTGTTTCATGTTTCTGAAGTTCTTGCATTAGGTGCATGTGTGTCTAGGATTGTTACATCTTTCTGATTAATTTATTCCTCTCTCATTAATAAATATCCTTCTCTATTTCCGTTATCATTATATGTTCTGTTGTGCACCAACATGCTGCATTCATGGAATGAATGTTTAAAAAGCCCCAGAAGTTTCTGGAAGGCCTTTCCCTCTAAAGAGTGTTCTGAGATCAGGGTTATCCTAGTTATCTCAGACCGGGGTTACAAAACAGTGCTTGAATCACCTTCAGATCAGAGCCTGGCCAAGGAGAAATCCAGTTGGCAAGAAAGCACTGGATTGCCTTAAACTATTTTCAAATATCACAGTCTTGAATCTCCTCAAACCAACAGGAAATTAAAATTCATTGAAAACTCCTATATCAAGGCTCACAAGCCAGAATGACTCAAATGTGAGATGATGAAATGTCAGGAATGATTTTTGAGGTTTTGGTTCATGAACTTTTTGGTTACTTCTTTTTTCTCTCCTCTGTCTTCCTTAGTTTCTTCTAAAACTTTTTGCAAATTCATGTAAGTTATCCATGGCTGTGCCCACCATCTCCACAAACACTGAGGACAGAAAACCATCCTAATGTCCTTCTGTCGTTCTTCCTTCCCTCCTTTTCCCCTTCTCTTATGCCCCTTTTTCTTTCCTCCCCATCATTCAACATTTATCAAGTACCACTATGCATAAAGTACAGTTGCCTCAAAATTTTTAATCATGACCCATAGTAGAAAACACATTTTTACATCAAAACCCAGCACCCTCCCATCTTCCTTCCCGTTCTCCACTTGCCTTCTTCTCCAGACCGTCTTCCTGTCCCTCTCATCTGGTCGGAGGGCAGTACCGTTAACAGAACAGTGAACACCAATGGCGGGACTGCATCCCCAGCAACTCTAATCTAACTGCTGTGCTGCAAAACTCACAAACCCTTTTTAAAAGCTGCCCAGGTGATTTTAATACAGAGTCAAGGCTAAGAGGCATTCAATTTAATAGTATTTAAGCCCCTTGTATCTCCTTTCCTGGGAAACTGTGATTGAAATATTGAAAGAATTGGCCCCAAATTACCCCACGAGGCAAGACTAAAGCCCCAAGACCTTGTGTGTATCTATGCCCCACCTCTATCTGCCTAAAGAGGATGAATATACAGGCAGCCCTTTGCCCTCGATCTAGTATGGCCTGAGGATTCTCGTCTTCTCTTTCGCTACAGTTTGTAGGTACTGTACCTCCCATTAGTATCTCTGTTGTTCCTGGTTCTTAATAGCCTAGATGGTATCAAGAGCCTAAAGTGTGTTCACTAATAGCTAGAAAGCATCTTAATAAAGACCAAGCCTTTTTCAATTGATCCACATTGATTGTTTCCTTTGGTTAAATGGACTGAGACAAAACCCAGAGCAGGGCGTGTTCTTGTTGTAGGTAGTGAGATTCCACGAGGGATGGAATCGTCCCTCCGCCCCAGTCAGAGACAGGTGATGGAACCTCCAAGACTATCTCCACAGGAAGAGACAGGCTGACAGCAGAGAGAGGAGAGCACACTCATCCCCCACGCTCATGGCCCGGGCTGGCCTGCTCACAGCTGACGTGTCTGGTTTAGACAGTGTAGCTCAAGCTGGGGTTTGGATTCCTTCAAACAATCTACACACAAGGAAAGGAAAACACCAACATGATTTTCTTTGACACTTTCCCCTGAGTCCCTTTTCCATTATTATTGTTAGAAATTCCAGAAAGAAAAACACTGAATTAAGCATTACATACATTCCTCCTGGGATGAGAATCGGGTGTGTGCATTTTGGACTCATGATTAAAGTTCTTGGGTACCCAGTTACTTGGCAACCCAGAAAAGGCCACAGGAACTCCATGCCTACCTTACCTTCTCTAGGGGTACAATGCGCTCAGCACAGAGACATTAAAGGCCAAACTACCAACCACAGCCTTGCTTGAATTTTCCTGACTGGAAGTTGGGATGGTCAAGAAAGACAGGGACTCGCCTCAGCAGAGCTAGAATGTTAGTCGGGGTCCCTGCAGGAAGCAGATGGCACGCTCCAAAGGGGTGACTGGAGAGAGTTTATAAATGGATAATTTGCTGGGCGATGGGTCAACCTACAAGGGACGATGACGCATCCCAGGGCTGACAATATACTGTGCCTTTCCCTTCCTCGGGCTTGAAAGGAAAAAGTGATAAAAAGCAGTTCCTGGAATCTGGTGAGACCTGCCATTGTAGGAGCTGTGGTCTTCAGTGATGGTATGGAGCTGCTGCCAACCCACAGCCCCACCGGGAAGCAAACACCCCAACCTCACTCCTCCCGCCCTCCCTGCATGATCTCCTGCTGTGCCTCCCTTTGGCTGAACCCAGCAGGAAATGGGGGCAAAGAAGTCCAGCTGATGCAATCCTTAAAGGCCAGCGTCCCATGGCGCCTGAGCAGGATGGAAAGGGGAGGCAGGGGGAGAGCAGATCCAAGGGGCAGGCAGAGTACAAACAGAGAACTGGACATAAGCCTCAGAGTCCCCTGAAAAAGGAAAGTCCCAAAATACAAATCCACGGTGTATACTCCTACTTCAAACATCATATCATGATGCGTAATTGTTAAATATGACTTTGTACACAAAAACACACGATCAACTCTAAAGACCTACCCATAGTCCTATTATTATTAATAATACTATTCAAAGGGGAATTAGAAAACTCTATAGTGATTGGATGTCAGGAGCTGAGTAAGTAAGTAATTTAGCAGCTGTAAGGTACAGAGGCCGTTATCAGGAGGCCTCAACCCCCAGGCCCTGCCCCATTTGGGTTCCACCTGTAACACCAAGTGGCCCTACTAGGGATTCCAACAGTGTAAGCTACGGTCCCTTTGCCTGCTCGGTGCTGATTTTCCTCTCTTGGGCTCCTGCAGGGTGGAATGTCAGCTGAGTGGCAGGGAGCCTGCTAACCAAGGGGCTGGCTGATTGCTTTGGAAACCCATCCCTCTACTGGAATTTAATAAAAACCACCCACCAGACGCAGGGTGGGGGCATTGGCTCTTTAAATGATGCGTTCCTTTAAGGGAGGAAAAAAAAAATCTATCTGTGCCAGCAAAAAAGAGAAAGAATCTAGTTATTCAAAGATGGAAGAAAAATGTTTTTAATTTGTAACTTTGCTAATTTCATTCCCCTGCTCCAAGCTCTTTGATGTTTATCATTGCTGAGAAAATAAATTTCAAATGCTTTACCCTGAGCTTTGCCCTCATCTTTTTCTACCCAAACTCTCATGACTCTCCTTCAATTCTCCTTCTTCCTTCAGAGGGACCGACTCAGAGGAATTTTTCTAGGCCATTCCATGTGTGCTCCCATACACCGGTCTCTCATGCTTTCCACCATTATTTCCCAACCCAGGATAGTCTGCTACTTAGGGGACATTCAGCAATATCTAGAGGCATTTTTGATTGTCAAACCTAGGGAGGGGAACTGCTACTGGTATTGAATGGCTGGGTTTTAGAGATACTGCTCAACATCTCATAAGGCACAGAGTGGCGTTACGGAGCCCCCAGAAGACAAAAAGGCCAAGGTTGGGGAGCCTTGAGACTCTTCCAGGAAGTCCTCCTATGCTCCCCCTCAAAATGCTGTCCATTCCCTCACCACTTAGACCTGCACTGCCCAACTGAGGAGCCACTTACCCTCTGGGGCTATTGAGCCCTGGAAATGGGGCGAGTATGAGTTCGATGCACTGTGTCAAATGCTCATCAGATCTCAGAGACTTTATATGAAAATTAGAATGTGAAATGTTTCATTCATAATTTTTATATCGATTACATGTTGAAGCAACATTTTGGATGTTCTGAGTTAAGTAAAATACATTATTAAAATTAATTTTACTTGTTTATTTTCACTTTATTAACGGGGCTACAGAAAATGCTCAGTTAAGTATATGACTGAGTTATATTCCTATTAGTACTGGTCTAGACCAGGTATTGGCAAACCTTTTCTGTAAAAGACCAGACAGCTTTTAATGTTTATGGCCCATACATGGCCTGGCACGTATTTTCTCCTTCTTCTCCTCCAACAGCTCCTCTTCTTTCTCTTTCAACCTTTTAAATATCTAAAAACCATTCTTAGCTTGGGGGTATTTAGAAACAGGCCTTGGCCCCAGACTTAGCCTATGGGCCATCGCTGACAGACCCATGGAGATCACTGAGCTCCAGAAGTAATCCTCCCTTCCTGGTCTTTCACCAAGAACTTGGACTTCTCCAAATCCCTTCTCCTATAAATTCTGATGTCTGCATCTCGGCCTTTCCTTAATCCATTATCTCTTAGAAAGTTGATACCATCTTTCCCAGACATGGATCCTTCAGAGAGACGAGCAAGATGCCTCCACCAAGCACGGCCCTATGCGGAAGGCAGGAGCACACAGGGGTGAGGCACCCAAGCTATGCATAGCTCCAAGGACTTCCCTGACCTTTTGTTTTCCTTAGCTCTAAGTGGAGCTAATGGTACAACTGAGCTCAGAGACTAGGCGTGAGGATGGATGGAATAACAGACAAACAGAGCACTCAGCACTTTGCTGTGAACAGAGCTGTGCTTCTCATTACTGTTATTATGTTTGTGAGTGATCATTAGAATTAAAATTTAAGTATTTATTGAGTTAGAGATGAGAGAAATATGAAAACAATTCTTGTTATTCTTCTTGTTGTTATGATTATGTTTTAAAAACCCAAGTATTTATGAATTGAATTATAAAGTCCATAGAATTATAGCCTACGGCTTCCAGAAATCTGATTGTTTTTCCAGGGAGTTACACATACGCATGAATGTGTATATGTTGGCAGCTCAGAATTAACAGGGTATTTTTTCAAGTTCTAAATTCCTCTCAAATGAGAACGAAGTGTTCTCCTGACCCTTCCTACACTTCATATTACTGTCGACATCTGCAACTAATTGGTGATCTATAAGTCAAAACTGTGACCAATGCAAAAAACCTTTAGCAAAGTCGGCCCCAGGTTTGGCTGACCCTTCTTAATGTATTTCAGATTAAGACTAAAACAAGCTACCTTTTAACTGTTCAACTGAGTACCAAACGGTAGCAGTGAATATTTATCAAACATCAAATAATAACATGATCAGATAACATGCTTACCAGTGAAAATCTAATTTGGAGCATTTCTTAAATTTCATTTGAATTTTTAAAAACTCAGACATTTTTGAGAGGTATAGAGGAATATATTGTCAGCATGCTATTTGATTGATTAAAGTAACCCTTTAAGACAACAAATCAAATTACGACCATCAAAATATCTTTGTCATGACACTTTAAGAAACTGTAGGAAGAGGCAACATAGCATTTTGCAAAAGAACTTGGGACCTGAAATAAATTGGCCTGAGTTTGGGTCCCAGCTTTACCTTTTACTAGCTAGGTGATGCCTTATACCTTTGCCTTCATCCATGAAATGGGGGAGAGCAGAAGCTTCTTTGCAGGGAAACTCTGGGAGGGTTAAATGTGATACCTTTAAAGCAAAGTGTTTGGCACACTGCTAACTATGTGCTTCAAACATCAGACACAAGAAGGCTACAAAATGTACAGTCTAGGTAAGTAACTATCTTTTTAAAATTAAAATATATAAAAGATGATGGACTTGATAGCCTGTTTGTGTGTTGACTAACTGACCTACCCCGTGTTCTTTAGGAGAAGATGGATGTGACTCCAGAGAATTGCCCATATGAGAAGCAGCTTGTTGCAAACCAACAACCACATTCCAACTTAGGGCTCCTGTGTGGCAATTTGCTTTCTTGGTCCCATATCTTAATTCTGGGGCCAGCACCTCCTCAGCTGCCAGGCACGGCTTCTTGTCGCCAAATTTCAGTTTCATTCCTTCTGAAGAATGATGGCTTATCTTCCTGAGATTCCCCTTGGGCAGAGCACACATTTTCATACCACCCTGCCATGCTCTTCAAACCTGGGAAAAATCCACCCAGCAATCTTCGTGGCCTGTAGTAAAGGCAAACAAAGAAACAGAAATCTCGTTTCTAAGCTGAAGTTCACTTATGTTCATTTATGATCCAGGTAATTCAAAAACAGATTAATAGGATGATGCTTGTTTATTTTTAAAGTACTAATAGTTTTGAGCAGGATGATTAGACTTTGGATTCTTTTCCATTGACATCTGCCCATCTCAAGCCCTGGGTCAGGCATCTATAGAGCTGAAGACATTCCCTTCCACCTGAGCTGCTACTGATTAATGTCGCACCACCGCTCTGTGAAAGGTGGCCCCCCAGCCTGATGTCTCTGCAGAAACGGGGTTCCCGGAGCCAAGAATGCAGGCACAGTGGCCACGTACTCCTCAAAGGGGCAAGTTCCTTGGGCTGCCGTATCAGTACACATTAACTTTCCTTCATTTGTAGGTTTCTGAAACTACTTGGAGTGAGAGAAAGTACACTGACCACTTGCCCATACCAAGGTTTCTGGGCCCTTCTGGAAGCTGTGGCCACTTCCCAACAGAAGACCAGGTCACCAGGGAGCCTTGGAAATAGTCCTCTGAAGCCTTGCTTAGGAGAAAGTTGTCTTCCCAGAGCGGAGGCAGTTGTTGATAGGCTAGGTCAGTCCCTCTTCCATAACCAGGGTAGGATGTGTGCATGGGGACAATCACATACCGGTGACATCAGCATACTCCCTTCTTCTCCAGCCCAAATATGGCCCGCGGCAGGGGAGGGAAAATGACCACTGCTAGCCGCCTCCAGCCAAGCTGCTTAGGCAAGGCGCTGGGGGATCTGGGTATATTACCTCATTTAATCCACGACAGTCTTTGGAATTAGACCTTTCTCTCCCCATTTTATACCTGAGGAAGCTGAGGTCCAAGGAGGTTAGATCATTTGCCCAAGCTCCTGCAGATCATAAGTAGCAGAGTCCAACCCAGGTGTGAACAACACATTCCTACCCACACCCCCACAGCAAGCCAGCAGGGAGTGCGCCCCAACCGTCCCCTGATGGCTACCTGTCAGGGTCACTGGGACCGGGGCTTTTTTCCAGGGCTGAATGCAGGCTCCCTCTCCCACTCCCCCTCTCCCCAGGTTGCCAGAGTAATGTGTCTGTTCTGTTCTGCTCCCAGTTTCCCAACTCAGAGCGCCGGAGTCCTCTGCTTGGCTTGGCCAGCTCTCAGCAACGCAGGGCCGTCCATCACTCATGTCTCAGGTTTGCTCCTCGGAGAGCCGCAGTTGACCACAACTGCTTTGGCGCCGTTCCACTGTGAGGGAGTCACAAAACTGGCATTTAAGTCCGGAGCGGAAAAAACACCCCAAGCTTGTTCGTTTTTTCTGACAGGTGCTGGAGCCCATGAAAGGTCAGATTCCAGCTCGCAGTCACATCCTGGCTTAGCCGGCTCCAGGCACACAAAGGCCTGTCTGTCTCACCCGAGCGCGGGGAATGAGGACCCAGGCCAAGGGCTTAAAATGGCCGCCTGATGGCCCGCGCCTGCTGATCCGTTCCTTCACGGACATTGGCCTAAATGAAGCATTGGGAAGCCCAGCTGCCAAGGATGTGTGAAACCGGTGAAATGAAGAAGAATGCGGGCTTTTTTCTGATTTGTAATTGCAAGAGATATTAACCCCCACCCCCACCCCCACCCAGCAGCCCATGAATCCATCCCCTGACATCCAGCCCTGCTGTGGCTCATTTGTAAGAGCCCTGGGACACTTCTGTTTCATGTTCAAAGACTTGCTGGGCTGGAAAATTGAGCGAGAGCTGTCCCTCCAACCCCAGCCAGGCTGCTGGGAAAGGAAGGAGTTCGTTCTCTTCCTTGCTGAGGTATCAGGGGTGGCTCCGCGTTGTGGTGTTATTGGAACAGAGGCTGTGTGTGTTTAAATGCACGTAGTGCACGCTTTCCACCGGGAATGTTTGTTTTTGCTGCCTTTATGAAAACATGCCCCAATTCAAAATGGCTCCAAGGTCCCACAGTCCTGTATTTTAAGTTCCTCATCAACAGCTGTAGGCTGAGGTGCTTTGACACCTTTAACGTCTTCAAAAGATGGTCACTTCACTGGCCCTCCAGCCCCCTCTAGTCATGTGAGTCCTTCCCTCCTCCTTCCCCCTCCCCATAACTTTACACAGAACTGTGATGCTGGCAGGGAGCCAAGGGACAGCGGCTAACACAGATCACCCTGGAAAGGAACATGGGAGATCCTGATTTTATAAGGGCTTCATTTGAAAGCTCCTGTTAAATAACAAGCTCAGACTTCCAATAAAATTCTTAAGCCCCCCCCCAAAAAAAGATAATAAATCTGTGAAATAAAAACCATTGTTTTGGAATAATTTCTTCCCCATCAGTGGAGAATCTCACCCTAACAAGAGACTTTCTTAGTAAAATAAGCCACAGACCAGGCACCAGGGCCCTAGCCTCTTGTCCTAAATGTGCCTTGGAGTTGTTCTGGGTCAAAATGTGTTCATACCCACACCACCCCTGAAATTCCAGTCTCTGCCACCTCAGCAAGGTTCCATCCCACAGACTTCACCAGTGGTTAGACTCAAAGAACTTCTGTTGACAGCCTCTGTGAAAAGGCGTCCTGGGGGCCTGTCCCACAGCCACTCTATAATCTTTCTCTGGGAAGCACAACTCAACCCTAATAAACACACCAGTGCTCACACCTACAATATGCACATACTGTGCTAAGCTCTTCCCCAGCACAGTCATAAGATTTCCCCAACACTTGAGGAAGTAGATATGATTCTTCCCATTTCGTAGAAAAAGAGCCTGAGGTTCAGAAAGGCCCCCTGCATGGGGGGCATTCAAACTGTATAAATCTGACACCACAGTTTAGCCCACCGGGCTGCTGAGCCTCTCCCAACCAGGGATGTCAGGAATAAATAATCCCCAAGAATCTTTACAAAGAGTTTAGTAGAAAAGAGCATTTTGGCCAAAATACCTCTCATGTTTTTGGGCTCTCAGTATGTGCCTGACACTGCCAGGAGCTGTGTATAAATCTCCCCCAGCATTCCTACAAGGTAGCCAACGTGACTCCATGTTGTGTCAATGACCTGACAGACATGAGAACAAAGCAAAACGCTGAGTGAGCTCGATCCTAGAGTAAGACGACCCTGGCCATGCAGCTGGCTTCCATACGATGTAAATGTGGCAGCGTCTGGACAACTCACTGCTCCATCCTGTTATTTTTTCTTATCAGAAACAATAAATGGCATTTATTGAGCATAGAGCACATGTTTTCGGGTTCCCGTCCTAGGTTAGGTTTGTGGTCCCTCTTTAGGGATGTCAGCTTTCCTAAAAATGTGATTCCTGTGATTTCCCAGACTGCCTGGGGCTCTGTGTGTGAGTGTGTGTGTGTGTGTGTGTATTGCACACTCCCGCTATGTGTCGGTCACACTGCAGGGAGCTTTTCCTCATTTAAACAGCCAATTAAAACCTACTTTGGCACTTAACGCATGTCACTGCTTCTAGGCGCTCAGCTGCCCTCCCAGCAGGCCTTTAATTTGATAAAGAGCTTCTAATAACGACTAACAGAGCCCCAGTAAGTTAATTAAACCTTGTCCTTTATTTTGCTTTCAAGGTGTACCCTCCCTGTAAAAGGCCCAAGGTCTGTGCTTGCAAATGACTTTAGACAATGTTCCATGCTTCAATGAGAAAAGTATGTCTGTCATGTCCTGGCAAGTTACACTTAAAGTCTCAATTTCAGCATCATGTCAGGCTTTAACGGAGGCCAGAAGCAGATGGAAAAAAACCTCTGCACCCAGTTGTATGGAAGCCAGAGTTAGCAATGGAAGATGAGTTTCCTCTGAGACTATAACGCTGAAAGACGACCTGGCTGTCATACCGAACTCCATTTATCCTATTTCTTTAAAGTAATCTGAGAGACCAGATGGGCTGTATAAACAGAACAGGAGGTTCCTGGGAGTTCACTAGCTTAATGAAGCCCGTATGTTTGACTCATGTAATAAGTATTTAATCATGCTGATGAAATTCATTTAAACCTCAGCCACACACGCTGTTGCGAAGTCCCGATAATGCCCCACGTCACTCGTGCTAGCCGTGCTGGAGTGAGATAGGTGCAACAGAGAGCCGGTGACATTTCTCCTGGTAAGTGGGCTTTGGGAAAGATAATGAGCCGTGAGAAGCTAATATGCAGCATTACGGCCTCTGAGTCCTCGACGTTCTGCTCTGCCTCTGCCCGTTAAAGGTGCTAAATGCTGGGTAATAACTCACGTGTCCCCTCTGCCTAATTTCTGAGTGATCAATGAGAAAAGATACATCACTTGGGAAGCTCTCTGCTGGAAGTAACAGAAACCACCCCCTACCCCACTCCACCCACTTAATCTGGAAGTTTTCTGGATGCACATAATTAGAAGTCCTGGTACACTGTGCTGTCAGACCCTGTTAATTCAGCAGCTTGATCACATCACCAAAGACCCGAGTCCTTCCTGTCTCTCGTCTGCTGTCCGTGGTGTGTGCAGGTGTCCACAGGCTAGCTGCCTCCACAGCCTCCATGATGGCTGCCCGTGCTACGTCACAGCGGGATGTAAATTACTGTAGTCCATTCATAGCCAGAGGAAGGGGAGTAGCCATTCGTTCCTTTATTAACAAAGAAAACTTTTCTTCAAGTGCCAGGTCCCATCTCTAATGGCTTTTGCTCACAAACCAAAGACAGACACCAGGATGGGATCACCTGATTGACTTAGACTCTTTTATCTCTGAGTGGCTGTAGCAGTGCTGGACTGGAGCAGCTCAGGCCAGTTTGCAGGTGCGCATAGCGCACAGCTCTTACCCTCTTACCAAAGGCCTCTGTTTAGTGACCTTGTGCTGGTATCTTGAAACCAGCCACAATGGGCAGATTTATACCACATGAACTGGCAGACACTACAAACAGGGCTTTTTCCTGAAGAGCCAGCTGATATGTATTTCCCAGCACATCACTGCAATAGGGTCACTTTCCTTTTTTATTTATTTATTTGACAGAGAGAGAGATTACAAGTAGGCCTAGAGGCAGGCAGAGAGAGAGGGGGATGCAGGATCCCTGCTGAGCAGAGAGCCCGATGTGGGACTCGACCTGAGCGGAAGGCAGAGGCTTTAACCCACTGAGCCACCCAGGCGCCCGTAGGGTCACCTTCCTTAAGGCTGGATACCAGAACGAAACCGGGGCTCTTTTAGCTAGAAAGAAAAATAGGGACGTGGGTGCCACATGAGCTCTGAACGTTTTCTGTCTGAGAAGGGCTCAGCGGCCTGATCGTTCTCTCTAGAAAACACAACACTCAGAGTCTGAGCAAGATTAAAATACCTCATAAAAGTATAGGGCAAACCCTAAGTGGCTTTCAAAATATCCTAAAAGAATCTGCTTGGGTAGGGAGCGCTTGTTTTGTTGTTTGGCTTCATTTTTCCACCAAAATTGAAAAACTTCTCCTAAGAAAGCTCTTGGTGTCCTTTTGTCTGAAACGGTTCTCCACACGTAGGGTGTTCCATGACCATCCAGAAGAATCTGGGACCACAGCAGGCTCCTGGCAGCCTCCCCAGGAGTCTGGTTCACTGGCTCTGCTGAGAGAATCAGGAAGCTGGACTTTGAGCACCATCCTCCTCCCCGCCCCCTCTGTGATTCTGATGCAAGTTGTCTGAAAAGAAATTCCACACGGCAAAAGAAGCCTTCCTCATGGTGGTCTAACTCAAAGGTTGGCCAACTAGAGCCCACAAGCTAAGACAGATTTGTATATTTTTAAATGATTTCTAGATCTCAAAGGAAGAATATACTGTTGTGTGATGTTAAGGTGAGATGAAATGCAAATTTCAGTGTCCACAATAAAGTTTGCCTACGACACCATCACACTTGTGTGCATGTGTTTTACAGAAAACAGCTGCCCTCAAGCTATGATAGCTGAGTTGAGTTGAGCTGCAACAGGAATCCCATGGCCTGCAAAGCCTAAAGTATTTACTCTCTGGCCCTTTACAGAAAAAAGTTTGCCAACTCTGCTCTAAACATATTCCATTTAGTTGAAGGACCAATGGAATGAGAAGACTTTCCCTATCAATTCCCTAGCAGAGGGGTTCCCAATGGGTTAAGTCAAATCCCACGAGCCACATCAGAGCCTTGCAACCTGGGAATCATTCTATGGCTCCATTTCCTTTGGCTCAAAGATGACTAACAATGGCCACATGGTTTTCCCTTTGACTGCTAACGGGCCCTTGATGGTGTGTAGAGTAGGTAGTGGTGTTTTCTTAGTAATATGCTCCACATATTCAAAATCAATAGCCATCATACCATTCCCCACAGTGCTTCTACCCTGGACACACCCCTGTGCTTGCCCATGGCCAGGGTCAGTGGGGAACGGATACAAACACATAGGACACATGGCCTCTGCCCTCCTGGGACTTACACTTTAGTTGGAAAGAAAACACAGAAAACCCGCAGGCAAGGCAAAAACAGCAGCACTTCCATTCCAAGCAGTGGGACTTTTCTCAAAAAAAGTCAGAAATGTGTCCAACCATTAGCCATCCTAGGTCAGGGCTCCATGAAATCAACATCCTCTGAGACAGGGACCCACAAAGGAGAGCTCCAAGGACTGAAGGCCATCACCGAGGATTCTGGAAAGTTCCATTCAAGGGCTATTTGCTGTCTGAATGTCCCTGATGAGTAGGATACAGAATGTGAACTCAAGGAAGCAGATGACTCAAAAGTGGGGGCTGAACAAAAACTAAGGAAGAATGCACAGAGAAGATGATATCTGAGATCTTAAAGTTGGGGGGGCAGTTCATAGAAGCCTTTAGAGGAAGGGCGCAAAAACAAGGAAGTATAGGATGACTGAAGAGAATATGTCCCCTGGTGAGGTTGGACTAGGGGGATTAGTCTGAGAAGGTAGGTCAGGTCACAGCGCAGAAGATCCCTAATGCCAGAGTCAGACAATGGCACTTAATTCTATAGAAAAGGAGGAACTGTTTTTTAATGTACATTTTTACTAAAATTAACATATACAAAAGGGAGCACAAATCACAAGGAATTTTCATCAAGTGTGAATATCCAAATAACTAATAGTTCTGTTCCCTGAAGTATCCCAATCTGTGGGAATTCCCCCCATCCTGGTATATAATTAATAATAACAATGATGATTATGTCTCATACTTATATAGGATGTTATGATTTTTAAATGTATTTACATGCATTATTAAAGCCCCCCAAATTATGTGTGGCTATCATTATCATTGGCCTTGCATCACAAAGGCATAAAGCAGTAAGACCATGTGAGTATTCAGTAGAAGAAGCTGGACTCTGTATCCTCACTCCTTTAATGGTACAATCACTGAAATGATGTAGCAGATATATATTTATTTAAATAGAAACATGGTTAAAATACATTATGGAGTTGAAGAAAATAAGATTACTGAATAGCCATATAGAATTTCACTCATGGAAGATCTCGTGGGGCAGTGGAACATTCCAGAATCAGACCATCTGCTTTCAAACCCTGACTCTGACATATACTGGCTATGTGACTGCTAGGGACTGAATTTTCTGTGGGACCCCCATCTGTGGAAGCCCTAGTCCCCAGGGCAGTGGTACTTGGAGCTGAGCAGGCAAGGAGGAGCAGAGGAAGCTGTCACAGAAGTGCTGGTGACGTCTCTGCTTTTCCCCCACCCATATTCTGGGAAACGGATGACTTGATCTGAATTGGCCTGGATTTAACTGTTTGGAATTTTGACTCATTTGCCTAGTGTTTCTTAGTGATCTGAATTCTGATAACCCTTGTGGAAGGGGTTAATTCACATCTTAAACAGGGGAGCGTTGGAGTCCTGTGTAGAATTCTCGGCTCCCCCAGTGACTGGTTGTTTGATCTTGAATAATTAACCTCAAAGGAAGCTCAGTCTCCCCATCTGTAGAAGCTGAAACACAACGCATTCCTGACAGGCTACTGAGAGGATTCAGTGAGACGACGGAAGGTTCTGAGCACAGTGCCAGACAGAAAGTAAGCGCCCCAGAGGGGTGGCATGAGTTCGTTAGTAATCACCCACAAAAGGGCACCATCCCAAGAGCAAGGACCCCTGAAACAAGCATGGTGGGTGCCTTCCCTACAATCCATGAGGCCCCCAAAACACCCCAGAGTGTCCAGCCCACATTTGTGGTGAGCTCTGCTGAAGCAAGAGGCACAGGCCGGTGGATGGAGACCATGGAGGCCCGTAGAGACCAGGGGCGGGGGGAGCCACACGCAGGAGCCTGGTGAGCTGAGAGTAACGGCCCTCTCCTCCCTGGGACCTGTGGTATCCTGCCACTGGCTTGAGATTGTCTGCAGATGCCTGCCTCCTTCAGGTGAACACCCAAGTGCCCCCTGTGGGTGTGAGCGAAGGAAGGTTCTTCGCCTAGGAACTCTGGCTTCCAAAGCAAGCAATGTCAGGAGGTTCTTCCCACCCTCCCTCCTACTCTGTCTCAGTTGGGCCTCTGCCACATCCCAGACTCCGAGGACACCAATGCCCTGATGTAGCACCAGAGTAAGGCTGGGGCATCCAAGTACAACAAAGAGGTGAATGCCATTCTCTTGTTCCTTCCTTGACTTCTTGGAGCAAAGGGTGGTTTTGAAAACGCTCGAGGCCCATCCGTAGTACAGCACAGAGTGGGCCCAGGGCCCTAGCTTGGGGCAGCGATCATGACAGTTCTCCCCTCCTGGAAGGAAACTCCAGTCCCCTCAGTTTTTATGCCAAGAAATCAAAGACCTGTGCATTATAGGAACAGGAAGGAATAAAAGAGGTCTGAGAATGAGAAGAACAGAGAGAAAAATTGGACTTCATCGTTTGGAGCCAGGCCCACAGTAGATGGAAAGTAGATGCTGACAAGGGACAAAGACGTAGTGAGAGGATGATGACCAGGGCTGTGGCTCAAGAGCGACACAAAGAGCTGAAAGCACCAGCAAAGCACATGTTGCCATGGACCCACAGCCACCCAGTCCCCGATAGCAGGTGCCATGGGGAGATGGGCATGCCCCCAGTGCCCATGCTGGTGTGGAGCCCACTTGTCCAGGGAGAAGGGGCAGAAAGAAGAAAAGGAAAAAATGGCTGGCTCGCTCTGGAGTCATAAATCACTGGAAGGGAGAGACCTTGCCCAGTGATGCTGGAGAC
Organism: Mustela nivalis; assembly: GCF_964662115.1. Taxonomy (NCBI): domain Eukaryota; kingdom Metazoa; phylum Chordata; class Mammalia; order Carnivora; family Mustelidae; genus Mustela; species Mustela nivalis. The sequence goes on from NC_139025.1 coordinate 39,186,058, forward strand.
TCTACCTGGCATCGTTCTGAGGGCGAGCCTGGGTGTCATCAATCCCTGTGGCCCTGCCCATTGGCCCAGGGCAAGGATGATGGTTGTTTTGCTGGCTCTGGAGCAGGTGTCTGCCAACTCATGGACACAAGCTTCTGTGTGTTTTCCCTTGAGTGTGATGGGGGCTAAGAGCAGAGTGGAAATCTGTCCCTGGGAACCTGGGAACGGGGCCCAGCGACCTGGCAGAGCTGGAATGTCCTTGGCCAGTTCTTTGTGAGCAGAGACAGTCAGGAGATGAATCTCATGATCAGATGACTTGGGCTTGCTGGAGTATTTTCCTCAGGTTTTGGAATCATCTGAGGTCACTTGAGTGTCCTTGCTCTCCTTGTTGGGTCCCTCAGGTAGCTCGCTGAGTTCTAACTGTTTAGCTTGTGTTAATGTTTAGCTTGGGGGAGCTTGCCCAAGAGGTAGATGTCAAAGATGCTGTCAAAGATTGTCAAAGATGTGAACTGTTCACCTCACTGTCGCACCCATCAAGGAGGGGCCATACCCAAAAAGGGAGAGATTGTGGTTAGCAATTGTCTCCTTCCCTACCAGCCCAGGCGAGCTACATGGATCCTTGCTCCCCAAGGCTTCACCACTCTCCAACTCACATCCCCACTAGTACATCTGCAACAGCCCTTCCTTCTGGCAAACACTTGATAATGCTACAAGGTATCTTCCAGGAAGCCTTCCATGACATCTCCCCAACCTCATACCACTGCATGCCCGAAAACCAACAAGAGCCGTTCTTTCTTTCGTTTGCTTAACAAATGATTGTTGAGTCCTACGACGTGCCAGATGCTGTCAGAACAAGATGGGTACAGTCTCTGCCTTCCTGGAGTTTAGTCTGTTGTGGATTAGAGAGATAATACAATATAAATAAATAAGACGGTCACACTTGAAAATGCTTTAAAGGAAATCAACAAGAAACTGAGAGCAAATGATGACGATGAAAGCTGATAAGTTACCATAGATGGGGTGATGAAAGAAGGCCTCTCTGAGGACAGATATTCAGCAGAAGCTCAGATATGAGCAGCCAGTGGTACACAGTTCAAAGGGGACGATGTGTGCAGAGAGATCCCGAGTGAGAGGACAGAGAGGTTCATGCATTTGGAGCGCGGTCAGGCTCAGATCACTCTGGGCCAGCAGCCATGGGAAGGAGCTGGGTGGCAATCCACACTCATGATCCTTCAATCATTGGGTATTTTACCTTATTCTGGCAGGCATTCTGTTACACTGTTCCCACTGATTTACTTCCCTACCTTCCAAGCAGAGTATGAGCCTTTCAAGGGCAAGGCTGTGTTTTGCTATGACTGCATCTTTGGCGCTAGCCCATACAGAGCATTGTGGATGGATGGGATGGACATTGACCCCTGACCACCTGAGTAGATTTCATACCTGTCTGTTCTCCCCCTTTTCCTCCCTTTCCCAAGGTAAGAAAGAAGCTCTGGCTGGACGAGGGAGTGGCAGAGCCAAGTGGCCAGAGTAACTGACCTAGCCTTTGTCCTGAGATAACCCTGGCACCTGAGACACAAAATCCCCCGGGCTGGAACTGGTGGAGGCTGTGAGCGCTTCTCCAGCTGCTGGCAGCCCCAAGGGTTCTCAGCAAGACCGAGCACCTTTTTGTTTTGAATACATGGCAGAAACTCGTGAGGAATTCCTGCTCATTGTTGAAGAATTGTTTACATATAAAAAATCCGGTAAACATAATTCAGGTAATATATGCTCATGGCATGATTTGATCTGTGGCAAGAAGCACTGATCCTAGGTGAGATTTTGTATTTCATTTTAACACACAATTCTAGGCCGGGCCTGCCTTCAGAGAGCTTACAGTCTGGTTAGAAGTAAAGACTTGTAAACAAGTAAATTCTAGAAAGTATTTCTGTTGCTAGGACATCAGCTCTGTTTACAGATGAGGTGATCAACTGTAGCTGGGGGAAAAGGGAGAACAGGGGACACTGGAAAGGTTTCCATTTGGGAAAGGATGAGTACGGGTTGACCAGACAGATGAGAAAATGTCTTTCGGGTGGAGGCAGCAGAGTAAGCAAGGGGGTGGGGGGAGGGGGCAGGTCAGAAAGGGAATATGGCACGAATTGTTTGTGTATTTGGCAAGGCTCAGTGTCCAATACTGGGGAGAAGTGGGGGGGTGGGGCAGGCTACGGAGATTTGAGGGCTGGGCTGTGGAGCTTAGACTTGATCCTGTGAGTATGCGGAGCCCATGAAGAGCTTTATGTGGGACAGAGAGCAGAGAATAGAGGTCACAGTGGCCAGCCCCCCCAAAGACAGCGGGAGGTGGGGGGCAGGAGCTCAGTCGAGGCACAAGTGAGAGCTGCTGCTGGGTGGAAGCTGGGGGCTGGAAAACAGGGACGATTCTGTGGAGGAGCTGAAGCCCTTAGAAAGCTGCTCTGGGGGTGGAGAAGGGCTTTCACTCTGGGGGTTTCCTTCAGGGTGGATGATGGCAGCAGCCTAGAAGCGAGTAGATTTGGCGGGAAATTCATCCCCTTTTGGAGAGTTAGAGTTTGACATAGTCAATACCAGATGTGTAGCTGGGCAACTGGGTGCCCACCCTGAGCTTGTCAGCTCAGTGACTCCATCTGAGCCCTTCCTGGATCACACTGCTTTCCACGAAACAAGAAGTCCGTGGGACCACCAGGACGAGCCTGCCTACATGCAGGGTCATCTCCTTCTCGACCTTGACCTGGGTGACTAAAACCTGGGACTCCCCTGCCCAAATGGCCCCCATCTGTGGCCTCTTCCCAGACCCGACCATCCACGGGTGGCTGATGGGCACACTTTGGTACCAGGCAGTGGCCCAGTGGTCACTGTTTGGGGCAGTGCAGAGGCCGAGTTTGGTTGGGGCTTCCTTGCCCATGTGCATGCGGTAAGGCTTCTTGGGGTCTGGGACAGGGGAGGGGTTTAGGGGGAAAAAAAAAAGATTCGCCATTTGTCTCTCCCACAGATATTAGGGACAGACCTAGAGGTAACCTGTAGGGTTACTTTCTTGGTGTTCTGAAATCACTCTTATACACTAGTTATAACATCTGCCAGCCTTCCCTACGCCCCCGCTAGTTGGTCTGACTCCTTTCCACACCCCTCATCATCTTGGTCACCTCTTCTGAATTGACCCTGTCTTGTGTAACTAGACATTCAGCTCGCTGCTGCATAAACTCTACAATCAGGGAATTCAGAATTCAGAATCAATTACACAGAACAGCATAAAGTACCCCCTCCCCAGACACTGACGGATGTAGAGGTGACTCAGGAATTAGGTTAGTGGTGGGACAGAGAGTGGCAACCCGGGAAAGGGTTTGGAGCTGTAGGGCCATAATCTGGGGGGAGGAGGGGGGAGAAAGAATGAGCAAAGAACAGAGAGGAAGAGGCGCTGAGGGCACGCATCTCAAAGAGACAAAGCCACACCTACACCTACGTGTCCTACAGGTGCACAAAACACAAAGGGAAGGGAGGGTCCACTTCCCTTTCAAGCCCAAGGTGCTGACCCTCCACAGTCTTCCTTGTGTCTCTTTCCTGAACAAGGCGGGGAGGGGGGGTCCTCCTCTCCCTTCCCCTCTGCCCTGATTCTACAGGCCGCCTTCTCCCCCGGGGGGTGGGGGGACCAGCAACCATCCTGATTATCTTCTCTGCCTGGCCAGCTCTTCAGCTCCTCACCTTTTCATAATCTCATCTGAAAACATCCTTTTTCATTTGTCTCTTCACTTTTCCCTCCTCCACAAATGTCTTTCCCTCCTCCCTCTCTCTCTCTCTCTCTCTTGCTCGCTCGCTCGCTCACCTGGCTGTTGTTGCTTTATAGAGCATTGGGGGGAAGATGACCTGAGAAAACATGCCCATAAAGTAAACCACTCTGTCTGGGTCTCTGCCTTGTCTAGACCTAAGGCAGCTGTGCGCGGTCACAGGCCCCACTGTTCACCTGAGCGCGGCCCAGCGACCCCACGGTGCCGGTGCTGGCTTAAGAGCTACTCCGTTTCTGTCAGGAGTGTCTTGTGCATGGTTGACCTTGGATCACTGGGACCACTCAGCCCGCAGCCCTGGTGGGTTACTCAAATGGAGTTTCCTGGTGGGAGTGGGGGGCACTTCTCCAGCCCTGGGGGGTGCGGGGGGGTGTTGAGGTAGCAATAATTCTAGGAGCCTGACATCGGTGTCCCCAGGGTGTTTCATAAGCCCCGACATCTCCTCAGCACGGCTTTAGGGGGAGCGAAGGCTCCTCTGGCTTCCCCACCCCATTGTTGTCCCTGGAAGGGATCATTCTCCCCACTTGGAGTCTCTTCCCAGACAAAGGAGGGGGAAGTGACTGCGTGAATCAAGAAAGGTCAAGTCTGGCCTGAAAGAAAAGGGACATGGTAGGCCCCATTTCGCAAGAGCCCTTTGGGGTTCTTTGAATTAGCTTGTTTTGTGTTGTGCTAGGTGGGGAGAGCCCAGGATCACTCTGTCAACAGCTCTATCTATAGCGGGAGCCCAGGCAGGCCCGGCCCTCCCCCCAGCCTCTCCACTTGCCGGGTGCTCGCTGACCCTGCGGCTCAGCTGTGGGGATCAATCATCTCCTTCCAGAACTCATCCTTCAGCAGCTGCGTGGCCTTGGCTATTTTTACCACCCCAGGAAGCCAGTGGCCAAGGACGTGCTGGGCCACCTTGGCGGGAGGTGTTGCTGTAGAAGGCTGGTGGGTTGTCAGGGCAGCTGAGCCTCTACCTCAAGGTTAAATCCAAAGTGCCTGACCTGGAACAGGAGAGCACTTGCTCTTCTTCCACTCTGCAACAGTGAAAGCACCCAGAGGCTTAGGCTGGGGAAGCAGGTGGCCAGAGGAGGGACAGAGCCCAGGGACACCATGGTATAGACTGGAGGGTGGGGGGCAGGGAGGAAAGGAGGCAGACAAGAGTGTGCCTGCACCTGGGGTTCTCTTAGCCAAACAGGGAGATCAGAAATCAGAAGGTCTCAGGCAGCTGGTCTCAATCACCTGCAGCTTTGCAGCCAGCCCTGAGACACCCACCCGACTGCCTTCCCATCATCAGCCAACACTTCCAGGGCGCTCTCTCTATGCTTGGACCTGGGGATCCAGGGTCTGCCCTGGAGTTGTCCAGAAACTAGAGAGGCCAAATCAAACCAAACATCACCAAAACCATGAGGGCCCCTTACTCCCCAGTCTGCCCATCACCCCCAGTTCCTTTGCCCAGCCTGAGTGTATAACTAGCTTCCTGCTCGGGTCCCAAAGGGGGAGCCTGTGTAGTGTAAGAGCAGGTGACGCAAAGCATTTCGTGTTTGTAAAGGTTCATCTGATACCCTAAACCAGCTCCTTCAGCACAATCCTCTGAAGTCAGTCAGTATTTTTAGTCTGTTTAAAAATAGTCTGAACAGCCAGAGTCTCAGCTGCTGGTGCACATGTGTGCTCTGCACACAAAGTAGGAAAGGCAGAACTCACTAATGTCCTGACAGAGCAAAGGGTGGCCACCTTGGATTCCTGGGATGTCTTCCATCTCCGAAGAGGCAAGGAGGGGATCTGGGAAGAGAAGCTCTGAGGCTCTGTGTGGGTGCCCTTCTGAGGCCTTTAGGAAGAGAGAAATCAGAGCTCATGAGATGCTTTACTGAAGGGATGAGATCGGGGGAGAGCTGAGGCTCTGATCCCTTTCAGGCTCCAAAGACAGAGACAGAAACAAGTGAGCTGGGACCAGAGCCCCAGCACCTCCTGAATGGAGAAGCAGGCTGGTTCTCCAAACCTACTCTGGTCTGTTGTGGATCAGCTGGGAGGATGGCTGAGGGCAGCCTGTCCAAGGTGGAATAAGAGATACCCTAGGGAATGTTACATCTCTTAGAGCAGGGGGCAGGACGTGAGGACCTGTGTGGATTACACAAGTCCATGGGCATCCATGGGCCAAGAACGCCCTCAGCGCCCTGGGTTCTCTGTGGCTTAATAGACCAGATACTCTCTTGCCCTTGAAATAGTCTTTCCCACAGTCAATGCCAAATTAGCAAATCATTTAAAGAATAAAGTCACTTGACACTCTCATTTACAGCTGTGTGCAAACTGACATAAGCTTTCTGGAGAACAATGCAGCAATTAGTATTGGACCTTAAAAATATTCACACCCCTTAAACTAATCATTTCTGCTTTATAAACATACTAATACTTTATATACATACTAATGCTTTGGGAAAGTGCTAAAAATGTAACACTTGATTTAAAATGGCAGAATGAAGACTATAGAGAGTATGATATCACCTTTTATTATTATTATTATTAAAACAGTAGCTATAAGATTAGAAATGTCCTGGGGCACCTGGGTGGTTCAGTGGGTTAAAGCCTCTGCCTTCAGCTCTGGTCATGATCCCAGGGTCGTGGGATCAAGCCCCACATCGGGATCTCTGCTCGGTGGGGAGCTTGCTTCTCCCTCTCTCTCTCTGCCTGTCTCTCTGCCTACTTGTGATCTATGAAAGTCAAATAAATAAATAAAATCTTTAAAAAAAAAAAAAAAGATTAGGAATGTCTTTGTTTAAGGAGATTCCTTCATAAGGCATGTGTTCTACAAGGGAGACCTTAAGGGTTGGGTACTAATCACCAAAGCCCCCCAGAGTTCTTCTGCTACTTTGCACAGTAGCAGAAGAGATCTGGGGGGGCTATCGTGTTGACCATGGAGAGAAAGAGGCATGGAACTAGAGGAGGAGCAAGGAGCTGGGGGGCATGATTCTAAGACTTCTCAGAGTAAAGTAGCCAGAGATAGTCCACATTAGGGGAGCTGCTTATGAGGCAGAAAGATGTACTCTGTCGCATTTAAAGGTGACTTTGTGGCTCCCATCAACACCTCGAGTCTGTACCCACCTGAAATTTTCAGGAAAGCCCATCTCATTAGTAAATGCCTCATGTAAGTGGATGTTGGGGGAAGAAATCCAGAGAAAGACCTAATATCCATCTAGGTTCATAAACTGCAGAACAACACAATTAAAATGACTATAGAAATAGACGCTTATGGGCAGAGTTAATTAAGAGGACCTAAGACTCCCTGAGATTTCCAGAAACACTGGGAAGGACTTTGGACTTCCACAGTATATGCCACAGGGTTGGACCTCTCCAGGAGTACAAGACACTGGGGATTCTTGCCAATATCCCATATGCCTGTATACACACACACACATACACACGCACACACACACAGGCACACACACAGCACTGAAAGAAGCAATACCAGGATTTCAACAATGGTTACTTTGGCAGTGGGTCTATGACAATATTTACTTTCCTCTTTATACAGCTTAGAAATCTCCAATTCAAATAATAAACAGACTTTGCATAATTTTTCAAAAACAACAAATAAAAATAAAATAAATAAATAAATACAAATAAAAAGCACAGCCATTCCATTTGGCATCTGGAGTGTTTGTGTTTTCCTGTGAGTGGATGAGAAGCCTGGTGGGCCCAGATCCCATCCTCTGTGCTGACTCTGCATGTCAGCTGGGGGAGCACGAGGGGCCAGGGGGCCTGCCCACACATGGACAACTGAAGACCACATTGAAATCCTGAAGCTGGAGGTCTGGGACACTCTGGTCTCTTCTGCAGCCTAGAGGGTTCTCAGCTCACATCGCTGGATCTGTGAAAGGGAACCTATTTGCCAGCAAACTGAGGCGGAATTGCAGTTGGAAGGATATATAATCAACCACTGTCTCCTGGTTTCTCTGCCTTCCTTTGACTTCCGTTTTTGTGTCTTCCAAAACCTTGCAAGTAAAATACCATCCTACACCGATTTTCACCTTCAAATATCTTTCCTCTCTTTATGATAGATCAGAACCCTACACTGCTAGATTTGTTCTCTTCTCTCTCTCATTGAGGAGAAATTCTGCACATAGTCAATAGAGATGAAAAGGCAACCTACCCCCTTCACAGAACTAAAGCAAATAATACTAAAATTTGTATGGAGCCAAAATAAATAAATAAATAAATAGAAACCCGGAACACTCAAATCGATCTTGAGAAAGAACAAAGCTGGTATCACAGTCCCCGATTTCAAGATACACTACAAAGCTACACTATCAAAATAGTATGGTACTAGCACGAAAATACACATACAGATAAATGGATAGAATAGAGAGACAGAAATAAGCCCATGGGTATGGGTTCAATCGACAACAAAGGAGGCAGGCATCTACAAGTGTGAAAAAAAAAAATGGTCTCTTCAATAAGTGGTGTTGGAAAAACTGGAAAGTTATGTGCAAAAGAATGAAACTGGACCAGTTTCTTATATCATACCCAAAAGTAAACTCAAAATAGATTAAGGACCTAAATATGAGATCTGAAGTCATAGAGCTCCGGGAAGAAAGCAGGCAGTAATTTGACATCAGTCTTAGCAACATTTTTCTAGATAATGTCTCCTCAGGCAAGGGAAACCAAAGCAAAGACAAACTACTGGGACCACCAAAACAAAAGGCTTTTGTACAGCAAAGGAAACCATCAACAAAATAGAAAGGCAACCCACTGAATGAGGGAAGATATTTGGAAATGTTGTATTTGATAAATGATTACATCCAAAATACATAAATTACTTACCCAACTCAACACCCCAAAACCCAAACAATCAATCCAATTAAAAAATGGGCAGAGAACACAGACATTATTCTGAAGAAGACACAGGAGATGGCAAACAGACACATAAAAGATTCTCAGCATCTCTTTACAAGAGGGAAATGCAAATCCAAACCACAATGAGGTTTCTGACCTTACAACTGTCAGAATGGCTAGAATTTAAAAAGACAGGAAATATCAAGTGTTGGTGAGGATGTGGAAAGGAATCCTGGTACGCCCTTAGAGGGAATATAAACTGGTGCAGCCACTGTGGAAAATGAATGGAGGCTCCTCAAAATGTTAAAAATAGAAGTATGGACAAAACAAACTGAGGGTTGCTGGGGGGTTGGGAGTTAGGGCTGAGAGGCTGTGTGTGGACTCTGGGGAGGGTATGTGCTATGGTGAGAGCTGTGAAGTGTGTGATCCTGATGATTCACAGGCTCCCATATACCCCTGGGGCAAATAATACATTATATGTTAATAAAACATAAATAAAATAAGAGAGAGAATAGAAGTATTGTATGATCCAATAATTCTACCACTTGGTATTTACCCAAAGAAAAGGAAAACACTAATTTGAAAAGATATGTGCACCCCCGTGTTTATTGTAGTGTTATTTATAATAGCCAAGATATGGAAGCAACCCAAGGGTCCACTGATAGATGAATGGATAAAGGTGATGTGTATGTGTGTGTGTGTGTATGGAATATTACTCAATGATAAAAAAAGAATGAGATCATGGGGTGCCTGGGTGGCTCAGCTGGTTAAGCATCTGCCTTCAGCTCAGTCTTGATCCCAGGGTCCTGGGATTGAGTCCCACATCAGGCGCCATGCTCAGCAGGGAGTCTGTTTCTTCCCCTTGGCTGCCATTCCCCCTGCTTGTGCGTGTGCACACGCTGACAAATAAATAAAATCTTAAAAAAAAAAAAAAAAGAGTGTGAAAGCTTGCCATTTGCAACACGGATGGACCTGTAGGGTATTATACTAAGTGAAAATAAGACAGGGAATGACAAATACCATATGATTATATACGGAATCTAAAAACGAAACAAAAAAAATGCATAAACAACTAAAAAGTAGAATCAGACCCACAAATACAGAGAACAAACTGATGGTTACCAGAGGGGAAGGGATGTGGGGGGTGGGCAAAATGAGTGATGGGGAGTGGGAGACACAGATTTGCAAGTTATGGAATGAGTAAGTCACAGGGATGAAAGGTACAACACAAGGAATAAAGTCATTAGATTGTCATTGTGTTGAACAGTCACGGAGGGCAGCTACACTTGTGGAATTACTATGCTGCATGCCTGAAACTAATGTACCATTGTGTGTCAACTCTACTTACATTAAAAAAAAAAAAAAAGACAACCAACCCATATGCCCATTGCACCTTTGGGTGGACAAAGCAAGTATTTCTGTCTTAGATATAAAATATACTATCACACTTGAAACTTTTCTACCATTGCCTTTGTGGAGATCTGAAAATGCTTCACTGCCCAACCATTAATTCTCAAACCATTTTGAGGGAAAAGGAAGGAAACTAGGAAAAATCACTCCCAATGTCCTTTTTCTGGACCGTGCCCTCAAACGTTTTTGACTGTGGCCAACTTAGGCTTGGCAGACGTCCCCACAGCCTATGTCCCTCTGCCTGTTCCCTCCTTCCAGAAGAAAATAAACAAAACCCTGTAGAAAAAAACCCCAGAGGAACAAGAATTTTTTTATTCGCTTTATGAAAACATTATAAGCACATACCCATGATTTTATACTAAACTTCTATTATATATAATACCTATTTCTCATGTGTATATATTTTATACAAACTTAAATCTTTTTATATTGCATTATATTTTAAAACATGAAACGATGTTTTCTTCAAAAGCTTAGTAATGCTTAATGATTCTTAGTAGGCTTCAAATAAATAAACTTCATTTAGGTGCAGGCTAGGCACAGGTATCTCTCCCTGAGTGGGGAAAAAAAAAAAAAATGACCTGTAGGTTGACGTTCAGGGCTGGTTTTATTTGTACTGTAGAAGTATAACTATCAGAAAAATTGGAAGAGGGGCACCTGGGGGGCTCAGTGGGTTAAGCCGCTGCCTTCTGCTCAGGTCATGATCTCAGGGTCCTGGGATCAAGTCCCGCATCGGGCTCTCTGCTCAGCAGGGAGCCTGCTTCCCTCACTCTCTCTCCCTGCCTGACTCTCTGTCTACTGTGATCTCTCTCTGTCAAATAAATAAATAAAATCTTTTTTAAAAAAATTGGAAGATACAAAATTAAATAAAAGCAATGAGCCTTGATGCAACTCAACACACAAGGACACGAATCCTCTCAGTACAAGATCAGCTGATCGTCCCTCCCTGGCATTCCGTCCCCCAAACAGCCCAGTCAGGCTATGCTTAGCTCCCAGCCCTCTCACACATCTCCAGGCTGCTCTGCCCCACACAATGCTGTCCACCCAGGTCCTGCCCCACATTCTCCAGAGGCCTGTCCTGGCTTTTCAGGATGTGCCCTGGCAAGAGAACATAGTCTTTCCTGAGTTAGGTATCATTCTGGACTTTGACGTCTTCCAGTGTAGCTCAGTCTCTCTCTCTCTCTCTCTCTCTCTGTGTGAAATGAAAAGACTGGGTGATTCTCTCCCCACTTTTTATATTCTAAAAGGAGTAGGCATTGTCCTCATGCCCTGGAAATCTCTGCGAACTTGGTCTGGTCCTGCCCGCACGCAAATGGAAATGCCTAGATGGAACGAAGGCCGACGGAAAGGGTTTGGCCAGGCCCCAAAGAAAATAAAATGATTCGGCCCTAAAGAGGCAGACAGTCCTGATTCCGGGCACACGAGGTAAACGCGAATGGAAATCCAACTGTTGTAGGGAGTGATTGCTCAGATGGAGCAAATGTGCTGTGAAATCAGCCCTTGGAAAATCATCTGGAGTTCATCTTCGTGAAATCCAAAAACAATAACGGACTCCCCAGCCGCCCCAGAGGGAGCCTCAGGAGCTCCCCTCGTCAGAAGCCCGGAAAGCCACGGCAGGAGCCAGGCCCAGGGTCTCTGACTCTGCCCTTGTTTATTTACAAACCTGCTTTCCTTTCCCACCTCGGGTCATCCCTCGGCTTGGCCCCCTGGGGAGCCCAGGGCATCCATCATGACCCTCACCGGGCAGGCGCTGAGACACACATGAATAAGAGACCTTTAACTCAGCGGCTGCCTCCCCAACCCCAGGGAAAAGAGATCTTTCTCACGGCAGGAGGCAGGCAGACCAGGGACTTCGCTCTGGGCCAACACAACAGAAGTCAGAGGAAAGGTGAATCCCAAGGCAGTTCCTGAGGTTCCCTAGAAAAGAGAATGCCCCTTTGGGTTGGGCTATGCCTGTTGCAGTGCACATTCAATAAAGTCCGAAAAGCTCTGACCACTGGGGTATTTTACTCCCGAAAAGGGGCCTGAGCTCATCCGCATTCCCAGAGGCACCAGGAATCAGCCCAGAGGAAGTCCACATCCCCACCAGCCAGGAGAGCCAGGAGGTGTCCCAGTGCAAGGACGGCGACTGTTCCCACACAGAAGGTTGGAGCTCTGAGGAATTCAAGGATTCGTTGTCTTGCAATAGCCTGGTTTTGACTACCGCCAAAGATTCAGTGAAATGGGTGAATTTCCGGAAGACTGATGGCTCCTGTCCCCAAACCTCACATCTGCCCTTGACACCCTCCCAGAGCCTGGAGCCAGCCCGCTCTGGGTCTGTGATCTCACTTGGAAAATTCAGATGCTCGGGCTGAAGCAAAGAAGTTGGAGGGAGTCATGGGAAGGACTGGGAGAATGTTTGTAAGCTGCTTAGCAGATGAAAGTGACAACGTGTCAAATTTTCCAAGCTGGTTTCCAAAGCATTCTGTTAATGGGTCTTCCAGAAGCCCATCTCGTAACGACCCGAAAGAGGCTTGGGTCCCAACTTTTTCTGCCACAACATAAGAGATGATGACATTCATACAGGCAACACACTCCCATGGCCCTTCCCATGTGCCCAGTTCCCAGCATGTTAGCCCCCTCCACCCTTCCTCTCCCACACACGACAGCACAGCAGGATGAAAGTGAGTATAAGAGCCTTGCAACGGAGGTCATCTAGAAACCACTCCAGTAACAAAAAATAAATTAGTGAACAAATTATTCACTTACTTTACTAGAAGGGACAAATGACTCTTATCTAAGTGTAGTCTCGTTGGGATGATGGTTGAAAAGGAGAGCTGGAGGGGTGCCTGCGTGACTCAGTGGGTTAAGCGTCCAACTTTTGATTTTGGCTCAGGTCATGATCTCAGGGTCATGAGATCCAGCCCCGAGGTGTGGGGGGCGGGGGGGGGGTCGTCCATGCTCAGGAGGGAGTCTGCTTGACATTCTCTCTCTCCTTCTTCTGACCCTCCCCTCACTTGTGCATTTTTCAGTAAATAAATAAATAAATCTTAAAAACAAAACAAAGTAAAACAAACAAACAAACAAAAAAAACAGAGAGAGAGCAAGAGAGAGAGCTGGAGAGGTATGGAACTCCCAGTGGGTGCTCGAGTCCTGGGCAACAGGCCTGGCTGCCTTAATTTCAGGGTCTAGTGTTGGGGACTGGCCATTGTTCCAGGCTAGGGTCCCCAGCCTTTCAGAAGTGGTGGCCCCAGGGCTGGCGTCACCCACTATGCAAATACTGTAGCATTTTGCACTCCCATTATTGCAGACTTACGACTTCCGTGTCTGGCAGGGGTTAGGGTAACTCAAGTGTAATCACATTGTCAAGATGATCATACTTATCATCTTGTGACCCCAAAAAAGAGGCTAAGCTCCCGGGCCATTGAGGAGACATGAAGCTGAGGAAGGTGGGCTGGCAGGGAGGCCTTAGGAGAAAATGGGTGGGGGGGGATATCTGTGGCAATTCCCAAGCTATGGGACGGAGGATTCTCTCTGCATTTAGAATCTGCTTTCTTTGGGCCACATCTTGGGCCCCCGACAAGCTAATAACTTGTTTCTTTTCCCTTCCTGCCTCTAAGAAAACATGTATTTCAGAATTTCAAATCAAACCAGCAGCTTGCCACCCCGGACAGTACTAAGCGCTGCTCCTCAAGCAGCAGCCAGAGCTCCTCGGAGGAACTAGCCCTTGGGAGGCCCTGCTGGCCTACGGGCCGGTCAGAGTTCTTTCAAGCTAATTGGGTATTTAGATGTGCTTGAAACCAAAATAGAGATTCCACAGAAAGTCTGTGTGTCCCTCTCTTTCAAACGTCCCTCAGGTCCTCCAAGTCATGGCATCTGTGCACCAAATAAACAACTGGGAGCTACAGGCTTCAGCAAGGACCATGAAGTGGCTCGTCCCTTCTCATGCTCGTTGTCCGCTGTCCCTCTGGTTTGACAAGAGATTCTGAGTTGACCATAGCGAGCCAAAGGTTCAGCTTGTCTAATCTGCAGCATCTGGTGCCTGGTCTTCACGTACTGACCTTGGTCAGAAACATCCCTGTTTTGATTGTCATCTCCTTCTCCTTCATTCCACGACACTCAAGCGTCATGCACAGCACGGACCCAGGCACACCTACACAGAGCAGCTCTTCTTCGGGTAGAGACAGACAAACAAACGCAGACACGCCCGGTGAGCTCCAGGACAGTCAGGATTTTCATCTGTTTGTCTCTCCAGACCTTAGAAAAAACACCTGGCACAAAGTAAGTGCTCAATAAATGAGTATGTGAATAACCACAGAAAAGGCGCTTGAGCCCTGAGTGGTATGGCCAGAATGCCCATGTGTGGAGACAGAGCAGTGCCCAAGGCCTGGCCTGCGAGGTGGGGCAGCAGAGAGAACCGGCCCATAATGTCCTGTTCATGCACACCTGACCGACACGTCGGGCATGGAGTCATTTGCTGGAGCTGCTCTAGCACGTGGTGGAGACTGGGTGGTCTAAGCAGCAGAAATTGTGTCTTTCACAGTTCTAGAGACCAGAAGTCACTAGGGTGCTTCCTTTTGAGGGCTGGAACGGAAGATCTGTCCTAGGGCCCTCTCCTTGATGTGCAGACGGGCAGCTGCTCCTAGGTCTCCCTCCCTCCACACGTGTCTGGGTCCCAGTTTCTCCTTACAAGGACACCGGTGATGCCCCCCACTGGACAACGACGTTACTATAACTTGATGGCCTTCGTGAAGATCCTGTCTCCAAATAAGGTCACACTCTGAGGTACTGAGGGTTAGGACTTCAACATACGAATTTTGGAGTGGACACAATTCAACCCCTAGTTAAGTGTTTCATAAACGTTAGCTGTTAACAAACTCATCAACAAGGAAAAAGTAGAAAACAAAACCATTAATAATAAAGTCAAATGTTGGGTGCCTGGATGACTTGGTTGGGCCACTGCCTTTGGCTCAGGTCATGATCCTGGAGTCCCAAGATCGAGTCCCACATTTGGGCTCCCGGCTCCATGGGGCGTCTGCTTCTCCCTCTGAACTTCTCCCCTCTCATACTCTCTCTCTCTCAAATTAATAAATAAAATCTTTTTTTAAAAATCAAATGTTTGTTTAATTAGCTCAAAATCTTCCAATAGCTCCATATGCAACCCAAGAGACAGAGGCCAAGTCCCTCAGCCCTACAGTCAAGGACTCCCACAAACGGCCTTCACTCCCTGTGTCAACGGCCCGTCCCTCGCGTCGCTGCCTGTCTCCCCGGAAAATTCTTCTTCTCTTCCCCACATAGGCAGCTTCAGCCGCTGCTCAGAAGCCCAGCTATAGGCTCTGCTCCTTCCGGTCTATTTCCTAGGACGGTTCACTGGTCCGCCTCCCAGCACGTGCAAGGGAACTCTGAAGAATAAAGGGACTAATTTCAGGGGAAGGGGGAGGCTGAAGGAAATGAAAAAGGGACCCAGGGACCCAGCGGCACCAGGAAGCCACACCATCCTGTGCTCTCCAGGAGCTGTGGCTTGAAAAACCCCAGCCAAACCAGCATCATTGGTAACAAGACAGGAAAGAAGCAGCAGGGAAACACTGCAGGCCCCCCTCCTTTCCGCCTGCCCTCGGGTCTCCTGCCTGTGGCTCCACCGGCAAAGCCCACCTAGAAGATGGGGGCAAGGGGCTGGTCGATGTGGTCTACAACGGTCTCTCCCAGGGCACCCAGTGGGAAAAAGAGAGTCTGTATGTGTGAGTCCCAGGCAGACAGAATAATCAGTACACACCCTGCCTCCATCTCTCTTGCCCTTCTTGGATCCCACAGGGCATTTTTGCATCTGGACCATTTCTGTGACCTAGAGCCAAACCGAGCCCCCCTGGTTGGGGACCTCACTTTCCCAGTGTGTGGCTGTGGCTATGGCTGGAGGATAAGCCCCAAAGCAGAGAGCGTGTCCAAGGCTTCCTCTGCGCCCACCCCCTGTGCTGCTGAATACAAAGCTGGGCTTGTAGTACGTGCTTAGTAAATCAGAGCCGCACACGAGCTGGGTTGTAGAGATGAAGTGTGGGTGGGATCCACACAAACACATATTGAAAAATCACCGGCTCTGGAAGAACAATTGTCAGGCCCATTTCCTGCTGCAGACGGAGCCAGGAGACGCTCGGGGCTTGGCAACCTGACAGCTGAGGAGCAGCCAGGGAACGGAGCAGGAGACAGAGAAAATGAGCCCTGTGGGTCTGGCCTGGCCCCATCAAAAGCAGACTCGGGGCAAAGTCTCTCTTCCCAGATTCAGGGGCCAAGGTGGGGTGGGTGCTGGCTCTGTTTGCTCAGGTCTGCTGCGAGCCAGAGTTGGGGGTGGTTAGGGAGGAGGCAGCAGCATTTTGGAAGCCGATGGCTCAGCCTCAGGCCAGGCAGAGCTTGAAGGCACAGAGACGGTCACCTAAGGGGAGAGCACACACGTGTCTATTATGGCACCTGCCATACCCCAGACCCTCCTCTGGTAGAAACTGTCTGCCCTTGACCGAGGCTGGGCTGGAGCGAGAGGTAGGCACCGAATGGACCCACAGCAAGCACCTGCCTTGATGACAACCTGTCTATAGGCTAGTCATTGACATATCCGACGGACACTTGGTCCTCACTCAAAATCCTCTCTACCCCGAAGACCTGAAGGGTAGAGGACCTGAAGGGGAATGTTCATTTCATTTCCCTTTCCAAGGAATGCACATGAGACTGAGTTCTAGCCAATGTAATTTATAGGAAAGTCTGATAGGAGACTTCTAGGAAAAAGAAAGTGACAAAGACAATCTCCCCTATTCCCTGCACGCCATGTCTCGATGTGACGTTGCCGCCATCTTCTTACTGCCAGAAGTTAAACCAACACCAAAACTTCTAGCATAGGCGTGGCAAGAACTTCAGTCTCTGAGGAGATAACTGAGCCCCTAAAACAGCCGGTCTCCACGTTCACAATCCCAGTACTCCAGTTGTAGGAGGTGGTAAATGCCATTATTTAGGTCTGCTTCCCTGGGGTTTCTGTTACTTACAGCCAAGAACACCCTATTTGATATGACCTGAAAGACAATAAGCTAAGTTGGATAGACAGTCCCCCTCCAGGACGTGAACAGGATAGGTAGCCCACCAGTGGTTCAGGAGAGAACTTCAACTGGCACGCAAACTTTTTTTTTTTTTTTAAAGACTTTATTTATTCATCAGAGAAAGAGAGAGAGGGAGAGAGAGCGAGCATGGGCAGACAGAATGGCAGGCAGAGGCAGAGGGAGAAGCAGGCTCCCTGCAGAGCAAGGAGCCCGATATGGGACTTGATCCCAGGACGCTGGGATCATGACCTGAGCCAAAGGCAGCTGCTTAACCTACTGAGCCACCCAGGCATCCCGGCACGCAAACTTTTAATAGTTACATATTTATCATCTACTCATTTAAACCTATAAGGAGAATATCAAACCTGTGACACCATGGTTCTTTTAAAAATAAAGTTTCTTAGGGCCCCAGGGTGGCTCAGTTGGTTAAGTTTCCAACTCTTGATTTTGGCTCAGGTCATGAGATTGAACCCTTGGGGGGAGGCAGTGCTGGGCAGGGAGCCTGCTTAAGATCTTCTCTCCCCCTCTGCCCCCATCCCTCCCCACCCTCCACTCTCCCCCCTCACACACACACATTCGCTGTTTCTAAAAAAAATAAAGAATAAAATAAATTTGCTTGTACAAAGAAGAGCATAAAACATAAATGGTACAAAGTGAAATATGATACATGGAATGTGAGTCTGAAATGTCAGTAAATTAGATCAGAGGCTACTGAGGAATTAGCCAGTAAAGAGAGAGAGGGGGGCGCAGGAACACTGAGAGGGGGAGACATTCAGCTCCACAACGACCAGCTAAGGACCCTCACGTGCCGTGCCTGGGTGGAGGCTGGGGACGCCGTAGAGAACAAGGCTGTTCCCGGCCCTGCTGCCTGCAGTCCAGCGTGGAGGCAAACATGGACCAGGTAACCTGACAACACGCCATCCAGTTCCCGTACCAGGAAATTCCGTAAGAGACAAAGCGGTGTTGGGAGTGTGTAGAACAGAAACACCTGACTTCACCTGGAGGGAACAGAAAGGCCAGAAAGAGCGAGATGTAGAAAGGAAAAACTCCCCGGAATGGCCGCTCTCATCGGCCCACCTCAGCTCAAGGCGGAGAGCATCCTTAAAATAAACCTTTGCTTAGGAGGCTGTTAGGGGCTAAACTGCATCCCCTCAAATATTCAGGCACTGACCTCCTAAACCCCAGTACTCCAGAATGTGACTGCATTTGCAGAGAAGATGTTTAAGACGTATTATATTAAAATGAGGTCATCCGCACAGGTCCTAGTCCAGTATGACTGGTGTCCTAATGAGGAGGAGAAATTTGGATCCAGAAACACATGAAGAGAGAAGATAGTGTGAAGATAGCCCCCAACAAGCCAGGGAGAGGGGCCTGGGACACATCCTTCCCTCACAGAGCTCAGAAGGAAGCACCCTGCCGACACCTTGATTTTGGACTTTCAGACTCCCAAGCTGTGAGACAATGATTTTCTGTTCCTTGAGCCCCCCTCGTCTGTGGTACTTGGTTTCATCTGCCCTCGAAAACAAACACAGAGGCCTAAGTGGGTTTTTGTCCTTCACAGTTAAAACAGCCCAAAGGACCCTGAGAGCACATAGACCTGAGTTTGGCCAGGGAGAACTTCACAGGGCAGTCCCCTCCGGGTCTGGTAGGCCTCAGGGTCTTCCTCTGTCTCCTCTCTCCCCCAAACGGGAAGTCTGGAGCAGACACCCGTCTTCCCTCCTGGACAGGGAGGGAGCTGGTAAGGAGAACCCCCACTCCTGCCAGGTTATGGGCTCCCCGGCCATAACCTTGGATCACTTCTAACAGTCCTGCAGGGACAACGGGGTTTACTGCCAGGAAGAGAAACCCCAGGAAGCCAGCCTTACTGCTTCTCGGGGTAGTGGGGTGGCGTGAGATTCTCCAGCCATGACTCATGCAAGGTTTCATGGGGAAGGGAATTTAAGAGAGTCATAACGACCATACTGAAAAGCAGTTAAGCCCATTTTCATGGCAGCATTACACG
Source organism: Mustela nivalis (assembly GCF_964662115.1). Classification (NCBI taxonomy): domain Eukaryota; kingdom Metazoa; phylum Chordata; class Mammalia; order Carnivora; family Mustelidae; genus Mustela; species Mustela nivalis. Next base: position 39,205,101 of record NC_139025.1, read on the forward strand.
GAATTAAAAACGGGACGATTTGATCCTATTTTGCGACCACAGCTGCCGTGAACTATGCACAAGCAAACTGGACGGGGTGAGCTTCTTGCTGGGACTCAGGCTGGGCACACAGGCTTGTGGGAGGGGGCGTTTGAGCTTCAGCCGAAAACACCCCCACCCCTCCATTCCCTTCCTATTCCTCAGACTCCTCGAAATCACATGGCCATCTACCCCTTGTGGGGGGACACCAGGATAGCCAGCCTGTGCCAGAGGGAGAAAGGTCGAGGCCTCGGCAGACCAGACTTCAGAGACTCACTCCTGTCCTTGTGCGAAGAACCTCCACTCCACCCCCAACCCAGGGCTGCTTGGAAGGTGAAGAATTTGTAGCCATGCCTGCCTAGAGCCAACCAGCTTTTCCTGTCCCAGGGTTTCCTGAGCAACACCTCCCACAGCAGTGAGACTTGGGCAGACAGCACTGAGGAAATCCTGGAGAAGTGAGGGGCTCAGCAGGAAGGAAAATGGGCTCTTTCACAGAGGACAGGAGATTGGCAGGTGCTAAGTGGGGGGAGGTGTGGGGTTTAGCCAGAGTTGTGCCACACACCGAGACTCAGAAGCAGCTCTGGGAGCTGAGCAGTCAGTATGTTCCTACTAGCGGGCTGGCCTCAGTGCTTCCATCTGTCTGACCGCATTTATTGAGTGTCGAGTGTTTACAAAGTGCAATTCTAACAGCAGAGGAAAACTTTAATATTAACTAGGAGATTACACTTGGATGTCCCGGTCTTTGAACTTGGTCTGGTTGAGCAGAGGCATCCTACTCATTCTTTTAATGGAGTAAGCAAGGGGCAGGAATGAGCATGGAAATGAGAAGTATTCATCGGACTACTTCCACTGTCCCTGAGCCCATCCAAGCCTTCTTTATTTTGTACTAACCTGGCTTCCAAAGTCAACCAACGAGCATTTGCTTCGTGACCTGCTGGGGTCCATAAGAGGATTTTTTTCAACCTAACACACTCATCTGTGAGCAACCACTAACAACACAGGCATTGTGAGGAAGGGCCCCGGACTTTTGAGGGCAAGGAGAAGCTGCTCACCCACTTCCTCACATCATCCTTGAAGGTCACCTTCTTGCCCACGTGATGGCAGCAGGAAATGTTCTTAGAAGCAAGAGCAATGAAAGAGACCATATTCTCCCAGCAACCCCCAACCGCACCACTGTCCCAGATAGGGAAGGAAATGCCAAAGCAGCTTCCCCTCAACACATCCTAAAAAGTTATTTCTAGTAACTGCCAGAACTATGTGTCTGGCACTGTACAGTTATTCTGATTTCCACAATTCTGCATGGCCAGTGGTATCTCCCCATTTTATAGACATGAAAGTACAATGAGCAGACCAAATTATGGCCCAAGGCACACAGCAGGATTTAATGCAGAAACAAAGGCCTGCCTCGAAATTGCTCAGTGTTTCCATAATCAGTGATTACAACCAATTCAAGAATAATAAATTTGGAGTGTGTCTGAAAGGGAGTCAGCAGCTATAAATAAACATGCATGGATATTTCTCTTGAGCAAGCTCCAGTAAATTTTAAGGAGTCACAGTTCTACCTGGAATCTGTTTTCCAGCAGCAGGTGGATCTTTCCCTGGGCATCACAATGCAAGAAGAGTGAGGCCATCAGTACTGTTTCCCTGGGTCCTGCTGTGCAGCGACAATTTATTCTAGAAACCACACTGCAGAGCAGGACCAAAAATAGAAATGCAGGTTTTGCATATTTCATTCCTTAATGCTAGCACTTTGACCTTGTCCATAGTGGACCGGAATGGCTGCTGTGATTAATCCAACTTTATTGACACTTGATGTGTCCCTAGTTGGCCTGAAATGCCAGGTGCCTCAAAGGTGACAGTTACCTTCCGAGCAGCATCTACGTCAGAGTCTAATATTTTAAGCACATTTACCTCTCTTGATGCAGTGAAGGTTTCTAAGCTTCAGTGGGCACGGAGAACGAATGTGTTCTCCAAGGCCCAGGTCATGATCGAGCATGGGTTTTAACAACGTTTTGAAATGGGGAGGATGACTAAGGAGATTTGATATGGCCTTCGTTAACAACAGGTCAATTTAGGCCAATTCCTGAACCTGATGGTCTGGGTAGTCAATTCTAGCAACCAAGGCTGGATTCTCATAACAGACACAAACCAGAGGCTGAGAAAGCCCAGCTACGAAGGCACAGGCAGATCTGATGGTGGAAACGGAAGGCACATCAGCAAAGCAAACTGAGAGGCTCTCCGTCTGATCCCACTTGGCTCCTGCAGATGTCTGACTTTCCACTTTTCAGCATTCACCCCCTCTAGTGAGTACAGTGCTTCCCAAATGACCATGACAGTCAGTGGCAAAATAAAGGTAGTTGATTTTTTATAAACCAATTATGCTCCAAGGAAAAGACTACCCTTTCCACTATTGGATGTTGTTAAAGAAGACTTTCTTTTAGGCAGGACTGATGATGCTAGGTAGGAATTTGTTTTCTTTTTTTAATGTTCTCACTTAGCAAAATAAGAAGTTAGCCCTTTGCCAGGGGTTGCCAAAATGTTTCCAGATTTCACTGGTCTGGGGAACCTCTGCATTAGAACATCATCAGAAAGCTTGCCGTGAGAATGCAGATAGTAGGCAAGTCCAGACATGTCCCGTGACAAGGAGCTTGCCAGGTTCCTTTCCCTCCAGAAGGTCGAAGCCTGACTTCCTGAATTCAGTGGGCACAGGGAGGGCGGGCCCTGGGGCCAGGGAACCAGAGGTCATGCTGAGAGGGGAGTTGGGCAAACATTTTGTATTTACTTTGTGATTCTGCCAAGGCTCTTCCTAGGTGCCTCTCCGCGAAAAAAGACGAAAGTGAATTCCCCAAAGAAAAGAAAAGGGCAACGGGGCAGATTACAGTCTGGAAGGCAACTGTTCTCATGGATCATTTACCAGCCTTCAGTGTTCTCTATCTCTCCAAAGCCCTAAATACAAGGAAATTGCCTCAAAATGAAGCAAGAGCAAGCATAGTTAGTACTCGCTGTTCTCCCGACCAGGAAAGTTCTCCCTCAACCTCTTCCAGCTTCCAAGGCCCAAATCAAACTTCTTCCAAAGACGGGTCCCAACTTCCTGAGGTGGCCCCAAACCCCACCTCTCCTGGGCCCCCAGCACTCTCCATTCATACTTCTAGGACAGCCTGGCTCATTCTTACATAGGTCATTTCCTTCTGATTCGGGAAACAAAGTTAGAATGTTGGAACTTTAATAATAACCTAGGCAAGGCCCACCACATGCCTGGCCCTCCTCTCAGCAGCGGTGTCAACACATCCATCCTCTCAATAACCCAGCGGCTCAGCAAACCCGGCATTACCCTACTTTCATAGCTAGAACCAGACCCCAGGATCTTCCTGCCTCTGCTGCCTGACCCAGTGTCGGTCACAGTCAGTGCCTACTGAGAGAAGCGTGAGCTACGAGACAGTTAGATTTGCTATTTGGGGTGTTGCCAAACCAAGGAATATAGGGCTAGTCTAGATAATGTTTAAGAGTTTTCTCCAGGGCACCTGGGTGGCTCAGTGGGTTAAGCCGCTGCCTTCGGCTCAGGTCATGATCTCAGGGTCCTGGGATCGAGTCCCGCATCGGGCTCTCTGCTCAGCAGGGAGCCTGCTTCCTCCTCTCTCTCTCCCTCTGCCTGCCTCTCTTCCTACTTGTGATTTCTCTCTGTCAAATAAATAAATAAAATCTTAAAAAAAAAAAAAAAGAGTTTTCTCCAGCTGTTCAGTTGTGGGAACTTTAATTAACTTGCACACTCCATAATCATATTATTTGTGTAAATATATCAGTACACTCGTAATTTACCAGTTTATTGATCACTGACTGATAGCTAAGGGTGGGTACACAGTTCTCTCACCACCTTGAATCTTGTGAAGTTGTAGGAGTGTGTACAGAATTAGTTATGTGCGTATGAGTCCCAAAAGGATTAGCAAATTAATACATTATGCCTGTGTCAACACTTCTATTTTTAAACTAAACTATTTACTTACTTAACTAACTTTTGGCTTTACGGACAGCTGTTAGTACAGCAAACTGGTGTTTAATGAAGCAAGAAAAATAATAAACCATATTGATGTTATTTCCCAAATAAGTGCTTTTTAAAAACATCTCTTTGCTGGGAAGGCAAAAATGGAGCTGGAGAAGATCCAAAGAAATGCAATAATATGGTCAAGAAAATGGAATAATTTCTATGCAGACAAAAAAATAAAAAGAGGGGGGTCCTTTTTCCTGGAAAGATGAGGGATGAAAGAAAATGTGATAAAAAGCTCTAAAATTGGGGCGCCTGGGTGGCTCAGTGGGTTAAGCCGCTGCCTTCGGCTCAGGTCATGATCGCAGGGTCCTGGGATCGAGTCCCGCATCGGGCTCTCTGCTCGGCGGGGAGCCTGCTTCCCTCTCTCTCTCTGCCTGCCTCTATGCCTACTTGTGATCTCTGTCAAATAAATAAATAAAATCTTTAAAAAAAAATAAAAGCTCTAAAATTGTGAAAGTTACACAAAGAAGATAAACATGAAGAGTTGCTTCCAAATCCCAAAATAACAGCATCACTTTTTTCTTTCTACCTTGGAGATCAACGTAAATACAAGCACCTACCAAGAAATAATACTGTTTACATATTGAGAAAGAAGATAAAAGGTAGTACTAACTTTTTACACAGTGACAACTAGTAAAAGCTAATTGGCTTAGAGGTGGATGGATTAAGGCGACTTGTAAATTATGAAGAGAAAACAGTATGTGGGAGGAGGGGAGGTATTTTCTATGTTGATGAGGCAGACACTGTTGCCAGTAACTGCCCTCTATCTGTCCTTCCTCAAACCAAATATTATGCTGGATGGACCATGAATCAATGTACCAATATTGGTACCAATGTACCAATCAATGTACCAATATTACACTTCCACATTTCCTATTATGTTTCTGTATCAGATGATGAATTTGACTTTTGCTAGAATATATATAAAAGTTGTCCCCCGCTGACCAGTTTCATTGCATTACTATTCCATAAAAACAATCATCTTCTAATGAAAGGGTCTTAATTTAGTGACAAATGATAGTCCTTCTGAACAGAATTACCAGCAGGACATTAATTCATGCAAAGGCCTTTTAGCTGATCTTAGGAACATTAGCCTAAGTTTTGTCTTGGGCCACAACACCTGTCCACCCTTCTCTCCCATGACCCCAGATCACTGAGCTGCCATGTGTTCCCGATGCAAGAGTCCTGTAAATAAATGACCCCTCTGCTCATAAACTCACCTTGGGCTGGGGACAATGAATCCTGGCACCAAAGCCATGAAGGTGCCCACAGGGACACATTCTAACATACACAAGAGGACAATGAAAAGGACTGGAACCCCTTCTTGGGTTCTGGCTCAAAGTGCTGCTGCCTTTCCTCTGGTTTCTCCCGACAGCCTTCTCTTAGCAGATAATCACATCTCACCCTTTAGAACATGTACTTGATATTAACGTTACACCCTCGCCTAGCAGGGCGGCCAGCTTTCCCGTGGTGGCTGGGTGAGGGTGGCCTTGGTCCACAGAGCAGGGACTGTGCCAGCGCCTTCAGGTCCAAATAAAATCTTGGAGATCTTTGCCTTCAGTGGTAATTATTCTGGCAAAGATCCTTTATACATTGCTCTAAATGTTAGCCCTCCAAAGCAGAAAATGACTCTGTGGAAAGTCTTTTGTGTTAAAAAAAAAAAAAAAAAGCAGCAGCAGCTTTAGTAAAGGCATAGCAGCTTTGGAGATAGAAAATGTATATTTTTACAGGCCATAGTGAAACCCACTTGCATAGCTAAGAGCTATTGCACATACCCATTCGCCTTCTTCAGTGACCTTCCAGGATTCAAGCTCTCAAACCAAATACAGTCTTATGTGTTCCCAAATTAGTTTTTCTCAGGGCTAAAGAGAAATTCCCCTAAAGCCCCACTTTTCCAGAATGCAGCACCCTCCTCTGTGCCCAAGAAAAAAATACACTCAAAACTCCATTTCTCGATATTAGGGCATATTATGGATATGAAATCTTGGTTCAAATCCCCATGGTCATATAAAACATGTCACAGAATTGCGTTTGGGGGCATGGAAGAGTGTTACAAAATAACTATTTCCCCATCAGAGCACACTGGGAAATGTTTGCTGACACCTTCACTTGAACCCAGCAGGTTCCCTCGGAAGAGTTTGGCAAAGAACAGGCCCGTCCTTAATGAGGTGCTGGAATTGGTTAAAAATTTAAGATGAATTTACAAAAATGGTACATCCTAAAAATCAGACCTCGGGCCCGCACAGGGGCGTCTTTGCGGGCTGCGTGGCTTCAGCTTTCAGTCTGTGAAATGTCCTGAGTCAACCAAGGATCATCGCCTTGTGTTGGCCACTCCTTCTGTTTCTAAAGCAGTCTGTGGAAAACATCAAGAATTTTTTTTCTTTCTTAAAATTTTTGCCTTTATTCCCCCTCCTGGAAAATTCTTCCTGAAACTGATGGTGATTTGTTTCAGAGGATTCCAAGAGATTCCTATTTGCAAGGGCCTTGGGAGCACAAGTCAATAGGTGTGATCATTGCTGGTTCCTCTTGGAGAACGGTTTCCTCTACACATCGTCTACATACTCTGGGCTGCCCGGTAATGCCCTATTGCTCCAGAACACTCAACTGCCCTGTCTCTGGCTTTCCTCTATGGCCAGATTGAAGAGAGAGGACCACAACGGTGGCCGAGGGGGCTTTCCTCCCCATTGCCCTTCTCCATCAGGTTAGGCATTCTGATTTTCAACCACTCAGGGGCTCTCAGTTCCAGATGTGGTCATTTTCCTTCCAGCTCCCATGTCCTTCACAGAATCTCCTTCCCTTCTCTACACACACATTCACACACTCACTCAAATCACACAAAACTCTGTCTAGTTCCGTGGTCTTAATTTATTAAGTGGAGTGATGGTTGCAAATTAGTTATTATACTCGTCCTTCCAAAGCAGACTGCATGCATTTTAATCCCTTAAGATTCTGGGAGTCTTTCTTTTACTTCTAATGGTAGAATTTCAAGGCACCAGAGCAAAGGGGCAAAGTTTTGAGGCAGGCTGGCCTTTGAGCATTCTTCCAAGCACAACACCTACTTTGGCTGCTATGTTCAGATCATGGGGATGGGAGTTTCAACACATTATGGGACGTAAATTAGTCTACATATTTTAACACCTTTTCAATCAGAAAAGGTTTTTTTTTTTCTTGGAGAGTTTGGGAGATGACAAACTTGATAAAATGATTCTAACATGCATTTAAGAGAATAAATATATGAGAATAGCCAAGAAAAGATTTTTTGAAAGGAAGAGAAAGGAGAAGATACATGCTTGATTAGATATGAAAACATGAGTTCCACTTCTGTCCAGTGTGCCAAAAGCTGAAAATAGTGCCTCTCCCATCTTCACAAGCACAGAAAGTCAGATAAACTACAAAATCATAGATTTTCCTAAACCCATCAGAGAGCTAAGCTCATATAGAATCAAAACACATGAAATCTATAGAAAGACAGCCCCTCCAAGGAGAAATGGGACACAAGCAAGGGCCTTCTTGTGGTTGAGTATATGAAGAAAAGAGACCAGGAACCATACAAGCAGAAGAAGATGAAAGAGAAGAAGAAGAGGGAAAGGGGGGGGGGGGAGAAAAGAAGAAGAATTCAGCTACAAATTGTAATAAATTGTTAAAGGCTAAAAGTGGGCTAGCCTGAAAGTATAGCACCCCTGGGAGTCGGAAATACAAGTGGAATTTACACCCACTTGCAGGCTTTCATCAGAGGCCTCCACCCACTGCTTGAGAAGACTGAAAGGAGGGCAAGAGACCAAAGCAGCTCCCCTCCGTGGTGCAGGTTTGTGGGAGTGTGAAGCAGTGTTGCTGAGGGAAAGGCACAGATTTATACCCAGACTCTTCGCCTTAAGCCACAGGGGAAAGGCAGTGAACTCTGTTGCACTTGGGCATAGATGAAGACCCATTGTAGTTGGGAGAAGGGTAAGAGACAAAAAAATCCTCTATTTTTGGGAAAGGGAAAGGAAAGAGTCCTGGACTCAAGATTCTATAAGAAGTCTCTCACCAACAGGAAAGGGACAGGACACACTCTCCTGCATAAGACAAAAGGCATAGCTCAACTGCCATGGGGAAAAGGGCAGAATTTCTGAGTAAGCCCCACTCCTGAGACCCAGATACACAAGGCCAGTCTGGAACTGCACCGGGATGAAACCCACCCACACATCCCAGCACCCAGTAACAAGTAACGGCAGTCTACCCCACAGGCTGGGTGCAAGAGCATGGAGAAAGAACTCTCTGAGGCAGAGATACAAAGGTTGAAAACTGCAGCTGAAGAACAAACATCGAGAAAAATACCTCTGATATTCCAGCCATGATCAAAAACATAAGGTAATGCTGAAGGAATTTGAATCTGGTCATGCACTGAATATTAACATAACAACAACAAAAATCCAAAAAGCAAACAAACAAACAAAAAAAAAAAAAAACCCAGAACCAAACCCAAGCCCAGCTCAAATCCTGCTATATTCATTCAATCTAACAGAACAAGGTAAATGTCTATTTCCAGGCACAAATTTTATTTACTTTAACTTTCTGGACTACATACAATGTTGCATCAATAAAAAATTAGGAGAAACATAAAAAGGGGGGGGACAACCCACTGTCAAGAGACAAAGTAATCAATGCAACCAGACTGAGACAATCCAGATAGAATTATCAAATAGGGAATTTAAAATAACCAATATATCAATATGTTAGAAGCCTAGTGGAAATGAACACATCAAAATTTTTATCAGAGAAATGAAAACCATAAGAAAGAATCAAGTAGAAGTATCAAAAGTAAAAAAACATAGCAAAGATGAGGAATGCCTTTGACGGGCTCAAAAATAAATTAGACACAGCTGAAGATAGAAACAGTAAACTTGAAGGAAGGTCAATAGAAATAACCAAACTGAAACACAAAAAGGAAAAAAAAAAAAGCCCAGAGAATCCAAGAGCCATGAAACAATACCAAATACTCTAATCGGAATTCTAAAGGCGGGGGAGGGTTGGCAGGGAAGGGAGAGAGAAAAAAAAAAAGAAAGAGAGAAAGAAAAAATGAGACAGAAATATTTGAAAAGATAGTGGTCAAAATTTTCCAAAACTAATGAAAGACATCATGTCGAGAACCCTAGGCAACATAAATACAAATGAATAAAAAAGGCCAACACACCAAGATACATTATTTTCAGAGTTCTGGGTTTGGATTATACATATATATGTTTGAAAATAAAGAAACCTAAAGAAAGATCCAGATGGTTTCGCTGGAAAATTCTATCAAAACTTTAGAAATCACCACCTATTATATGCAACATATTCCAGAAAATAGAAGAGAGCATGACACATCTCATTTTATGAGGCCAGCATTATCCTGACATCAAACCAAAGGTAGTTTAAAAAACTATTAATATCCCATATGAATATTGGTGCAGAAATCCTTTAAAAAACAAGAGCTATATAAAAAGAATACAGGGAATAAAGACCAAATAAATGATAAATGTCTAAAATTGCTCAGGTCAATATTAAAAAAGTGGAAATTTGGGTGGAAAAATAAAGAATAATACATCAGAAAAGAATGGAGTTTATCCTGAGAAAGCAAAACTAATTCAATATTTAAAAATTGTCTTCCACCATATAAACAGCATTTTTAAACACATATGCATTGCTACTTTTTCCTCTTGTCATTTGTCTTTTCAGAACAATTAAAAAATTCGTAATGTATTTTACCTTCAATCATTCAATTCTCAGTGCTCTTCGTGTCTTTGTTCTGGCACCTGTTCCTGCTTGAAGAACTTCAACATTTCTTGCAGACTACATCCCAAGGCAATGAAGTCTTAGTTTTCATTTTCTGAATTTCTTGCCCCTTGGTTAGGGTGGAGGGTTTTGGTTTTTCTGTATTCTTCCCTCAGTTTTATCAGGGCTTTAAGGAAAATGAGATTTTGTCCTATCTCCTGCAGATTAAGGCTTTTGTTCCAGAAGGGGTGAGGAGGGTTGGGGAGGGCTGGTTTCAGGTCCCTCCACAGTGGGTATTTTTCCCCTCCCCGGACTGCCCCACGGAGGGATTCTTTCCCGGGACTTTGGCCAGTCTTTTCTGTGAGTGTCTGATGGGCTTCACGGAGAAAAGCCTGCAAAACAGATGCAAACTCCCCTGTATGTGTGGTCCCAGGGGCTCACACTCCCGCACCAGCCCCCACTCATTCTCTGCTAACTCGCTCCCTACTCCAGGTGACTTCTGTTGGCCACATCAGCCCCCGGGGAGGCAAGGGCTCATGGCCTGCGCTTTTCCACCCGCCCCCACTGACCCTTAGATTTCAACCTAGTTGCTTGCCCTGTAACCTCAGCTCTTGGAGGGGCCCCTTGGAGCTTGTCGGAGTTTGTTTACTTTAATAAGAGTGGAGGTGAGGGTCCTTCTATACGTCTATATCTTGAGCGTTTTATATTCTTCATACCTGGCTAGCCCACACGGCCATTTCATTCCTCAATATGCTTTTCATACTCACAGGAATACCTGTTCCAATCGCACGAGCACGGACGTGCTCCCACCGGCCTGCAGGGAGCCCCCTTCCAGGAGCCAGCCTACCCTGTGGAGAGCCAGAGGTCCAGCTGGGGAGGAAGCCGGGGTCCTCAGTCCCGCACTGGGAAAGGTCAGTAGAGAACACAGCTTGCAGAGCGCGCAGTCAGGATGCAAGTGACCTTCTGGGGCCCTTGGATTTCCAGACTCTGTCTCAGTCTCCCGTGCCTGTTTGTGCCCCCACAGTTGTCCTCTAGGAGCCTGGGCCTGGAGAGCGCCCTCTGCAGCTGGGGGCGTGGAGACTGTTTCAGTTTCGGCAGGTGACGATAATGTGGTTGAGAAGCCACGTTTACTGGCAATAGAAAACGGGATCCAGGAGACACCATGTGTTCCCACTCCACACTGTGTACATTTTTCGGGATCTGAGCTGCTCTGGCTTCCAGCTGGTTCATTTGCCTTCACTCTCTAACAAACAGGAGGGACAGGACAGAGAGAGGCCCGTTGTTGTTTGGATGGGGTCTGTATCAGTGTTGAAAAGGAAGAGTAGATTTCTCTCTTTCCTTTTAGTGAAGAGCAAATAGGGGCAGCTGAGCAGCCAGCAGAGCTCCTCTCCTTTACCACACTCAGGGCTGTGCTTCAAAGTAAAAACCACCATGCTCTTGCTTTCGAAGAGGTCAATGCTCCGTGCATATTTATCAAAGAAATTGCTTACAGAGAGGCTCTAGAAGAGCCCTCTGCTTTTTTGTAGGGTTTGAGACTCAGTGGATTCATACTTGCCTTCCACATTCATCTCAAAATACCCCCCTAAGGAGGTAGACTTCGTGATCTACGCCTCACAGATAGGAAAATCGAAGCTCATAGGAGTAAGGACCACAGTCACTGGGCTCCTAAGGAGGAGACATGTCTTGGAGTAGCCCTAGAGCACTTGATTGCATTCATGCAATGGAGGGAGTTGACATGGGAGCTGCTTTCTGCAACCTACGTCCTCGCCTTTGTCCCTAAGCCCTCTTGTTGGAGTCTAAGCTTGTCTCTCAGTCAGGAAGAAAGAAAACAGGTGATATGTTCAAAAGGAAAGTGTAGTAAAGAAACTTTACACAAGGTAATAAGCAGGATTTAAGGAAATCACTGAAGGACAGTGAAGTATGTTCCTGGCCAATGTATGAGTTTGCTAGGGCAGCTGTAACAAAATAACACAGACTTGTGGCTTCAACGATAGAAATGTATTTGCTCATAATTCTGGAGGCTAGAAATCCAAGATCAAGGCGTTGGCGGGTTTGGTTTCCTCTGAGGCTTCTCTTCTTGACTTGCAGATGGGCGGGTGCCTGCTTGCTGTGTTCTCACATGGTCATTCCTCTGTAAATGAGCATCCCTGGTATCTCTTGGTCTAAGTTCCTTATTCTTGTAAGGATGCCAGTCAGATTGGATAAGGGCCCATTCAAGGTCCCATTTTAACTTAATCACCTTTTCAAACGCCCTATCTCCCAAGTCCAGTTACAGTCTGAAGTATTGGGGGTTAGGGCTTCAATATATGAATTTGGAAGAGGACACTATTTAGCCCATAACAGCTAGTAACAATGAGGGAGAGGTAGTTATTACTACCTTATGACTGAAGGGGCAAAGAAGAAGTCCCCAGCAAGGATGGCTATATGGAGAGGGCCACCTGACAGGAGTTGTGCCTTCAGTAGAGAGGTGCAGCCAACATGGCCTAGCAGAGAGGGGGTGTGGAGGGGTAATTACCCTGACATCACTTTCCTTTCCTCTGGGTGTCTTTCTTTGGCTGAACCCAATGGAAAGCCAGAGGCAAACAAACCCACTGACACAGTCCACAGGGGTCTGCCTCCTTGACTGAGAGCAGCATGCGAAAAGTTGAGGGGCAAGTATGAGATACTCAGCATGGCTTACAAAGTGCACACTAAGGTTTGCTTTGAAGTGATGGTGATTTACAAGAGGGGCATTCAATTGCCTGGTTTTTCAATTATTCCTAGGTGTGTTCAATGGTGAGAGAATACTGGGGAAATAACTATGTCTGTAGGGTCATTCTGAGAAGACATTTCCTAAAAAAACAGTCTTCAGAGATGTCTTCTCTAGGGCTGGGGGCAAGAGCATCATTCATGTTACTTAAGTAGACAGTAGAGAAGGGTCAGGGATGACCTGGGTTTCTACCCTCTCGTCAGAGCCCTTCCAGTCGGAGTCCAGGTGTGTTCATGACTGCTTGTAATCATGCCTCTAGGCCTTTACTTGTGCTACTCCCGCTGCCTGTAGTGCCCTCACACTCCTTTTTACTGGCTAACTCTCACTTACTCTTCAAGAGGGTCATCCACTCCCAGAACGCTTTCTTGGACTCTCCCGCCCACAGTAGGTGCCCCTCAGCATGCTGCCATCATAGCCAATGTTATCCCCATTGTAATGCTTGTTTGCTTGACTAAAACAGACCCATGGCAACAGGCCTTGGCCCAAAATGAAAATCAAGACAGTCAGCAGGACTGTGGGACATACTCTGACTTTCCTGTAAGGTAGGGAGACTCTTACTGAAGATGTAATAGGCAGACCAGTTTTCTTGTTTTAGCTATGTGCCAGGGGACAGTTGCAAGTGATAGTGGTGGTCGCCCAAAGATCTCAACATTTTAATACCTTGAGGACACATGTTAATAGGTAGGACACAGCACAGATGGGGGTGAAGGGGGTTAACTGTCCATCCATCCGAGCATACCCTCAAGGGCCACTGTGCTTGGAGGTCAGCGGGTTCAGAAAAGCACCAGCAGCGGTCCCTGTGCTGTCATTACTGCCAGCCAGGCAACAGAGACGGCGCATGTGCACGTGGGGCCTGACCCAGCTCTACTGCGTGCTCCCTGAGGGGTCTCCCTGAGGCCCAGCTGGTCTCACCCATGCAGAGCTAAGTGGCACAGGCAACATAGCACGGCTCCACGGGTCTGTCACCTGCTTCAGTGCTTCAGAACTGGCCTTTGGAATCAGTCCTCCATCCTGACTCTGACCAGTTCTGACAATGGACACAGTATTTAATCTCTGTGAAGCGATTTCCTCGTCTGTACGACGGAAGCAATAGTGTCTTTGGCATGTGGTTGCTGTGAGAGTAAAACGAACAAGTAGCACACATTAAATACTCAGCAATAGTTAGTTGCCTTATTTTACTGACAGAAGTACTTAGGGGTTCAGGAGAAAGATCGCCATGGGCTGGGTGGTCAGGAAAGGCTTGGCCAAACATGAGAAACTTGAATTGGGCCTGGGAAGGTGGGTTTGGAATGTCTGTGGATGGTGAACAAAAGGGTGGGTCAAGCAATGACCCCAAAACACTGGCCAAAGTAATCCTATGGCCTCTGGGCTCAGACCCTTGTCCAACTTACTTTGGTTTTTATTCCTCAGTCAAGCCTCCCACCTCAGGCAACCGCCCCCTCACAGCTCCTGCTTCCAGGTCTGGCTAATTCCCCTTGTGCTCAAAACCTCCATGATTTGCTACATGCCATGTGGCCCTCTAATTCCATCCCAAGGCTCTAGAGGTGCAGATCTGCAAACCAGCGTGATTAGCCACCACTGCTGGCTTCCCGTTCAGCATATAAATCTACTGCCTGGGATTACCTCATGCCAGAAAACCGAAATCCAAGTCAGATGGTTAAAGCATTAATAGCAGTGAGTGTTGTAAAGACTCAACAATGCGAACCTTCCCAAAATGAACCATCCTGACCTCCCTTGCGCTGACAATGCGTGTGTGACATCATGTGTAAATGAGCCTTAAATTTGAACCAGGTGCAGAGAGCTGTCTGGCGTCTCCCGGCTGCTGTATTAACCACTAACATGCACAGGGGGATTCTGAGGCAGTAAAATGAAGCGAAACTGATGGCAGTGACCAGTGCTGGGGCGCAGCAGCTGTGGCAGTGAATATTCAAATCACGCCCACCCTGTTGGCCCCCAGGCCCTGTAAAGCTTATTTCCGGAGGGCTGGGGAGCCCCGGGAATTTGGCTGGCTTCTCTCAGTGACAAAGCTCCACCATGCAAATCAACCCATTCTGACTTGATTCTCAGGCTTGATTCTGGGCTGTTTGGATTTGCATCCGTGAGGCAGGACTCTGAAGCTCTGTCTAAAGCAGTAGTTGGTGGTGGTCAAAGTTGGTCATGCAGGGACAGGCAGCCTAGGAGAAATTTTTGGAGGGCACAAGTTCCAAAGAAGAGAGCCACAGCTCCAAACCCTCAGGTGCTATGGCTTTCTCTGGCCTGGGACCTGGAGATGAAAGTGTGCCTTTGTCTGTGCGGCATTATGGACTCCCCTGAGCTGGGCCTCTCCTCACAGCAGGTTACATGACAAACAGGCTCTAGAGATCACGAAACAAAATTTGCAGGGCTGGAATGAGGCGTGTATGTGACCTACCAATGCTAGTCATAGGTCCCAGAGAGTGGATGAAGCAGGTAAAAGTGAGTTAGGAGGAAATGAAGCCTGGATACAATTAAGAGGGTTTTTGTTTTTTGTTTTGTTTTAATGTTGTTTATGGTGCCCGATCCCAGGTTATTAAGGGCATGACCATGTTAGCAGCCTGCATTCCTATCATCACTAGAAACTGGAGGCCTGTAGAAACTGAGACACTGAGGATAGAAGGAAGGCTTATGAAATAATTGCTGTCTTCGTGGATACTGTTCTAGAGGCTTTATGCATGCTGGTAAAAAGAATGTGGAGCCCAAGATGGGTGAAAGCCCACACCCCACATATCCTATAGGTCTTCAGCTCTAAAGAAACCCTGTGTTATTGAGGGCAAGCTCTTAAACCACCAACACTCATCAAGTGCACTGCACTGTACTATGAAGTTTGGGGTGGGGAGGCAGGATGGGAGGCAGGTCCCAGACACAGGATATAAAGGGTCTGCTAGACAGAGTATATTTTCTAAAGCCTGTTATAGTGTGGTTAGATATAAATATACAATAATTTGCATATTTCATGATGTAAGGAAATTAGATGTAGTACCAAGATGTTAAAGATGGGTTTCCTGGAAACAAATATGGAGCAAATAATTTCATATTAGAGTCTTAGAAGTCCCTTCAGAAGAGGCAAGTATTGAGTTAGGTTTTGAGGAGGAGGAGGAACTTTGGGGAGGAAAGAGAACATAGCATGTATGGCTTTGTGCAGAATTGTGGAGGCAGAACCATGGCGAGTCCCTTGAGATGCCAAGGGTTATCATAGGATCTGAAGGCATGGGGATTTCCCACAACTCCAGGAACAGTTCCTCATGCCCCCTAAAGCTGAGACTTTAGAACAAATTAAGTGTGGGTTTTTAGATGACCAGCCCTTGAAAGCAGAGCGTGCTTTTTCTCATACAGCTTTTGGAAGATAAGGATGGTGATAGGCAACGCAGAGAAGCAATTAAGATCACTTTTGGAACATGCCTTATTCAAAAGCCTTCAACTAAGATTCTACCTTTTGTTTGATTTAAAGCCCAAACTCAGGGGTGCCTGGGTGGCTCACTTGGTTAAATGTCCAACTCCAACTCTTAATTTTAGTTCAGATCATAATCTAGGGTCATGATATTGAGCCCTACATTGCACCTTGTGTTCTGCATGGAGTCTACTTAACATTCTCTCTCTCCCTCTCCCCCTTCCCTACGGCTCACATGGGTGCATGCTCTCACTCTAAAAAAAAAAAAAAAAAGGGCCAAATTCAGCCTGGCTTCCAGAATTCTCTACAATCAGGATCCTACACCTCGGCTTTCTTTCTCAAACTGTTCATTACATCTTTACTCCTGACAAAATTTTTATTGGTCACTTCTAAAATATACCTTTCATTTTTTTATGCATTTCTTTTTTTTTCCAAGGGGAAATGCATTCCTCCCATTATCATCTCTACTTCGGTTGTCCTACAATTTTACTCAGCTGTTACTTCCTTGGCAAATCTTTCCCATTCATCCAGGCCATAAGCCTCCATTCCTATGAACTTGTCCAGCAGAGGTTTTAATGTTCCTATTACTCACCAAGCTATGTCATTCTTTCAACAAGTGTACACTGATGTCCAGGGCGCACATGGCATGCACTAAGGCCAAACCCCGTCCTTTTGGGTATTATGATCCTAGTTGTACACAGCTTGCCTCTGTTGGACTGTGAGCTCCAGGAGTGATTGGATTGAGCAACTAAAGGTTAACCACTGTGTGTACTGAGCAATGCCACGCACCTCTATGACAAAATCATCCCCTGGCACATGAGGTTGGAAATGGGAGTCTAAGAATTTTCTCTCATCAGAAAATTAAATTAAAATTAAAGTTCAAAACTGCTACAGTATGGCTCTCTGACTTACTGAAAGCAAGTTTCTTTTTGTTTTACTAGAGAAGTGGAAACATTGTGAAATGTTTAAGTAACTGAGTCTGGGAGTGATTAGATATCTTTTGGGGGATTTGATTGAAAAGAAAAAAAATCTGGGAAAACCATTTTTACTTTCACATTAAAATGCATGAATGCAACTCTATTTATTTAGTCTGGTTAGCTAATAAGTTGAGAACTATTCTGGATGAGTGAAAGCAAAGAATTTATTTGAATGCAAATGAATGACAAATCTTTAGACAAAGACATGGGGAGTATCCAAGTATTTGCTTCCCTGTGAAATGTAAATATTATCATGGTATAATCATTACTGATTGACTTGCTAGAACACGTAAACCTATGAAGCTTTATAGTAGAAATGCTACTTTTCCTAAATGCTGAAACGTTGGCCAATTTTTTTGAAATTTGTAAACCATTAATTATTTAGATATTTTTCCCTTCCAAAGTTTAGGATCAGCAATAACTTGGGGGAAAACCCAACTAAAAAGGGGCGGAGGATATGTCGCAAGTTTTTAACAAATACAGGCCTATTGCATTTAAAGGACTGTATTATATTTTTATGCTGTAGTATGACCTTTCTTTTTTATATTAAAGGATAATGATGATAAGATGGCAAGCTTTTTCTTAATACCCTCCATCAATTTGCAAAATAAAAAGCTGGCAATCTTAGGACTGTCCCCAAAATCTATTTTGAAGGTCTAAGGATCCAAAAGAAATCCAAAGTCTGGAAAACAATGAATCAGAATCTTGATGGTCTGAGATATAAATATAGATATAGATATAAAACAAATTTTATTTGTAGAGAGTCATAGAACACAAAATTGGATTTCTAACACTGTTTTTCAAGGGGTCTAAGTTTTTGCAAAGTCTGATTGACAAATACTGGAAAAATATTCCTGCTCTACCAAAAGCCCACATGCCTTTCCTTTGCAGAGAATTTTCCTCTGAAATACTTAACAAAAAAGAAATAATAATGTTGTGGCAATAGACCATGACTCAAAGGACAAAGTGTGGGCCCAGTGCTGTCTGGCTGGCATGGGAGAGCCGACTTAGACTCAGGTGCAATATTTCAATGAATAAAGGAGATTCTATACAGTTGGTGTTAACTATGTATCAACTATGAGCAGATACACTTAGCCATTAGCTGGATATACTTAACCATTAGCAGGACAGTTAAGCACACAAAAACTTGTTTACATTCTGGGTGGGCGACCTTGGGCAAGTCATTTAACTTCCTAACTTCCATAAACTTTAATTTCTAATCTTTTAAAGGGGGGAAATAGCTGTACTTACTTCAGATGACATGTGGTCACGTGCTTGGCCTGATGCCTAGTCCATCCACACATGGGCTGGCTCATGTTTGGGATATTATTTTATGAGACTGATGACCTCCCATTCACTTAAAATATCAAACTTCCTCGGATATAAACAGAAAACTAAGAGAATGAGGGAACTACAAAAATAGTCTTCACTCTTTCCTCATGGGGGTCCCTTTCCCTAGAGACCCTCTCCTTTCGATTCCTACTTTTACCACCCAACTAGAAGTAGAATCAACGGGTTCTGATCCCAAATACAAAACACCTTAGGTTGATAAAAGGCATGTTCTGGGAGACCAGTCTCTGAGCTACCATGTTTGGTTCTGGAACCCATGGAACCCTTCTAAGGGGAAGAGTTAGAAGCACATAGCTGCCCCAACCCTCGAGATCTACTTCTTTGAAGTTTGGTCTTTTGTCTTATAAAAGAGAGGCATTTCCCTACAAGGACAACTGAAGACTAATCACGAGTGATTTTAAGTCAATGAAATGACATTTGGCTGCTCCTGAGATGGCACCCGAAGTGGCCTCGCTTTGAGAGCCAAGCCTAGTTGGTTTAATCACATCTTCACAGGGGGGTGGCCTCATAGCCCTTCTGACATCCCCAGTACTCTGGGAAGAAGCAGCGGCTTACGTTTTTTTCTGGGCGTCACTGGCTTTGAGGTCCACTTTTCTGAGGGTTCTGATCTGGCTAGCACAGATGGTATTATTCTTGTTCTGCCCCATGTGGCTCCAGGGAAGGGTTCTGCACGCACAAGCTGGCTCACACAAGGCATTTCTGTGTATTGCTTTTATTGGTTTCAGGAGACAGAGGCAGGCAAATTAAAGCTGAATATTAGACATTTCTGTTCGTTAAACGCCCTTCAGCCACTTTCACTCACAGGCTCCAGACTCCCACCGCTGGCTCAGCACCCGCGGCCTCTTTCTCTCGACTTTTCCTCAACCCCTAAATCCATGCTCTTTTTATAAAGAGTGCTGTAGCTATTTCTTCAACTTCCTCTTCTGCCAACTCATTCTCATAAGGTCTCAACCTTTTCTTTTTTTTTTTTTAAAGATCTTATTTATTTATTTGACATACAGAGATCACAAGTAGGCAGAGAGACAGAGAGAGAGGAGGAAGCAGGCTCCCTGCTAAGCAGAGAGCCCGATGTGGGGCTCGATCCCAGGACCCTGGGATCATGACTGAGCCAAAGGCAGAGGCTTTAACCCACTGAGCCACCCAGGCACCCCAGTCTCAACCTTTTTTTAAAAAATTTGAGGTAAAATTCACATAACATAAAACTAACCGTTTTACGGGCACCTGGGTGGCTCAGTGGGTTAAGCTGCTACCTTAGGCTCAGGTCATGATCTCGGGGTCCCGGGATCAAGTCCCGCATCCGGCTCTCTGTTCGTCAGGGAGCCTGCTTCCTCCTCTCTCTCTCTCTGCCTGCCTCTCTGCCTACTTGTGATCTCTCTCTGTCAAATAAATAAATAAAATCTTTAAAAAAAAAAAAAAAAAAAACTAACCGTTTTACAATTCATAGGCATTTAGTAGAGGTTGCGTCCCCAATGACTTATCAAGACAGTTTCCTAAATAAAGACATGAAAGATATTTCCTAGTGCTAAGAGGAAAAAAATTTTTTTAAATTTTTAAGTGATCTCTATACCCAATGTGGGGCTTGAACCTACAACCCTGAGATCAAGAGTCGCACTCCACTGACTGAGCCATCCTGGTGCCCCCTGAGGAGAAATTTAGAATGCCAGTTGCTTCCCCTCCCTTAAACCTTGATCTTCCATGGATAGAAGTCTTTTGGCATTTGAGGAAAAGATGCATGAAACAGCTGCTTATCCTTTTGGAGAAAGAGATATAATTTGTGGGGGGAACACGGTTGTGAAACATTTAAAATAGATTTGTTCACAGAGGGTAGTATTTATAAAACTAATTTTCAGCTTTATTTACTACTCAATGGAATATCAGCAACTTACTTGCAAATCATTCATCAAACATATATACATTTATATATTTTTATATATTACATATAAACTTGACATTTGTTCATAGTTGTTTTGGTACCTACATATATATATTTATATATGTAGCAAAACAACTATGAACAAATGTTAAATTTCAGTAGTGGGTATATGGACATATTATTCCAAATCAGATGTATATTTGAAGTTGTTTATAATATAAAGTTGGAAAAACTCATGGAGAATAGATTTTTATTTAGATAATTTGTACTAAATGGTATAAAAATGTGTTATCCATGTTTTTAGGATATGAAATTTTAGGCTATGAAGGGTACTGGGCTCAAGTCTGGTGTCAGCCACAGTCCTCACACTGATCATTGAAACTAAACAAACCTTAGAACAGATCCAAAGATTGGCTGAGCTGAGCAAAGATTATACGGAATCTGGAAGAGCGACAGCAATGGCCAGCCTCTCTCCTCAGAATATCAGTCACACCACCTCCTCTCCCAGGAACAGTTCACATGTAAAGGGCACAACTTTCACATGGTGGTCATTAGAGCCATAAGAAAACTCCCTAAACACACAATGAAATAAGATTTTTAACAAATATTTACTGAGCACCAATTGAGTGAACTTACGGTATTAGGTGTTGTGTACAAGCTAATATTTGCAGGATGTGGCTTCTGTTTTGGGGTTAATCACAGGGAGGGAGAGAAGGTGCTTAAATGTGAAAAGCTAAGTAACACCACAAAATGTAAAGAGTAATTATTACATTGTTGGTGAAAATGTAAGTTAGTAAAACCTTTACTGGAGGACAATTTAGTAATAGGTATACAAATTAGAAATATGTATACCCTTTGACTCAGAATTCCAGTTAAATGGGCAGGAACAAAATACTATGCCACTGTAAATAGAGTTAGGCTGCTTGCCTTCTTATTTTATTTTTTTAAAGTAGGCTCCATATTCAGTATGGAGACCAGCATGGGGCTGTAACACACAACCCTGAGATCAAGACCTGAGCTAAGATCAAGTCCAATGCTTAACTGATTGAGCCATTCAGGTGCCCCTAGGTGGCCTGAAATGTGTTGATACAGAATAATCTCCAAAACAAAAAGTGAAAGGAAAAATACACAAGTGGGATTACATCAAGCTTAAAAGCTTCTGTGCCAGAAAAGAAACAATCAAGAGACTAAAAAGTCAACTGACAAATGGGAGAAAATATTTGCAAACCATATATCTTATCTGATAAGGAGTTAATATCCAAAATATCTAAGAATTCCTACAACTTAATAACAACAACAAAAATAACCCCAAATAACTCTAATTAAAAATGGGCAAAAGACTTGAATACACATTTCTCCAAAGGCATACAAATGGCCACTGGGCATATGAAAAGATGTTCAATGTCCCTGTTAAGGAAATGCAAATCGACACCATAATGAGGTATCACCTCACATCTGTTAGGATGGTCACTATAAAAAAAATCAGAAAATAACAAATGCTAGTGAGAATGTGGAGAAACTGGGACCTTGTACAGTGTTGGTGGGAATGTAAAATGGTGCAGCCACGGTGGAAAACCATATGGAGGCTCCTCAAAAAATTAAAAACAGAATTTACCATATGATCCAAAAATTTGTATTTATCCAAAATAACTGAATGAGGTATTCATACTACCATGTATATTACAGCATTATCCACAAGAGCTAAGAGGTGGAAACAGTCTAAATGGCCACAGCCAGATAAATGGACAAAGAAATTGTGGTATATCTGTACAATGGAGTATTATATAGCCTTAAAAAGGAAAACCTACCATATGCTACAACATGGATGAAACTTGAAGACTTTATGCTAAGTGAAACAGCCAGTTACAAAAGGACAAATACTGCATGATTCCACTAAAGCAGTGAAACAGCCAGTTACAAAAGGACAAATACTGCATGATTCCACTAAAGCAGAAATACTCATATACACAGAAAGTAAAATGATGGTTGCCAGGGCTGGGAGGAGGGGAAAATGAGTTTTTGTTCAATGGACATAGAGTTTCAGTCCTGCAAGATAAAAAAAGTTCTATAGATCTACTGTATGCATAATAATGTGATTATAATTAACAACAGTATTGTACATTTAAAGGTTTATTAAGAGGACAGATTTCCTGCTTTTTTTTTTTTTTTTACAACTGAAATTATGTATCTATACATATCTTTAAATATCTCTAAGTAAAAAGAAGTCAAGATGCAGAGGACTGCAAGTTTGCCAATGTTGTGTGTGTGTGTGTGTGTGTGTGTGTTATATAAACAGATAGTTAGCTCAGCTTAGAATATATTTTGCAAAGATACAGAAAGCTGTAAGAGCAGTTGCTTTCAAGGAGGAAAACTGGATGCTTGGGGCAGATACTGAAGGAGGGAATTTTGTAACTTTTGAATTTGTACCAATTACATTTAAATTTTATCAATAAAAAAATATAACACAAAGCAATTTATAAAAAAATAAGAAATATATTATAAGGTAATAATGACACACACCAAAAGACTTATCTAAAAAATAAGAGATAAGGTGAAATGGAGAATGAAGTATTTACAAGATGGAATTTGAGCCAGGCCCTGAGAAATGGGAAGTGCTTGGGTAGGCAGAGGAGAGGAGTAAGGACAGGCCAGGTGTGTAAGTAGAAGTCAGTGTGGGGAAGGAAGAAGAAGAGGAGAGGGCAGGGTAATGAAAGGCAAATCAAGTGTTGGTGAGATGGTTTCAGTGTATCACAGAATGTAGGTAAGAGAGAAAAGAATGAAATACAATTTAGTAGATGACACAGGGGAAGGTGGGATTAATGTGGCAGGCAGTGGGGAGCCACAGTAGGCTCTTGATGAAAGCTGAATTCCAAGGAGATCAATGAACACAACAGACAAAATGAACTAAAGGACAGCTGTTAGAAGACTGATGCAGCCATCCAGTGAGTGCCCATTACAATCGTCTGGGAAGATTTAAAAATATGTATTGGGGCCCGAGTTTCAGGCAGAGATTCTGATTTCATTGGTTTGAGGTGGAACCTGAATGTTCTCATTTTTTAACGCTTCCCAAGTGATTCTAAAGAGCAGCACAGGCTGAGAACAGCTGTAATAATCAGGCAGAAAGGGATGAAGGCAAAGGTGCCAGGACTGGCAGAAGACTGGGAGGTTGGGGATAGGATAAAAACAAATATAGGAGACATTTCCAAGGAAGAACTGATGTGCAACAGACTGGAGGTAATGAATGAAAAGAGATATATGGTCCATTGGATTTATGCAATCACTCGACAAATACTTACTAAGTCACTCTCAAATACCAGGTACCATTCTAAGCTCTAAGGATATAGTGACGAGAAAGACAAGTCCCAGTTCTTAACAAACCTGTAGTCCAGTGGGCCCCGACAACAGGCGAGCCTGCCACAATGGGCTGTGCTAGAAAGCACGACTGTGCGCTGGGGGCTACTCGTCTAAGCCAAATGGTCAGGGAAGACCTTGCTGGGCCAGTGACACTGGGCTGATGCTTGAATGAGGAGGAGCTGGGCCTGCAATTCTCACTGAAGAGAAAGTTCTAACTCGGAAAAACAGTAAGCCTGTGGGAACAAGCTGGGTGTGTTCAAGGCAAAGAGCAGCTAGAGAAGAGTCAAAGATATGAGACAGGTCAGAGAGAGAAGGCGTAGACCAAGCAGAGCCTTGTGGGCCATGACACAGATTCCATTCTCCATGAGATGGAGGCCCTTGGAGGAAATTAAGCAGAGAAATGACATGACCTGGTTTACATTTTTAAACAACTACTTTGGCCGCAGTGTGAAAACGAACTACAGGTGGTGGAAATGGAAGCAAGAAAACAAGTTGGAAGAACAGATTAGAACATGTTGAGCTTAGTAACTGTGCAGCACCTAGGCAGAAATATCTCAGGACAACTACTGCCTTGGGAGTCACTTCCAGAAGGACTGAAGAAATGCAGATTAGATGACAATACAGGAATACAGGACGATAACTTTACCCAAAGAAGAGATTAATAACATGGAAGAAACATCTCTAGTGGGGGGCTGCAGGCTCTACAGCTGGTCTTGTCTCACTGAGCATCTTTGTGAATGGGATGAAGAAACGTCAGGATCATGAAGGATGTCAAAAAGCAGGATTTGGGGCACCTGGGTGGTTCAGTGGGTTAAAGGCTCTGCGTTTGGCTCAGGTCATGATCCCAGGGTCCTGGGATCGAGCCGCACATCGGGCTCTCTGCTCAGCAGGAAGCCTGCTTCCTCCTCTCTCTCTGTCTCTCTGCCTACTTGTGATCTCTGTATGTCAAATAAATAAATAAAATCTTTAAAAAAAATTTAAAAACCAGGGAATGATGATGCACTAGAATAAAAACTCCAAAAAGATCTCAACTGCTTGAAGGATGAGCTTAAGTTTAGACAAATTTAACATATATGGATAGATAACAGGTGTGTATGAGTAAGTATATGTATATAAATGTGTGTATATATATGTGTATATATACACACACACATATATATGATATATTCCTTCATACTTAAAAAAATTAAAATCAAGTACAAGACCTAGAAATCTGGCAGTTCACTTAAAAGAGAGCTGGAGCTTTTACTGACCACATAGTTTACGAGGCTGAAGCGTCCTAACATTGTGAAAAAGCTGAGGTAAAATCAGACTACGGTGACATTATTGACATTATTACAAAACTATAAAAATTATTTTTCTGGGGAAGAATACATCAGTCATGAAAATAAACTGCATTGATCAGATATTTCTAGAATATTATTTTCTCATCGGACTACTGAAGCAGAGAAGGGAGAAGAGATATGTGATTTTAGGAACAAATAAAACCACCTATATTCAAGTCAATGCTTAATTCAAGCATACTGAAGTTTTCCCCAAACATCATGTCAACTAACTTGAAGAAACAAGGTGCATTTCCCCTGGCTGAGAGAAAACTTAGTCTTCAAACATGAAGGCCTTTAGAGAATTCACAAAATTCAGAAGACTTGTCCAAAATTGGACAAAAAGAGATAGAGCTGGGATTTGGACACAGGTAAATATGACGCCAGAATCATTAAAAAAAAAAAAAAAAAAAAAAAAGAGTCTACCTGTAGGTAAATATATGAAAATATGGATTTTTTTTTTCCTTTGAGTTAAGCAGTCTCATTCATCAAGTCCATCTGAAAAAGGTTCAATGAGAAAATTCCAAGTTTTATCTGAGGTTTTTTCAGGTAAGAAATTCAGGTGTCCTATTTAACCTCACAACTTTAGGACTAGGTACAACTCTAGTGCATACTATGTGCTCAATAAACACTTGTTCAGTAAATTAGCCAGTCCCTTTGCTTGTGTTGTGCATCAGTCCACTAACTGATAAAAGATAAAACACATATACATTTAAACAAATGAGAAACAATTTTCTGCAAGTCTTTTTTCCCTTATACCATTCCATATAACCATGTCTTTTAATCATCTTTTTTTGCCCCCCTGACAACTCAATTTCCCTCTCCACCCCTTTCCTTTGTCCCACAGGCGAACAAACCTTTCACTTCCACCTGTCCATCTGGCCATCAGCCAAGATGAGTCTTCCTGCTTCTCAAAATTGTTCACCTTGATTGACAGCTTCACAAGCTAGGACAGTGGATCATGAGGACCGTAAAAACACAGATCAGACTGTTCACGAAGAGTGAGAAACAGAAACAATTCTGACTGCAACAAGGAAACCACATCTATAATATCTGTACTTATCCTTCACCAAAATTTTGTTTTCCTATTTTCCCCCCTCTTCATTGTGAGACGACTATAGGAGGATAATGGTAGAAAAATGAATAAATGGTGTGTTTAATTAAAAAAATTTTTCTCAGTACTGTAAAAGATTCTGAGAAGTTCTAAGACCAAAAATTATGACACCCAAAATCTAGGCAGAGTTATTGGCAGGAAACAAGGTCTTTTTTTCATTAGGGCTAATTCTAATATAGCCACGGAGTACTGTCAACATGCCAAGAAGAAAATCAGGTTAAAATCAATTGTTTTGAGTTCTTTTGTTTCTCGCATCTACTCCTCATCTCTCCATACGGTACTGGCAATGTCAGCACTAGAAACTAGAAACTCCACACCCCGCTACCCACAGATTATCTAGTAACCTGATCCTGCAAATACAAAGGACAGGAATGGAGAAGAGAAAAATCCATTTATCTTCAAAAGAGATCTTTCAAATTCATTAACATCTCATGTAATGCTTACCATTTCATTTGTGCTCACAGAACCTTATTCTTAGGCTCCAAAAATGAATCATTTCAGGGTCAAATGCCTATAGCACTTCCAGGAAATGGGGGGAATACACATTTCAAATACAAAATAGTACCAGTGCAAAGGTCATGCGGAAAAGGAATGAATCTTTCCCAACTGATCTCTGTTCACTTCAGAGATCACCCCCCAAACTGTTCTTAAAGGTGGATGCCGTATATGTAGGCAAATACAGAACATGAGATTTTACAAAAGTGAAAAAGTTTCTAGAAGCACATGAAGGCCAATGATTAGCTCGTAATCCATTCAAAGGCATGTGTAAAGGTTATCTGAAAATGGATGGTAAGCTTCTGCTTTTCCACTGGTGAATTTACCAGGATACTAAACTTGTATTTGAAAGGTGTCATGGTAGAAGAAACAGGAGCAAATAAAGCCGGAGAGTTTGGGCTGATCTGGTAACTTGCTACCCGCCAAATGCCTATTAGAAATTGCCACAGGGAGGAATCTATGGTAGTTTCTAGACTGCAGCTCTATACCTAGATTGTGCGGCATTTCAATTCTGCTTCTAGATGGAAAGGAAACACACACACACACACACACAATTTCCAGACCTTGGGTGTTTAAAGGGCCCTTCACACAGTAAATCAACTTACTCCTGTCTTGTTTTCTCCGCAGCCAGACTGAAATAATACAGCACCAGCAGAGGTGTGAATTACCCCCATTCATCTTAATGGAGTGTTAACTTCAAAGGCTTGTTTTAACCATTTAAATGCTAAGCTCATGAGTAAACATTCTGTTAAAAAAAGGTACAATTTAAACATTCACCCTCAACATATGAAAGTAATTTATATTCTCAGCACTTCGTCTTTTAATTTAGCAAACAAGCCTCCAAGTGTTAGCAAAGTATGTATTTTGTGCTTTACTTAGTTTTATTTTAAATAGTTCTTACCTAATAAATTATGAACATTAAGCCCATAATGCAAGGGCCTATATTTCCCAGGAAAAATGCAGCGGAGTACTTAAACAAGGTTTTTTGGTAATCCTGGTGAAGGGGGCACTGCTCTTACCTGCCATCTTATTAGTTTCCTCCAAACTCTTGGGGAGCTGTGACTCCAAATAGGCAACTAGATAAGGCAGAATATTAAAGTGAAATAATAATAATAAAAAAACTCTTCCACAAACAATTTCTCTTGATATTAACTAATTTTTACGCAGGGTGTTCAATAGGTTACTTGTCCCTTTGCCAAACCTCTCATGATCCTACCCCATGAGCAGGTGACAAATGTATTAACTGATGCCCAGCTGTCATCACACTTAACATTTGCCCCAGGGGGCATCCTTGCATCTGTTGCAGATTTAGGGTTATTTTGGTATTACTGGAATTAGATTTATGTAAGCAGCTGAACACCTATTTGTATTGGGATCTATAATTTCATAAAGAAAAAGAGGGTACAAGAATTAGCTTATCAGATTGATGGGCTCTGGCTGACCTGAAGCCACATGGTAAGCCACGCCTGGCTAAGCCCCTGGGACCAGGCTAAGTGTCCAGTTTCAGGAAGATATTAGTAAAAGAGTACAGTGGGGGCAGAACTGTGGGGAAACACTACAAAGAGTGCACGTGGGGCCAGTTCCCCTGTGGATGAAGGCTAGAGCAAGATTCTAAACATATTAGCTCTGCAAGATGGAAGATGAAGAAATTCCACATCGCTGATTGAAAGCAAATTTGTTTTACTGGTCCAGATGAGGCTCTCTTAAAAGAGCCTGTCTTGGTCTGCACCTAATTTATACAAGGTCATTTAATCTTCTCAACACAACCCTGTATAATTGGTATTAACTCTATTTAATACGTATGTGAAAGTGGAGGCTTAGAGAGGTTAAGTACTTTGCCTAAACTCACTGAGATTTGAATCTAAGTCTTTGTAACCCCCCAAACCTGGACTTTTCCCATTATATTACGCTGATCCCAAGTTGCCAAAGAATTATCTTAACTCAAAAGAGAAGGTCAGTTGTCAATTTTTCAGCCCATTTCCTCAGTGGGAAGCAAGGGGGCACCTGCAAAAGTGGGTATTTCCATACATGCAAATTGTACTTTGCATGCAATTCCTTACTTTACATGTATGTACACAGGGGTAGAATTACATTTTTACTGATACACCCTGGCTTTGGTAGGCTGCTAACAAGGTGCCCTTTACATAGAACACTCACGGGGAGGAGAGATCTAGCTTCTGGTTTCCAACCAGAAAAAAAAGGCCACATCAATGGGAAACAATGATTTATAACCTCCACAGAAAATATGATATAAATCATCACTATCTGTCTCTGTTTGCCAAGTAGAAAGTCACATGTTTTCGTGACAAATGAGAAAGCTCAGAGAAGTTCCAAATCCACAGCCAATCATCACAGCTCTATCTCACAATGAACAAGAGGAAAATCACAAAAGTTTCTTAGAGAAGATTTGGAGGCAGGGCAAAATACCAAATGAAATAATTTCACTGTTTTGTTATTAGTGATTAATGCTGACAACATTACGCACAGCTAACATTCAATTTTGTATATAAGCTCAATATGCTGATTTCTTAAAAAACAAACAAGCAAATGAAAGACTGACCCAGTATATTTAATAACATTAAAAACTTCTGCTCTGCCATAAACACTGTTGAGAGAATGGAAAAGACAACCCGCAGACTGGGAGAGAGTCTTTGCAAAACACATTATCTGCTAAAGGACTGGTATCTGAAATACACAAAGAATGCATAAAACTCAATAATGAGAAAACAATCCAATTTAAAAAATGGATGAAAGAACTGAACCTCACCAAAGAAAATATACAGATGGCAAATAAGCATATGAAAAGACTCCCAACATCATATGTCATTAGGGAAATGCAAATTGAAACAACAATGAGATACAACTATACAGCCATTAGAATGGCAAAATTCCAAACCACTGACAACACCAAATGCGGGCGAGGATATGGAACAGGAACTTTCATTCATTGCTGTCAGGAATGTAATATATTACAGGCAGTTTGGAAGGCAGTTTGGCAGTTTCTTATAAGACTAAACATATTCTTACCATTTGATGCAGCATTGTGCTCTTTGGTACTGACCCAAATGAGCTGAAATTTACATTCACGCAAAAACCTGCACACACATATTGATAGCAGCTTTATTCAGAACTTTGAAAGCAACCAAGAGGTCCTTCAACAGGTGAATGAGAAAACAAACTGGCACATCTATAAAATGGAGTATTTTCCAATGATAAAAAGAAACGAGTTATATGAAAATGCATGGAGGAAACTTAACTGCATTTTGTTAAGAGAAAGAAGCCAGCCTGAAAGGTTAGATAATAAATAATTCCAACTATATGACACTCTAGAAAAGGCTCACAGCGAAAGGCTCATAGTTTCTATGAAGTCACTCAAGAGATCAGTGATTGCTGATACCTGCATCAATAGTGAACTCTAAGGTAAGCTATGTACTTTAGTTAATAATACTGCATCAATATTGGCTCCTCAAGTGTAACAAATGTATCAGAGAAAGGCAAGATGTCAATAATAGAGGAAACTATGGGTGTACTGGTGGCGAGGGGATATAGAAGAACTCTGTACATTCTGTTCAATAGTTCTGCAAACATTCAATCTACCCTAAAAAACAAAATCTATTAATTAAAAAAAAAACCCAAAGATTGACTTAGTATACTGAAGAACATTTTGTATTTCTTATTTTAATTAAAACTGTTATAAAGCAACTTTCCCCTACATATTCCCACTTTGTTCTGCTTTTCTGATAATAATGTTTACAAAAATGTTTACCCATATAAAAAGGATTTATCCAAGGGGTCTCCAGAATTATTCCTTTTTTGCATACAGAGGTAAATTATTCTTCATAAGAAGAGGAAAATATTTCTTTCATTTATTAATCCAATTAAAAATGATTAGTGCTAAACTAAAATTCCCAACCAAAATTCCAAAGATGAGCAAAACAAAAGCCTGTGGAAATAAAAAGATAAAGAACAATTAAGAGTATTTTAAACCTCTACCTTCTCCAATAAAGTATATTACAGTTCAAAATATATTAACTTCCTTAATGTAAATAAAGTAGTTATAAAATGATGAATTATTTCTCAAAATAGAATTCTTAAAAAAAAATAAATAAAAGCTAACCTACCCCAAGCTTTTTCCTTGAGAGAAAATCCTCTCTGCTAAGTTTAAGATAAAATAGTCCTGGGAATACAAAAATCAGACATGTTGATGTACTGGAACCTTTGAACAGGAGGAAAAAATAAAATAAGTTATTGCCAGATTCAGATGTGAGGCTGGATGACAATGTTATCCAGTCTGTTCCATGGGATTTTTTGAAATAGAAAACTTACCAACTATACCAAATACATTCTTAATGTCAGGAACATATAATGCAAGCAAAACAATGATAATATTGAGTGCTAGAGTGATCAAAGAATGGCGAATCCATGAGAATGGAAAGTTGGAGAACAATATCATCATTAAAGCTTTACGTGCCTGTATAACAGAAAAAGAAACAGATTTAAGCAAAGAAAAAGTGTCAGAGCCAAAATACTTGCTTAGGGAAACACCGGTATAGTACAGTAATCGTGACATTCTTGTTCCCTGCACCACTTAGATTTTAAAAATATAACATAAACTATTATTATAAAGTATTTATGACACATGAACTAAGAAATATAACTGTGTGCGCTTCATAAAAAATATTTTAATTCTTGAAGAAATGTTCATATTCAATTTCTCTAAGTTGCATACTTTTCAAAATGACCAACAACAACATTATGTGATGAAATCTCAGAGAATCATTTTCATTAAATTCACACAGAGAAGAACAAAAGGTTAAAATAGAAAAAGAAATCATGCTATGGGAAAGAAACACCATTTATTACTTTATTTTATATTATCTGTTTTATAGCATATAAATATAAAAACTAGTTCATACTCCCCATTGCCAAAGTGGTCAGCCGACAGTCTCGCATCACACCAATGTTCATTTGCCACCCCAACCCCCACTGAGGCACGCCTGGCAGAGCAGTCCATACAGGTAGTGGGCCAAAGATCTCGAGGGCCCAGTTATTAGGGAGCTCAGTGTTTAGGGGTTCGAGACATTCATGCAGCACCATTCATACCCATTCATACCTAAAGCCTCTGTTTCCATTTTCTCAGAAATTCTTAAGATTCTTACATATGGCAACTAAATGCAGAAGGAAGATCTGTTCTGCCCCTTCATTATAATTCTCAAGTAAATAAAATATTTTGACTAAGATTAAATTAAAATGTCTATGTGAAAACAAATCTGCAATAAACCAGAAGGAGCTTATTTTTGCTGACTTGACTTTTGCCTCTTCATGCACATTCTTTTGAAAACAGAATACAGAATTAAAGAGGGGGGAAAACCTGAAACTTTAGAAGAACCATAGTCTCTAAATTGGAAACAATGCTGTGGGAGAGCGTAAATCTAAACTAAATCTCAAAAAGCACAAATCAGCTTAGTGGTTCACTGTTACTTCTGTGCTTTCATGGGGCCATATGCAAGTATGAGGTCTTTGATCAATTACTTGACAAATGAATAAGATACACAAGAGCTAGATGTGATTCAAACACTCTAGTCTGCAAAGAATTAGTGTTGCCATATTAGAGAGCTGCTACATTAAGCAACAAGCCCTTTAAGGATACTTACAGGGAAGTGGATTAGAGGGACTGTCAAAAGCACAGCAAATAGTATGCATAACTTCACAGTCATGACAACAACATCATGGGGCAAGTATGTGCTATAACCTTGCAGTAATTCTGACGCCACTTTGTCTGTAAAATAAAAAAATAATAAAGACCACATTATAAACCACTAAGATGTCAATTTCAGCAAAATTATTTTTCTTGCACAAACAGATCTTAACAAATGTTGGATTCCCAGTACCAAATCCATCTCTGGCCTTTCTCCTATCCTATCTGAAACACAGAGACATAAGTTAAATATCTTCTTGAAAATTACAATCTTATCTTTCAGTTAAACTAGAAACCAGCATAGGTAGGACCTCTAAAATTATGACGATGAACATATTTTTATATAAATATCTCTTTAGAACTCTTCCGTTATCTGAAGGTTCTGAACATTTAAGTTTGTCTTGTAAGGTGCTTTCACATGTATTACTGAAAGTGTATGATGTGTTCCCTTCCGATAACAATAAGACAGATAGCTAGGCTAAGAAATATTCACTGACTGTCCAAGATCACACCACACAAAGGGGAAGAGCTCTCAGAGCTAGACGCCCCACTTTTTTTTTTTTTTTTTTGGCACAAAAGTCAATACGTTTTCCTCAATACCGCAATGTTTTCTAGAATCTACATTTCTGTGCATGCTGCTGCTCCACCAACATTTCATCTGTAGATTCCTCTTCCCTAAGAAAATGTAGTTGTAGGGGCACCTGGGTGGCTCAGTGGGTTAAAGCCTCTGCTTTCAGCTCAGGTCGTGATCCCAGGGTCCTGGGATCAAGCCCAGCATCTGGCTCTCTGCTCAGCAGGGAGCCTGCTTCCACCTCTCTCTCTCTCTCTCTCTCTCTGCCTACTTGTGATCTCTGCCTGTCAAGTACATAAATAAAATCTTAACAAAAAAAAGAAAAGAAAACATAGTTGTAGGGAAACGGCTTACTCGGAGAGCCAGTGTGGTAATCAGGGAGAGAGTGTGTACACGCTGACCGTGCTTTGCTCTGTGCTGTTCCTCCAGTTTCACAATGTGTTCTGCACCCCCAGGTAGACAAGGGGCATGAAGAGTGAGCACTCTCAAGACCACTCCATATCCTACCTTGCAGGGAAAGATCAGTTTGTACTTAAAATGGAATGGTGCTTTTAAAATTTGAGAGTAATAGATATCAGAAAAGATGCTCTGGAGGAAATAAAAAACAAGGATCTAAAATATAACATCACAATAAGATGGACACACCCATAGAATAGAAAATGGATAAACACAGATGTACACATAAGCGGCAGTAGGCATTCTAAACAAAGAGCTACGGTGATTCTGAATCGGGAAAGGTAACAGTGACTTGGGGATGAGCAAGGAGGCAATCCCGGGAGGCTTGGGGAGAATCTTCATGATTTAGAGAATGGCAGGAAGGCAGAGGGCCCTGAATTCTGGGACTACACAAATTAATGTTCAAATTCCTCTACTTGCTATCACCTTAACTTCTCTGAGTATCTTGGTACTCAGTACATCTGTAAAATGGGGAAAATAATATTTTGACCTGTGGATTACTGAGAGCAGTAAATGAGATAATGTATGTGTGGGGACAGAGATTTTGTCTCAGAGCAAGAAGAGCACAGGCAGAAGCCCTAATGTAGCAAAGAGAATACGTAGCTGAGAAAATGAGTACCCAATGCTACTACAAAGGCTGAAGTAGGACGTGCTGTAGAGCAGACAGTAGTGGGTGATAATGTCCAGAAAAGGCATTTAAGACCCAGAAGCAGAGCTCTTCATAGGTAAACCCTATGAAGTGGGCCACAGAGACGCAATGACTTATAAAGACTGGTGTATTATGATCTGAACTAAGCATGAAGAAAAAGATACCCAAAACAGAAATAACAGTTAGGAGGATACTGTCATAATCACTGGGAGGTAAGGAGAAACTGAACTAGACCAGTGATAAAGAAAATGGGAGAGAAATGAATTGTCTAACATATCAATGAACTCATGATGTGAGACTAGTGGACTAAGAGATTAAGAAAAGCCAAGAAAGCTGGGTTCTTGTTTCCAAATCTGAGATATCTGTGAGCCTTTGAAAAAACACGGTAAACTTTTATTTCCACTTTCTGAATCATGAAAATGAGCTATTAACACAGATTGCTTAACAATTTTGTAGACTTTTAAAACGGTCTGATTATGATGTAACATTTGGGCATTGGCTTGGTTCCCCAGAGGAACACTTCTTCTCCCTCAACTTATAATACCTTAACATCCATAAAGAGCCAGTATTATTAATCTAGATACGTATAGGCCCCTGTAGTCTGACAAAATTGAGATATTAACCAAGCATGGGATAAAAGGATCCTAAGCAGCTTCAGAAGCCTGAAGAACTAGATTTATTATAAATTCAAACTATCTGTTACATATCCACTTTCTACTTTCCCAGGTCTGAGACAGTCAATTCTGTGTTCTTAGCTGAGCCTTAACATATGTAAGGGATAGAGTACAACACACTTCCCTGAATTCAGATAAATCCCTATAAATCTCAGTAAGGATCTGACGGTGATCTCTTCAAGTTATGTATGCCATTAAGTCAGGAGGCTGTCCTGTGTAAGACACATTGTCAAACCATATGAAGTTCATAAAGATTACCAGAGAGTAGCAGAAAGATCACTGGATTCGTATTCAGGAGACATGCTACTAAGTGTGTGACTGACAGGTCACTTCACTTCTTTGGGCTTCAGCTGCTCATTTACGAAATGAGTTGGAAGGCCTCAACTTATGACTACTAGCCCTTTTGATAATTGTTCAATCAACATTTTTTTTCCATAAGACTGATGGCTACTGTTATCTCGATAGAAATATACCATAAAAGATGCTCCTCAAATATAATTAACCCCCCACAAGCTAATGTAAACAGCAAAATCAGTATCTGAATCCTATAAATCTTTTTTTGAAGATTTTATTTATTTATTTATTTATTTGAGAGAGAGAGAGAGAGAGAGCAAGCATGCAAGAGAGCACAAGCAGGGGGAGCAGCAGAGGGAGAGGGAGAAGCAGGCTCTCTGCTCAGCAGCCTGCTGACCAGGGAGCCTGATGTGGAACTCATTCCCAGGATTCTGAGATCATGACCTGAGCTGAAAGCAGATGTTTAACTGACTGAGCCACCCAGGCACCCTAGCTGAATCTTTGTGTGTCTCTGGAGGAGAATTACTTTTATATCATTCTTTTTAATCTATCACCTACTTATGTGTTCACGTAACAACAGGTGGGCAGGTATACAGACAGGCAGGTAGGTATGTAGGTAGGCAGGTAGGTAGGCAGATAAAGATACACAGATATGCCTGTAGCTTAAGTGAGCCAGGTTCTTCAAAAGCTCACTAACTAAAACTTGTTATGAAATGAAGGAATGATGAAGGGATGAAGGAAATCTAGGTTCTACAGTGTAATTCCCTATGAGGCAACATGGTAATAAAAGCACTGACTCTGGAGAAAGGTCAGAACTGGATTCAAATTGCAGCTCGTTATTCATTAGCTGCAGGTATCTGGCCAGCCGAACCACTCACCCTATGTGAACCTCTAAGGGTTCAATTAAGCAATGTATACAATATCCTGGGCACTCATGGAATAAATTTTAGCTCAATAGATGTATTAGTGGCTATCCTTTCTCTACTTTCCCTTCAGTCTAAGCTTTCTTACAATTTAGTACAGCAACTCATGGTCATTCACATAACTATTCCTCAGGAATCCTGGAGAATGGCAGGCCATTTGTGGTTTCTTCCAGAAAGCTATTTATCCATGAGGAGGAGGAGGTCTATTTTTTGGATTTTTTTCTCAATGTCAAAGATCTCTAAATAGAAAAGTATTTGTGCCAGGTGACAGTTTTACCTTAGAAAAATATACAGCTATTCTGTTATATTAAGTTTCTGCTAAGCCCCAACAAGGAACCTGTTACAGTATCCTACTGACATAGAAAAGTACTACTGAGCTCAAGTCTGTGCAAAAGTTTAAAAATCCAACAACCAAAACTAGAGCTTATGTAGTTCAAGAATCCTGTTTCATTAGCAATGATCAAAAAAGCTTAACCATCTGCCTTAAATTTCTTTGTAGTTTATCCAGCAGGGTACCATAGTCATGCTGAAAATAAAGCTTTTCCTGATGGTGTACACAGAGCTTTATTATACTCCTCTTATCTACATGAGTATAAAAAGCAAGAGCAGATTTAAATTAATGAATAGCCTTTATTACCGTTAAAATAGCACAGATAATAAGAAAGGGACTACACAGCAATTACAATTTTCTCATATGCTGAGAACTCCAAGACCATATTTAAACATAGTACTGTAGACTTACCATATTTAACTTAAATTCCATTAAAGATAGTGAGAAGTAAAGGTCTGAAAAACTCAACACCTGAAGTTATAAAATAACTACAATACTAATGATAATAATAGTAGTAACCACCAGTAGTAGCTCTTCTTTGTGGAAGGCTGCTATGTGCCAGATACTATATCAGGCATGTTTAACTCATTTCCTCCTCAATACAACTCTACATAATTATCCCTGTCACAGATTAGGAGATGAAGAGATTACAAGGTGACCTTCCTGTTCAAGGTCACATTAGCTATTTAGGGCAGACTAGTTTTCCGTACCACATTTGTTGGATTTCAAAATCATACTCTTTCCAATGGGATTAGGAAAGGTAGCTGGTTTAGTAAAGGTAGCTGTGGAAGTAAACATTGTCCAAAAACTTGTCAGACTTGGAAAAACTCTGGGAGAGAAGGAAAGTGCCATTAGAAGTAATCATGGCTGTTTAACACCTGCAGCACAGGCACAAGGGTATCAACCATGAAATTAATCAGTCATAACAGCTAAATATCACCAGAGCTTTAACAGCCATTTACTCGGAGAGTTGTTATAAAAGCACTCAGAAGCTGAAAAATGTAATAAAAATTGACAAACTGTGTGCAATCTATTATAAGGGCTTTGTTTGCAAATTAAATATGTTTGCAAATTAAAGAGCCTACAACATTTTCCTTGTTCTAGACTTCTAAGTTTTACTTTTTCTTAAGGTTCTTCTTGGACAGGGAAAAAAACACATACCAAGCAGGCAATTTTCCAAAAATAAATAAAAATTTACTTTTATTGTAAGAATTTAAAAAAATCCTTTACAGAATTTATGGGAAAAGATCATGGTGCATCATGGAATGCACATTGTCAAATTGTGTGAAGCAAGTCTGAAGGCATACGACCATAACCTAAGCGTATAACCATAACCAAGTGTAAACCCTTTCCTTTCTTAACTTGTTCTTCTGAAATTAAGATGATTGATTCTCCCTACCTCCCAAACTGAACTGCAGTGTA
Organism: Mustela nivalis; assembly: GCF_964662115.1. Taxonomy (NCBI): domain Eukaryota; kingdom Metazoa; phylum Chordata; class Mammalia; order Carnivora; family Mustelidae; genus Mustela; species Mustela nivalis. Next base: position 39,242,552 of record NC_139025.1, read on the forward strand.
ACATATTGAATTCTCAAATTAAAAAATAAAATCATTATTGCACATTTTTTTCTTGTGGAAAGACAACAATATCCCTAAGCTTACTTAGGTGTTTAAGAAAATTTTCATATGACATTATTAATCATTTTTTTTAAAGATTTTATTTATTTATTTGACAGAGAGAGACACAGCGAGAGAGGTAACACAAGCAGGGAGCGGCAGAGAGAGAGGGAGAAGTAGGCTTCCTGCCGAGCATGCAGCCCGATGCGGGGCTTGATCCCAGGATCCTGGGATTGTGACCTGAGCTGAAAGCAGACACTTAATGAATGAGTCATCCAGGCGCCCCTGAAGTTATTAATCTTGAACTTGATCCACATGTATTAAAAGGAAGAAAATCAGTTTTTTTAAAGCCCATAAAGCTACTACAGTACTGCACTGAATTTTAGCAGCCTAAACAAATTAACTTATTAATGAAAGGCAGAAACAAAGTCTATATTCAGGTGTGACATCAACTATAGAATGATTTCTTTTGTCATTGGTAATTAAATAAAATACTTACCATAAAAAGTGAGGTACCCAAAGAGTGCAGATACAAAATAAATGAGAAAACTTAAAACAATTGCTGTATGGGTTACATTTTGCATTCTTTTCTTTGAAGGGCTAAAAGACAAAAATGGCAAAAGTAGAAACTATGATCTGAATTATATCTAAAGAAACAAATATCTCCCAAGCTAGTTGTCAAGAGGATTCCTTAATTGCTCAAGACCTACTTTATTAATAACTATATATCAGAATTTCTGATTTGAAATTACTGCGCAAAGATTATGCTTCCAGGAAACATTCTCAAGTTGGATGGAAATAACTCTCAATTGTTTTTATTTTTTTTGTGTCTGTAGATATTTATTTTTTTTTCCAACTTCAGGTTATCTTTATTAATAATATTAATAGGGATCACATTAAATTTATATATTAACTCGGAGAGAATTTGCATATTTAGCATATTGAGTTGTTCTTTTTTTACTTTTTTTTTTTTAATTATGTTCAATAAGCCAGCATATCATTTGTTTTGTTTTAAACTAACACTTAGGGGCACCTGGCTGGCTCGGTTTGTAGGGCATGTTTCAGAGTTGTGAGTTCAAGCCCCACACTGGGTGCAGAATTTACTTAAAGACAAAATCTTCAAAACAAATAAATAAACTAACACTTAGAATCCAGTGATAGGAAAGAATGATTCATAAAGGAGAATGTCATTTGATCTGAAAGACTAAGTAAAAAGAAGTTCTTAATATACTTAAAATATTTCAGGATCCTATGGTACCTTTGAAGTTCACAGTATATTGGCAATATGGAGGTATGGCAGAGAAATGAAAAAGCCATGGTAGGTATGGCATAAACACTCTGGAAAAGAATTTAAAAAGATGAAATTATTAAATGCTGTTCTAGTGAAGCCACTACTTCAATTGATAATAAACTCAGGTCCAAAAAAAAAAAAAAATCAATTTGGTCAAATTTATTTCAGCTTGCACAAATCATCTCTTTATAAAATAAGGTGTTTTGTTTTGTTTTTAAAGAGAGAGACACAAGTATGGTCACCAACAAATGTTTTGCTTGATTGTTTAGACCTCCTGTCCTAGCCACAGTATTTCTTGGCTGGCTTCTATAGCATGTTCATGGTACCACCAACCGAATCTAAGGGAATACCGAAAATACTAATTACATCTTAGCATTTTTAACTAGGATCTGTTTCAATGGGAATGATTATGATATATTCTAGACTGACAAATTCTTAAAGATCCACTGAAATGCACAAACATAAGTGTTTTCTTAATTAAAATACTTAAGAGCCAGAGGAAGTTATAAAGCAAACAAAAATTATCATCTAAGTGAAAATACTGTCTTTATATAATGAATGGTGATGATTTACTTTCTCTTTTTTACCATAAAAAGATTTCCCTCTAACAACTTTAGGCTCTTTGACAAAAACTCCAGATGAGTGAAGACCTGTCTTAAAATATAATGCCTCCTAAAATATCTGAAGGGAGCTGCAAAGGAAAGCTATAGCATTTCCTGAGGCTGGATTAGGGGAATGAGAATTTAATTCACAATTTCTTTTAAATATATTGCTCAATGTCCTGGCTTGTCAATTACTCTACAGAGATCTTTAAGGCAGATAGCCTTTACCATGTAAAGGACGTAGTAATCTCCCTTATGGAACCAGAGAGACATTTCTTATTGAAAAACTGAGGATAAAAAAGGAAAATTCTTCATGGAGGACTTAGCACACTAACATGCTACACTAATTGAGTTGTGCCAGAGTGGAGGGGATTCTAGTATCTGGGACTTAGATTTCAACAGAAGCAAAAAATGTAGAAGTTTCAGAAGAAACTGGTGGCAACGGGAAGACTTTGGGCTCTTCTGGAATAGTAAAGTAGACATCCATCCATATCACAGCTCCTGTCTCCTCTGCCAGTGCTCAGGGGCTCTTAAAGACACTTCCAGGATCCTGGTTCCCAGAGATGGCAAGGAGACTTGGTCTTCTAGTCTCTACTCCAAGCATCATAAATTTCAACTTTGGAATGTCAGCCAGAAGATACATTGGCAACACTCACTTGCTGATCCAATGATGAGGCTGTTTAGCTACAGACTGAGGTTCTACTCACTGGGGAGGAGTTTTTGATATAATTGGCTATTTAGCTTTACAAGTCCAGAGGGCAACAGGAAGTCTGTATCCACAGAGGACCTTATTGGCCAGACCAGACATTTGGTAAATCTGTTCTTTTAGGCAGTGGCCCATTTAAAACAAGCTCCATTTTAAATGCATGCCAAAAAAAAAAAAAAAAAAAAAAAAAAAGGTGGCTGTTTCATAATGGGCCACCCTGTGTTAAATAATATTATTCTTCTGGTAGGCAACCCTATACTTAACACTTTCATGAAAATTAATTAGTTACAGGTACAAAGACCTAAGAGACCCTGTTATACAAATCTCTTAAAACTTGAAATGTGAAAAATCAACCAAAAGTATCTGTTAATAACTTACACACCTCTTTGGAGAAATGAAAGAGCCTTGGTTTACAATCATCTGTAGCATTTGAAATCTGTTTAAGAGAATTGAGGGGAAAAAGAGAAACCAGCAGTCATTAAAAGTCAGAATACATCAACAAAAATGATGTATTTATTATTAGTAGGCTTTCAAATAAAAATATTTCAAAACAAAGTTCCAAATTGCAATATAGTCATTAATTTTTCATTAATTAGGAAAAAATTCATTATTAGTCTGATTCCTTTTTTAGCTTAAAAAAAAGGAAGAAACAAAATATAAACTATTACCTGGAAGTATTGCTCTACATAATTTAATGGCAGAGGACAAGGAATGGACCACTTTTTAATTATTACCTGTAAAAATAAATAGAATCCACACTCAAGATTATTTCTTGTAAAATTCATGACAAGAAATTGATTTCAAACAGGTCAGCATTATTTTGATTAAACTAATACCATATCAAATAATAGCTATTTGATAGCTAAAGATTCTTTGCTCATATTGTTTTTTTCCAGTTAGAATGGGTCATCCTTTAACATGGTTACCTATCTTGAGGGGAGAGGGGATGCTATATATCTGTCTAGCGGGGTTCTCCCCCATTAAAGATGGAGAGTCTTCTCATGTCAACTTTCAAAACCCCAAAAGCATCAAGGCATTAAAAAAAAAGTACACTCAAAGTGGGAACATGATGTTTTTAGTGACAATGGTATATATACTATGGCTATTTGTGGACCTGGCACCAGTAGCAGATAGAGAAAAATTAACAGCAGTTTGGGAAATGGCCACAAGCAGAAAGAAGTAGGGAACTCAAGCAAAGCAGGAATTTAGGGATTTCTGATGGAGAAGTTCTGCACTGCTGACTTTTTTAAGACTTGTATTACTTTTAACAAATGTAGATAAAGCAGGCTAAGAAAAGTGCACATAGCTAGCAAGCTCTAGCTGTTAAAAAGAAATCTTTAAAAAATTCAAAGAAATCCAGAGGGATGAAAATCTCTCGGGATTTTACTCTGGATTGTGGTACCACCCTCCTCGACCTACACTTGTGGTTGTGTGGACATTACCACTGTTGCAGTAGTTTCAGGGCACGTAATTACTCTGCAAATATTTGCTCCAGGCTGGAACCCAGCATCCACAGGGGCAAGGGAGAATAAAGGAAGCATTTGTCCTTAGCAGGAGACCAATAAGTAAATACTAGTCCTATTGCTCTTTGGTATTTATCTAGTTTTTGATTTTAACTAATTCAAACAAAATTTTATATACTGATAAAACAAATCTAAGAAAAACATACACTTCTATAGTTAAGTTAATGAGTGAGCTAAAGAATTACTCTTTATTAAAACCCTCACCAACTAAAAAGAAAAGGAAATAAAAGGATAAACTGAGCAAGTTGCTTGGATATTTCTAGGTAGGTTTTCAATATGAAATAAAACTAAATGGTCAACTTACCAAGACGGGGAAAAAAATCAAAAGCGATAATTTCAAATCTGTTTTCTGATATGTTTTCAAAAAAGTATGAGGAGGGGGCAAGACAGAAGCTAGAGCAGCAGGGTGGTTCCTGGTCTCTCTCTCAGCGCTACTTCAAATTCAGTGTTGCACATCTCCCCCTTAGTAGCAGTGGTGTGGAGGTGGCAGCAACCATGTACTGAGCACCTGTGTACCAAGGACTTTGACAAGGTCGGAATGTGAGTGAGCTCATTTATTTTATTAGCTATTATTATTACTTGGCTTGGCAATCAAAATATTTCAAAACATGCTCCAAAATACAATGTAATGATTCTTTCATTCATTTTTAAATAAATTTCTAATTAATGCAAAGGTCATTAGCAGTTTGGTATTATATTAACATAAAATTCAGTTACCATAGCTAATTTCCCTGCAGACTCCTATCCCAAGCCCAAGCCTGCCCAGTGGGATGGTGAGATGTGCTGTTCTATAAAGTACAGTACAGAATGGGAATAGAAAGACACCCAACAACAAAGTGTGATGGGGAGGGCTTGCTCAGGTTGTAGATAGAACATGGTAAGAAGAGAACTCCAGGGGTTAGAAAGGCAGAGGGAAAAATAATTCACTGGCATCAAAGGCCCTTCTTTCTAAGTTCTTCTCATCTTTCGAGGTGCAGCTCAAGTTTAATTTCCTTCTCTCTGTCAACTGCTATGACTCTTATTCTGAAGCAAGTAAAGCAATAATTATGTATTATCGACATGGTTCTCTGTTGTTTTCCAATCAATTTTTCTCATCTCTCCTATGAGACTGACAGATCCGTAAGTGACCACCAGTCTATCTGAAGCACTGATCATGCCTCACTCAGTGCTCAGAACAAGCAAGGATTCTGACTATGAACCATCCACAAAGTTTTCTATTTTGATTACTGGCTCATTAAAATATTACTTAAAATACTAATCTGCATTCAAGACAGAACTTTTGGAAAGAATGGCAATCCATTTGTTTTCTAAAATGGACTGAAAAAGGTAAGTCCATCTGGTTACTGTCATTCTGAGTCACTGCTAAAATAAAATGGATTTTAAAAATTTTAGATATTTCAGAGGGGGCAAAATTTTATTTTAAAATTTTTAGACAAAATAAAGATCTGGGACAACAGATAAGACTAGGTTTGGGGGCACCTGAGTGGCTCAGTTGGTTGAGCTTCAGACTCTTGATCTCAGCTCAGGTCCTGATCTCAGGGTCATGAGTTTGAGTCCTATGTTGGGCTCCACACTAGACCTGGAGACTGCTTTAAAAAAAAAAATTTTTTTTTAAAGACTTAAGTTTTGCTTTCCATCTGGTAGCAGGCATCTGCTCCAAGGTCAGCCAAGATGGGCGTTTAAAGTACATCCAGGAGCTATGGAGGAAGAAGCAGTCTGGTGTAATGCACTTTCTTCTCAGGGTGCACTGCTGGCAGTACCCACAGCTCTGTAGGGCACCCCCCCACCCCGCAAATTCCCCACCCAAGCCAGCTGATAAAGGCCAAGCAAGGTTATGTAATATATCAGATTCACCACAGTGGCCCCAAATACCATTCCTAACAGTGAGACCTCGAGCAAGCCCGTCCCATCATGGTGCTAACCAGCTAAGGTTTCCCAGAAGCCTTCAGTGGGCTGCAGAGAGCCAACTGGATGCCACTGTGGGTCTCTGAGAGTCCTGAATTCTTACTGGGTTGGCAAAGATTCCAGGTACAAATTCTTCGAGGTTATCCTCATTGATCCATTCCATAAAGCCATGAGAAGAAATCCTGACACCAAATCAGCCCACAAGCACCGGATGACACAAGGCCACCAGAGCCGTGAGAAAGGGTCACGGGTTCCAGCACCCCATGAATGGTTCTTGCATGGGGTAGACACAATACTCTCTGCTAATATAAGGAATGTTTGTAAAATCCTTACCTGATCAACAATTTAGCTCAGTCATGGCTGCTTTAAAGTGTTCTTTGTCAAAATGAGTTCTCTGTAGATTGTTTCATGAATGCATTGTCAAATTATGAAAGTTAAAGTGCAATAATGTTTGAAGACTGTAAGTGATGGTGTGTCTTGTTCCTAATAAGATAAACGCTTTTGTCTTTGCTTTACGTCATTAGGGAGTTTATATGCCAGTGTTTAAAATGCTGTTCAGGGGGCACGTGGGTGGCTCAGTGGGTTAAGCCTCTGCCTTTGGCCCAGGTCATGATCCCAGGGTCCTGGGACCGAGCCCCTCATCGGGCTCTCTGCTCGGCAGAGAGCCTGCTTCCCCCTCTCTCTCTGCCTGCCTCTCTGCCTACTTGTGATCTCTCTCTCTCTGTCAAATAAATAAATAAAATCTTAAAAAAAAATAAATAAAATGCTGTTCAGTATAATAGGTGTAAAATAAATTCCATAAAAGTGGATGGCAGAAGCTAGCCACGTCACTTACGGGCACATGTAATGAAACCTACAGCTTCACTGGGGTGATATAATATTCTGCTGGTTTACTTTCAAATGGTTGTTTTTAGGGGTTTGGTAAGAACAAGCTTTTTAAATTGGATTTTGCTTGAAAATGTGAAGAAAATCCAAATCCCTTATCATGATCATATGCAGAATAATAAAGTTAACTAGGGCCCACATTTTTAGGTTTAATCCAATATTCCACTTAAGTAATTGTTGCTTTTCAAAGAATAGTTTTAAAGAATGCCACCATTTTTAGAAGAACTGAATAAACCTATTGTAAGAGGGTTCTCTTACAAATGAAAATAAATCCTCCTTAACCTAAGCAAAATTGCCTTGATTTCCATAGTACCACCGAGGTTCACATAAAAGGTGGAGGCTCCTGATTCTATCCCATGACTCTGTGGGATCTATAGAATACTGAATTTCATACAAAGCAGCCAGTAATGTATTTACACCAGTGTATATTAAAAACTAGTAGAAATTGAATATTAGGTAAATGAGAAGAATCTACCTTAAGATTTGTAAGCTAGCAACCAATGCTAGGATTGGGAAACTGGCAGCCATCAGATAAGCTTTTAAATATGAGAGTAAAAAATTAAAGTCGTCTTTGATCAGAATTTTAAAAAAAGACTAAGTTATGATTTACATTATTTGGAGAGTGTAATTTAAGAAAGTAAAAGGTTTATTGACTGATTTTTAAAAAAAATTTATCTTAAGAATTTAAAAAAATGTAATATAGATATTATATAGATTTATAAATACATATTGACCAAAACAATAAATAGAGCCATTGACACCATTCCAAAAAGTCTGGGTTGATATACACATGTATCCTTCCCTAACCACTATGTATTTCTAACCTAATTATTTAGAAAATATAAAATAAAAGTCACAATTAAAAGGAGCATTTTTTAAAAAGTGCACAGTGTCTTCACTGTGTCTTCACTGTCCCATTGTAGACCAAATTTAAGCTGTGCTCACCAGTAAAAATTTGAGCAGATGGTTTGTAAAGCATTACAATAAGTACAGAATAAGGGTCTTATTTCCATATGACTGTACAGTAAGAAATCTGCATCAAATTTAAGAGTAGCTGCCAGGACAGAAATGAATATTGTAAAAACTACAAAAGACATGCCATATCAATATATTTCACATGCTTCAAACTACTGGCTATAAAAACCCAATTACTCCTACCTATGCAATGCTTGGATTGCCAATTATCTGTGAGGAAAAAACCGAGTGTTATCTAGACTGATTCTCTTTCACATCCATATGTTCATTTGCATACATAGGTCATCCCTAACCATACAGATGTTTCTCAACCATCAGTTTATGAAACTGGACTACTTTCTAGCACCATATAGAAAAATAAACTCAAAATGGATTAAAGACCTTTAATTAGGAATAAACATGAGACCTAAAACCATAAAATTCCTAGAAGAGAACATAGGTAGTAATTTCTTTGATATCAGCCATGGCAACATTTTTCTAGACATGTCTCCTAAGGCAAGGGAAATGAAAGCAAAAATAAACTATTTGGACTATGTTAAAATAAAAAGCTTTGGCACAGTGAAGGAAAAGCACCAGCACAACAAAAAGGAAACCTACTGAATGGGAAAAGGTATTTGCAAATGATATACCTGATAAAGGGTATTCAAAATACATAAAGAACATATACAACTCAATGTCAAAAAACCAATTCAATTAAAAAATGGGCAGAGGACTTGAATAGACATTTTCCCAAACAGGACATATAGATGGCCAAAGGACACATGAAAAGATGTGTCTTTTTACTAATTATCAGGGAAATGCAAAGCAAAACCATAATGAAATGTTACCTTATACCTAACAGAATGACAAAATAAAAAAGACAAGAAATAACAAGTCCTGGTGAAGATTTAAAAAAATACAACCCTTGGGCACTGTTGAAGGGAATGTAAATTGGTACAGTCACTATAGAAAACAATATGGAGTTACCCAAAAATATTTAAAATAGAAATACCATATGATTCATATGATTCAATATTCCATTACTGGGTATTTACCCAAAGAAAACAAAAACAATAATTCAAAAAGATATATGCACCCCTACGCTTATTGTAGCACTATTTACAATAGCCAAGATATGGGAGAAACCTAAATACCCATCAATAGACAAATAGATAAGAAAGATGGGTGTGTGTGTGTGTGTGTGTGTGTGTGTGTGTGTGTGTGTGTACATACAATGGAATATCACAACGCCACAAAAAAGGGTAAGGTAGTGCCATTTGCAACAACATAGATGGACCTAGAGGGTATTTTGCTAAGTGAAATAAGACTGAAAAAGACAAATACCATATGATTTCACTCACTGTGGAATCTAAAACAAACAAACAAACAAAAAAAAAAACCAAAAAAAAAAACAAAAAAACACCAAATGAATAAAAAACAAAAAGCAGAATCAGACCTATAAAAACAGAGAACAAACCGATAGTGGCCAGAGGAAAGCAGGGAAGAGGGGTGGGCAAAATGGATAAAGGAGAGTAGAAGAAATAGTCCCCCCGTTGTGGAATGAATAAGTCATGGAAATAAAAGGCCCAGCATAAGGAACATAGTTAATGATACTGAAATAGCATTGTATGGTGACAGATGACAGCTATAGTCACGGTGAGCAAAGCATAGTGTATAAACTTATCAAATCACTGTTGTACACCTGAAACTAATGTAACACTGTGTCAACTATACTCAAAAAATAAAGTGCCACTGCGAAAAAGAGTCCATTTATGGTGAGAATAACTATTGTCTCCCTTTTCAATGTGGAACCTAAAAAGTGTATGTCCAGGGGTGCCTGGGTGGCTCAGTGGGTTAAGCCTCTGCCTTCGGCTCGGGTCATGATCCCAGGGTTCTGGGATTGAGCCCTGCATGGGGCTCTCTGCTAGGCGGGGAGCCTGCTTCCCCTCTCTCTCTCTGCCTGCCTCTCTTCCTGCTTGTGATTTCTCTCTGTCAAATAAATAAATAAAATCTTAAAAAAAAAAAAAAGTGTGTGTTCATGCATGTTACCTAAACTTACTGTGGTAATCATTTTGCTATATATATAAGTCAAGTCTTTATGCTGTACACATTTAAGCTTATACAGTGATGTATGTAAATCATATCTAAATTAATTGAAGGGGGAAAAAGTATATGTTCAATTCATTTGTCTCTAAGATAGAAGTCAGACAATTTGAGGTGGGGAGGGCAATGATTTTTAATGCTGATAAATTCAACAAATGATTAAATGTAAACACTGTTAAGTATTTTAGTTTTAAGAGCATCCATTAAAGTATTTCTGAACACTAACACCAGGGTTCCTTCCACCTCATTTAAATGATCTAAAGTTGTTTCACCTCTGCATCCCAACAGATAGTTCAACCTAAATTAAATGCATCCTGGATTGTTATGACAACTTGAAAATCTGGCTCGATAATATGGTTTAACTACTGAGGTGTTGTGTTGCTCCTTTGGGTACCATTTTTCTTTGACTCATTTTCAACAATAAAGAAGCGTTTAATCACATACACACCCAGTATTATACAGAAATAAACGGATACACACATCGACGCAAAGAATTAAACTTCATCTAAGGTTTTAACAGAGTCAGTGTGCTTTCCTTTCTAGTTAACCAAAAGAGATACTGGATTTGAAAGGATGTTCTAGCTAAGCCTCTTCAAAATAGGTACAATAATTTTGTGGAATAAAAGTGCTTTCAGTAACACACTGAAATAAAACTCTGACAGAAAACAGAGTTAAAAGATAAAAAGAAGATATTAACACAATAAGTTCAATTTTAGTGAGGAGATAAGCAATATACTGTATTTTAAACTTACCACGAGAGCAAAGAACACCATAAAGAAAAATGATAAACTACTTGTGTAGCCAAGAAAGCCTGTAAAATAACAGTAAAATAAAAAGCAATTTATAAGGAAAGTGATCCTAACATACAGCTAAAGCTATACATCTTGGGCATGTTTTCTATTACAGTGCTTGGTATCTGGGGCTTAGGGCTGAGAATAACAACATTCCAACTATCTGTCACAGATCATTTATGCAGCTCTGTACAGCAGAATTGGAACTGGCTTACCACTAATGGTACACTGTAAGGAAAGGCTGCTCTTTAATGTTCCACTGTAAAGATTTTATTTTAGTGGGGCAGACAAAATACTACTACAAACCAAGTAATAGGCTAACTAAGCAAGGCTGAAGGCTGAACAACCTAAAATAAGTCCAAGTTCAGAATTATTCACTGTTACCACCCTTCTGCTAAAAATGTGGTACTGTGAAATTTAAAAGCCCCTTAACGTTATCTTCTTTCTTCCTTCTTTCCAAACAAAAACTGTCTTCTTCTCTAAAGACTTACCTATTTTAGGAAGAAGTGCAAGAGGGAACACAATGCCAACACAAATGATTATTAGTAGTGTTTGTCCATCAAGATACCAAGACCTAGTAGAAAAAAAAATAGTCCTATCTTAGGCACAGGAATCCAGTGCTTGTGTTTACACACACACACACACACACACAGTTATAACCATTACAACCACCCATTAGGAAAAGCCTACTGCCTTTCATTAAAATATGTTCTTGAGAAATCCCATTATTCTTATTAATGAATTTCTATTTAAAAAGGTATCAAAACAATGAGATGTCATTTTTCAACTACCAAATTAGCAAGTATTTAAAAGTAAGATAATAGTCAATGTCGGTGAGGAGTGACAAGGTGTACACAAACTGGTGAAGGTAGGGGTGCCTGGATGGTTGAATCTGGCTGTTGTTTTTGGCTGTTGAATCAGTCGGTTGAATCTGGCTGTTGTTTTTGGCTCCTCATGATCTCAGAGTCCTGGGATTGAGCCCCAGGGTCAGCTTCTGCGCTCAGCGGGGAATCTGCTTGAGTATTCTCTCCCTCTTCCTCTGCCCCTCCCCCATGCTCAAGTGCACACACACTCTTTCTCTAAAATAAATATATAAATCTTTAAAAGTGGTGAAGGTAAAAACTGTGTATATTACCTTTCTGGAAAGCAATTTGGCAAAAGATATCAAAAATTTTCAAATATGTAATTCTTATAAAAGATTATTAAAAATAAACAATCAGGGACGCCTGGGTGGCTTAGTCAAGTTAAGTGTCTGACTCTTAATTTTGGCTCAGGTCATGATCTCAGGGTCATGAAATGGAGCCTCCAGATGGCCCTGTGCTGGGTATAGAGCATGCTTAGATTTTCCCCCATCTCCCTCTGCCTGCCCCCACTCCTCCCTGCTCATATGTACCCACTCTCTCTCAAAAAATAAATGAATAAATAATCAGTTGGAGTGCCTGGGAGGCTCAGCCAGTTAAGTGTCTGTCTGACCCTTGATTTCAGAATTTCAGCCCAGTTTTTGATCTCAGGGTCATGAGTTAAAGCCCTGCACTGGGCTCCATGCCAGGTGTGGAGCCTACTTAAAAAGTAAATAAATAAACAATCAACAATAAGAACAAAAATATTTGTAGAAAGATGGTTACTGAAAACATTTAAAATACTGAAAACTGGAAACAAATATCTAAGACTACAACAATTTAAAAACAAATTATGGGACTATGGGACAATCATAAAAAAGAAAATTCTACACATATAATAATGAATAATATAACAATATATTGATATGAAAACATCCTAAATATACATAGCATGATTAGCAATTTTGAGGAAAAGCATAGATTAAAAATGGAAAAGAACTAAGACACTGACAGAATGGGAGAAGATATTTGCAAACAACATATCAGATAAAGGACTAGTGTCCAGAATCTATAAAGAACTTAGCAAACTCAACACCCAAAGAACAAATAATCCAATCGAGAAATGGGCAGAGGACATGAACAGACATTTCTGCAAAGAAGACATCCAGATGGCCAACAGACACATGAAAAAGTGCTCCATATCACTCGGCATCAGGGAAATACAAATCAAAACCACAATGCGATATCACCTCACACCAGTCAGAATGGCTAAAATCAACAAGTCAGGAAATGACAGATGCTGGCGAGGATGCGGAGAAAGGGGAACCCTCCTACACTGTTGGTGGGAATGCAAGCTGGTGCAACCTCTCTGGAAAACAGCATGGAGGTTCCTCAAAATGTTGAAAATAGAACTGCCCTATGATCCAGCAATTGCACTATTGGGTATTTACCCTAAAGATACAAACGTAGTGATCCAAAGGGACACGTGTACTCGAATGTTTATAGCAGAAATGTCCACAATAGCCAAACTATGGAAAGAATCGAGATGTCCATCAACAGATGAATGGATCAAGAAGATGTGGTATATATACACAATGGAATACTATGCAGCCATCAAAAGAAATGAAATCTTGCCATTTACGACAACATGGATGGAACTAGAGCGTATCATGCTTAGCGAAATAAGTCAAGTGGAGAAAGACAACTATCATATGATCTCCCTGATATGAGGAAGTGGTGATGCAACATGGGGGCTTAAGTGTGTAGGAGAAGAATAAATGAAAGAAGATGGGATTGGGAGGGAGACAAACCATAAGTGACTCTGAATCTCACAAAACAAACTGAGGGTTGCTGGGGGGAGGGGGTTTGGGAGAAGGGGGTGGTATTATGGACATTGGGGAGGGTATGTTTTTTGGTGAGTGCTGTGAAGTGTGTAAACCTGGTGATTCACAGACCTGTACCCCTGGGGATAAAAATATATGTGTATAAAAAATAAAAAAAATTATAAAAAAAAAAAATGGAAAAGAACTGCAACATCTTGATAGCCATCATGTTTTGGTGGCATTATGATGGGTAATTTTTCTTCTTCACAGTTTCCATATTTTTCAAGTTTTCTTGAAAGAGCATGAATTACCAGGAAAAAAATATTACATTTTTCATATTAAGACACGAGAATATTAAATGAAAAAAAAAAGGTAACTTAAAAGTATGATGATGTATTTGATTACTAAAAAAAACCTGAATGAACATTAACAAAAGAGCCAGAAGGATATTCTTAAAATACCAGAAGGAGACATTTCTGTGTGGTAGCAATATCAGCAATTTTTATTTTTTTCCTTGTTTGCATATAGATGGTTTCAATTTTCCAATATAAAATACATGTGTGGAAATTTTTTAAAAGTTAGAGTTAATTCCCCAAGAATTTAACAGTAAAGACTTCACTTTAGTATGTAAAGGACAAACAATTCATGAAAGAAGTACAACTAGTAAATACACATGAAGAAAAATCCAATCTCTGGTGCTAATTAAAGAAATAAATATGAGGCTGTTGAAATTAAGCTAGTAAAATTATTCAACAAGTAATATTCAAGGATGTGGCACAACTGGTCCTTCAGGCATTGCTAGTGATCTTGTCAATCAGTACTACTTCTGGGATAATAATGACATTACATAGCAAATGCAATAAAAACATGGTACTCTAAGAAAATAATCTATAATTTAAAGAATTCTATGTGCATGAAGCTATGAATACAACATTACTGTAACATTAAGAAGGTGGAGGGAAGGGCGCCTGGGTGGCTCAGTGGGTTAAGCCGCTGCCTTCGGCTCAGGTCATGATCTCAGGGTCCTGGGATCGAGTCCCACATCGGGCTCTCTGCTCAGCAGGGAGCCTGCTTCCTTCTCTCTCTCTGCCTGCCTCTCAGTGTACTTGTAATTTCTCTCTGTCAAATAAATAAATAAAATCTTAAAAAAAAAAAAAGAAGGTGGAGGGAAGTCACATATATTTAACAAAAGAAAATATTAGGCCAAATTGTCAAAAAGACAATTTAGTAAAATGGAAAATACTAACAATGAAAATATAAAATATATGATTTTTAACTATGTTTTAAAAAGCTTTTTGAGAAAAACTAAAAGGATAAAACAGTGATTAGGTAAGAGATGTTATTATATCTGATTTTTATTTGCTTTCTTTTCTGAATTTTCTATAATCTTTTCACTGAAACATGCACATATACACACATGAAGAGTAGTAACCAAGTATAGTTAATGTCAATATGGCAGCTGGAGCATCAAAGACAACAGGGATTTTTTTTCCCCCAAATCAGTTGGCAGGGTGCCTGGGTGACCCCAGTGGGTTAAAGCCTCTGCCTTCAGCTCAGGTCATGATCCCAGGGTCCTGGGATCGAGCCCCACATCAGGCTCTCTGCTCAGTAGGGAGCCTGCTTCCCCATCTCTCTCGCTGCCTGCCTTTCTGCCTACCTGTGATCTCTCTATCAAATAAATAAATGAAATCAGGGTCAAATCATTTGGCAGATACTCTCAGAACTCCCAGCTGGTGAAAATGCATCCTCTTTTTCTACCAAGTAGCTAAAGTCACCCACTGACATGTTAAGAAAATGGATACATTCCTGGAAACAGATAATATATCAAAATCATGAGAAATAATAAATATGAACAGAGCAATAATGAGTAAAGAAAATGAATCAGTGTCAAGAACTTCCCAACAAAGAAATCCCCAGAACCAGATAGTTTTACTGGTGAATTCTACCAAATATTTAAAGAAGAATTCATGCCAATCCTCAAACTCTTCTAAAAAACTGAAGAGAGGGGAATACTCCCAAACTCACATGACAAGGGTAGCATACTCTTATACAAAAGCCAGATAAGGACACTACAAAAAAAGAGAACTACACATCAATATCCCTGATGAATACAGATGCAAAAATCCTCAACAAAATACTGGCAAAATGAAAACAATGGCGCATTAAAGACATCATACACGATGATTAAGTTGAATTTATCCCCAGAATGCAAGAGTGGCTAAACATATGCAAATCAATAAATATGATACAGCGTATTAACAGGATGAAAGATAAAAATCATACGATCATCTCAACAGATGCAGAAAAAGCATCTGACGAAATACAACAAAACTTTTATAATAAAAGCCTTCAACAAATTGGGTAGAGAAGGAATATCCCTCAATATAATATAGGCCACATACAACAAACCTATAGCTAACATCATATTCAAGAGTGAAAGGTTGAAAGCTTTTTCTCTAAGATCAGGAACAACAGGGTGTCCACTCTCACCACTCTTATTAAACATAGTACTGGGAATCTTAGCTAGAATAAATCAGGCAAGATAAAAATAAATAAATAAATAAATAAATAAATAAATAAAAGGCATCCAAATTGGAAAGGAAATAGTAACTCTGTATTTGCAATCATATGATCTTATAGGGAGACTATCCTAAAGACTCCACCAAAATGGCTATTAGAACTAATGGACACATTCAGTAAAGTTGCAGTTAACAAAATCAACATACAGAAATCGGTTACCTTTCTATACACTAACAACAAAATATCTGAAAAAGAAATAAAACAATCCCATTTACAATAGCATCAAAAAAATTAAAATATGTAGGAATAAATTTAACCAAGCAAGTGGAAGATGGGTACACTGAAAACGACAAGATAGAACTCCAATGACAGAATTTGAAGAAGAAACAAATGGAAAGATAACCTGTCTATGTTCATGAATAGGAAAAATTCATTTGTTAAAATGTCCATGCTACCCAAAGCCATCTATAGATTTAATGCAATCCCTATCAAGATTTGAATGATACTTTTTACAGAAATAGAACAATCCTAAAATTTGTATGGAACCACAAAAGATCCCACAGAGCCAAAGTAACCCTGAGAGGGAAAACAAAACATCATACTTCCTGATCTCAAACTGTATTACAACGCTGCTGTAGTTATCAAAGCAGTATAGTACTGGCAAAAAAATAGACACATAGGCCAATGGAATGAATAAAGAGCTCAGAAATAACTCTGTACCCATATACAGCCAAACTGATACTTTCAAGGGAGCCAAGAGCGCTCAATGTGGGAAAAGTGTCTTCCGTGAACAGTGTTAAGAAAACCAGATAAACACATGCAAAAAGTGAAATTGGTCTCCTCTCTTATACCACTCACAAAAATTAACTTGGAGTGGATTAAACAGATTAAAGACTTAAATGTAGCACCTGAAACCATAAAACACGAAAACATAGGGGGAAAGTTCCTTGACATCAGCCTTGGCAATAATTTTTTGGATATGATACCAAAAGCACAAGCAACAGAAGTAAAAATAAGTAGAATTACATCAAACATGCAAAAAGCTTTTGCACAGCAAAACAAACAATAAACAAAGTGAAGAGGCAATCTATGGAATCAAAGAAAATATTTGCAAACCATATAAT
Source organism: Mustela nivalis (assembly GCF_964662115.1). Classification (NCBI taxonomy): domain Eukaryota; kingdom Metazoa; phylum Chordata; class Mammalia; order Carnivora; family Mustelidae; genus Mustela; species Mustela nivalis. The sequence continues at coordinate 39,259,657 of NC_139025.1, forward strand.
TGATAGGTGGTTAATCCAATTGAAAAATGCACAGAGGAAAACAACGGCCATTTTTCCAAAGAAGACATACAAATGGCCAACAAGTACATGAAAAGATGCTCAACATCACTAATCATCACAAAATACAAATTAAAACCACAGTGAGAGACCACCTCACACTTGTTAGCATGGGTATCAAAAAGAAAAGCAATAACAAGTGTTGGTGAGGAAATGGAGATAAAGCAATCCTTGTGCACTGTCAGTGAGAAGGTGAACTGGTTCAGCCACTATGGAAAATAGTATGGAGGTTCCTGAAAAAATTAAAAATAGGGGCATCTGGGTGGCTCAGTCGGTTGAGCGTCTGGCTCTTGATTTCAGCTCAGGTCATGATCTCAGGGTCTTTGGATGGAGCCTAGCAAGCAGGAGTGCTCAGCCAGGAAGCTGCTTGTCAATTTCTCTCCCTCTCCCTACCTCCCCCCTCGTGTACATGCATGAGCTTGCACTCTCTCTCATAAATAAATAAATAAATAAATACATCTTTTTAAAAAATTAAGTGATCCTGCAATGCGCTTCTGAGTGATATATCCAAAGGAAATGAAAACACGATATTGAAAAGATATCTGCTTTTCCATATTTATTGCAGCATTACTCACAGTAGGTAAGATATGGAAACAACCTAAGTGTTTGTCAATGGATGAATGAATAAAGATGTGGAGGTATGTATGTAGGCATTTATTTTTAAATGCCATATATATATATATAATATATGTGAAATAATGGAATATTATTCAGCCATGAGAAAGAAGGAAATCTTGCCATTTGTGACAGCATGGTTGGATTATGAGGGTGTTATGGTAAGAGACAGAAGTCAGGCAGAAAGACATCATTACTGTTTATCACTTACATGTAGAATCAGAAAAAGCCAACCTCGTGGAAACACAGTAGAATGGTGGTTAGCAGGATTGGGGGTAGAGGAGCCAAGGGAACTGCAATGTTGGTCAAATGGTACAAACTTACAGTTATGAGATGAGTAAATTCTGGGGATTGTGATTGTAGTTAACAATAATAATATACCTGAAAGTTGCTTAGAGAGTAGATCTTAAATATAACAGTGATGGTAGGGTTAGCTAACACCACTGTGGTAATCATACTAGAATATAAAAGTGTATCAAAATGTTGTACACCTTAAATTTATACAATGTTACATGTTAATTATATTTCTTTTTTTTTTTAAGATTTTGTTTATTTATTTGACAGACAGAGATATCACAAGTAGGCAGAGAGGCAGGCAGAGAGAGAGAGAGGAAGCAGGCTCCCTGCTGAGCAGAGAGCCCAATGTGGGGCTCAATTCCAGGACCCTGAGATCATGACCTGAGCCGAAGGCAGAGGCTTTAACCCACTGAGCCAACCAGGTGCCCCGTTAATTATATTTCAATTTAAAAAGAATGAAAGAAAAGGTTTTCCCCCACACGGGGTTCAGCCCCTGGCTTCTAACATGGACTTCATGATTCACTGTGTCTCTTTTTTATTCCTGGTTTCAGAGAAAATCCTTTGTAATTTATCTTTAGTGGGTATTGGTGGGTGCCAACAACTTCCTTTTAAACAGAACAAAAGAGGGAGCAGCAGCAGAAATAGCACCATGATCACAACTTTCCCTTTTTCACTCTAATTCATGTCTTTAGGAAATGCCTGTGTCAGATCCTAAAACCTGTGAGTACTAGCACAAGTATCACTAGTACTCACAGACCCGAAGCTGTGCTCCCTGCATTTATATGAGCCTCTCAATCCCTGTATGGAGGAGGACGTAAGGGCACAGATATTAAGAATACAAAATGATACTGCGCAGGTTCATCTTCTAGTCACTCTTGAGTAAGTATCAAAATGGGAACCTCAAAACATCCCTCGTTGAGGAACACTTTGCAACTAAATTTCTGGAGCTGGCAAAAAGCCCAGGGCTCTACACTTAAAATCTTCTTCCTTCAGGGACCCAATACCAGAGCCAGACAATTGCAGTGTCAGGAGGAAAAAGACCCAATGCAGCAGCAGAGCAGATTCCATGTGTTAGCTCTGTTGTCCCTACCATCATGAAGGTAGAGTTGTGCAACGGGCACATTCATCCTTAGGATCCAAAACTCTTCTCTTGCATAAGAATAAACATTTTGAAATCCTGAACTTTACAACTTATACTATTATCACTAGACTATGTCAGACCACAATTAACTCATGCCCAGAAGCCACAAGACTGCCCAGAGCACTGAACTGTGGGACTGAAAACAACGTCACCGCCTCTCAGCAGTCTCTCAGCGTCACCGTTATGGTATGTTAGTGCAAGAAGAGACCTCAGAGATCCTTTGAGTCAACAACTTCATCTTATATGTCTGTAAAAGCAGCAAAAAGATGAGAATAATCTTAGTGACAGGAGAAATGGAAATAATCTCTACCCCCCTCCCCTTTTAAATGATTTATTTGAGAGAGAGAGAGAGAGAGAGAGAGAGAGAGAGTGCGCATGCACACAAGCAAGGGGAGACATAGGAGGAAAGGGATAGAGACAGGCACAAGGCTCCATTTCACAAGCCTGAGATCATGACCTGAGCCGAAACTAAGAGTAGACGCATAACAGACTAAGCCACCCAGGCATTCCTGATCTCTATTATTGAATAGTCACTCTTGAGTTTACGGTATTTTTCAGCTACTGCCTCATTTTTCTCAAGATGGTGCTTTCCTTTACACTCTCCTAGTCACAGGATTGAATTTTAAATTACTAATATCAAAAGAACTTTATTGCAAAATATAATTTCTCTATCCCTGGCTTGGCTTCTGGTTATTATTAATCATTTCTTATACTTATTAAGGTAGATTAATAAAGCCAATTATAAACACAGTGCTTTTCTTTATCATTCAACTATAAGGCAATTCAGTAACATACACTAAAGGTAGTTTAGATTTGATATGCATGTCACAGGCAACTGAATTGTGTTTGGCAATGGATATTTTCCAAAGAACAGAGATGATTAAACTTGGAAAATTAAACCCAGCCCGAGAAATACAAACCAGCAAAAAGTAATCTCCAAAAGCACATATTAAATAAGTATATTTTATAAATCAAGATTTTAGAAGAATATACTACCCTTAAATTTTTTCCTAAGAGGAGAAAAAGAATTATCTAACAGAACCCCTGTTTTCCTACTGTAATCTAAATATGCATTCCTTTAAGCCAAAAGAATTAGAGTAAAAGTTTTATACTTCCTAGAAAACTTGTTTGATCTATGGATTTAATCCTATATGATAAAAATGTTCCAAGTATGAAATATAGAGTATAAATCTTTAGCTGTATTGCAAATGCTTTGGCATGCAGATGCTTTTTTCCATATTTTAATGAAAACCAGATTTATTTATAAGTTGCTTTAATTTCATTCTCGAATGGAATGGAACAAGAGTATCATATGTTCTGAATTAGGATCTTACTCACATCCCATATCAATTATGTAACTCAAATGCAAGACAACTTAATTGTGTCAATCATATTCCACTGACAAGATCATTAAATGTTAACAGAGAGCTTCCAACTTTTAACAGCCATAGATTTTTAAAATATAAATTATTCTCCAAAAAGTACAGATGCCTCATACAAGTTTGGGATAAGTATTATAGCTTCTGACTTCTAACAGTAATTGTTGAAATTAGAATATTATGAACATAAAGTTTCTTTTTGATAATATCTTTATAAAGGCTTATATTTCACAAAGGTACATCAAATCTCACAGAAAATAAGCACACATGAAAGACCTTAAGTGCAATTTATTGTCAATCAAACCCTAAAATAAAAGCATAACAATATCACATTGATCTCAGAAAAAATAATGCTACGTAACTTTATTTAGAAATAAACTGTCCTAGGTAGTTGTCAATTACCATAATATTTGTTTCTTAATTATTTTACAGCATTAAGCTTTGAAGATTGGTGATTTATCTGCATTCTAACCACTTAATACAGTCTCTTATTGGAGTTTTTTACAACTCTGAAATATAAAACAAGCAAATGTACTTCATGTATAAAACAAGATGAGGCTGTTAGAGAGGTGTACAATTTTCAACAAAACACAGATGATGCAAACTGGTCATAGTATTTTGAAGTATACATTAAAAAATTCATTTCTGACATATAAAAATATCATTAGTAGAAAAAAATTTTCTACTAATATGAGTAAGATGGGGGTTAATTTTTATTTTTTTAAACAAATGAGGAAAAAACCCAACAAAATAAATGGTAACTGATTTAAAGTGAAAGCTATGGCAAAAGTATCACATTTAGAGAAAGAAGACCTAAGTTTTAATAGCAGTTCTGTCTCATACTACCTTAATTATTTCTAAAATTTTATAAGCATGTTATCCCTCCTCTTTCCACAAGGCATATAGCAATTAAAAAAATGTAAAAAGAAGTCACCAAATTCAGGAGCAGGGAAAAGGCAAACACGTGACAACTACTGGGATTAACAGTTTATGCAGTATATTCAAATTTGACTCTGACCTCCCTGGCAGAGTAAACAAGGAAAATCAACCTTTAATATAATTATTATTATTGAAATTTCTTTATTTTTAATTGAGGATATATCTGACATTCAACATTCAGGAATTTAATTCTCCACATTTACACTATGCTATCAGCTTATAAGAGCATATATATATATATATATATATATATATAAATAATATCTTATTTGGTCATCTCAACAACTTTCTTAAGAAGGCAATATTGGTATGTCCATTAAGACAGGTGAAGAAACCTAAGGCTCAAAATTAAGTTGTATGGCCAGAAGAAGTAAAATCAATTACCTGAGGTCACTGACATGGATAGAACACGTCTCCTTACTCCTCGTCTAACATTCCTGATTCTACTTCTCATTGCCTTGAGTTCTTAGCCCTATACTATAAATTTGTCACACAGAATTTTTTGAGTAATGGAAATTGTCCTGAATATTTCTACAGCAAATGAAAAAGTGAACTTCACATAGCTCTTTCTTATAGCAATTGTTCATCAAACTAAGGGCATAAAACTTAAATGAATATGGAAACCCTACAAGCAATAAAGTACTACAGAAAGGCACAGTATCTTCTGATGATGAAAAATCATGAAAGACTTCCAGTTCCTATTCAGATCTAAAGTATACCATACTTGCCTTTTATATAAATATGTATTTGCAGTTGTCTAAGTAGAACTTTTTCATGGAAGTCGAGTTGTAAAAGCTAAAAAAGTTAAAAAATTTGCCCTGCAGTCCAGAACAAGTACAAATATTAGAGCAAAACAACCAAATATTTAAGTTCAAAAATCTGATGGGTTTTTGTGTTGTGGTTTAGAAAGTGTGTGAAATAACTTGATGACACTTAAAAAAATTTATTCTCTCTTTTCCAGTGTATTTTTCTAAAAATTTCTTTTCCTATGCAATGAAAGGAAAAGTAAAATAGTTTGCTTTCCCATAGAAAGAGATGAGTCAATAGTCTTTATTTTTTTTTGAGTCAATAGTCTTTAGAACCCAGTATTTTATAAATAATAAAGGAGAAAGGAAGTATAATGTGGTTTAGTATTGTTTATAGTATTGTTAAAAACCAGGAAATGAAATCATTAAGTCCCTGCAAATCATTTATTTTTTCAAACCATGCTTTAGAATAGCAATCTCACAAGTGCGGCTGTAACTTTACCACCACGGTTTGTGGAGAAGTGACAGCAGTGTGATCCCCTCCCTCCCTTTGTTTAAGACATTTATACTCCGTACTTCTCACCATTCCCCATTCCTACCTGAGTCTTTCACAGTCCCAGAAATTTCTCCTTTCCTCTTCTCCAAGAGAGAGTTCCCCCCTGTCCTGCCCATTTTACCATATCATTAATAAATACTTATTGAATTAACAAATGAGTGAATACAACATGAAATATTTTTTCTTACCCAGTATGGTCTCCAGACAAAAATTCTGAAATAGCAGCAGGAAGCTCTGTTTTAATAATTAAAAGATAAGATGACATAGCTGCAAAAAGGATAAAAATAGTTCCTATTAGAATTCTATAATTTTTAGTCATTTAAGAATAATCTATACAGAAACACAGATGTCCATTAGGACTTTGACGACATGTGGAAGATTAACTCATACTGCACTATCCCAAAGGTATAGACACACCAGGAATGGAAATAAGTAACTTTGCAGAGAATAACTGGTAGTTCATTAAGTAGTCTTTGTTTACATTTCAAACCCAATACAAACTGTTTAGGTAAGAGAAATGGTTTAATTACAGGCCATTTACAAATAAAATTTTCTTTGAAGTTTTGCATAAATTTGTGTATGTTTTCAACCCTGTTCAAGGCATCAGAAGTTAGTTTAGCAATAACTGATAAAGAAGCAGGAGTTTAATAAGTACAGCTAATAATTTTGATTACTTGTTTCTTCTTACTAGAGAGAGACAGGCCCCCAGAAGTCTCCCTCTCTCCCACTCCCTCTTCCTTTCACTGCTTGCCCCCAACACACATAACATTATGCATGTTATTATAAAACAGAAATGAAATGTATTATGAATTACATTTTAAATTGTCCCTAAAACTGATTAGAAAAGATTCAATGGAAACCATTATGCATATTAAAGGGACAAAACTTACAACTTTTATTCCATTTTATTAACAGTTGGGATCACCTTTATTATGCAATCACAACCTGAAGCTAACACTGCTTCTTATATTTTAACTGACAGGATCCAAGAAAGAACTAGCTTTTTTAGCATTTTAATAATGATCCTATTTCTGATGTAGCTATTAAAAAAAAACAGATCCTATAAACCTTCTATCATATATTAGGAATTTTTTTAGTATGGTCACAAAATATAGAACTCACTTATAGGTAAATACTTGAGTTTAAGCTTATATGTTTAAGTATATAGTAACCCAGATGACTGGAATCAGAACTCAGTTTAACAGAGTAATAATCTCTCTTTCCCCCAGAGATTAAGGATATATTAAAAAAGGACCAACAAGAATATATCCAAGAAGAATAAAGAGTGTACTCTGTATGCACATTAATTTTATTACTTATTTATATTTCAGGAAACATTTCAGTTTCTCCTTAGACCTACAAAAACTAAGAAAACAAATGAATGCCAAGTCTGAATGGTAAAAACTGATTAAAAGGTTCGAATGTTTAAGAAGAGTGTGTTTTTTTCAAACAACATATGTAAACATAGCTAAATTTCTCCACAATTATTACAGTGCTGTGTGGCTAAGAAAAAAAAGGAAATATACTAGTTGCTATATAAATTTATATGAAGATAGACAATAAGCAGATACACATAATTTTTTAAGTAAAATGACATACCCACGGCAAAATAAAATTTAGAATAGTTAATACTCACTTCTCTGTAATGAGAATACATATATATGCATTTTCCAGTTTATGACTATTTATTCTTCCCCCAAAATGCAGTTGTTGAAGTACAGCTTTTTCCCCAAGAAGTACAGTACCTTTCTTCAAACTCATTTTGTTTGGGGACATTACAATGATTATATATGAAAAGGTGTTCTGTATTGTTCATACTGTCAAAAGGAAAAATGCTATCAATTTGGCACAGAACAGAAGGAAGGTTTCGATTAACCTCCTCCACTCAAGGATTTGGAGGTCTGTGTTTATAATACTTTATCTATTCCAAAGAATCACACACATATGGTATAATGAAAATCATGAGCTGAATTTTCTGAAACTGGCCTAGAGCTGTTTAAATGAATCTTGCAAGGAAAAAAAGAGGAAAAAGTACCTTGAACAAAAGGAATGCAGACTTCCTATACAATGTAATTTATTATCTGACCATCAGTCTTTCTTGCTTGGATTAATCCAACACCACATGCATTTCTAAAGTTTCAGACATTCATCTCTTTCAGTAATTTTCTATTATTTCTTTTAGATCTTTAGTTGTAAAAGCTTCAATGAATATGATATCATATTTCTTTCTAATATACAATCTGTCATTCTTCCCAGAATTTCTATTAGCCCCTGGCTAATCATCTGATCACTTTTATCCTCTGCTGTAGCCTTAACTCTTTGGTTTTCAAATGGGAGTCCTATTTCATTAGATTCCAGTCTGAAGAATCATGTATATTTCAAGAAACATGAACTCACCAAACATATGTTTCTCTCTCAAAAAGAGATCTCAGCATACAAGATATAATAAAACATGTAAAATACTGCTTCTTTCTTACCGAATGCTGGTGTTTGTTTTAAGAGCTACAAAACCACACAACTCCCGATGAGGAAAAGCCCCACTAATTAAGCAGGTAAAACAAAAACACTATCCTTTTTACTGTCTTAATCATTTTTTCTTAACCACAAGTAAACTTCCATTCGAGGACCTAGCACCTTAACATATTATATATAATACAGAGAAGAAATAAAAGAGATTGCCAAACATGCAGTAACTTAGGAAATATATCTTAGATTCACATAAAAAGGATAATTAGCTCAATAAAATAAAATAAGAAAAGTTTTAAAGATATAATATCAATAGTAAGGCTCATATACCCATTGTTTTTAACCAAAAGGTTCACTAGATCAAACAGCTGCCTGCCAGAGCTCTTGTCTCATGTCTTCCATTAATGGCATAAGGAAGTGTTTAAAGACTTATTTTAGAGACAGGTCATAAGCAAGAATTTGTAAATGATTTTTGCTGACATCAATACATAGCATAGACTCCTAATACAAGACATACCACGTTGTTCTCTAAATTAACAGCTGTAACAGGGTCATCCATTTTAGCCTTCATTATGGTTAAGTGATTCTAGCCCACCGACTAGCAAGCCAGAAGACTTGGTGCTAGAGACATACCTTGATGACAGGTATTCAAGCCATTACAAATCATTTACTTTTACCACATAAACTAAATAAGTATTCTTTTCTCCTTCATCTTAAACATAACTAGTAGAACTCATTTAATGGAAACTACCCTGGGAAGGAAATTTTAAAAAATCTGTCAATCTAATCACAACACAGAAATTGAAAGTATTCTTTGAAAACCATGTGGAAAAGCAACTGTTATATTAAGAAATGACTAAAATAGGGCAAAATCTGATTAGGCAATAGCAAGTAGTAAGATATTAATATGGGTTGATCTAATCATAGAAGAGAAACACATGAACTGGGAACATGGATGTTGAAGGGAGAGATGTCAGAAACAACAGAAAAGGGGAAAGCGCCCTGTTGAGAGAAGAATCATAACAGTGAACATCTGGGGGTTCTGAATGCCTATTCCATGCTTCACAGTATTCTAAGTGATTTGCAAGCTATTTTCTTAATTAACCTTTACCACAAAACTGTGAGGTAGATATTTATTCCACAGATACAGAAATGGAAGCACAAAGAAGTAACCTGCCCAATGTAGTGATAGTAGAAACAGCCAGTCTGGCTTGAGAAATGTGCCCTATTAACTATCAGGGAAAAGTGCAGGAGCAAAGCAAAGAAGAAATCACTACTGCAAAGAAAAATAAGGGAGGTCTGTCAAAAGGACCACTCTCTAGAATTATTTTGCGTCTTTTTCATCGGCATTTAAATGACAAATGCTTACAAATACTGATGTCAATGGGTAAGATAAAGGAAATGAATGAGAAGTCTTAAAAATACTACATTCATTTCACTTTGACATATTTTCAATGTAATTTATTTCAGCTTTGTAGCTGGTTTGATAAAAATTATTAATCCAAAAGTCCTCAGATAAGCTAAGGAGTTTCCTGAGGGCCTCTACTGCTCATCTACCACTATGATTCTAATGCATCTGCAACTATTATTGTAATTCAGAGGGAAAAGCTTCCTATTCTCACACATTTGAGATATTAACATCAAACTGAAATGAAACAAACAAAACTCTTCCCCAAACCCCTGAACTCTCATGGACTATTTTTCCCAGGACTCCTTAAAAAAAATTAAAAGCCTCATTTGGAGTCTGGGCCTAAGAAATCATTAGTTTGCAAAAATAATTACCCTTTTTGTTAAACTCTTAAAATACACGTATGAAGATAAGATTACATACAGCTATTTTTAAAACAGAATGAGGTTTTCAGCACTTGGAAGAAGTTCAGCAACTTCTTAAAGGATTAGTCAGCCAGCCCTAAACAGATGTACTATGGGAGGAAATAAGTTTGCCTTTCCATCTGAGAGACTCAGTTTTACTTCAAACATGTTTTTAGTCATGTATAACAACAGGTTTATTCTACTCAACTTGTCTTATTAACCTGGTGTCCCTCTTAAATGTCCAAATGCCACTGAGAGTCTAGCCCCGCTCAAAATAGTACACAAGACAACCTCTCTTTCTAAAACCCCCCAAAATGTCATTTCCTTAATTTGTACATAAATGGAAATCAAAATACATGGAGGAAAATTTTCACCATAACCCCAGGAAAATGTTTATCTTTGTTTTTTATCATTTATCAAGATCTTAAATTTGAACACAAAAGGAGAATATTTACTATTCTGAAATCCTCCAATAAGCTTCAATAAGTCACAGGAATAAACAGTACAGCATAATGAATACAGTGGAGGATAGTGTAATAGCAATGTAACAAGACAGATGGCAGCTAGGCTTGTGGTGAACACAGCATAATGTATAAATATGTCAAATCACTAAGCTGTACACCTGAAATTAATGTAACATTGTGTGTCAACTATAGTCACATAAATAATTTTTAAAAATTATTACTAAGAAATATATTACTTTCAGAAAAAAAATTTTTAATATTTTTGGAAAGATTTTATTTATCTATTTGACACAGAGAGAGAAAGAGAGGGCACAAGCAGGAGGAGCAGCAGGCAGAGGCAGAGGGAGAAGCAGGGACTTCTTCTGAGGACTGAGTAGGGAACCCACATTCCAGGACCCTGGGATCATGACCTGAGCCCAAAGCAGTCGCTTAACTGCTTAACCCACTGAGCCACCCAGGTGTCCCTCAAAACCTTTTTAAAGTGACATGTTGCCGGCAAATTTTATCTGTGAAAATAAATTTTTACTTGTGGGAAAAAAAATCTCCTTCCAAATTTCCTGCATCTTTCCCACTCTGAAGTAGTACTTTCTAGAATTTCTGGACAGTACTGCTCAGGCTCAAAGAAGCTGCAGTATGTTTACAGATGAGCTGACCAGCAGATGGCGTTGAAACAGCACGCCCAATTCCAGTCTCCCAGGGGAGAGTACAAACTAAAACATCTAAAATGACTTCACTATCCCACAAAAAAAAAAAAGGCAGAAAATAAAACCAAATAGTTTCTAATTTATTTAATATTAAATCATGAATTTTAAAAATTCTGAGAATTTGAAATTTTTATAGTTCTCAAATTATTTATACATTTCTGATGATGAGATTTAGAAATTATGCTGCCAGAGTATAAAAAAAGGCTGCAGAGTTTCTCTTAAAACTTAAGATTTCCAGACTGAGGTATTAATCAAGACTGCTGGGATAAGGTTTGTGGGATCTGTGCCAAAATGGAAAATCTAGATCATTCTAGCACTTTCAGGAAGTTCCAGTAATGTTTAGGGTTCTACTTTCAAAATATATAGCAGTGATTCAATCTTTAATCTCCTTTAAGAAATTGGGGCTTTAAAAAATTAATATGCTATTGATAGTGGTCCTTCATATTTTATAAAGAGCAAAGTAAGGATTTAACATACTCAGAGTCACTAACCTTTCCACACTTTGAGATGAGTAGGACATAAAACCAGAAAAAACATCAAGTAACTCCACTTTATCATGCATTTCTAGTTCACAGGACTTTCTCTGGTTTGACTAAAAGCAATTTGGGGTTTATGGTTTGAATACCAGGACTATTTAAGCCTACTAAATGGTCTATCTCAAGAGTTCAGATGAATGTGAAACTAACTACTTACTTAGGTTTTTAGGAAAAGAATCTCATAATGCAACACAGCTAGAGGAACTATGTGGAAACTATGTACACTTACTTGCTACTAGGGTTCTTATTCCTTTTACTAATAGCCCACCAAATCCAAACCCTAAGCCAGAGTTCTTATGCCTATTACAGCATTAAATATTAAAACTTCCAGATGTCTCTTTTCTGACTTTGTGTCCCAGCAGCTCTCAGAGCCTAGGGAAATGGGCAGCTGGGGGCTATTACTAGTACTTCTTTCAGCTCCCTAATTCATTATTGTGGGGGGGGGGGGATCAGGAATCGCTTGAAAGTAATAAAATACTTGCTTGAGGGCTCTCCATATTCCAAAGACAAAAAAGTTTCCATCAGCTTAGAATAAGAGTGCTAAATTTCTTGAGTCACATTTTTTTCTATCACAAAGTTTGGAGATTTTTTTCAAAGACACTATATTTTTCCAAATAATTTGTTAGACTACACCAGTGCTCTGTGATTAATACTTGGTGCCTCATTGATGCTGGGTGAAAAAAAGGTTTCCTGTAAAGTTGTGACAGTAAATTCTTTCCTAAAGAAAATATATACTCACTAATCTATTCCATGGTCTCCTCTTCCCAGCTGATCAATTCTTCTTCCTCCTAAGGAATAACTGAGCCACACGGCTGGCTTTTCCTTCTCACTCTCCTTCTCTTGTTCCTTCTTTTCTTCCTATCATAAATATTACTAAATGCCTACTATGTGCTAGGTAATAAGAACATAAATGAGCAAATTACTTAGATTTCTGTAATAAGGAGATGTAGGGGACAACTGTGTCTTCACTGAAACATCCATGTAACAAGTATTGATCAAGAGCAATCCATGATCATTTTGACTTTAAAGGTCTCTCTGCTCCATTTTCTCATAGATTCATCAAGGACATAAAATCCTAAGAAAACTGAAAAATGTTTAAATGTTACAAAGAACAGAAGAGTTAGGAAGCATTAATCTAAGACATGATTACCTAACCTGAAAACAGATTTCAAAACGTTTTATATTTTATTTTATATAAATAAGATTGAACTCTACTCAATACTTTCAGTCTTTTAATTTTTATATAATTCTAGTCTATAAATCATTCTATGGATTTTCAAGTCTCTTTCCATCATTTATATAGTATATAAGATTATCTCTTTGAGGCAAAATCTTAGACTTTTAAGTAGAAATTTTAGAATTCAACAAATATTATTTATTGAGCTCCTCTACCAAAATTAGGTCAAGTTAGGAAAACAAATAAAAACACATAGTCCCTATATCCAGTGAGTTTTTAAATCCTCAGCATTTAATCTTTTCAGAGATTTTCAAACACTGTATCACAGCAGGAAGGATAAAGGCTTTAGAAGTAGACAGTGAAGTTGAGTCCCAGCTTTATCAAGGGGTTAGTAAAAGTAAGCAAGTTACTCATCCCCTCCATGCACTGACTTCTTCCTCTGTAAAATGAGGATTTCATCTCCCTTGAAGAGTTTTAAGTACAGGGGCACCTGGGTGGCTTAGTAGGTTAAGCACCCGACTTGATTTCATCTCAGGTCATGATCTCAGAGTCATGAGATCGAGCCCTATAGCAGGCTCCATGCAGGCCCTGAAGCCTGCCTAAGACGCTCTCTCTTCCTCTGCCCCTTCCTGCTTGTTCGCTCTCACGCTCTCTCTCTCAAAGGAAGAAGAAGAAGTAGTAGTTTTAAGTACAATTAAAGCGTCTAGTAGAATGTTTGACCTAGAAAGGATCTATGATAACCATTTTTCATTTCTAACCAATCAGGGTAAAAACTCAGACCATTTATACTAATAAGGATCATCCTACATTTCAGAAAATGGTATCAGAACCAGATTACATTCAGATGGGCATGTAATAAGCCTAAAATTTCAATGTGATGCTATATACTTCTATCATCTTATAAATATCCAATATGTTCCTTATTAATAAAGAAAAAAGGCAAAATCCACTGTGAAAAATAACGTCATATGCACGACATAGCCAGGAGCCTCCCAAACCAGTATGTTGTTTCTTCTCAAGCATACATACCTAGTAGGTGTTAAGGACTCCACAGAACCAACTTATATCAATCATAAAACTCCTTAAAACTAGAGTCCCTACACTTTAACCCCAAAGGCTCAGCAGCTGCCACAAAAGGTAGTGAAAAACTGAGACTCCCCTTTTCTGACAAAGAACAGCATCCATGAGAGCTTTCAGAACAATAGTTCCTGATGTGTTAATTACCTAAGAAAAGACCAAATCATCTTTTGAGCAAAGTATAACCCTCCTACTGAACTTAACTGTAGTAAAAATATTTCAATACCCTGAAGGAGTTAACATACCTCTCAAAGTGCCAAATTAGAATTAGAATTTGGGGGCAAGAAAGGACCAGAATGAAGTCCCTGTTACCCATCCTATTTCCACAGCGATTTAGCTAAAAGGAAACTGAAGCCAAGAGGGTAAGGGAGGGATTTCCCCAAGATACATGATTATCTAGTGGCAGAGACAGGGGTAGACAGAATTCAAGGTATTTGACTTCTGGTCCAGTGCTCTGCTCACAAGAGCAAGCTTGCACTTCTACTCTAATAAAGGAATGATTTATGCATATCTGACAAAACAATAGAAGGCAGCTCTGAAAATATTTCAGTTTTTACTTCGTGGGTTCTCAATAAATTACCCTGTAGCCAATATGAAGAAAATCATGAGGACATTTTTCTAAAAACTAAACATTATCAGCTTTTCTGAATTTGAGGGACATTAAAAATTACTGTGACTGGGCGCCTGGGTGGCTCAGTGGGTTAAGCCACTGCCTTCGGCTCAGGTCATGATCTCAGGGTCCTGGGATCGAGTCCCGCATCGGGCTCCCTGCTCGGCAGGGAGCCTGCTTTCTCCTCTCTCTCTCTCTCTGCCTGCCTCTCTGCCTACTTGTAATCTCTCTCTGTCAAATAAATAAATAAAATCTTTGAAAAAAAAAATTACCGTGACTGTTTCTAAGCTAATATTTCTTCTTTTCTCTAAAGATTTGTTTATTTGGGGGGGGGGAGGGAGAATGTGCACACACGTGGGGGTAGGGACAGAAAGAGGGATCCCCCATGGGGTTCAATCTCACAACCCATGAGATCATGACCTAAGCCAAAACCAGGAGTTGGCAACTTAACAATGCCACCACCCAGGGACCTTAAGTCATTTTTTCTTAAAAAAGGTTATAATAATAAAAAGCAAACAAGCAAATCAACATACTTAGGGATGAGAGAATTGCTGATTTATCTGCCATCAGATGCAGGAGTCCTTTCTAGGACTTTCTTTTTTTAGAACTTTTTAAAATTTTTTTAATTTCATGTCAGCTTTTCAAATATTTAAGGCTAATGATCAGTCTAGCCATTCCTTTTTCTTTTTTTTCTTGATAAATATATCTAGAATATTACCAAGTACTTGGACATAGCTCATACAGATCATATTCAGCTCTGTTCAGCTCAACAAAGGTTTATCAAGCCCTTGTGCTAGTTTCTGGAAGTACAAAAAGAAACGAGACCAAGCTCTTGCCTTGGAAGTGCTTACAAGAGAGTAGGGGAGAAGAGCATATACAGAAATAGCTTCATTCTAATAAAAAGTGCTAAAATAGATCACGTACAATAATAGATACAAGATTAGAGAACAAGGAAGGGATGAGAGTGAAAGATACCAAGAATCTAACGGTGGGCATTTTGGCAGGGTCACACATTCGGATCTAAATTCCTGGACTGAAAATACTGTATAAGGGGTATCTAGGTGGCTCAGTCAGTTAAGCGGCTGCCTTCGGCTCAGAGCATGATCTCAGGTCCTGGGATCAGCCCCAAGTTAGGATTCCTGCTCAGTGGAGAGTCTGCTTCTCCCATTGCCCCTCCCACCAGCTCATGTGTACGCTCACACTCTCTTAAATCAGTAAATAAAATCTTAAAAAAAAAAATTCTACATAAAATGCCAAACAATAGTTCAACTTAACCTAAACAAAATGCGATGGTTCTCAGTAATAAGATAGAATAATGAGGGACTGAAAATCTTAAAATATACACTCATATTAGGGATGCCTGGGTGGCTCAGCTGGTCAAGTATCTGCCTTCAGCTGAGATCATGATCCTGGGGTCCTGGGATTGAACCTCCCATCAGGCTCCCTGTTTGTTGGGAGGGGGGGGATGTGTTTCTCCACTCTGCTGCACCCCTGCTTGTGCTCTCTCTCTCTCAAATAAATAAAATCTTTAAAAAACATATATACACTCATATTAGCCATTACAAGTGTACATTTAAGCTATTATATTTGCTAAAATAAGATAAATTTTTCTAAAGCAGATCTTAAATTCAATGGCATTATACAAATTTATAAAGGAAGAGACTAGTTACTGGCTTCTAGTGTGAAGATGAAGTAGTGTGTGTTAGGAGATTATTTGGTATGACACCCAAAAAAGCATTCTTCTCTTTTTTCCATGTGCATTCAAAGAATTAAAACATGTATGTTCAGGATTCCCAAAACAATGGCAGGTATAATTTGTTGTTGGAAGGTTAAGTTTTTCCTTGACCAAGAAACCCATTAAAGACTGAATTTGGTTAAACAATACTTAAAGTAAAATAGCTCAGATCTCTTGAGAATCAGAGTTGAACTTTATTAAAGCTGTCATCTTTAAATTATTTTGAACTGTTACACCTAAGAAATAAGATTAAAATTTCCTTTGACCATACAATCTTGTGTAAGTTCCGAAATGCATGTCAACCTTCTCTGTGTATTTTCCTTTAAACTACTAGCATTTATTTAGCCCTCAGTTAATGGTACAAGAAAATTAAGACCTTGTTCAGCACTATATAGCTTCTTACAAAATATACAAACATGACTCCCATATTAAATATTTAATACATTTAGTTAGTAACTGTCCATAATTAACAGTAATTTTTGTTTCTACATGGTTCTCAATATTGGGATCTTTTTTAATGAAAACAAGATGCAAGATACATGTGAGAACAGTTCTTATTTGTTTCAGGTTTGTTTGTTAATTTTTTTAGAGAGGGAGGGGCAGAGGGAGAGGGAGAGGGAGAATCTTATGCAGGCTCCACACCCAGCACGTAGACCACTGCAGGGCTCAATCTCATGACCTTCGGATCATGACCTGCATGGAAATCTGAAGATGCTTAACCAACTGAGACACCAAGGCGCCCCAGGTTTGTTTATTTTTTAAACTACCCTGTCATTTTAAATTTCTTGGTTATAACAGGATATTACTTATCTATGCCAGATCGCCCACAGCCCAGGAAACATCACTGCCTCTGAAACAGTATATGCCAATGCAGTAATTAGGACAAAAGCAGAGGGGAAATATTTTAGAATAACCTGGAGAATTTTTCTAAACTGTACCTTACAACACTACCACAACTACAGAAAGCCAGTGCTTTAGAGGTATATTCCAGACCTAAGAACAAGATTGAAATAAGATTGAATTTACTTGGAACTAAATTTAGAAGCTACTGTCCTACAAAGGCTGCTAATAAAAAGGATTTAAAAAAAAAAAAAGAGAGAGAGAGAGAAAGAGTGAGAGTAATAAGACCAATACTGAAGGTTTCTGAAGATACCTATGGGTGCAGAGGTCCAGGTTCCCAGCTAGACTGGTAGTAAGACAATAAACAAAAGGAAGAAATTGCTGTCACCCATTTATGCGTAAGCAGTGCACCTTCAGTGGCTTACCTCCAATATTCTGAATCAGGATGGTGCTGGCTACCACCACCTATAAAAGAACAAATGCATTCACAAGATGAAAGAAGAAATAATATAAAAGGACTCGTATTTTATTAAAATCCCACAACCATTACTAAAAAACAGATACAGAAGTGAAGAGAAATTGAAAATACATTGTCAGCCATTTGTAATACATAAAACTAATTATTATCACATAAAAAGCCTTTCTTTAATAGTTCCACAGTTACTATAAAGCATGCTTTGGAAAATTTTCTTGGCAATCATTTTAAACAGTTAAAAGTGTTAAAAAGCTAGTAACTGGTGATTATCAAAGTAGTGGAACATTGAAATTAAATCTATCTGGTCTCATTCTCCCTTTTTCACTGCTTTAGAGGTAGAACGAGACATTGCTTTAGTAGGTCAACTGCTACAGCTTGACGTATACTATGCAGGTACCGTTTTGCATAGAAGAAACTCATATAGTCTTCTGAGTGTGTCAGCACGGCATAGAGCAAGTTTTTGAACATCCTGTCCCAGGAATTAGTAAAGTCTAGAGCAGAAACCTCTACAGCCCACAATTTCTCAAATTTGAAATATTAAGTAAAATATTTCAAACTCAATAATATGAAGTGGGCTTAGGGTTAAGACAAAAAAGAAAGTCATAAAGACTGTAGTCTATTGGAGAACTCCTCCCCTTTCAAACTAGGGTAGCTGCTGCTCAGCTCTGGCCAGTGCTGGCATATGAGAATGTGCATCCAATGTAGCTAGATCTTCTACATTTCATTAATTTTTCAAGAAAAGTCAGAAATGGAATTCTTTCAAAATTTCATAACTCTTAGCTGGCAATCAATTAAAAAAAAAAAAAATGTAAGCCAAACCAGTATGCCTACGGACTAAGTTGAGCTTGTAGGTTGGCTGGCTTGTGATTCAGATAAGCTTCCCAGGAAACTCAAGACACCTTATCCATTCTTGGTAATCAGATGTACTCAAAGGAAATGACTAAACATTCTACTTCCACTTAGGTCTTTCAATTGCAGAAATCTTGGTGGATCTACACCCCCAATGGATATTTGGAATGGCCTAGCTACCTAGGATCATTTAGTTCATGGACTGCAAACAGATCACCTCTCAGACTCACCTCTATTAGGAATTCCATTGGAATTCCATCATTGCCTATGATGGAAACACTGGAGGCCTTGGGGTCTGCAAATCAAGGCTAATGACAGGTGTCTTTGAAGATGGGAGTAGTTGCCACTCTTAACTTTTCCAGAATAAATGTTGCATGTTAACTCATTTAAAGTTTAGTATAAAATGCCACAGTTGGGGTACCTACGTGGCTCAGTGGGTTAAAGCCTCTGTCTTCAGCACAGGTCATGATCCTAGGGTCCTGGGATGGAGTCCCACATCGGGCTCTCTGCTCCGCAGGGAGCCTGCTTCCTCCTCTCTCTCTGCCTGCCTCTCTGCCTACTTGTGATCTCTGTCTGTCAAATAAATAAAATCTTCAAAATGTCACAGTTACTTGTGAAAAGACTATTTTGAACTTTTGCACACTCTTTCATATGCAATTGATAGCTATTGTCAGTCATACATGAAATTTGGATTTCTACTAATATATTGCAAAAAACAGTAAAATCCAATTATTCATGATTATCTTTCCATCTTAAGTGCTGAATATAAGCACTCAAGATCTAGAAAGCCAGTATGTCTATCTACCTATCTATGTGTTCAGAGGCTACTATAGTGCATGGCACATGGTATTAACTCACTTATTTGTTTGATGAGTAAATAAATTGATTTATAGACAATTTTAAAAATCTTTCTTCAAAAGTCAAAAAATTTAAACATATTTCCGAACAATGTTATCTTATCATGTCCTATCCACATCTGCATCATAACTGGAAAGAAGGAAATAGGAAGATTTCAACCCAATTATGGAAGTGGAGAGGAAGTAAAAAAAAAAAAAAAAAAAAAGGCAAGCAAACAGCAACTCCTCATTTAGAGTATCCTCTGTCCACGTACTTGCCTCCTAAGAACTGAGTGCGTACATGAATGATAATGCAACTATTTCAGAGTTTTAGGGAAAGGGTGCTCTTAATTCTTTTAGATTCTACTAGTCAAGGAATGCAGGAAATGCTAGGGTGAAATAACAGTCATGATGCTTAGAGTCATATTTATGGATCATACAAAATTCATTTGAGAGTTCTTTTGTACATATAAATAACATCGTCTTCTTCCTTGGTTAAACTGGATACAGGAAACTGATGATGATTATACCAAACATCCCTGTCTTCAGGAAAGAAAAACTGTTATCAGGATGATTAACGGAACCCTTTACCTGTAAGTAACCTATTCTCCATTTTGTTCAAGGGTAATCTATGCTTCTTTCTTTTCCTGCCTTTATGAGGATTTGCCTAGTTAATAGAATCAAAATTAATTAAAAAAAATTAAAACAGGCCATTGTTACAGTTATAAAATCATTCAAGTCACTGCTCTCCTTCATTAGCGTGAAAAATACTAATAGAGCTAAGTGTCAAATTAAATTTATAGATGCATCTTCCAGAAGGGAGTATAGAGAGATTTCTTCTCTTTGTCTTTCTGTTCCCATCATTCTTTCTTTACTTTAGTTTCCTTTGAGTCTCCTAATTTCTTTCTCTTAGATATATCTATCTCTTCTAACTAGAAATGGAAGGTAAAAAATGTCTCTATGGATTTAGGAGACAATAAAGAGAAAAAAAAAATTTACCTTTCCAGGTAATCCAAATGCAAAGAGTCCAAGATCTTCATAAGATGTCACGGCTGTTAAGAGAGATTATAATTTTTACTTTTACACAAAATGATTCGTGTGTCAAACCTTAAAGGGAGGAACGCTATTCTACTATGACCTTTTAGCTATGGGATGGTCAGATTAAATTTAAAGCAGAAGTAACCACTTCTGGGGGAAACTTTTGGAGACTTATGGGCTGTAAGGATAGAGTCTTCTTAGAATAAGCAGGGCTTAGCAAATCCCAATGTTATCTAATTACCACCCAAGCTACAGTAGCTCAAATGCACTAATTACTCAAGAACAACCCCACTTCTCCCTAAACAGTACTTGCATACTACACTACCCAAAAGCAAGTTTTCACTGGCAATAGTTTCTGAAATCTGCATATATAGTTAAAGTTAGATAAAGTATGAAATTTGTATCATACTTCCAGAGACATTCATTTTTCCTTACCCTCGTAATTAGTAGGACATACACTTTCTTTTTCATAAAAGTATGGAATTACATTTTCACTCCACATATTTAAGAAATACAGGCACAGAAAAGATGAAAATTAAATGGCTCATAAAAGAACCAAATTTGCCCTTAACCCATATAGCTTCATGTTCTAACTAATGACACCACCAGTAAAAATGAGAAGTAAAAACACATATGTAATCCTATAGTTTGGAAAAAATGCTTAACCTTATAGTACTTAAACTAGAAAGAAGCAGACTAGCAGATGCTAAGGCTTGGTACTGCAATACACTTTTCCTATTGAGTCCAAGATATGGCTCATCATTTTTTAAAACAAGTTTTAATACATTCTCTCAAGACATACATGGGATTTCTTTAAAATGTCACTAACTTAACAAAATGCTCCTCTCTACTTTTGTATACAAAGATCACCAAGTTTGTAAAGTTAAGCATTTTAAAAGCCGTATGTAGCCTTTGCATGTTATACCTACAAAGCTGAAAAAAACCCAGAAATGTTGAAAATAAAAAATTATTAAAATACTAATTAAGAACAGAAATTTTAACATTTTTTTCATTGCAAAAGTTAATTTTTTTAAAAGATTTTATTTATTTATTTGACAGATGGAGATCACAAGTAGACAGAGAAGCAGACAGAGAGAGAGGAGAAAGCAGGCTCCCTGCTGAGCAGAAAGGCCGACTCGGGGCTCGATTCCAGGACCCTGGAATCACGACCCAAGCCAAAGGCAAAGGCCTTAACCCACTGAGCCACCCAGGCGCCCCAAAAGTTAAATTTTTAACTTTAATCTATTATCAGAGTTCATGGATGACACAGGTATTTTTTGAAGTCTATTTACATACTGCTAAACACAGTGAACAAAAACAATTTAGCTATGATTTGGGGATATATAATTTGATTATAAGTAGAAATCTTTATATTTTAATAATGAAAGACTTCTACAATAATCTGACAGGGGTAGATTTTGGATATATTTTAGAACATGAAAATTAAAAAGCGGAATTACAAAATCAAGAACTGAAATTTTTTCCTCCTATGTGAAATGCCAAAATTCTTTTTTCCAAATATACATACTCTAAAGTGAATGTCATCACAAAAATTAATAATTATTTTAATCAATAAATCTTTCCTAGTTTGTTTTAATTTTCTAAACATAATCGATAATATTATATAGGGGCACAATTCCTTAAATTTGACATTCCAAAGCCTTGGTATATGTATTAAACCAGAAAAATTATCTAAATGTTAGCTTCTAACTAATTTGCCATTGACAAGGTAAGTTTGCTGAATATTATGTGTATATGAACCAAGTTGCCAGAAGATCTCTGATTTGCCACTGAAGCAGATTAAAGGAACATCATTGTTTAATTTTAGCACCCCTCTTTAATATTACAATGAAAATTATCTGTTCTTTTTTCTTTCTTTTAGATTTTATTTATTTATTTGCCAGAGAGAGAGAGAGAAAGCACAAGCAAGCACAAGCAGGGAAACATGTAGGTTCCCTGCTGAGCAAGGATCCTGATGTGGGACTCAATCCCAGGACCCTGGGATCACGACCTGAGCAGCAGGCAGATGCTTAACTGACTAAGCCACTCAGGCATTCCTTAGGTTCTTTCTTAAGAAAAACTTTCCTTCTGAAAAAATGAAACAAGATGGGATTGGGAGGGAGACAAACCATAAGAGACTCTTAATCTCATAAAATAAACTAAGGGTGGCTTGGGGGGTAGGGGGGTTGGGAGAGGGTGGTTGAGTTATGGACATTGGGGAGGGTATGTGCTATGGTGAGTGCTGTATAGTGTGTAAGCCTGAGGATTCACAGACCTGTACCCCTAGGTCAAATAATACATTATGTGTAAGTAAAAATAATTTTTAAATAAATAAATAAAATGCAGGCTTCCATCAGTCTCTCATAAGAAAAAAAAAAAGGAAGAAAGAAAAACTTTCCTTCCAAGAACTTAAAGTGAGGCGGCTTTTCATTGTCTCAATATACTGAACAAGTTGCTATGTAGAGGTTCTCAGTCAATGAGCAAGTTATTAAGATGATAATGATCCAAAAATTTAACTGAGGTTTATTTTATTTTTGAACAGCAGAAAACAAGTATAGATTGTATATTTAGTAAACATGAAAAGCAAATAAATTTCCCATAAGCAAGTCATAATACTGAAGGATTCCAAAAAAGATTGGCATTTCAATTACCTAAATTAATTAAATGTTTATTAGTTTTAATATTATAACACAACCTTTATTATCACAGAAAATACCATCAAACTAACAGTTTAATAAAGATAAATGTAGTTGCAACTTCTTTTTTAAAAATTTTTATTTATTTATTTGTAAGAGCGACTGAGTGAGAAAGAGAGCATGAGCAGGGGTAGAGGGAGAAGCAGGCTTCCCACTGAGCAGGGAGCCCAGTGTGGGGCTTGATCCCAGGACCCTGGGATCATGACCTGAGCCAGAGGCAGTCGCTTAACCGACTAAGTCACCTAGGCGCCCCTGTACTTGCAACTTCTGACAGTAGTGGCATACATTTTAGCAAGGCCAAACTTGCTCTCTATTACTTTCTAGTTTTATAAAAATACCTCCAAATACAACAAACTCCCATAAGCAGAGTAAAAAACCTTTAGACTTTTAAATGAAGACTGAGTACAATGTTCAAATCTGCACTCTATCTTTCAAACCAGCATGTCTGGCTAGCCATTCAGTTTTGTCACTGTCATCATACTTCTTTTATGTTGCAAAAATTAGAAGCATTTTCCCATGTCTAAGACATCGTGAGTATAAGCAATGGTCTCTAGCTTAACATTGAGGCTTTACTAAAATATGTACCAGTCAGCCAAATGTTTTATCTCTACAAATTCCCTTTTTAATGGTTTTCTGGATCATCTCAACATATAAACCAAAACAATCCTAGAGAAACATTTTTAAAGCTCTGTTCTATCATTTGGGCAGTTAAGATGCTAGTATACAGTGTAAACTGGTATGACATTTGGAATACAGTTTAAACAATGAACCTTTAAAAAAAATCTCATTCGGGTGCACTTGGGTGGCTCAGTCGGTTAGGTGGCCGACTCTTGATTTTGGCTCAGGTCATGATCTTAGGGTTGTGAGATCAGCCCCTTGCCAGGCTCCAAGCTGCCACTCAGCACGGAGTCTGCTTATACTTCTCCCTGCCCCTCCCCCAGCTCACTCATTGCCTCTCTCTCAAATAAATAAAATTTCTAAAAAAATATTTTTTAATTTTCTTTATTTGACAGAGAAAAAGATCACACGTAAGCAGAGAGGCAGGCAGAGAAAGAGGGGGATGCAGGCTCCCCACTGAGCAGAGAGCCCAATGTAGGGCTTGATCCCAGGACCCTGAGATCACGGGCCAAGCCAAAAGCAGAGGCTTAACCCACTGAGCCACCCAGGAGCCCTAAAATATATATTTGTAACATTTTACCCCTAGAAGTTTGTATCTTAGAAAATAAGACTAAAATTATATGCAAAGATTATCATGCATAATTTACACTGAAAAAAAAAAAACCACAAACCACCTAAATGTTCAATAATGATAAAGTGGTTAAGTATATTACAGTAAGTATTCCTGATCCATTTAATATGTAACCATTAAAAACTATGCTTATAACATGAAAAATGTCAATACTGAGTGAAAAAGTTGATTTGAATATGATCCATAAAATAGAAAACCTAAAAAGAGTAGGATTAACTATAAACTGATAATAATGAATGCATAGTCTTCTTTCTTTTGTCTTCCTTTCTTGGGGGGCATTCAAATATTCAACAATGACCATAATAGGCTGGTGGCACTTTAAAAGCCATACCTCTTGAATAGTTCTATTTTTTCCACTAAATATCAGATAGGGTTGATTTAAGCTGCAACTTTAAATTTCTCTGGTGTTTAATAGTTTAAGTATCATTTGGTCTACTAATAAAGGATATTTTTCTGCTCTTTCAAAGATCAATGTTTTAATATCTTATTTATAAAGTGAAAATGTTTTGAGAGATCTCAAAATAAGACGTGGTAATGACCAGTCACATTAGAAGCATATTCCTACAGAATAGGAATAACATTAATTATGAAAATTATAAAATTAATTCAGTCTTTTACAGGAAACCATACAAGCAGTACTTGGCACAATTCTCCTAAAATAAATAACTGAAAGCAGTCGTTAGCAATCTATTTTAGGAAATTATTTTTTGATATTAGAGAAATCAATGTTATGTTTTCAGGAGGCAGAAAGGCTGTAAATCTTAACAAGTAAATTGGGGGAAAATTTCTTCTTTAATGTACCATCAAGGCACACGTTAGTGCTATTTTGGCTAGACCAAGAGTTTGGCCTCCACACGAATCATTTGGAAAGCTGCTTCCCATAAAGTCGTGGAATATTTCCAGCTAGTTACTCCAGTGTTCTGTCTGCTTTGCATTTTTTCCTCAATGAAATAGGACAATTAATAAACTCTGGTTACAGTACAAAGCCCAAGTTTCAGCAGCAGCAATATTATCTTTGGATCCGAATTGAGGTACATGAGTTATTCAAATAACAGTTCAACTCCCAGAAAGCTGGCCATTTGGAATGCACCCTTATTATTTTGAAATTCTTTTCTCTCTTGTGCTTTCCATCATTTTCCTCTCACCTTTTTCTCCCTAAGAGTGTCATGCAGGTCATTCATTTATTGAGAGTCTACTATGTAGCTGTAATCACTACTTCTGATCTTTCTCAACATGCAATTAAATGTCAGTTTACCCACCAAATGTGGCATGATTTTAGAGAATTTGATGCAGGAAAAGAAAATAAGACACTAGAATACTAGAAACATTCTCCTTTCAAGTGATGCAGAGGTTGTGATATTGCATGTGTAGGGAAAGTTCTAGGATCCCAATATACTGCTTGGCTCTACGATTTAC
Source organism: Mustela nivalis (assembly GCF_964662115.1). Lineage (NCBI taxonomy): Eukaryota > Metazoa > Chordata > Mammalia > Carnivora > Mustelidae > Mustela > Mustela nivalis. The sequence goes on from NC_139025.1 coordinate 39,285,367, forward strand.
ATTTACATAGTCTTATCCTATAAATGCTATTCACTAGTTTCCAACTTTAGACTCAACTTACAGAGAAAACGTGAATGACATACATACGATTACAAAACAGAAAGTCAATACTGTCAGTCTTAACAATATAAAAGTGCAGCAGGGAAATACGAGGAATATGGGAAATAGGGAGAGGACACATAAGAGCACTAACATCATACCACACAGCAGAGAGTTAAGGGATGCTGTGTAAAGTCCATGGAACAAAAATAAAAATTTAAGTGCATCGGAGTTACAAAATAATCAGATAGGTTACAATATCTATAGGAATTTCATTTCAGATAGTAAATGGAGCACTTGGAATTTTTTAAAAGAAGGGTATTACAGGGCGCCTGGGTGGCTCAGTGGGTTGGGCCGCTGCCTTCGGCTCAGGTCATGATCTCAGGGTCCTGGGATCGAGTCCCGCATTCGGCTCTCTGCTCAGCAGGGAGCCTGCTTCCCTCTCTCTCTCTCTCTCTCTCTGCCTGCCTCTCCATCTGCTTGTGATTTCTCTCTGTCAAATAAATAAATAAAATCTTTAAAAAAAAAAAAAAACACCATACGAGATTAAAAATGAAAAAAAAAACAGCAATATTATGAGGTCAAACAAGCATTTATAAAAAAAAAAAAAAAAAAAAAAAGAAGGGTATTACAATGGGGGCACCTGGGTGGCTCAGTCAGTTAAGCATCTGGCTTTGGCTCCGGTTATGATCCCAGGGTCCTGGGATGCAGCCCACACCAGCTCCCCACACAGCAGGGAGTCTGCTTCTCCCTCTGCCTCTGCACCTCTCTCAGCTCATGTATATTCTCTCATAAACAAACAAACAAATAAGAAGCGTGCTGCAATGGACAGTATTGAGAATCATTGCTCTAAAGGGCTTATGTAAAAAAAAAAAAAAAAAAAAAAGTGCTTACCCAAGTGGTAAGCACAAAGGAGACATTTTACTTCTCATTTATTTCATCATCATTGCTAACAATTAAAATCCTACTAAAAGAAGTATAACCTTATTTTAGGAAGAGGAAGTTAGGGGACTATGCTCTCTTCATTGGTGGGCTCTAAGAAGGACCAAAATTCTCTTTGGAAGCAACAAGTGGTGAATCCCAGTATCTGCCTTGACTCTTTTCAACCACCTCAGTTGATTTTCACTGGTTCAGCAAAAACACCACAAATGCCTTAAGTGACACTTAGTCTATCTCTTCAGTTTCATTTTCTCTTTTGTAACTCATACACAAACTAAACTATTTTTGATATCTTGAATAACATATGTAGTACCTACCTTTGTATATGCAATATTCTCTCTTGCCTTGTCTCCTACTAGTCAAATTCCCTTTCAGCTCAGTCCTCCAATATTTACTGACCCTCAACCCCCAACCCAGACAAGGCAAATCACTCCCTCCTCTGAGCTATCACTATATCTAGCCCATATTCAAATAGCTACAATTGTCAAACTGCCATTATAATATTTTTTTAACTTACGTATATTTCTCCCCAATTAGACTATGAACGCTTTCAGGGAAGGAAGTCTTATTCATCTCTGTATTCCCAATAGATAAAAAAGAGTACTGAATAAATAAATGAACCTTACCCTGGGCTTTAGTTCTAGAATAGATCCATCTAGATATAGAGTTGACCCTCGAGCAACACAGGGCCTATGGTGCCAACCCCCATGCAATTGAAAATCTGCATGTAACTTTTGACTCCTCAGCAACTTAACTACTAATAGCTTACTGTTGACTAGAACCCTTACTCATAAGTCAATTAACACAAACTTTCTATGTTATGTACATTATATACTGGCTTCTTATAATGAAGGAAACTACAGAAATGAAAATGTTATTAAGAAATCATAAAGAAGACAAAATACGATTTCCATACTGTATTTATTTTTTTAAAAATCCACATATAAGTGGATCTGCATAGTTCAAACCTGTGTTGTTCAAGAGTCAACTGTTCTTCAAAGTCCACCTATCCAAAACTGAACTCATTTTTACTTTGAATCAATGCCTTCTGCTATGTTTTTATGTCCATTTAATGATGCTATCATTAGTCCAGTGTCTCATAACAGAAATCTGGGAGATATCCTTAGACATGTCCTTCTCCCTTACCCTCCACATTCAGACATCAGCTCCTCTCAATTCTAACTCCCTTAACCTCCATATTCCCTAATCGATTTCTTTCTTTTATTTCCCTTGAATACTTTGTTTCAATCTTCCAGTTTTTGATTCTTAGACTTTTGTGACAACTAGGCCTTACTGCTGACTTACTCAGGTACTGTTAGTGCAAAGCAGAGCCTGACAAATGAGAAAGGCATTCTTTTCAGGAAAAAGATAAAGAAATGGTCGTCATGAACACAATCTTGAAGGCAAGCATGGCCTGGAAAGCTGACTGTACCTTTGCGAAAAATAAAACAAAATAAAACAAAACAAAAAACTACTCCAGGGATGGCTGGGTAGCTCAGTCAGTTAAGCATCTCACTCTTGATCTCAGCTCAGGTCTTGATTTTAGGATTTTGAGTTCAAGTCCCGCCATGGAGCCTACCTACTTAAAAAGAAAAAAAAAAAAAAGAAAAAGAAAAGGGAAACCTACTCCAATCTGGAGGTGGCTTTTAGATCAGCTGCTCAATTGTCCTGGGAATTCCCATTCTCCCGTGCTAAATTCCCTATTTCTTTGATAGTACATAACTTGGTAAATGGCATCCTCTAATGCTCATTAAGTAGGAGTGCACAAGAAATAACTTTTTGAGTCTTTGCATGTATGCAATATTATTATTCTACCATCATACTTACTTGATAGTTTTGCTGGGTATAGAATTCTATACTGAAATCATCCCACCCTAATTTTTGAAGGTATTGTTTCATAGTATTCTTATTTAAAGTATTTCCTGGGAAGTTATTTGCTATTATAGTTCTTGATTCATTGTAGGAGAATTCTGTCTGTTTCTCCCCTCTGAAAGCTTTTAGAGCATTCTCTGGGTTTCTGAATTTTCACAATGATGTGTGTTGGTATGAATTATTTTACAATTATCATATTGGATACTAAGAATTCTTTCAATCTGGAAACTAGTTTCCTTCAGTTACACAAACTTTCTTTGTACTATTATGTTGATAATTTTCTACCATTGTATTTTTTCTCTTTTCTCTTTATGGAATTCCAATTATTTGCATGTTGAATCTCCTGCACTCGTCCTCTATTTTTGTATCTTTTCTCTCTCATTCCAAGCTCCTTGCCTTCCCCTAAACCCTCTGCCTAAAAAATGTCCTTAACTCTTTCAAGCCAATTACTAATTCTAAATTTTATTTTTATTTTCTAGGACTCTTGTGTTTCTCTTCTTATAACCTTTTAATCATTTCTTATCTTTGTTTCAAAAATGCAGTTATCTTCTTTTAGTTCTCTGAAGCTATTAAATATAGTATTTTTTAAAAGTTTTCATCTGGTCTCTGTATTATCTCTGTTTCCTCTTTTCCTCTGAGTTTGTTTCTTTCTTAAATTTTTTGGGGGGAGGGGCAAAGGGAGAAGGAGGGAGAGAGCACCTTAAGGAGGCTCCATTCTCAGTGTACAGTCCAACATGAGGCTGTCTCACAACTCTGAGACCATGACCTGAGCCAAAACCAAGAGTCTGATGCTTAACTGGCTAAGCCACCCAGGTGCCCCTTTAATTTTTTTTTTTTTTAATAAACTTTCTTTTTAAGAGCAATTTTAACTACATAGCAAAATTGAGCAGAAAGTAGGGAGAGTTTCCACATACCCCTAACCCCAAACATGCACAGTCTCCACTACTGTCAACATTTCCCCTGCAGCAGTACATTTATTACAATCAGTGAACCTACACTGACACATCATTATTACCCAAAGTCCACAGTTTACATTACAGTTCACTTTTGGTGCTGTACATTCTATGAGTTTTGGCAAATGAATAATGACATGTATCCACTAGTAAGGTATCTCCTGCATTTGTCCTCTATTTTTGTATCTTTTCTCTCTCATTCCAAGCTCCTTGCCTTCCCCTAAACCCTCCGTTTCACTATCCGCAATATCCTCTGTGCTCTACCAGTTCATTTCTCCTTCCCCTCTAGCCCCTGGAATCCACTGGTCTTTTTACTGTCTCCATAGTTTTTTCTTTTCTAAAATGTCATAGAGTCAACCATTTTTTAAAAAGTAGGCTCCACACCTAACATGGGGCTTGAACTCATGAAAGTGAGATCAAGAGCTGCATGCTCTACTGGCTGAGCCAGCCATATGCCCCAAGAATGTCATATAGTTAGAACTGTACAGGATGTAGCCTTTTCAGATTGGATTCTTTCCCTTAGTAATATGCATTTAAGGTTTCACTATGTCTTTTCATTGCTTGATAGCTCATTTCTTTTTAGTGCTGAGTAATATTTCATTGTCTGGATGGACCACCATTTATCCATTCACCTACCAAAGAACAACTTGGTTACTTCCAAGTTCTGGCAATTATGACCAAAGCTGGTTAAATATCCATGTGCAAGTTTTGGTGTCACATAAGTTTTCAACTCATTTAGATACCTAGTAGTATCATCTAGATCTGGTAGTACATCTGGTAGATCAAATGGGAGCCTCTACACCTTTCCATCAGGGTCTTCACGTCTTGTGTCAATGTTCTACCTTCAAAATTATAGAATGGGTGCTTCCTCACATTTGGAGCTTGCATTTGGAGTACAAGGGGAAAAAATGAGTTCACCATAACTCCAGGATCTTTGACCCAAGCAACTAAAAGGAAGATGCTATCATCTACTTAGATGAGAAAAGAGTGGAAGGTATAGATCGGAAGTACAAAACTGGAGAATTCTGTTAACTTGGGATATATATATTAGTATCCAAGTGGAGATGTCATGGAGGTGGTTGGATATGAGACTGAAATTCAGGGGAAGAGATTCAGGCTAAGGACATAAATTTCTGGGTCACCATGAGCCCTAGTGAGTATAAAAGAAACTAGAGGAAGAGTCCTGGGGTACTCCAGTGTTTAGAAGATGGAAAGATGAAGAATATTCAACAGAGAAAAAAGAGGAGTATTCAGAGAAATAGGACAAAAACCAGAAGCGTGTAAATAAGTGTCACACAGAGGAAGGAACAACTAACTACCAAATGCTGCTGAACGATCAACCAAGTTGAAGACTGACAACTGACTGCTGGATTTAGCAACTAAATGTAAGTCACTGGTACAATAATTCCAATGGAATGATGGTGGAAAGCCTAACTGAAGTTGGTTCAAAAGAGAATAAGAGAAGGGAAATCAGACAGAGATAGAATAAGAGAGGGAAACTTTCTGACATAAACAAGTCTTCTGAAGAGTTTTGCTATGAAGGTATGGGGCATATTGAAGGAATGTAGAGTCATTCTTAAAATGGAAGAAATGACAGATTTTCTGTAAGCTGATAGGAAGAAAACAAAGGAACAAAGATGATAAAAAAGAAGTGTGAAGGGAGAGTGTGACTGGAGGGATGTAGGTGAGAGCAGATGTGATCAGAGCAGAAGTAGAGAAGCTGACCTTAGATAAAAACACTAAGAGTTCCTCCAAAGTAAGTGGTGGCAAGAGCTTATAATGTTCATTTATGATTCCTTCTATTTTCTCAGTGAAATAGAAAGTGAGGATATCAGCTAAGATTGTAATCAAGGAGAATGTGTTCAAGGCATCATCTCCTAGACAGAAGACTAAGCACGTGAATGAACTAAGGAAGTTAATGAAGATTGTGTGATAGTGTCATAGGTCCACTAGACACCGAATTATAGTGATAGCAATCTGCGAGATTGTGTGTTTTTCTTCAGGAACATTCAGTTGCACAGGTGCATGTGTGAAGTAGGCAGAGTCACATTTAACCATGGCTGGAGTTTTGCCAGAGGAGTAGGATGATAAAAGAGAGGAGCAAGGGAGTGCTTGTAATAACATACCATGAAATTTCAAATGGAAAAAGGGGGCTATATGGACAAGAGAGTAAGGGAAAGTACAAAGGTGGTAGGACCAATGAACTCCCTCCTGCTGACAGTAATGTGCAGACCAGAGAAGGGGCCCTATGGGTTTATTCCCTAAGTACAGAAGTTTCCCCAAAGAATCACAATAAGCCAACTGTTTCTGAGACAGCAAAGTGTATAACATCTTGCAAACTTCAAGGGTTTTGCATCAGTGAGAACTCATAGTAAAAGCTAGCATTGACCAAAGACTTGGCATTTTATATACGTTACTGTATTTCATTCTCACAACAATCCCAAAAGGAACGATTATTATTACTGTTTAATAGATAACAAACTAAGGCTAGAGAGATTAAGGTACCGTATATGCTACCTCTGTTCCCCGAAACAGTCTTAGGAGAACTCAATTCCTATATAAAATCCAAAACAGCAGAATTTCACAAGAAGAAATCCTTTATTTTTATAAAGATAAACATTCCTCTTGTACTCCAGGCAAATAAATGAAGTTATTTTGTAAAGACTTAGGAAAGCCCTTTCTCTGACCAATCAATTTGATCTAATACTCCTTTATGACAGTCCAATACATTGAAGAAAAATTTTCTCTAGTCTTTTATGTGTGTGCATATGTGTATATATATATACATATATATATATACATTTTTTAAAAGCCTACCTCCATAGAGAACTTTACAACGACTGAAGGAATTCAACAGAATACAGGTGCATCAATGTATATGAAGAACCATGAAGAAGTTAGTTCTTGGACCAAGTAAGCTACAAAAATAAAGGAAAAAGAAAAAAGAGAAAGAAACAGAGGTTTTCAGTTCATACATCCTAAAGTAAAAGAAACCAAGACAGTGTCAGAATTTTAAAGTTAAATATAGATGAACTGAAGGAGAAAAAAAAATTAGCATTACTTGGAAATCTTCCTAAATTGAATATTACTCCCAAATAATTGAAATTAATAAAGCATGTTATAACACTTTTTTAATGAAGACATAATTGCCATATGGTTGACTAAAATATTACTCTTTCAGTAGAATCCATAATAAAATAACCTATTAAGATGTTAAAACTACCACAGTTAGGTAAAAATAATTTTGTCACACAAAGAAGCAGAATTTCAAAACATGTCATTAAAACTCCAGTCAAGTTTCAGGCGGATTCATAGACACCTATTTAATGCTATTATTCCTGAATTTGGAACGTTCTTATGAATACCTTTTACTTTCAGATTAATATCACTGCATTGTTTCCTAGTATGTTCACTGTTTGCACTGTTACCAAAGCTCCTTGAAAACAAAAGCACACATTTGCAGGTTGGATGGCCAAAGGCGCTGGTACAAGATATAGCTGTGAACTGTGGATCCTAAATCAGTTTTGCATAAGAATCACCAGGAGGACTTTTAAAAACATATTTCTTAATTGCACCTCAGATTCCTGGAATGAGAATCCCCATGATTTATAAATCGCTATTTATAAAAAGATCTGCAGGTATGTCTGATACATAGACAGATTAAATAGAGTAGAGCTGAGGATTTAGAACTATGCTCTGGAGAGTCTTAAAATTCTCAAGAAATACCTTTGGGCTTCTCTCACCTGTTCTAGTCAGAATAATCACATTTTTATCTATTTTATGTAACTATTCTGCTTCTTCAAGTCTGAAAACTACAAAACTGATAGAGCAAAGTGAATTCACCCACATAAGAATTAAACTCATAATTCTACCATCAAAACTGACCTAATCCAAACATAAAAGAGACCATATAGATAAAAACATCAGGATTGAGAGACAAAGACCATGTGTTAATGCCATTTGAAAAACTCTATTAAAACAGTTCTGTAATTCATATATTTTTATTCATTGCAACTGAAAAGAACTGAATACATGACTGAATTAAATAATAAAGTTCCAAATGGTAAAACGCATATACACCTCTATATTGTTTTAATTGCATATAATTCTGTCAAAAACTACCTTCTTCTAGACTTGCAATTAAAAATATAAAACTATCTAAATAAATCCAAAGTTTAGTGACCTTGCCTCCTACAGAGCAGGCTTGGAATAAATCTGATAAGGTGTTCTCCTTGGGGGAAATAATCACCCGAGGAGATATATGGTCAGAATAAACACCTGTCTATTGTTTCCCCATAAGATAAAGTTTGGATTCTTTAAACACCTTGCAGGTGCTTCCCCTAATCTAATCTACTGAAATCTAGAAAACTATGCTGTGTGCTGTAGAGAAAGGCAGGTAAGTTTCCTCCTCTCATTCTGTCCTTAAATATTCTCCTAGGATTGGCCTTTTGAAATTCTCCAGTTCAACCACCCTACCTAAGAATAATAATATGCCTGCTGGAAATTAAATTTGACACATCCACCCCTATCTGTGGTTATCATCTCAAGGGGCTGCTTCAACAAATGACCCAGGACAATATTTTTACTCACCTGTCTGAATGCACATACTAAGCAGGAGGTGAACTGAGTAAGAAGCCAGGACAGCAACTATCAACAGCAAAACACTGAAATATAAAAGAGTACATGGTCATGGGGTGCCTGGATGGCTCAGTGGGTTAAGCCTCTGCCTTCAGCTTAGGTTATGATCTCAGGGTCCTGGGACCGAGCCCCGCATCAGGCTCTCTGCTCAGTGAGAAGCCTGCTTCGCCCCCCTTCTCTGCCTGCCTCTCTGCCTACTTGTGATCTCTCTCTGTCAAATACATAAATAAAATCTTTAATAAAAAAAAAAGTACATGGTTAAATCCCCATAAAGTTTCCTTTTTTGAGGTATTTCATTACAAAAACAAGTTTTTTTCACATTCAAATGTTCATAGGGACTATCTTCTGAGTAAGTGAATTATGGTCACTCAAGAAAACACTCTGTATTCACCAACTTTTATTTAAATGAAAATATACTGCTTTTAGATTTAAAAAAAAAAAACAAATTTTACTTAAAACATAAACAATTTTCTCCTTCAGCACTCTTGTCTGCTGACTGCTGGCTCAGCCATTCAGTGATCTTGCAGTATTTCCCTTTTATAACTATTTCTTCCTATTTTAAGTCTAAACAGAAGTTTTAGTTGTGAAATCTCATTCTCTTCTTTTTCCTTCCCTCCATCCCTCCTCTTCTAATGACTGTACCTCCATATCATACCTTCAACTATAATTTTGAATTAAGACAGCATTTCCTAGGGCAACCTGGGAGGCTCAGTTGGTTGAGCATCCAACTCTTGGTTTCAGCTCAGGTCACGATCACAGGGCCGTGGGATGGAGGCCCAGGTATGGCTCCTCACTCAGTGGGGAGTCTGCTGAAGATTCCTTCTCTCTCCCCACCCACTCACATATTCTCACCTTCTCTCTAAAATAAATAAATCTTTTTTAAAAACGGCATTTCCTAGCATTCATTAAACACATATACGCTCGCCAAACCAAACAAAAGCAGTTAACACACATCTATTGACACAATTTCAAAAGGTGCAAATAATGTAATAATTAGGATCCTTGTACCAAAAGTGTAAAAAGAGACAACATGCGTAATTTCCTACTTCTTCTCAGGAGGATACTAACAAGACAAGCTTCTTAGAAAGCTGGCACTAGTGGAGTGCCCCAGAAGTTGAAGAAATTCTTCTAGGTCTACTTAATACCTGTTACGAAGTAGCAAAGCTGAGAGGTACACCTGTCATTTGTATACAAGTACACTAGTCAGTACACTTGAGGCCTCACAAAATAACTGTTTGGTAACACTAAATAGAAAATCTGATATGATTCAATAAGGACATGTTCCGTGGTATACATCTGCACGCAGATTTTAAAAAGGGAATCCAAAAATAAGTCCTATGATTATGTCTTGCCTAAGATATCAAATACACTACTGAAGTTTTAAAATTATGAGAGTTTGTTAAGAAACAAAACAAGCAAAGAGGAGAAAAGAGAGAGAGAGAGAGAAAGACAAATCAAGAAACAGACGCCTAACTATAGAGAACAAACTGAGGGTTACCAGAGGGGAGGTGAGCGGGGAATGGGAGAAATAGGTGATGGGGATTAAGGTGTGTACTGTGATAAGCACTAGATGATGTATGGAATTGCTGAATCACTATACTGTACAACTGAAACCAATATAACACTGTATATTAACAATGGGAATTTAAATTAAAGCTTGTAAAAAATTATGAGGTGCACCTAGCACTCAGAAGAGCGTGAGACTTCATCTCAGGGTTGTGATTTCAAGTCCCATATTAGTGTGGATTCTACTTAAAATTTTTTTTTAATTTTTAAAAATTATGAAAGGTTGTGCACATAACCAATTATAAAAACAAGTCGGGGTGAAGTTGTGCCTGGATGATACAGTTGGTTGAGCATCTCACTTTTGGTTTCAGCTTGGGTCATGATCTCAGGGTCATGGGGTGGAGCCCCAGATCAGGCTTCTGGCTCAGCTTGAGATTCTCTCTCTCTCCCTCTGCCCCTCCTGCTTGCACATGTGCTCTCTCTCAAATAAATAAATCTTTTTGTTTAAGTTGCATTACTTAAAAACCGGTTGCTTATCAAGAAATGCAAAATAAAAGCAGAAAATAAACCTAATGGGCCACAATTTTTATTTTAAATTTCCTGGTAAAATAGATCTGCTTCTACTGATAAAGAAAACAAATGATAAATGCTAAGGATAAGGTCTAGTTCTAAAGGATTTGAGTTTAGCAGGGTAACGAACTTGCAAACAAATCATTATAACACATTATAATAACAGAATAAATACACAAAGTACTACGGAAACACAGAAAAGCCAAGGATTTCTCTTTTGGGCCAACTGAAATGAGTTAAGTCTAGATGAAAAGCAATAGACACAGAACACATGTCTAGACTCAGGGAAACAAGACTACCTAACAGCAGGAAGACAGGAGAAGATGGAGAGAAATGAAAAGATTATGAACTTTACACTCACAAAATTGCTATTTATAGGTAATCTGTATGGCTGATAAACTTTAATTCACTTTGGCCAACTTGGCACAACAAATAGCCACTCCTTGGAGTGCCTGGGTGGTTCAGTCATTAAGCATCTGTCTTCAGCTCAGGGGTCATGATCCCAGGGTCGTGGGATTGGGCCCCACATCAGGCTCCTAGCTCAGTGGGAAGTCTGCTTCTCCCTTTCCTATTCCCCCTGCTTATATTCCCTCCTCCCTCTCTCTTTCTCTGTACGCCAAGTAAATAAACAATATCTTAAAAACAAACAAAAAAACAAACAGCCCCTCCTTAAGGTTTTTATAAGCAAGTGTGGATCAAGTTTCCATTTTTTAAAATTGGCCACACTTCTGGATAAAAAATACAAATTATATCGCATCCCTCCAAGCTACAGACTAGCAACAACATAAGAGAAGCAGGAAAATGCCAAAACCCCAGAAATAATTTAACTAGACACCATGTAACACTAGCTCTGGAGCCTCTTTGCTTCTTGGTGTACTATCAAAACGGGGGAAAAAATAAAAGTAACACTAAAAGAAGAAGAAGGAAAAAAACAAAAACTCACCTAAATCCAAGGATGCCAGTATGAGCCATAACATAAGCTAAGCCAAGGATGCCACTTCCCATGATGGCATTCGTCAGATTAAACACAGAAAAACCAAATGAAACACCTGGGGATCCCTGTCTGTAAATTTCCTGCAAGCACACAAATTTAGTAGTGTTAAATGTTTGGATGGTGAAGTTCCAATTTCATCACGAAATGAATGACAAGTTATGGGTAAAGTTTCCTGCAAACCACAGGCACCGTGGGTTCCTTTCTTCCCTTCCCACCACCCACTAGTGAGGGCCAGGAATCTCGTTTCCTAGAAAAATCATCTCCACGAGTACAGAGCCCAGGCAGACTTCAGGAAAAGCCATGACTAGCCTTGTGACTGCAAAAGATGAAGATAGGATAGGAATGAAGTGGGACAGAGAGAAGGGAGATGGCCTCAGCCCATGTGATTACTGAAGAATTCCTGAGTCAGCTTGAGGCTGCTGTAGACAAGGTTGCTCCCCAATTACTAGGACTGCAAAAGTAATCTCTATATATTTAAGAATTAAGTCAGCTCAAATGCAAGGATGGTCAGGAATACCTTGCAATGACGATATAATAAATAGAAACAATTCACGTTGCTCTACCGAAGATACCCTTGAAAACATCCTCTCCCAAAACAGCATTTGGGAGCAAAGTCTAGAAACTGTTAGAGTGCAGGGGCTTGAGTTAAAAGGCCAAAGACCCATTGCACAGGCTTTAGGGTCAAGGAAGTGCTTATGTGCTTTACACCAGGCCACCTCCGTTCCTTCACCGCTAAGGCTCTCTGTATGAAGATGTTTCTAGGCACCCAATGACTAAGTCTAGAAAAGAAAAATCTCGTGACTCTGGCAAAAACCTCATAAGACTGGTGGACGGAACAGGAAGTCCACAGAGACACTAAGGAACAGCACTGAGTTACATAACGTTAGGGCTGCTCATCCAGTCATCGTTTTCCACCTGTGCCTGCTGCGCCTTCTTTCTGGGCCCTGTTATGCGACTAGCACATCCATGCACTCCGCCCAGTCTCATCGGCGTCTGGATGCTGCCTTAGCGCCCCACGCCCCACGAGTCAGGCTCCAGCTTCTCCCTTCTCCCCGCGCCGCACCCCCACCTCCTTCTTTCCCCGGTCTTCTGTGCCAGGCATTTCAGGGAAGCCCGGACGCCTTCAGCACCGGGAAGCTAGCAGAGGCCACTTACGTTGCTTAGCAACGGGCTCAAGTCTTCCGCCTCCGCCTCTTCAGGCTGCTGGGCAGAGACGTACCAGCTCCGCTCAGCGTTGACGATCCCCCAGGGTGCCTCCATGCTGCTCGCTGGCCGACTACCAGATCCATCTGGGAGATACCACCCCAACCCTCCAGTCGTTAGTCGCGTCGGAGGCGGGGCTGTAGGACCGGCCCTTCCGGGTTTCCGTACCTAATTCAGCGAGGCGAAGAAAGGAGGGAGTAGACGCGACCTGATGACGCTCGTCTCTTGGTGGCGAACGGTGATGATGTCATCGAGGGCCAGCCTTTCCACGAGTGACCCGTTTCCGACCCGCACCAGAGCCTGAGAGGGGTGTAGTCTTGGAGTCAGCCGCGGAGCGACGCCGGGAATTGGGATGGTGACGTTGGTGAGGTGGTGAGCGCAAGGCCCCTGAACGGAGAGGCTGATGGTCGGGTGGCAGTACCCGGCCACCAAGGTCTGCTCTCCGCCGCAAGAACGTTGTGAGGTCACCTATCGCCTGGGTGTTGAGCCTAGGTCCGAGTAGTTGCTAGGAAGGAATGAGTTTAATCTTTTCAAAAGCTTTCTGAAAGAGCCTTTCGTTTTACACGTGGGAAGCCGAGACTAGGGTTAAGAAATTACAAGATCACACAGCTGGCTTACTGCTAGACCGAATTTGAACCCTGACTGTGAAGTTCGAAAATTGCGTTACGGGGTCCGGGACAGGGCCCTTTCCCTACCGGTTGGTTCTTTGGTATTTTAGAAGGTAAAGTGAATAACTGATACTGTTAATGTAGTGGGCATATAAGACTTAGCCAATACTAGTCCTCCGAATACCGAAACCTCAAGTCATCGACTTTGGTAGGAAAGCGTTGAAGACAGACAACCCAGCAATACTAGCAATATATTAAGACCACAGGCTCTGAAGTCAGGCCGACCTGGCTTTTCATCCTTGCTCAGCCCCCTTAAAGCACCGAGACTGGGTGAATTAACCTACTTCTGACCTTTTAGTATGCTCGTTTACTAAATAAGGATGTGATATCACACACCTGGCAAGATTGACAGTGTGTTGTAAAGCATGTAGCACTCCTAAGAATATCCTAGTAAATATTGCCATTGGTAACAGTCATAAAATTAATGACCATTTCATTTAGAGATTATCTTTTAACTTAAATCACAGCCTTCTAATTCCACATGTATAGAAAATTGTGGGTGGAGAGGTTCATTGACTATAGGGAAGCTGATGGATCACTAAGCCTTGTTGTGGCTGCAGGTGATTTGAAGCTGCAAATTTACTACTAATAAAAAACAATGTATCATGGAAAAGATAGTATACTTGTCACACATTACTAAAGTTTTAGTTATCAGCATTTAGCAGGTTGTTTAAAACGGGAGAATTTTAGGGGCACCTGGGTGGCTCAGTGGGTTAAGCCCCTGCCTTCAGCTGGGGTTGTGGTTTTGGGGTGCTGGGGTCCTGGAATCAAGTCTCGCATAGGGCTCTCTGCTCAGCGGGGAGCCTGCTTCCCTCCCTCTCTCTGCCTGCCTCTCTACTTTTGATATCTGTCAAACAAATAAATCTTTTTTTAAAAATGAGAATTTTAGATTTTTTCCAAGATTTTATTTATTTAGGGGGGGGCAGAGGAAGAGAATCTCCAGCAGACCTCCCGCTGACCGAGGGGTCTGATACAGAGCTCAGTTTCATGACCCTGAGATCATGATCTGAGCCTAAATGAAGAGCCCCACACTTAACTAAGCCACCCAGGCACCCCTAGAATTTTATTCTTAACCTATTGCGCACATATAAGTTTGTAATTTTATGGTATTTTTTAAAAATCCATCCTTTTTTAGGATCTTACCGAGGCCATTTGGATTCTCAAGAATACTTTTCAAAGTGGAAAACTGTAGAATATCTGAATCAGAATCACTGACTCCACTATCTTGGACATCACAAATACAGAAGCATAGCAGAGCACCTTTCTTGTTGGATCAAAGAAAAAAATTCTCAACTATGCCTGAAATAGAAACAGACCAGAGAGACTCTGAATTGTTTTCACCACCCTCTAATGTTCGAGGAATGACAAAACTTGATAGAACAGCTTTTAAAAAGACAGTAACCATCCCAGTGCTTAAAGTTAGGAAAGAAATAGTCGATAAATTGATGCGATCCCTTAAAAGGGCAGCACTGCAGCGCCCAGGCATAAAACGTGTGATTGAAGATCCAGAAGATGAAGAAAGTAGACTAATTATGTTGGATCCCTATAAAATATTTACTGATGACTCCTTTGAGAGAGCAGAACTCAGTATTTTAAAGCAGCTTAATGTCAATCCACAGATTTCTAAATACAGTTTGGAACTAACTTATGAAAACTTTAAGTCAGAAGAAATCTTGAAAGCTGTGCTTCCTGAAGGTCAAGATGTGACTTCAGGTTTTAGCAGAGTTGGACATATTGCCCATCTGAACCTTCGAGATCATCAACTACCTTTCAAGCACTTAATTGGTATGTGTCTTAGTAACATTCATGTACTAAGTAGTAATTAGCAAGTTCTAATTTTAGTTCTTAAAATTATTTGATGTCAAATTACAGAAGTAGGACATTTTATCATTTTAATTTTAAACTGGATCTTGGGCTACACACCCTCTCTTTTAAGACCAGTTTTGAAATATTCTTCCCCAAGTGACAGTAAAGCTCTAAGAATCAGTTCAGGCTTTTGTGTATACAACATACAAGCATAGATTAAACTCACATCTTCAGCTTTGGCAGAATTCTTTGGCATCTTGTCATTTTGGTACACAGAACTTATTAGGCCCTCAGAGCTATATTGAATTCTAGGTTTCTTAAATTTGAGTGTTTTACCATCAAAAGTGCAAGACAGTGTTTACTCATGCTTTGATTCAACTGATTGTCTTCTGTATGTTAGGCACCATACTTTTTTAGTGCCCTTAACCTTTTTAGAAATGATGCTTTTGTGTGTTGTACCTCTTTAAGCCTTCACGTTTGAGCCTGGGTCCTTTATCCTTTGGGATAAGAAAGAAGACTAATCACGATTGCAGGTATCCCTTTACAAATATTGATGTCTATGTATTCTCCAGATCAAATTTTTTTAATGTAGAGTAATTGTCAGAATTTATGGGAATTATTTTCACCTTTAAAATATAGTTCTCAGGGGCGCCTGGGTGGCTCAGTGGGTTAAGCCGCTGCCTTCGGCTCGGGTCGTGATCCCAGGGTCCTGGGATCGAGCCCCACATCGGGCTCTCTGCTCAGCAGGGATCCTGCTTCCCTCTCTCTCTCTGCCTGCCTCTCCATCTACTTGTGATTTCTCTCTGTCAAGTAAATAAATAAAATCTTAAAAAAAAAAAAATATATATATATATATATAGTTCTCAGTATTTTGCATGGGTTGAATTTTAGAAATATGCCGTTATGCATTTCATTGGTTCTTATTGATGATAGGGGCTGATAATACATAGTGATAATATAATAAATATCTAAGCAGATCTTTATATGTATAACTGGGCACAAATGTCAGGATAAGCTTTGCTGTGAGTCATTACTTGTCATAAGTCAAACATACCTTTCAGCATCCCTATTTTATAAAGGAGCACTCATAGATTAAAAGTGAAACATTTTCATACAATGGCAATTTTAAAGCAAGACAGTGTTTACTCATAGACTATAGACTTTCAGAATTGGTTTTGGTTTTTTTATTTCATGCCTCATTTCAAGCTACCATACCTTAAAAATTGAGTTCTGATACCTGAAGTGGAACAGGATAAGAACAATGATTGGCTGGAGTTTATTAGTACTATCATATTTAAAATCAGTTATCTAATTATCAGGAAGAAACTGGACAAATTTTTATTATATATCAGGGTATTTGTATTTTTGAGTACTTTTTACTAGCTTACAAATCAAGTTATTTTTGTGCAGTGAGATAGCATGTAGATTCTTATAAATTTCTTAAGTGCTGACAAAAAAAAGGTAGACTTTAATTGAGGGGCATCAATATACCATTTCTGGTGTGTTTTATTATTTTGTAGCTTTTCTGGCTCTGGCAAATATTTGACAAAAACAATTTAAGTAAATGAACACTGAATTTAGATAAGACTCTAAAGATCTATTTTTTTTAATATTTTATTTTTTTATTTGATAGAAAGTGTGCAAGAGAGTAGGTGGGAGGGGTAGAAGGAGAGGAACAAGCAGATTTCCCACTGAGCAGGAACCCTGAGATCATGACCTGAGCTGAAGTCAGATGTTTAACCAACTGAGCTACCTAGGCACCCTAAAAATCTATGTTTCTTTTATTTGAAAACTTATTTTCCTGTCATATATTTCCAAAGCGAAGGCATCTTTCTGTTTCAAGCACACAGTAAAGAAGACATTTGATTTGGGGCCAGTGAGGACAGACTGGTGATTTCTGAGATCTTTGTTGCCCATGGTCCTTACATCTCTTCTTTCTGTGTTTTACCTTATGGTCTCCCTTTTTGATTATTGTTGTGTATTGGTCCATTTGAGATTTAGTAAAAAAAAAAAAAATTTTTTTAAAAAGGAAAAATATTAAGTAGATCCAAACTCCTTGAAAATTTTTTTTTCTTTTTTTTTTCCCCAAATACTTTATTTATTTGCAGAAAGAGAGAGCGCACAACTATGGGGAACAGCAGAGGCAGAGTGAAAAGCAGGCTCCCCGCCTACCTGATCCCCCTGGGATCATGATCTGATCTGAAGGCAGACACTTAACTGACTGAGCCACTCAGATGCCCCTCGAAAATTTTTCTTTAAAAATGTACCCATAAGGGGCTCTTGGGTGGCTCAGTGGGTTAAACCGCTGCCTTCGGCTCAGGTCATGATCTCAGGGTCCTGGGATGATCGAGTCCTGCATCGGGCTCTCTGCTCAGCAGGGAGCCTGCTTCCTCCTCTCTCTCTCTCTCTCTCTCTCTCTCTGCCTGCCTCTCTGCCTACTTGTGATCTCTGTCAAATAAATAAATAAATAATCTTTAAAAAAAAAAAGATTTAAAAAAATGTACCCATAAGGTTTTTTTGTATTTGTATTGGAGGTGACACTAACTTTACTAATCTGTTGAATTTTTAGCATTGTATGCCACTCTATAGGTGCAATTTTTGTCTATAAACCAAAAGAAAATTGTTTATTTCCATTTCATATATTGTTTTATTTTGTGACCAACTGGCAGTATTTATTACGAATTCTTATCTTTCAGGCCAAGTTATGATTGACAAAAATCCAGGAATCACCTCAGCAGTAAATAAAATCAATAATATTGATAATACATACCGAAATTTCCAAATGGAAGTGCTATCTGGAGAGGAGAACATGATGACCAAGGTATGGAGTATTTTATTGTCTCCTAGTTACATATTATATTGATTAATGTTTAGAATCTTAAAAAGATGACAAAGATTAAAAATATTTATAATAATCCAGTATTGATGAGAATGTGAGCATTTATATAGCCTTTTGATGGAAGTGCAAATTTGACAGATACTCAGGAAGAATATATGGTAATATATTGCTGTTTTGAATACGTACGTTCTCTGACCTATCATTGCATTTACAGGAAGTTATCTGAAGGATAAAACTGGACAAAATTGTAATGCTGTATGTACTAGGTTCTTCATCATCATTTTTATAATAACAAAACAGGAATGGAAACAATCTAAATTTTCATCAGCGAATTGATCAAATTTTGGCATATAGAATAGTATATAGAACATCGCTCTATTTTAACTAAGTATTTATGTAAATATGCATGTATATTAGTGGGCATATTTTTATTTGATGTAGTTACTAGTGACCTTTGTTCTCATCTTTATACTTTTCTACTGAGCACATATTTCTTTTATAAGAAAAATCTATTTCAAAGAAAAAATATTTTTAATATGTGGGAACAGATACCTGGTACCCCTAAAATCTCATCCTCTACCCCCAAAATCCTCTGAAGTGCTGGAGAATATAAACTTTTTTTAAGCCAAAAGTCTTAGATGATTATATATTAACATTATACGAAATTTTATACCCAAGCTAGGAAATAGGTTAAACTCTCTCCATAACGTGACAAAAATTTTAGTAACAAAGTCCTCTTAAAATGTAAGATACGTCTTTTTGTTTGTTTCTTTCAAGTTTTTATTTAAATTCTAGTTAGTTCACATATAGTGTAATGTTGGTTTCAGGAGTAGAATTTAGTGATTCATCATTACATATAATACCCAGTGCTTATCACAAGTGCCCTCCTTAATGCCCATCACCCATCTAGCCCCTCCCCTTCCAACCTCCCCTCTAGCAACCCTCAGTTTGTGCTCTATAGTTAACAGTGTCTTAGGTCTACTTCCCTTTTTCCCCCTCCCCCTACATTCATCTTTTTTTTTTCCTTGCATTCTAAATATGACTGAACATTCTCATGGCACTTGTCTTTCTTTGACTGACTTACTTCTTTTAAACAGGATTTTGTAAAACTCAGGAGAGAGTTTATGCAAAATAATTATTTTTTAAAGGTTCTGGGACACATAAGCTTAGGTGAATATTTCAGGTATAATATTATTTCTCCATAATTTAATTGTAGCTGAATATTAAAATACCATTTACTACACACTTACTATTAGGCCTTAGCTAATGTTTTAAATACAACATATTTTAAGAAGCCCACAAGATAATGGTTATTCTTTTTAATATTCTCTTTATGCAGGTAACAAGGTATGACTGAGTAGGGTGTTGGGAGCCAGGCTTCTGACTCCAGAGTAGCCTTTCCCTGTATAAAACCTCCATGGCCTACTGCTTGTATGTAGTACATAGTATTACATACATGTAGTTACATGTGAGATTTGAATGTGAATCCTTTGCTGGTATCACTGCTTATCTCAGCACGCACTGATTGAATACTACATGTTCTTCATTTGCTACCAAGCTTTACGATAGCAGGTGGCATCCTTCTCAGAGCTCTAAAAGTTCTGAGAAACTTATATAATTTTTGAAATGGTTTCTGACTGATTTCTTAAGTCAACTAAAGTTTGTTCTTAGGGTCTATTTAATACTTAACATTTATACCATAAACGTAAAGGCTCACCCAGTATAATTTCTTTGCTCCAAATAGAATCACATTTAAGTTTGACTTTAGGAGCTCATGCAGCATATAAGTACTTTGTGTGTATATTGTGAGTAAAAAGATACCTGAAAGTTAATTGGGCTGAAAGTAATGCTGAGTAGGTGAGTGAGATACCAGAGACAGTGTGAGTAAAATCAGAAGGATACTTAGAATTATTTTTTTTTTCAAACTAGTACTGTGCTTCACATTAAAAAGGGGGAATAGAAAAGATATTTCAGGAAAAGCTTCCCAAGACATATTCAGAACCTTCCAGGTTTTAGTTGGCAGAATAATGAAGGAACATTTCCAATTCTGGAGCCTTAACATGGCCAGAGCATCTGATGTGGTTGGGATGAAAAAATATTTACACAAATTTGAAGGCAGAATATTCCATGAAGGCAGAATATAGAAAATATTTATCTCTACCAGATTTATAGAACTTACAAACTTTTCTTGCCCTTTTATTCTTCATCCATTAAAATAAGGGCTGAACCAATTTAGAAAATACTCAGGTTAATAAAGACTTAATTTTTTACAAAAAAAATAAAATAAAATAAGGGCTGAAGTCAGATTCCATGACTATAATTTTAATTTTGTTTTCTGTCGTGTTTATGATAGCCCCCCCCAAAATGTCATTAAGTCTTAAATGTGTTTCAAGACTTAGCTTCATTGTATAAATTTAGTTTAATCCATGAAAACTCAAATTTGGGAAAAGAGAAAATAGCAGAATGATTTGTTCTATACACTGGCTCTAATATGTAGTCATGAAACTTGCAATGTCCATGTAACTATCTAAAAACATAGCAAAATACCCCCAAATTCACTGGTGCATGACACATCTATCATGCCTCCCTCTTACAAACTGAAAACTAAGGAAGCTTATTTGCTGAGTGGAAGTGCTATCTGCAACTTAGGTAGTCATTGTGAAGATGTGTGTGGTGTGTTGTTTCAAATTATAGGTTTATTCCTCTCTCCATTGGGTGACAAAATAGAGTATGATTAAGCCAGTCAGCTGGCCTGTCTGAAAAATTCCTCATGTGATTTGGGAACCACTTTATGACCCCATTAGAATGAGATGGAGAGCCATTTGGCTTTAAAGAGTTGAATTTTCTCATGTCAAAGTCTAATGTGGGTTGTTAACTGGCCTCAAGGATAGCATAAACACCAGAATTATAATTAAAATGCACTGTTATTTTCTATTAAATGTAAATGTATGTGTGTGGGTATATCCATTCCAGTATTCATGGCTGGAATTTAAGACTAATCAGGTTAATCAAAGTATAATACTTCTTTCAGGTTCGAGAAAACAGCCACACCTATGAATTTGATTTTTCAAAAGTCTATTGGAATCCTCGTCTCTCTACAGAACACAGTCGTATCACAGAACTTCTCAAACCTGGGGATGTACTGTTTGATGTTTTTGCTGGGGTTGGGCCTTTTGCCGTTCCAGCAGCAA
The DNA here is from genome assembly GCF_964662115.1 of Mustela nivalis. NCBI lineage: Eukaryota > Metazoa > Chordata > Mammalia > Carnivora > Mustelidae > Mustela > Mustela nivalis. Next base: position 39,306,585 of record NC_139025.1, read on the forward strand.
AGAAAAACTGCACTGTATTTGCTAATGATCTCAATCCTGAATCCCATAAATGGCTGTTGCACAATTGTAAATTAAATAAAGTGGACCAAAAGGTGAAAGTCTTTAACTTGGATGGGAAAGACTTCCTTCAAGGACCTGTGAGAGAAGAGTTAATGCAGCAGCTGGGACCACTGTCAAAAGAAAGAAAACACTCTGTGCATATTGTCATGAACTTGCCAGCAAAGGCTATCGAGTTTCTCAGTGTTTTCAAGTCACTTTTAGATGGGCCACCATGCAGCACTGAGCTTCTTCCCATAGTGCACTGTTACAGCTTTTCCAAAGATCCTAATCCTGCTAAGGATGTTCAGCAACAAGCTGGGGCTGTGTTAGGCATTTCCTTGGAGGCATGCAGTTCAATTCACCCGGTAAGAAATGTAGCCCCTAACAAGGAAATGTTATGTATCACCTTCCGGATTCCTGCTGCTGTACTCTACAAGAACCAGACCCTAAATCTAGGTGAGCAATTTCTGGGAAATTAAATATAAAGTATAATGCCTTCATGGAGCTTTTTTAGTCTACATATATATTTTATTAATTAAATTTGGAAATATGTGAAACTAATTCTAGTTAGCTATTTCAATTCAGGATTCCTTGCTGCTCAGTTGTGACTACTTTCTCCCAATTTTACAAATTTTAGCATGGCATACACACTGTTCAGTCTAGTAGAAGACAGCTTCATTAAAATAATAAATCCATGGGAATGTTACTATTTCATGTATAAGTTGAATATTAAAAATCTTAAAAGGCCTATATTATTTGGTTTTTGAAAGTATTTTCCAATGTTAAGTATCTTACCTAATACAGGTTTTCTGGATTTGTTACAGAGAATCATGACGATCCACCTCTTAAACGCCAGAGGACAGAAAAATAAAGTCTTTTCAGAAGAAAAAACTCAAATTGCCTCAGTCACTTAATTGGAAAAAGTTTTCTGTTTCCCCACTAGACACTTACGTAATGAAATATAACTTGTATGGTTACATAAAATGTTAGCTATGAACTTTAGAATTGAACACTTCTGTTTTGCTCTTGCTGTCTTACAAGTTGAAGATTATCGAATTAGAATTTAAATGAAATAAATCTACTAAGCATATTTTATGTTACAGTCTTACAATCAATTATATCTAATTCTTTATTACATTTAAATATTGATTATCTCCTGGGAAAATAGGTTTTGAAGGTGGGATAATTGCATGCTAAGAAAGCACTAATACCATTTTGTAGTGATCCTCAGTTGAAGAGTGTGCCTAAATTTTATATAAGTACCCCAACCTATCACTATATAAGTCATAAAAATGAGATCATTAGATCAGGGATGGCAAACTATGCCTGGCAGGCCAAATCTAGCCTACCACTGGTTTTTGTATGGCAAATGACTGGAGATTGGTTCTTATATTAATCTTGAAAAATTAAATCTTGTGACATGAAAATTATATGAAATTTGAATTTCATTGTCCATAAATACAGTTTTATTGGAACACACCATGCTCATTTGTTTATATGCTGTCTGTGGCTGCTTTCATGCTATAACAGCAGCACAGTTACAACACAGACAGAAAGTGATTCTCAGCAGTTCATACTGCTGCTCACAGGGACATGATTCTAACTCAACACCATTTTGAGTGCCATGTAAATCGCCAAGCTATAATATCTTATTGCTAGTGTATATTCATTATTTCAAAACAAGAAAAGTGGACTTATGATGTACTTTTAAAAGCATAGTGGAGTGTGAACTATTTTGATACTGAATTAGGTAACAAAGCATATATACCGGAGCTAAAATACAATACATGTTGACATTACCAATAGCGGTACTCATCACAGATTTCCCTCACAAGCAAGCAACTGTCAGAAAAACTAGAAATTTAATCTGGAAATATCCGAACATAGAATTTCTTCATAAAATAAAAACTGAAAATGAGGGCGCAACTTGAAAGTAAGTCTCCAAGTGACACTTTTATAAGCCAAGCAAGGAGAGCCATTTACTGATGGTAAGTTTATTGTATTTGAATGCAGCAGCCAAAGAAATGTATCCAGAGAAAATTTGTTTAGGACTGTTGGCCTTTGGGCAAGAACAGTTGCTCAAAGAGTTTAGGATTTTGTGAGCAAAGTCAAGTCAATTAAAAGTAAATGAGCTTGACTCTTGCTGAGTTGACAGATGTTACTAATACTGCTCAGGTCTCATTTGAGACATCAGTGCTTAGTCTGAAGTTACTTAAGAATGAGCTTCTATGAATACTCTGCATGGAACAACTAGGGGGAGTATTTTTAAAGAAGGTGAGAAAACAATTCTGTACAACCAAAAGTGGCATCTGCTATGATGTGTTACAACCCAGTGGTTAAAATCTGCAGAGTAGAAAAAGACTTGGTTGGAAAAATATATAAAGCTTGTGAAAATGTAGCATATATAAAACCTGTGGTTATTCATTCTATTATTCACCAGCAAGTACCCTGCAGAAGACATTTGAACTGTCATGTGTCAATGGTGAATTTCATTTGCTTTCATGGATTCTAACCATGATTGAATTCTGTCAGAAACTGCTCAACCTGTTTGATTTTCTTAGCAATTGTGAAGTTTGAAGTTTTTTGAGCTCAGGGTCAAGACTGAAATTTTTCTTAAGAGCCTCTGCCTTGGGCTCAGGTCATGATCCCAGCGTCCTGGGATCCAGCCCTGCATTGGGCTCTCTGCTCAGCAGGGAGCCTACTTCCCCCCTCTGCCTGTCTCTCTGCCTACTTGTGATCTCTATCTGATAAAGAAATAAAATCTTAAAAAAAAAAAACAAAGAAGAACCACTCTTAAACATTCTAGAACGCTGAAAGGCTCTGGAAATTAGCTTTTGCTAATGGCATACTAGTATTTCTTAAAGATTTTAACCTATAATTATAAGGTTAAAATTATAATTTACTGTGAAACTGGTCATTTCAACAACTGACATTTGAATCACAGTATCTTGTGTTACACATTTCTCATGCTATTAAAAGTTAAAGATTTCCCTCAAATTAGCAGTGGATACATTTTCTGTGTTCAGCATTTTTGGGACCTTGGTGAAAATGCAAAGAAAGGAAATTTACATATTTCAAAATCCATTCACCTATAATTGAGCTTCTACCTTAAATTGGAAGTGATTAATGTACTATGTAATGACAATAAAGCAAATATCAAGGGAAGAATCTAACAGGTTTTACAAATGCCTTCCAAGTGATGAATATGCCCAGTTAAAATCTTATGCTTCTGGACTGATGCCAGTATTTGGCAGTATCTATTTGTGTGAAAATACATTTTTAGAGATAAAATGTGTAAAATCTTATTACAGATAACCATTAACAGGTGTTCATTTACAACTGATTTTGATGATAGGAAACACTTGGAACCCCAATTAAAGGAACAAGTGTTATTCCCCCACAAAAGGAGTTACAAACAATGTAATTACATATACCCAATTATATTTTGAATTTTGTTCATTAAAAACATTGTACCAATTATTTTATCATAAAGCCTAAAATACTTCCTGCCTGGTCCTACAAAAAATGTTTGAGGACCACTCATTAAATCATTCATTACAAACTCAAATGCCTTCAGAAGTGAGGCAGGTAATATAAATCAGTGAAGGCAATAAATGGTAAGAAGTGTAGGAAAGTAATGATTTGGAGCTCTCATCCCTTCTCTAAAGGCACTTAAAAATGGTTTTTGAAACTCAACCAAACCTCTCCTCTGCAAGACCTAGGAGGCTAATTCAGCCAGGGATTACCAGTTTGGGACTTCTAATTTTCCTCTCCTCCCTTCCCTTCAAGTGAGGAGTATGTAGGTGAAGGGTCAGAAAGCTTTCGGTAAAGGACCAGATAGTATTTTAGCCATAAGGTCTCTTTTGCTGTTCAACTCTGTTGCAGTAGCCCCCCAGAAGAGCCATAAACAATACATAAACACTATATGCCAAAACAACTTTATTTATGGATACTGAAATTTGAAAATCATATGCTTTCCACTTGTTAAAAAGTATATGATTTTGGCTTTCTTCAACCTTAAAAAATGTAGACATCAATCTTAGCTCATGAAGCATACAGAAAAAGACAGCAGCTGGATTTGGCCAAGGGTCCACAGTTGGCCTGATCTAGGTGAAGAGAATTTTAATTTTCAGGTAGGAGTAAGAATTTTTTCCCAGTATTATACAGTGATATGCTAGGTTATAAATATTAAATATGGGTACAAATGATGTTTTTATTCATACATGGAAAGTGATAAGATTCTTGCCTCTATTTGGTCAAATATCCAGTCTCTCTATTAACACTTTAACTCCTCCCCCTTTTCCTTCAGAGTGGCTAAGTGCATGTATGATTATTTCATTATTTAAATCTAGGCCCACCCTAAAGTTTTTAACATGATACCTGGTATGTGAACTCTTGATGTCCACTAAAAAATGACAGCTGGAGAGCTTACCAGATACAATTTTTTTTTAAATTTTCTTAGCTTTTTGACAAGTTTCCTGCCACCTTAATTGGATTTTGAAATAATTACCACCAGTTAACAGTCTAAGGATAATTTCTAAGAGAAGCTTAGGTCAAATATTTATTGAATGAAATTAAGGAACACTAATAGTGCATCCCAACTATGATGTAAATGTATTCAATACCATTAATATATGTTTAAAAGGAAGGTAGTTAATGGATAAATAAGGTTCTACATAATGAATTTCTCAGAACTTCTCTCAAGGATATAAATAAGGTTATTAAGTTGCTGTCATTTATATGCCATAAAATAACTAGACACCTGATCCATAAAACTTCCTGGAAATCTTAGGAAGTTTGATTACTCAGACTTGGTTCTACAGAGCTATTGTTTATAAGCTTGCCAGTTTGATACTCATCTCTGAAGCATGGACTCTCACCACTTTGGTTCAAATCCACTCTGCTACTTTTAAGTTCGATTAACCTTCTGGAAGTTAGTTAACCTCCCTATGCCTCAGCTTCTCCATCTGTTAAAATGGGGGAAAAAAATACTAGCATTGTAAAGATTAAGTAAGAATACACAATAAATGAAGCACAGTGCTTGGCGCATACATAATGCTCAGCAGTTGTTAGCTATTGCTTCTGGGCTAGTGTTGTACAAGGTTAAAAGACTTAATTGATGTATATGATAGACTTGTACAGCCTTTTGACTCGGAGAGGAAAAATCACTGGGGGATAGGGGATAACCTCATCAATTTAGAGTATTTCTGTGATTTAGTGTACTGTCATTAAGTTACTTACCTTCCACCATTGTCTTTCATCTAATAGGTCAATTAACAACTTATTTGGTCTATCGAACAAAGTACAGCAATAATAAGAGCAAAATATTTACAAATGTATAAAGGTTTTCGAATTCAATTTATTTGCCAAATCAGATGCAGGCAATTTCCACAATAATGAGGTAGGCTCAAAAAATGTTTTAAAAGCCTTTTAAGTGTTCTATTAATTAAGTTCATTCACTTAAATACATTATACAAGGTACTGAGAACAAATAATAGTATTTCTTTTGTAAAGACTGGATACTGTACAGCAAAGTCTTAACTTTAAGTCAATGTTCTCACTTCTTTGAACAGATGTATAGACTATACTTAAAATCCTAATCCTCAGTTGGGGAATGCTAATAGAAATGAAAAATAGGATGCAGCCTGTAAAGTACAGACATAACTAGACTTAAAAATAAAAAACAAACAGTTTTAATTCTGGCTTTTTTCTAATGTGTATATGATCTGGGCCTACTCAATTATTTGATGCCTTGGTTTTCTTAGTTATCAAAGACTGTTCAAAGGTCAGCTGTACAGCTAACTAACACAGGGATGAGGGACACTAACCCCCCCACCCCAACACACACACACTAGAAAATCGACATGTAACTTCTGACTCCCACACTCCCAAAATGTAAGTGCTAATAGCCTACTGTTCACCAGAAGCCTTAACACAAACATAATAGTCAAGTATACATGTTTTTGTATGTTATACACTATATACTTACAATAAGCTAGAAAAAAGAAAATGTTAAAATAATAAGGTACCATACAAAAAAAATCCACGTACAAGTGAATCCATACAGTTTAAACTTGCATTGTTCAAGGGTCAACCATATTGTAAAAGATAAAGATGTATCCCTGAAATTAATACCTGCCTAGGCAAATAAGCTGCAGTTGTTAAATATGGATATTCCACCCTAATGTAACCACAAATTTTATTTCACATAATTTTCCTCCCATAAAATTAACATCTGTTATAAGGAACATTTGATAGGAAATCCCTTAATTTCCTTGAGAAACTATGTCCCAGGCCCAGTGGTCTATGTAACAGCCTCGTATAAGATTGAGATGCTACAAATATCCATCCTCTCTACTGCCAACTCTAAGCAAAATCCTAGGTTTACTAAAAGCCCTTGAAGTTTTAATAGAAACTGAATCAGAGTCTGCAATTTACTCAGAGAAATTTTGTTTAAAATGTATCCATTCCAGTCTCCAAGGTTTCATCATAAAATGAGCTCACATTTGAAGTGAAAGGTGCCATTTAAGTATTAAATTTTATTAACTTACTTCTTTGAATTTGTCATTAAAAGTAGGTTAATATTCTCATCTGGTTTATCCTAAGTGTGGCTCACAGCTGGGAACTATAATACCTTGATCAAGGTCTGTCTCACCTTCCACTGTTCAAAACAGGCACTGAGTCCTTAATATCAAGAGAGTGGCATTATCACAAGTCAAGTTTTACTTGCCACAACCTGCTGGCAGAAGGAAATATATTCACTTGTCTGGACTAGTATTAAAGAACATAGGGGAAAAAGAGAGAACATTTTATGAGAGAAAATAATAGACTTGGATATTAACACTAAATGTCGTATTCAAAATGGCATTTTAAAATGTGTTCAAGTAAAACACTGTAATAAGAGAAAAACCACAGAACTTCATATAAAGTCTAGCTTTATTTTTAAAAAGATTTTACAAGTCTGTCAACCTCAAGCATACATAGGTAAATTATTCATGTCTTCCATCAGATAAAGTTTACAGCTTCAATCCCTCTCAGAAAAATATAAGTAAAAAATAAATCTTTTTCACATATATTTATCCACCGTATTGCTCAACTTAGTTCTGAAATTTTCTCTTATAAATACTTTAACACAGCTGCTAGTTGGTGTACTGCTGCTGGGCAGCTGCACATGGCTATATTTTTACACGTCTGCTTTTCTTTTGCTAGCTCCCTGGTTCGGCTCCTAGGTCCAAATCTTATAAAGGAGAAATAAAGGTTAACTGGGCTGCCAGAAAAGCCCGCTGAATGCATCCTGTAGTGCTCTGTGACAAGCAAGAGAAGAAGTATAGCCTCCAGCAAGGTCCTGTGGAGAGGCAGCTCTGACATGGTTTAAATACCTAAAACAAAACAAAAAGTGTAACAGTGACACAGAAAGCACATATAAATTGGTAACATTTTTAAAAATAATAATAAAACTGATTCACATTTTAAAGCAGAATTCTGAGACTGAAATGTTCAGACTTCTTAAATGCATTATTACCTTTTAAAAAGAAACACATTGACTATATATAGAAAGTGCCTAAACCAGTTTGTTAAACAAAATTATAAAGCAAATTACATTAAGATCTAAAAACAGCTCTTAAGGAGGTTTCAAAAATAATACTTGCTATTAAAATGTTCACTGTTCCCAATTTTCAGAACTTAGTTTATTGGTTGTTGTTTGGGTACCTAACTGCTACTGTCCTCCTTGCATACTTTTTCTTTTCTTTTCTTTTCTTTTTTAAGATTTTAGTTATTTATTTGACAGAGATCACAAGAGGCAGGCAGAGAGGCAGATAGAGAGAGAAAGGAGGAAGCAGGCTCCCCGCTGAGCAGACAGCGCAATGCAGGGCTTGATCCCAGGACCTTGGCATCATGACCTGGGCCAAAGACAGAAGCTTGAAGCCACCCAGGTGCCCCACCTCCTGGGGTGGTATCATACCTGGTATAAATACCTGGTATCATAATACTATTGTATTAATATTTTTACATATTGAATACTTTACATAAATATATTCTAAAATAAATACTTCAAAGGAGGAGGAGGGAGAAGAGAATATACTAGTTACTTCAAATATACTTCAGCATTACAAAAATGTATTGTCTCCTTCTACACAGGAAGTGAACCCTTAGAAAATTACATGCTCAAGAAATCTCTGACAGCCTGAGTTCAACAGTCCCAATTAGTAAATACAAAAGTCTTCTGAACTGATCTCAAAAGACAGTATACCATTTTTCTTCAATCATATATATATATATATATATATTATTTAGCAATTAAACCTTTCTACATTGATAAAGGTAAAGAGACCTAAAATATGGGACAATCTTAGCCAAAGAAGGTCAACTTATTAGCATGACTAACAGCACTGTTGGAAAACAAATATTTCCAGCTCTGCTTCAATGCCTAGTTTAAGAAACCACATTGTTTCTTCAGGCCTCAGGAAGTAAAGGAGCTTCATCCGCCTTAGAATTACGGTTATGGCAAATGAATAAATCAGGTACCAGAACATTTTAATAACTTGGAAACTTTTCTACTCATTCATTCAAACTTCCTGTGTGTCAAAGTCTTGATGCATGAGCAACTTCTTATTTCTAACATAATAACAAGTCTGTTTTTCATTTGTATCCATGTTTAATAAGGCTGTGTGATTAAAAAATATATGGCAATGTAAGAGGCCAAATAGAAAAAGTGGTCAAAGTAAGACACAGGATAAGCTCCCAGAATTGGCTATAATTTATTCACACTACCACAAATCAAGGTGTTAACTCAATTCTTTGCTTCTCTGCCAAGGGTGAAAGGGAAAAGTGAAGGAGAAAGGAAATTAATATTTACTGAGCAATGATCTACAAACTTTTTTTTTTTTTTTTTTTTAAGTAGGCTGCATGCCCAGTGTGGAGCCTAGTAAAGGGCTCAAACTCATGACCCTGAGATCAAGTCAGATGCTTAACTGACTAAGCCACCCTGGCTTCCCCACAAACTTTTTTTTTTTTTTTTGGACAGACAGAGATCACAAGTAGGCAGAGAGGCATGCAGAGAGAGAAGAAGGGAAGCAGGCTCCCTGCTGGGCAGAGAGCCCGATGTGGGGCTCCATCCCAGGACCCTGAGATCATGACCTGAGTGGCTTCAACCCACTGGCGCCCCCCGCCAACTTTTGATAGTATACTTATAGCAGTAAAAATATTTGAGCGTGCTACTCCAAAATTTGTGTACTTATTTATAAACCATATACCTATTGTATTAACAGTTATATAGTATATAATTACATATAATATAAAGAAGTATATTATAAAATATAAATATTTAAAGGAGGAGATAAAAATATTTCAACAAAAGTTCTAGTATTTTCTCTCTATATCCCATCTTATAAACCTTGGTGGGATGCATCCCAATTTCATTGTCAAACTCTTGATAGAAACTTAGGTCCCACTGAACATAAACAGGGATTCACCAAATCTACCACAAAGAAAGTATCTGCTTATTACATCCCAGGACACAATAAAATGTCCACTGTTAAGATTATGATGCACGAGAAATTATGTAAGTTAAATAAGTTATCTCAGACATCTAAAAATAAACCTGGAACAGGATAAAATCAATTTCTGTTCACTGAGAATTCAATAACTATCATACAAATAAGTAATATTTAGTAATATTTTTACAGGTATCTTAGAAATGAAACATTCCATTCCTAGTATGAGTTTCCAGGTTAATTTTACCCATACACCAGATACCGCCATATTACCCTTTTTCCTTTTCTCAGACCCTCAAAAGCACAGCCTTAGCTCCAATGGCTGTTCACTCATGGTAAAGCTCGGGTACCACAGGAGAATGTCTGTTAACCTTAAGAAGCCAACTATCATAAACAGAATTGTTTTTCATAGCTGTAATACAAACCACTGTGCAACTGGTTGTTTTGATTCATCACATTTTGGTACAACTTGCTTCTGGGAAAGTTGAGTCATACCATCTCTGGCTTGGCAATTCAAGCATAAACTTGCAGTGTACATACAGCTTTTTATATGTTATCCTGAGAAACCTGAAACAGCTGCAGTGCTGGCAGGAAAACACAGGACCACCAGTAAAATATCCAAAACAGTTGCATCTTTTAATTTATGACTGTGCACTGCTTCCATAAAGAGTATATAAAACAGTTCAACTTTTTATAGGTAAAATGTAATAAACAGTCATACTCATTGATGCCATAAATGTATTAAAAAAGTTTATTTAAAATGATTAATTAGTGTTTGAAAATAGCAATTCTTAAACAGTCATAATCCAGAGCAATGAGCAAATATTTTAAAATTTTAGTTGCTAATGCTAAGTTGTAGATTCTTGCTGCCAAAATCAAGTAAATTAAAATTTCTTTGTGTAGCACTGAAGAAAATGCATTTCTCTTCTAGCAATCATTTACATTAAGCATGCCTGTGAGTATATTCTTTAAAGACCTACTTATTTACATTACTGTTTTTGATCTCTAGGGCTGCACAAAACGGTTACTGTTAAATATTTCAATCTATTTTCACCATGGCAACCTACATTAATTCCAATTTAAAAAAGTAAAACACAGTTCATTCTCGTTACTCAACTGTTGGCTTTTATTTTCTAGGTATTTTAATGTCCTTAAACCCTTTAATTATTGTGGTACACTGAAGTATTTTAAAGGATCTGCCACATTGAAACCACACAATGAGAATTTAGCATTTTTGCCTACTTTCTCCCATTAATCCACATCTGTATTGTTTTAATTCTTTCATGACCATTACAAGTACATCACTGAATAGGATTCCTGGGGTTTCTGGCAAAGGTCAGTATCATTTCAAGTACACCTTTAAAGAACAGAATGAGGAAGAAGTCTTAGCCAAATTTACTTCCAAAAGTCAAGCTCAGTTGGACTTCGGAGCCTAGAGGTAACTGCTCTGACTACTTAGCCAATCCCTGGACAGTATTTCTGTTTTCATGGGTTTATTTTAAATACCTGTAAATCTTATAAGCAGAAACGAGGAAAGAAAAAAAGGGTTTGCTTATTTTGGTATCTATACCTTATTTTTACTGAAAGCAGACTAAACTCAAAGCTTTACAAATCGTACCTTTGATTATTTTCTTAATGACTTAAAAAAAGTATGTTTTCAAAAGCATGTCTAAGATAATTCCTCTACAAAGGTATCTTGTGCCCTAATTTATACTCTGTCTAAAGTTGCCTTCCTTTGCCATTACCCATCAAAATCCCTTTCAAACAGACTTGAGGAGGGGGAGGAAAAGGAGGCAATGGATCCTGAGAGAGGAGTAAGAGAGGATTAAGCATTCAAAAACCACACTTGAAAGTTTGTTCCTGAACTTTGATTTTCTGCACTGTCATTTTCTTCTGTTACATTTAGCAGCTTTTGCTCTCAAAGAAGGTGGTATAATTTACACTTAGCTTCAGAAAGACTTCATTTTCTCAGTTCTTTAACATAAGAGAGTTCCTCTGAGATTACTCTTTTACTATTTCCCTTCCTTTAAAAGCCCTATATCGACCATCTGGCTAAAGTCTTGGACTCAGCTCATTTTAGTGCTATTCAACAATGCTTTGAGTTCTCAGCTAGGGGCAGAGGGCAGGGGCTGTCACTCAAGACTGAGAGGCAGCACTCTTCCCCTCCAGTCATAACTTCCTCATGAAAACCCTTGAAACACTTTGACTCTAGAGAATCAAAGAATCTTGGAATTCAAACTGAAATGAAAATGTTAAGTTCGTATTTGTTTCCTTCACCTCAAATTACCAGGACCAATGGACGGTTAAAAAAAAAAGAGTCCAACAGTTTTTAACTTCATAGTGTTGCTCTAGAGAGAACTCTACAGAGATTAAGACCTTCTTTTTATAAGTGGGCTCATTTTTAAGCCTGAATTTAAAGCCACCATGCATTAAACTGACCAGTTCCAAGTAGTTCTGCCTCCCAGCCTACAAAATTCAAATCTAAGTGCCATTAAGAGACATGAACCAGCTGATTTCAGATGTTAAGACCAAGAGCTACTGTATTCAGCTAAGGCTATAAAAGATTTACATTAATAACGTGAAGTGTATCTCAACAGCTTTAAAGACAACAGTATGCTCAATTATCACTAAAAAGCAGAAATATTCTGAAAACAGAGGTTAGTGCTCAGGTGTCCTAACCTAATCATGATGACAGAATAACAGACAAACTGTCTACACAGGGAAACAGATAATCATATACTCCAATATAAATGATCAGGAAAGGACTTCAAGTCAGAACTACTGTCCATAATTCTATGGGCAGTTTGGTTATAAAATACCAACCAAGGCTTCATGAACTCAAACCAAAATATCACAAACCACAGTCATGGGATTACTCTTCACTTCATTATCTAACCTGCAAATGAGAACACAACTTGAATAAGCTAATTATTAAAGCTATTTCAGATCTATACTAATATACTTGGGAATCTAGTAACCAATTTATTCCAGACATTTACACCATCTGAACACCAAAGCTCAGATTTGGAAATTAAAAGCCACATGCAGTGCCCAAGTGTACAGCTGAATACAGATTGCTCAGATAAGCCTTTCTGAATTATAACTGAAGTGTGCAATTTATTGCTACCAAATAATACACTAGGCATTTTGAGAGCAGGGTAGCTGTTACCAAAGTTACATAGTGAAAGGAAAAATGACTGAATGCATAAAAGATATAGCTATTTAAGTGTAACATACTCTATGAACAATATTGTTGGTAGTTCTGGGTATCCAACTGACAGACCCCTAAGGACACACTCCATCTGTATAATACAGATAAATACAAGAGTATCTCAGGAATCAGGTGTGATCAGATAAACTTGAAAAGATCCACGAAAACAGATAATGCACGGTAGCAATAAGTCTTAAATATATTCTTCAAAGTTAGATGTTTATCTCAGTTATAATATGTTTGACTAATTTCAGTATTATTCTTATATGCTTAAGTGAGATTAAGCAGAAAAATGGTATAAATAATGCTTTTACTTATTGATTCTTAAAACATTATGATACTCATGAATTTAATCAAGATAACCAGAGGAAAGAAAGCAAAATTTCATGAAAAATCTAAAAATAGGGGCGCCTGGGTGGCTCAGTGGGTTAAGCCGCTGCCTTCGGCTCGGGTCATGATCTCAGGGTCCTGGGATCGAGTCCCGCATCGGGCTCTCTGCTCAGCAGGGAGCCTGCTTCCTCCTCTCTATCTCTGCCTGCCTCTCTGCCTACTTGTAATCTCTCTCTGTCAAATAAATAAATAAAATCTTTAAAAAAAAAAAAAAAAATCTAAAAATAAACAAATCATATCAGAGTCATAAAAACAACAAATCATACACAGATTCTGTATATCCCAGGGAGGGAAAAGAGCTATCACTTCTGTGGTAGAAATACAATAGAGATCATAAAAATAAATATCCTAGTTTCTAAGTTCCTAAAAATTCTAGTGTCTCATTCTGGCTTGTCTAATGTAATTTTTTACTATAAATTCCATGTTAGTAACAGCTGCATGCCAGAAGTTTCATCACATCTTTATAAAGAGAGTATGGTAATTTTTCCCCAAGGGTGGGAAAGGCAAATATAGAAATTTGTATGTATGCAGTTCATACCTTCTTTTTCAAAAAAAAAAAAAAATTACTGAGTGTCTCCTATGTGCCAGGTATTGAAGCAACTCTGAGAATAAAACAAAGAGCAAACTCCATGTTCTAATGGACCTTGTAATTCAGCAGAGAAAGAAAGATGTTAAATAACGAATATTATGAATGAGAAAGTCAGTGTAGATTAAAAGGAAGCCAACATGAACAAGTTCAGAAAAGGTCTCCCTAAGGAAATGACAGTCCCAAAGGATGGCTTAGACCCAAAGAATGAGGAAGAGTTACTTAGCAACCCAGTGAAGAAAAGAACGTAGCAGCAAGGAGCCGGAGCACATACTGGAAATATGCAGGAAAGGTGGCTCAGGATGAGGCTAGAGATGTTGGCAGAAAGTATTCAAAAGAAATTTTGAGAATTATGAATTTTATTGAAAGGGCAATGGGAAGCCACTGGAAAGTTACTGTTAGGAACCTGATAATGTAAGCTACTTTGGCTACACAGTGGATGAGAGAAAAGCGGGAGTTGATTATTTAAAGACCCTTTAGAGTTTCTCTATTCTAGGCTTAAGATCATGGTAACTGGATTAGGGTGGCAGCAGAGGAAATAAAGAAATACTGCTTCACGAGACAATTAAAAACCAACTGAGTAGGGGCACCTGGGTGGCTCAGTTGGTTAAGCGGCTGCATGGGCCATGATCCCGGGGTCTTGGGATGGAGCCCTGCAGATGGGCTCTATGCTCAGTGGGGAGCCTGCTTCTCCCTCTCCCCCTCCCTGTCATTCCCCCTGCTTGTTCTCTCTCTCTCTCTGTCAAATAAATAAATAAATAATCTTAAAAAACAAAAACAAAAACAACAAAAAATACCCAAACAACTAGTAGGTATGGGGGCAAGAGAAGGGGAGAAGAAAGTAAAGGCAAAAGCAACTCCGGGCTATCTAGTCAAATAGAACAGGGAAAATACCTTCACAGAGACAGAAAACTGCAGGAGAAACAAACTGGGGTGGAGGAGAAGAGAACGGAAAGATCATGAGTTTAATTTTGGACTTAAGTCTGAAGTGATTATAGAAGAGAGATACAGAGTGGCAGCTGGGTATATGGGCCAAGTGCTAAGAAGAAAATTATGGGATGATGTTATTAACTGTTTGGGAGTTATTAGTAGTTAGATGGTATTTGAAACCATCATGTAAATGCTAGTATTTAGGGAGAGAGAGGACAGAATGAGAAGAGAGAGAAGGGCCTAAGGCAAAGGCCTAGAGAACGAAATATACAGTGATATGACAAAAGAAACCATGGTGGTTAATATTATGTGTAAACATAAAATTACACTGAGTGAGCCAAAGAATGCCCAGATTATCTGGTAAATCATTTCTGTGTGAGTCAGTAAGGGTGTTTCTGGAAGAAATTAGCATTGGTGAACTGAGGAAAGCAGATGACCCTCCCCAACGTGAGTGGGTATTATCCAGTCTATTGAGGACCAGAGAATAACAAAAAGACGGAGAAAGGTTGAATTCAGTTTGCCTGACTGAGGTGGAACATCGATTTTCTCCTGCCCTTTGGTGCTCCAGACTGGCATCTAGACTTAAATTGACATCTACACCATTCACTCTCAGGCCTTTGCACTACACCACTGGGTTTCCTGGGTCTCCAGCCTGCAGACAGCAGATCATGGGCCTTCTCACCCTCCATAATTACATGAGCCAGTACCTAATAATAAATCTCTCTCTCTCTCTCTTTCTCTCTCTATCTATCTACCATCCATCATCCATCTATCTCCCATACTGGTTCTGTTTCTCTAGACAACTAATACAGAAGGCAAGATATTTTGAAGTGAAGGGTATGTGTTCAAGGTGTGGTAAATGCAAATACTGCCATTCCCTACCAATACCTCATGTGCTCTCTTTTTATAGACTTGCAAAGGAGGTAGAAGGAAGGTGTAAACTGCTTGGAAAGGAGTAAGAACCTGCTACTTGTACCTGACTGCTTCTTGTAATTTTGAAGAGATAATAATAGCAGACACAGAGATGGGAAACCTATTAAATTTCTCCATCTAGGAAGGCTCCAGAGGCTCTTTTCATGGCATTTATAGCAGTAGTGTTTCTTATAACAAAAGAACAAAAGAAACAATCCAAATGTCCACAGAGAGGAAAACAGGCAAATAAATACTGTACAGCACTGAAAACAAAGGACATACAGCTTCATGCATGTATCAACACTGTTTACTCTCACATACAACGCTGAGTAAAAACAACAACAAATAGTAAGTTACAGAAAATATGTACAGCATGGTCCATTTACATAAAATTCGGAAATGCAAACTATACATGGAATATATAGATATGACCAAAGAGTGGGGGTGGGGGGAAAGCAAGCAAATGATAAACAGCCCATTCGGGGTGACTGAATCTCTGATGTGAGGTGAGGTGGGACCACAATGAAGAGAAGAAAAATGCACAGAGAGGGCTTCTACAGCAATGGTTATGCTCTATCTCTTAAGTTAATGAGTGGAATTCATTCAAAATGAAGGAGTAGAGGAGGGAGAAACAATGAGAATGGAACAATTCAGCAACTGTTTTATTATTAGTCTTTGTAAAATATGTATTATATATTTTTTCTATGTATGAAATACCAAAAAAAAAAAAAAAAAGGTAGTGCAAAAGAGCATAGTCACAGCTTTAACTGCCACTAATCTAGTAAATAATCTGCATGCAAACACCAAACCATTCTTAGTTGGTCTTGATTTCATAAAATGTTACTATTTTTATTTCATTTGTAATAATTCATGTTAACCACAATTATTCATCTTAAAATATGTTTAATACTGCAATATGTTGTGGGCTGCCTGGGCGGCTCAGCCAGTTAAGCATCAGACTTTTATTTCAGCTCAGGTCATGATCTGAAGATTATGAGATCAAGCCCCACCAAAGGTATGGAGCCTGCTTAAGAGTTTCTCTTTCTTTCCCTGCCACAATCCCCATGGGCACAAGCTTTCTTTAAAACAAAACAAAACAAACTTCAATATGTTACATTCATATCGTTCTCTGTACTGGTTTATAAGCAAGATCAATACATTAATTTAAGATGGGAGAAGTTAGTAAAATCAGATTTATTTGTAGGGAAACCTTTGAAGAATATACATCTAAATAGCAAGTCTAAGTATTGATCAGTAGTTAAAAAGTCATCTACTAAAGCCGCAAAAATTAAGTGGCAGATGAAATCAGTTAGGGGGTCAAGGAGACCTCATGCAAAGCCCTGATACTCTGAAGTTTTCCCCCATGATAATGCTGCAGATTTCTATTTCTTTACCAAAAGGAAACATACAGTGCTTTCTGTGACTAATATTAAGGTAACAGTTAGATGTATAAACCAAATCCAATTCCTCTGTCTGTCCAATGGTAGTTAAACACCCTCCTAAGTTTGCAGAAGGACTCTCCCTATTGGTGTGGGTTTTTTTTTTTTTCTGAGTGCAAACTCTCTAAGTTAAAAATAAACAACCTCAGACTTCTCCCCTCTACCATTCCCTTTTCTTCCCTGTACCCCACGTAAGTACATAAGGACATGATGGTTTTGGTAGAAAGGACAAAGATTTTAGAAACAGATACATTTGGGTTTGAATGCCTCCTTGTACAATTACTAACATTATGATTTGCAAAGTGCTTTAGTTTTTCCATCATCATTTCCTCATCTGCAAAAGGGAGACAATAATAGCTCATAGTAATTTAGAAGAAATGCAGACTAACATTACAAGAAAATGTATGTAATACATCTGGTGAAGAACGGATATTCAATAAAGTATATATGCCTGACCACCCTACATATTTTCTTTGATACTATTAATACAAAGTATATACTCTCACAAGGAATAAATTTTCAAAGTGTGTTACCTTCAGCTAACTAATATATACCTCTCCTTTCCCAACTCTGTGACCGTACTGTCCATTCCCACATCTATGTCAACAATAATAGTGTTGCCTTCTTTCCTCCCCATTTTGCTGTAGCCTAAGTATAAAGAATCAAGTGGAAGTTTTGTTTACATTTTTTAAATTAGACAAAAGGTAAGGAGTAGTCCTGCTTGTTAATCTTTTATCACAGAGTAAAAGAATAATAATCCAAGGATGCTAATACTTTTATATTAAAAGGCAATGGGAAAAATTTACATATATACATATACATTTATATATACATAGACATATGTACAGATCTGCGTTTCACAAATACTAGTTCAGCTTAGTAAGTTTTATTTCAAAAGTTAAATTGCTACATTATTTCCTCTCTCACATCCTGTATTTTGACTCTCATCATTAAGTGACCATTGTTCTGTCCTCATCCTCCTCAACATCTTCTTCTACCTCTAAATCTGGAGATAGCTTCCAGCTGTAAAACACTCTTAGCCTGTGATTTCTATAACAATGCCTATAATTTGGGTCACACTCTTACCACTTTCACACAGGATTCCTCAAATTTCTCTTCTGCCACTTGCTTCCTAATTACTAGTTTTCTTCTTGGCATTTCTCATCTTTATTCTTGACTATCTCTGAAATGTATAGCTTCATTTATTACTTCTGTTCTACTAAACCTACAAATCTTATCTTTTGGTCTTCTACCCTTTTTTGTTATAGTCCAGCATTTTTATCTGCTTAGGTGGCCTTTCATACTTGGGTGTCCCACTGGCACCACAAATTCAGTATTTTCATAATTGAACTCATCTTCCTTTACAAACCTAGCCCTTTGTCTGTGTTTCTTAATTTCTCTTAATAGTTCCAACATACTCCTAGGGTCATCTTGGAACCCTCTTCCCATTGCACACCAATGAGAAATCTATATAGAGTATCTCTCTACAAACATCTATTTACGTCTCACGTCATCTTCAAAGCTGCTACTGTTACCTAATTTTAGCTCTTTTTTGCCTCTTCCATGTCCTACAGTTAATACTCTCTTAACCGGTCTCCCTATTTCCAGGGTGTTCTCTCCATTCCAATCCATTCCTGGTTATCATACTAATTTTCCTAGGGCAAAGCTATGCATCACTCTCATACAAATAAACATTCATTGGCTCTCTGCTGTATGGAGAATAAAGTCCAAGTTCCTTAGCCTACCACTCAAGGCCTACTGTACATGATTCCAATCCCCACATTTCCAAATGTATCTCCCATTAATCGTCTCCATGTACCCTGAATGTAAGCCAAAATCAACCATGAGGTTTTCAGTTATTCTCTATGAAAGCATCATAACTACTTGTTTCATACGTTTGTTCAAGCTATTTCATTATCTTGGAATGCCCTCACCATTGCCTGTCTTCCAAAGCCATGGTTCAAATGTCAATGCCTCAATTCTGAACAAAGACATGAAAAGCTTTAACTACGTCACGAAGAAATGTTATATATGGAATAACAAAACAAAAAACAATAAAATAAACTAAGCTTAAAAGCAAGAAAAGAAACTCTCAGGTGCTAGAAATTATACAAAAACTTAAAATCAGAGCATAAGTTCAGGAAGGTGCTGGGTACCAGTCATTCAATACCCACACAGTGACAGGAAACAGACTTCAATCCTCTCAGATGTAGGAAGCTAGAACTGGGGTTGGCTCCCTGCATATAACTTGGATCTACAAAATGTCATCACATCTATAAGCTAACTTGTGGGAATATTCTGCTCACTGGCCTGGGATAGTCACAACAAAGTCTAGGGGCATGGACTGAAAAGAATTAAACATTTAAAAAAAAAATTCACAATACCCAAGTCTGTTCCATTTCCAAGAAATTAAGAATAACGGTATGTCAAGATCCCGTGAAGCTAACAGGAGTTTGGTCAAAGCAATTAATCTCAATCCAAGGTTCACAAGACTACAACACCTACTAAAAAGAAATGCACAGTTTAAAAAAAAAAAAAAAGAAAAAAGAAATACGTCTCATTTATAAGAGTTAGAAGACACAATCAATGGCAGGACTACCACACCCAGTTAGGAAAAACTGAAAGAAATATATTTCATTAGAAAAGATGAATAAAGAAATAGATGCCGTAAGACAAAAAATCAACAAAATGAAAAGAACAAGCATTTTCTTGGCAATTCTTAGAATAAAAGTCTCAATGGACAGATTAAGCAGTTGGTTATTGATAGATGAAGAAAAAAATTAGTGAGTAGAAGACTATGAGAGGAAAACATGAAGAATTTAGAGCTAAAAGAACCAAAGGATATTTCAACAAGAAGAAAATTAAACCCCAATGGGAAGAGCAGGATATAAGAAACAAAGACGATGAGACAAAAATACCACCACTACCACTACTATTGCCACAAACTGCTAACAATAACAAGGAAAGTAGAAGGGGAAGTCTAAGGTTAAGCATTCTAAATCCTTTGTTTTGTTGAAGGAAAGGAGAAATTTTAACCTTTAGAACTTCTGAAAATAACATTTGTTAATTCTGGGTGACAGAACTATATATTTAATATATATTACATATATAACAATAATATTACTCTCTATACTTCTCTATGTTTGAAATATTTAAGAGTTTTCTTAGATTCTACCTCCTCTGGATTGCCCAAGAGAATTACTTCTTTGCCCCTCCTAATTTGCATAGCACTTTATCTCTAAGTAAGTACTTTGGCTATTATAGTTACAAGTTCCCTGTCAGGTAAATTTTTTTTTCCTAAAGATTTTATTTATTTATTTGACAGAGAGAGAGCACAAGTAGGCAGAGTGACAGGAAAAGAGTGAGGGAGAAGCAGGCTCCCCACTGAGCAGGGAGCCCAATGCTGGACTCGATCCCAGGATCCTGGATCATGACCTCATCTGAAGGCAGAGGCTTAACCATCTGAGCCACCCAGGTGCCCCTGTCAGATAAGTTTCTTGATAACAAAATAAATATCTACTCACTAAAGAGTCATCACTTTTTTTTTTATGATTTTATTTATTTATTTATTTAGTTGTCAGAGAGAGAGAGAGAGACAGAGAGAGCACACAAGCAGGCAGAGTGGCAGGCAGAGGCAGAGAGAGAAGTAGGCTCCCTGCCGAGCAAGGAGCCTGATGCAGGACTCAATCCCAGGACCCTGGGATCACGACCTGAGCCAAAGGCAGTGACTTAACTAACTGAGCCAGCCAGGTGTCCCGAGTCATCACTTTTTAAAAACGCATCCAAACCTGTAAGCAGAGTATATAGTTTTTTTTAATTAAATAAAAATTCTGGTTTTCCTAGTTAAGATACAGACCTACAGAATGGCCATGATAGGGTACCTGGGTGGCTCAGCGGGTTAAGGCGCTGCCTTCGGCTCAAGTCATGATTTCAGGGTCCTGGGATCGAGTCCCGCATCAGGCTCTCTGCTCAGCAGGGGGCCTGCTTCCCTTCCTCTCTCTCTGCCTGCCTCTCTGCCTACTTGTGATCTCTGTCAAATAAATAAATAAAATCTTTAAAAAAAAAAGAAGAAGAATGGCCATGATAACAAAAGGCAATTAAAAATACAAAGGATATGAAAAAGAGTTATCACCACATATTATGAAGCTGCAGAGGAAAAACAGCACAGGATTGAATGGAAGACAGACTGCACATCAGTCCCTACGGAAGATAAGGTTTCCTGGAAATCAGAAGATGCCTGTAATAACAGAAAGATGGGATATAATGTGTAGTGTAAAATGACTTTATTTAAAGCATAAATGAGCATTTTCTGAAATAGGTATATTTGAAAATGGTTTGAGATTAACATCCTCTATCTCATAACCTAAACTTTCAGTGTTAACCACTATTTTACTTAAAGCTACATAATAAAATGGAATATAGCTATGAATGCAAAGAAAAACAAGAAATTCAAACCGAACTAAACACACCCTAAGCAAGATCTTTTGTAAGATATTTATTTTTCCATTCAAAGCACCTTCTCAAAAGCTCTATTTCATACACTGGAATCCAAATCATGTCAATAACTTAGATAAATCTCTAAAGCAAACAATAACAAGCAAAGACAAAGTCAAGTGGATAAAATAACTGATGTTTTCTCTTAATTATGGAAAATTCTATTTTCTAGCAAGTAAAAACAGGTTCATAAAATATCTACTCAAGGCAGAAGTGACTATGAGTAGTAAAATCTGAAAAAACGCCAAGAATCCTGGCTTAATGCACAACAATTTGAAGTTGTTAAGAAGCACTTTTAATACTTAAGCCCACAGAAAACTTGAGCTTTCTTTCAAAAGCTAAATCACAGCATCGCTTTGGGAAAAAAGTAATCCATGTCCATTATCATAAGTAATATGCTAATGCAATCAGATTTACCAAAACTGAAGCTTTTCTACAATAGAGTGCTGTAACAGTCTAGTAAGTTAGTTGGTTAAATACCATTTGGCCCAAAATCTTCATGTGTAAAGAAAATATTTTCCTCTTACTTAAAAAATTATAGCATTATTTGGAGTTTTCTGTTTTGCTTCCAGACTACATTTTTTGGCAATGTGTTATAACTCTGCACATGCTGGTATAATATTTTAAGTAAAAACACATTCTAATCAGTTACATATGACTTATTCTGAAAATCAGAAGCTTTAACAGTTTAAATGTGCAGAATATGCTTCAATATTATAAAAATTATTTACAGTAAACCTAGATTTCTTATTTTATTACCTTAAAAGGTTAAGAGGAAGAAAAGAACCCTACTGTTTTCTTGAATTCTACTTTTGGGGAAAAAAATGAATTTCCACCTGTCATTTCAAAGTTAGTAAGACATAGTTTTCTCATCCCTAGATTATGCTTTGGGTATGTATCAAAATAAAAGTAAAAAGGAAGTAAAATCCAAACCAAGATTATTCCTGATATATTTTGTCCCTAACTGGCCTCCAATTGTAAAAGCTAAGGTATTAAACGAACTAAAGATAGAAAAAAATTTTAATTGAAATTATATAAATACCAAGGGGATAAAATCCCATCATTTTAAGATGCACTTAAGATTATTCAATCCTATATGTGGTTACAGAAAATAAATTTTAAATGTTTTATTTAAAAAATGAGAATAGTGGGGTGCCCGGGTGGCTCAGTGGGTTAAGACTCTGCCTTCAGCTCAGGTCATGATCCCGGGGTCCTGGGATTGAGCCCCACATCGGGCTCTCTGCTCAGTGGGGAACCTGCTTCCTTCTCTCTCTCTGCCTGCCTCTCTGCCTACTTGTGATCTCTCTCTGTCAAATAAATAAATAAAATCTTTTTAAAAAATGAGAATACCGAGTAAAGATAATACAAGTAGTACAGTAAGGTTAATAATGCAGAAGCCTAAAACTGGAAGGGAACATTTAAAACCATTTTATCCCACTGTCTCATTAACAGATAAAGCAGATAAAGCAGTTGATACTAGATCATGGTTAAACATTTTTACCTTCTTGGAAAGAATTAACTTATTCTAAGGAGGGCACATCTTGCACAGAGTACTGGGTGTTGTAAATTAACAGTTAATCTTGGAACACTGCATCAAAAACTAATGATGTATTTTATGGTGACTAACATAACAATAAAAAAAGAATTCACTTATTCAATGAATATTAATAAATCTTGACAACTTACTATGTATCAGTATTACACTAGGTGTTAAATGAGAAAACAGTCTTTGTTCCTAAGTAGCTCAAAGTCTAGTATGAAGAAAGACATGAAAACGAGCAATTTTTAAATGCAGAAGAACCAGAAGCCTCAAGAAAGGAGTGTTTGCAGAAGATATAAGTTGATATTTGAAGGAAGAATGATAATTTGCCATCAAGAGGCAAAGAAGGTATTCCAGAAAGGACAAGAGTATATAATGGCTTGAGGCCTGAGAGAACAGGGTATATTCTGAGTGTCAAATATGAAGCGACTTTATATGCCCTGAATATTTTTTAAAATAGATAATGGGCACCTATGAAAGTGTTAGTAGGTGAGTAATGACATCTGACCTAAATTTTAGAAATCTTCATATAAGGGACACCTAGGTGGCTAAGTCAGTTAAGTATCTAACTCTGGGTCAGGTCATGATCCCAGAGTCCTGGGATCAAGTCTCACATCAGGCTCCTTGCTCAGCAGGGATCCTGCTTCTCTCCCTCGGCCTCTGCCCCTCCCCTTGCTCATACTCTCTCTCCTCTGACAAATAAACAACATAAAAAAAAATCTTAAAAACAAAAAAGAAAGAAAGAAATGTTCATATGAAAAACAGACTGGAAGAAAAAGAGGGTGAAAAGGAAGCAAAGTAAATGACTATGAGCACCTCTAGGGGCTATGTCCTTTAAGGACCTTAATGATCCAGTTATATGTGAGACTGACTCAAGAGGAATCTTTAAGAACTCCCAAGTTTGGCTAGGCTAGGAAGTTTCACTACACCAGGACATACAACAGTTAGAAGAGGTTTCACAAAGAAGCCAAGTTCCACTGGAGATTCAAAAAAAATAAAATAGGCACTTGTCAGACACGCAGGTAGAAAGATAAAAATGTCCAGGGTCAAGTTGGATACCTGAGTTTTAAAACAAGGAAAGTTAACACAGGCTTGGGACTTCATATAAATCACTGCAGAGAGGCAGGCAGAGAGAGAGGAGGAAGCAGGCTCCCTGCTGAGCAGAGAGCCCGATGCGGGACTCGATCCCAGGACCCTGAGATCATGACCTGAGCCGAAGGCAGCGGCTTAACCCACTGAGCCACCCAGGTGCCCTCACTGTACTTTTTAAGAGAACTTCCCAGAGTCGTTGGATTCTGATTAAGTGCCTTTAGGCATCATCGAGGGCAGGATGGGGAGGAGAGCCAAGCTGGATCTGTCACCTCCACTGTAACAGAGTAGTTCTCCTTTCATCTGTTTATATTTTGAGGTCCTAAGTAAGATTTTTTAAAACCATTCTGTTTCTTTAAGAAGGATGAAAACTGAGGGTTGCAGGAGGTGGGGGAGGTGGCTGAGTGATGGACTCTGGGGAGGGTATGTGTTGTGGTGGGTATGGATATTGTGTAAGACTAATGATCGTTACCCCTGAAACAAATAATACATTATATGTTAATTTTTTAAAAAAGTTTGAAAACTACTATTATATAGCTTTAGAACCAAACAGATTTGGTATTAAATCAGACTACCCCTTAGTAGTGGACTCTGGAAAGTTATGAGTTGTTACAAATTATAAGGAACAATGTAAAAGAAGTGCCTATGGCAAAGCCTAGCACACAGTAAGTACTCAATACTGAATGAGACTAAAAGATCAATGAAGAACCTTGCATAGTAACAACTTTAAGAGAGGAAGAAGAGTTAGACAAAAAAGATTTAAAAGGAGAATTCAGAGAGAATGAAAGAAAACAAAAAGGCAGTTATGTCACAAAGCAAAGAATGCAAGAACTCCACTAAATTTTCTAATTGGGAAGTCAATGGTAAATGAGCAAAACTGGATTCTAAATAAAAGTCAAGTTGTAGGGACGCCTGGGTGGCTCAGTTGGTTAAGCAGCTGCCTTCGGCTCAGGTCATGATCCCAGCGTCCTGGGATCGAGTCCCACATCGGGCTCCTTGCTCAGCAGGGAGCCTGCTTCTCCCTCTGCCTCTGCCTGCCATTCTGTCTGCCTGTGCTCACTCTCTCCGCCCCCTCTCTCTGATAAATAAATAAAAAAAAAATTAAAAAAAAAAGTCAAGTTGTATTAAGTTTAGGGAATTAATCAGAAATAAGAAAGTGGAGATGGAGATAGCAAGCATAAAACTTTGTTCAGTAGTTTGTTGTTGAATATGGTACAAGGAACAGTACTTAGAGGAACATTCAGGATTGACAAAGTGATGAATTTAAGTTTCAAGACAGAAATCTGAATATATTCATGTGGTCAATTAAAGTTTCAGTGCAGAAGAGAAAGACCAACTTGATTGATGGCGTGATGTCCCAGAGCTGAAGGGCAAAGGAGCCATGAACACAGACAGCAGGGTTAGCCTCAAATGCAGGATAGGCCCCTTGCCTCTAAGGAGGGACAGGACTTAACAGTGGCTGCAAACAAAGATAAGTTTATAGTTAGGGTGTGGCTTTTGAGAGAGATTATTTTCTCTATGTACATGGAAAGGTTAGCTGCTAAATGTGAAAGAGGGCAAGTGGGAGTGAGATGTAAAAGATTGGTAATCTGGGACAGCCACTGGGAAAAGAGAGAAGCCAGCAATACGTAAAAATGATTGCTCAGTGACTCCAATCTGCTCAGTTGTAAGATTTTCTTCAACTGTACTCAGAGAAAATTTAACAACTCATGTATTTTTTTAAATTTCCAATTGTTCTGTGTATTTAACGTCATAAACTGTCACAATATAATTAAAACACTAAAAATACTCATGTGATCTTCATTTATTAAGGATAATGGACATGCTTATAAAAGAATATTAGAAAGTGCCTCAACGACCTATGCCGATCTTGTCTTGTGGTTACAGAGAAGAATGACCAAAAATTCATTTAACCTTGGGTCTCGGCCCATATTATAAAGTGTTCCTTAGACTAAATCCATTTCATATTCAAATTCACTCCAAACAAAAATAAGGAATATACTTATTTGATAGGATTCCTTCACCTAAAGATCCACTATCTTATTCTTGGCAAAGAGCTCTAGGCAGAGGCCAAAGTATCTGACTACTATCTTACATATTAAGGTTTCTGTAACAGATTGTTACATCTCAAAAGATGGATTTATAAAGTTGAAAGTGCTACCTGTGTTTCAAAAAAACATTTATAAAATTGAAAGTGCTACCTGTGTTTCAAAAAAACATTTCTGAACACAGGAGGAGGCTATAGTTTTAGAAATATCCTTACTCCTAATGAAGTTTACCTTGAGCAAGAAAAGTACTGCTGAGACATGATGATAGTAAGTGGTACTAAGTAGCTTTGAAACTCTGATCCATGTCTTCATATTAGCTGCTTAATTGCGCTGACTGAATTTTTCATTAGCTGACCAAATACTTATTTTACCCTTTGGGAAACTGTTATAATCATGTTTACAGTAAGAATTTTCTAAACATTTATTCCCTCAGAGTGAACAAAGACTTAATACTCCTTAATAGCTATGTTTTACGTGAACACTCAGGAGTCTTCCTTATTTATTTTTCTATAAATAGTTAAGACAATAAAATGGTTCCCAGTACTAGCCAGAAAATCAGAGATGATTTCTCACAGAAAACTATTAGTTCTAAAAACCAAAACTGAAGTGCCTGGCTTACCAGAACTTGGACAATTTGTAGCTTTGTAATTCTTTTTTTTTTTTTTTTAAGATTTTATTTATTTATCTGACAGACAGATCATAAGAGGCAGGCAGAGAGGCAGGTAGAGAGAGAGGAGGAAGCAGGCTCCCCGCTGAACAGAGAGCCCAATTCGAGGCTCAATCCCAGAAGCCCAGGACGAAGACCTGAGCTCAATGCAGAGTCTTTAACCCATTGAGCCACCCAGGCACCCCTAGAATTTTTTAATTCTAGGAACCAGGAAGAAATCAGCTTTTATGCTGGTATAAATGAATATATCCTACAAACTTAAAAAATGGTTACATGTTGGCTAATTGGGGCAAACACTTTAGATACTACCCAAACAAGAAACTTCAGTTTAGCTTTAGCACTCACATTTAGTATTTTTAAAATACCTCAGTATGCTCAAATCAGTATAATGGACTCCCATATAATGGACTCCCATATAATGGAGTCTACTGAAATATCTGTCAGTGTGTTATAGTGGTATATATATAAAACTCAAACACTTAATTAGCTGTAATATATGAATGCAGGAGGAGAATTCTTCAAGAGGATGGCAAATCACTGAACAAAAATTAGAAATATTCAGGGACGGAATACAGTAAACTATGTCTATGGAATAATTCTGTATTTCTACATAAAGTAACATTATATAAAACAATCAAGACCATGAAGTGTCAAACATTAAAATACCATTGTAGTTATATAATAAAGATGTTTAACACTGCTGCATTTTAATAAACAGTACACCAAGTAGAAAATACAAGGACAAGCTTTTTTCCAGAAGGTTCATCATGCTCTTAATTTGCATATAAGGAGTCTTTTAATAAAAAAGGCAGCAATAACACTATAATCAGACAGTACAAATATGTCTACAGTCCATCTTCTCAATCCTACTGTGTTTTCCTCTAAGAGGATAATACTTTCTAGTGATTGGCAGAGTATCTTAGGGTCTTATGTCAAGAAAATGGAAATTTAGGGGTGGCCTGGTGGCTCAGTGGTTAAGTGTCTGCCTTTGGCTCAGGTCATGATCCCAGGGTCCTGGGATCAAGCCTGCATGGGCTCCCTGCTCAGCAGAAAACCTGCTTCTCCCTAACCCACTTCCCCTGCTTGTGTTCCCTTTCTCACTATCAAATAAACAAATAAAATCTTAAAAAAAAGAAAGAAAGAAAATGGAAATTTACACGAGTATAAAGAAAACAGAAGACTAAGAATGATGTCTAAGATGCAGAAAACTACACAGCATTTTAATCAATTTATGCTTTAATACTGGCAATGTTTAAACTCAGATTTGATCACAGAAAACTGGAAGAAGTTTAGTGATGTGAATTTTCCCTTAGTTTGCTTCCTGTTCTTTCTCTGCTCAAGGACAAGCATTTTAGTCTGCAGTGATCCAAAAAATATGCATGTTCTGCAGTAACCATAATTTGCTGACAAAAAATGTTGAACAGAGAATAGATTCACAGAGCTCCCTGTGTAATTTATTTCTACTTGATGGTTTTTGATGATTCATATTTCAATGACAAAAGAAAACAAGCCATTGATATGGTTCCACATCAACAGATTATACAATTTAGGTTAATTTTACAAAGATACTTTCATGTTCAATTTCTTCTTTGCTCTTCGTAAGAACCCAATGAGGGAGGAAAGAGGGGAGGAAAGGAGACTATCCTCAATTAAAAAAAAAAAAAAGTTAAGGCTCAGAGAAGTTTCAATTCGCTTAAGATAATAGATACTGCCCTATCCAAAGGGGGTAAACAAAAACATGATTAAATCTAAGACTATCTAGAAAGTGATTGCATAATGGTAGTCAAAGATATATAAATGAATTATAAAAGTCAGTGAGAAGCCAGAACATGAGCAAAATGGTGGAAAGGCAGTTCCAAGCTTCCATCCCTCTACAGAAACACTGAAAACAAGCTAAAACTGCCAATTCAACTTTGTCAGAACTCTGGAAAATAGCTAAAGGTTACAGCAACCAAGGGAATGTTTAATCAAGAAAAAGGCAACTTAAAAACAGGAAAGCTGTGTGGCCTGTTTACTTGCCCTTGCCCCACACCCTCCCCAGCTCAGCACCCTACCTTTCCTGTGTGGAGACATGGTTCCTGGTTCCAGAGGGAGCAGAGCAGACATTATAAGCAAATTATTGTGTTTGTCTGCTCTATCCTGTCTGAGGGCTACCTAAAGGACTGAGACAAGGCACTCATCTCTACCTAAAGGAAAAAATTATAGTTCAGACATACAATAGACCACCTACAGCCGGGGAAGAAAAGTTAAGGAGAGAATATACATATTTTTTAAATGCATATGGAACACTCTCAAGAATAGTGCATATGCTAGGCCATAGCATATGTTAGTCTCAATAAATTTTACAAAGACTGGAATCATACAAAGCATCCTCTCTGACCACAATGGAATGAAGTTAGAAATCAATAAAAGAAGGAAAGTGGAAATTAAACAATATAAACTTAAACAATGGGTCAAAAAAGATATCCAAAGGGAAATTAGAAAATACTTAGTGATGAATGAAAATGAAAATACAACACCCAAAACTTACAGGATACAGAGAATGTAGAGGCTGCTTTTAAACAGGCTTGAGCAATGTAAACTTGAGCAAGGCAAAAAAAAGGCCAACAGTGACCACCACAGAACTAAATGCAAACAAGTTCATAAAGCAACCCACTTCAAAATAGCCATAGGCCCTAACTGACCAATTACAACCAAGAACAGTTCCCAAGACTATCAAAAGGGAAAATTGCATACATCCCCATACACCCTCACTCCCTCACCACCATCTCCTCACAGAGGCTCTCCCTCCTATTGCTCCCTTGCAGTGTATCCAATCAACTTTCATCTTTTTTGGTCTGTCTTGGTAAATTCTTTCACCAAACCCCCACTGCCGCCAGCCCTCCCATCTAACCACAGACTAGACTGAACATAAATAAAAGAGAGAACAACAACAAAAAGAGAATCAATAAAAACAAACTGTCCTTTGAAAAACTTAGCAACTCTGACAAACCTTTAGCCAGACTGACAAAAAAAAAAAAAAAAAAGATGCAATTAACTAAAAACTATGAACAATTATAGGACAACAAACTGTATCACCTAAATGATATGAACAAGTCCTAGAAACACAAAAATTGTGAATGTGATGCATTTATCTGATTTGGATTTTTATCTCTGACAGAAATGTTTGGGAGTAAAATGATAAAGTAAATGAAAATTCCTTTTCCTCCTCCCCACCTCCTACTACCCAAATGCTGGACATATAATTGATCCTAATGAGAGGATAAGAAAAACAAAAACAAACAGATGAAAGATCAGCCAGAAGGTGACATCCTAATTCTGCTGCCTACAAGCCATATGGCCTAAAGCAAATGGCTTTGCAGCAACTTCCCCACCTGTAAAATGGATGTGATGATGGTAATTAAACTTGCCCTGATTATCTCCCAGGATTGTAGTTATGAATCAAATGAGATGATGTGTTTGAAATTGTGAAGTGCTCTAAAATTATATCACAGTGCTAGTATTAATGAAGGCACATTTACTCAGTTAATTTTCAATCATTTTCAATAGCAATTTATAAAGTGTCTCACAGATCTATAGCAGTTAAACTTGAAAGATGAATTATATGTTCAACATTCATCAGAAGAATCACACATGTTGATTTACAAACACACATGGTTTTTATTCAATTAAATAAATTTATGGAAAGTCAAAAACGGGCGCATGACTGGCTCAGTCCGTAGAGTATGCAACTCTTGACCTTGGTTTTATGAGTTCAGGCCCTGCACTGGGTGTAGATCACTTTAAAATCTTAAACTAGAGTGCCTGGGTGGCTCAGCTGGTTAAGTGTCTACATTTAGGTCAGGCCATGATCCCAAGGTGCTGGGACTGAGCCCACATCAGGCTCCCTGCTCCAAGCCTGCTTCTCATTCCCCCTCTCCCTCTGACCCCTCATGATATCTCTCTCTCTCTCTCTCTATGGTTCAAAAAAAAAATTAAAAATCTTTTTTTAAAAATGTAAACATTTAAAAAATAATAAAATTTTAAAATATTTATGGAAAGTCAAATGACAAAATAAGAAACTACCAGCAGGTTAAAAACACATCTGAAAATAAATAAATAATTTAATATTTTGTAATATTCACTGTAATAAAATGTCTAACAACTTAATTCTATTGAAAAAAAGCATCGTATCAATCAGGATAGGCTCAGTTCTGCAGTAGTAATGAATAATACCTAAATTTCAGTGATTTAATCTAACAGAGGCTTATTGCTTCCCAACACTGTCTAATGTAGGTTAGGATGGGAAGTACCACTCATCATAGTCATTTAGGGACCCAGTCTGATGGGAGACCCCACCTCAATTGCTTCCATGATTACTAAGTCAGGAGGAAGAGAATATGGAAATATGGAGAATCTTTTTTTTTTTTTTTTAAAGATTTTGTTTATTTATTTGACAAAGAGAAATCACAAGTAGATGGAGAGGCAGGCAGAGAGAGAGAGAGGGAAGCAGGGAGCCCGATGCGGGACTCGATCCCAGGACCCTGAGATCATGACCTGAGCCGAAGGCAGCGGCTTAACCCACTGAGCCACCCAGGCGCCCCAGAATATGGAGAATCTTAAACACAGTCATGAAAGCTTTTGCTCTGAAAAGCTCAGATTCTATTGGTGGAAGCAACCCATGTAGCCCACTTCAAAGGAGACAGGGGAAAGGAATTCCTATGTGTTCAAAGAGAGTGTTTATAAATTGACCTCTGGCTAGCACAGATATCAAATAATAATTATTTTTTAAAAACTTCTGATATATTTTTATATAGTAAAAAATAAAACAGTAATACACCCTTCTGAATTATAATTTCAATTTAAAACATACACTATGTACTTGCTGTTTAGTGTTTCTGTTGCCATTTTTTATCTTTCCAGAAAATGAATTTTTATTAGTAGCTCTACAAAAGTGTAAAAACGTACTATTAAAATAAAATATTTGATTTTTTTGCAGATAGTACTTAAATAGTACATCTGGATGACTACAATCAACAACACGAGACACAACAGGTACTGATGAAGATGGGGAGAAAGGGGAAACCTCTGGCACTATTGGTGGGAATGCAAACTGGTACACAACCACTATGCAAAACAATATGGAATTTCCTCAAAAAGTTAAGAATAGAACAGCCCTATGATCCAGCAATTGCACTACTAGGTATTTACCCAAAGAACACAAAAATGCTACTTTGATGGGATATATGCACCCCTATGTTTATAGCAGCATTAGCAACAATAGCCAAATTATGGAAAGAACCCAAATGTTTATTAATTCATGAATAGGTAAAGAAGACATGTACACACACACACACGAATATTACTCAGCCATTAAAAAATGAAATCCTGACATTTGCAATGATATAGACAGAGCTAGAGAATATTATGCAAAGCAAGACAAATATCATATTATTTCATTCACATGTGGAATTTAAGAAACGAAACAAATGGGATGCCTAGGTGGCTCAGTCAGTTAAGTGTCTGCCTTCAGCTCAGGTCATGATACCAGGGTCCTGCAATCGAGTCCCACCATCGGGCTCCCTACTCCTCAGGGAGCCTGTTTCTCCCTCTCCCTCTGCTGTTCCCCCTGCTTATGCTCTCTCTCTGTCAAATAAATAAATAAAATCTTTAAAAAAAAAAAAAAGAAACAAACAAACAAATGAACAAAGGAAGGAAAAAAAGAGCGAGGGAACCAAACCAAGAAACAGATTCTTAACTATAGAGAACAAACTAATGGTATTAGAGGGGAGGTGGGTGGGGCAATGCATTAAATAGCTGATGGGGATTAAAGAGTACACTTGTCCACTTGTCGTATAAGCACTGGGTGATGTATGGAATCACTACATTGAACACCTAAAACTAATATTGCACTCTATGTTAACTAACTGGAATCTACATAAAACATCTTTTAAAAGTACGTTTGGAGAAAGCATCTCCCAATCTTACCAAATTTTTATTTTGATCCTTTATAATATTCAACACAGGGTGAGGAAAAGAGTATATTAAGTTCATTGTTTTAAAGTATCAAACTTACCATTTGGAATAGTAGGCATCAAGAGCCAACAAGCACAGTCCTTGGAATTTATGATTTTTTGAAATCATAGGCTTCTTACCTAATGCATCTTGGAGTAATCAGGCTATTACATTTGTAGTTTAAAATTACTAACAAAAACTCATTCCTGGCATTCTTAACCATATTCTATGCCTGGTATTAAAATCTTGCAAATTTAATTATCTTTAATATAAATAACTTGCAGAAAGAGAAATGTTGAATACTGATAATCAGGATTATAAATTTCAGGAACAAGTGAAAACTGGACTATTTGGGATTATGAAAAACTAATGAATACTCAGAGTTCTGAAAGAGTCATGACAGAATTTTAGTTGGAATTATTTTGCAGGTTAAAGCACAAATTTTTACTCATGTCCCTGACTTCTACAAATATGGGAAGATTTGCTAGTCAAGAAGGTAAAGAGATGTCTTGCTGCTGTCACAGTCCCTGTCTGCAGAAAATCTACTCATTAGTTCCTTGATCACAGGCTTCATGAAAAGAACTAAGGTTCTCTCCTGTGTGTTCCTTTAATAATATGACAAAAACTTTCCAATATTAACATAGAAGAATAAACAGATGATAATTATTTGGTTTATTTTGCTATTTAAGGATAATGAAGGATAGCATATACTTATGTTTTATGATGTTCTGAAGAGTGAATTTTATCTGCCTCAAAACACTCATTTCAATTGACTTTGATATATTTTCCCCTTGGTATTACATATGTTTTTTAAAGTATGTTTTACATTTAATTTTTTTTTTAGAGTTTTATTTATTTAAGTAATCTCTACTCCTAATGTAATACTCAAACACATGACCTCAAGATTTAGAGTCACATGCTCTTCCGACTGGGCTAGCCAGGCACCCCTTAATTTCTTTTTCTTTTTTTTTTTTAAGATTTTATTTATTTATTTGACAGACAGAGAGATCACAAGTAGGCAGAGAGGCAGGCAGAGAATAGGGTGGGAAACAGGCACCCAGTTGAGCAGAGAGCCCGATGTGGGGCTCGATCCCAGGACCCTAAGATCATGACCTGAGCTGAAAGCAGAGGCTTTACCTCACCAAGCCATCCAGGTGCCCCCAGGCACCCCTTAATTTCTAAAATAAATTGTAATGGGCATAAAATGGTCACTTATGATATGCAAATTTCTACCTACCATTTCATTCATAAAAATGAGCTGATTTTTAAAAAATTCCATTTGATGTAAGTATCAATACAACAAAATTAAAGAGACTCTTAAGCATCCAAAAATCAAGCAAAAAAAAAAAAAAATCTTACTATTTTGATAGTTGTCACAGATTGTCTTACACTGCTGTGGTAGAAAAACAAATGCCAGTACTGCAGGACTACTGTTTGACTGGCACTATTTTAAATAAGACTTTAAGTCGAGGTTGGGGGGAAAAAAAAAAAGACAAGGAATTACACCAGGGCCCCGCTCCCCAAGACTCTACAAATGATGAGGCCAACATCCGATTTTGGTACTGATGAACAAGCTTAAATATCCTCAACAAGTTACAGGATTTTGCTTCTGGACACTGCTTGAGAATAAGATATAAAATGTCCAGAATAACAGGTTTCCCTAAACTATTATTAGTGGATTAAGAATAAGAAGCAACTGTGGCTAAAGTCTTTAAGAAAGACAACTTAATAAAAATCATTTCAATCATAGAAACCACTCTACTTCTGAGTCTGTTCCCCTAAAAGTGTCAGCTTAAAAACATTTTAGTGGTTGGGGCGCCTGGGTGGCTCAGTGGATTAAGCCGCTGCCTTCGGCTCAGGTCATGATCTCAGTGTCCTGGGATCGAGCCCCGCATCGGGCTCTTTGCTCATCGGGAGCCTGCTTCTCTCTCTCTCTGCCTGACTCTCCGCCTACTTGTGATTTCTCTCTCTGTCAAATAAATAAATAAAATCTTTAAAAAAAAAAAAAAAAAAACATTTTAGTGGCATGTGGAAAAAAGATTTCTACAACCACTCCCCACCTCTGAATATAGAAGCAGCTTTCATTTTATTGACTTTCAATAACACTACACTTTTCTTCAAACTTAACTAAGTGAGAAATTAAATAATATACATAATGCTTCTATTTTATCAGAATCTATTTTTTAACAACAGAAATCTTCACAAGAAGCAATGTTTTGTTTCATCAGTCTAGCTACAAAAAAGTAATTCTACATTTTAAACTACTTTATTTAGAGTATCCTGTCAATTGCATTGTCCATTCACTAATACAGTTTCCCAAATTATGGACTAAGAGACCAAGGGAAAAGGAACCAGAAGTATTTTTAGATGAGATATAAAGTAGTTGTACAACTGAACAAAATTTTGACTAGTTAAATTCATCATTGTTTATTATTTAAAAATCACATAAAACAGCCACACCAAGAACTACACACTATAAAATCTGGAAATAAAACAAACATTCTATGTATTATGAAACTAACTGGAATACTATAAAATTACCAGTACTTAACAAGGATTTCCTAGAAAGTTTCAAAGAAATAATTCAAATATTAGCACTAGGTGGCAGAAGGCTATATTATGTTCTTAATAATACATACAGTTTAAATTATTTAATAGAAGAAATAAATTACAAGTCCAAAATTCACATTAAATTTTTTTTTTAAACTTGAGCTTCTCAGACAATCTATTCTAAATTTGACCCTTTTTCACATTTTGTAATGTTGAAGAGACATGAGAAAGAATAAGGAAGAATTAAATGTAAGGGATTCCTTGGGCTTCCTTTCATCAGGCTATCTACTCACTGAATTCATATAAATAACTAAGAAAGCCTGATGGTAAACTTTCTCCTTTGCAGTGACTTTGAAATCTAATACTGAATCCTACAATTTGAAAACAGCAGCATCTGTGAGGGCCAAAATCTATTATACAAAATATACTGCTTTTTCATTTCTTCTTCTCCCCCGATTTGTACTTACTCCTGGCATTTCATCAACCTTTGTCATTGTCTCTTTTCATCCTATTCTGTTTTGATACCTATTTTTTGACCACCTAATGTATTTGTTGAGTTAAAAAGAGAAAAAAAGTAATCAAAATGGACAGAGTTGCAAACAACATAAAAATAGCATTTAGGGTTTTATTTTTTTGCTTTGTTTTACTTTTGTTTTGCTTCCCTTTCTCTATGCTATAACATATGTATAGAGAAGGAATATGTGAATTGTAGAACTAGTGGTGAAAATATAAGACTGAAGTAAACAAATTTATGTCTTCTTCCTAGAGTCCTTCCTGAAAATAACAAATGAAACCTCGTATCAAAGTATATTTTACTTTTCAGATTAGCCAGTAAAGCAGACGATGGCATGCCTGCTTCGATTAACCACTTTCTTGAGACGATGCAATTTTCTTGGTCTCTCTCAGTTGTTTTTAAGACTCTTTTACCTTAATCAAAGAATTTTAACTTTTTCTTCATATTTTTGTTCCTACTGTTGGATACAAATCTAATTCACTGCACTATATGACTTCAACATATCTTAATCCCTTGAGACTTCAATTTCTTTGTGTCTAAAATAATAATTTTGAGAGAAATGAAGTCTGAAGTCCCTTTTCTCTATAAAACTCTGATTCATTCTTTGCCTCTCCCACTCTCTAAATCTTCTACTAAGCAGTATGAAATACAAAGATGACTCACCTCCAAATTACAACAGTACTAATCATAAGATTCTAGTAAAGTCTGAGAGTAAAGAAAGTTCAAATTCCTCAACCTGACACAATCTAATTCCCACCTTTTTCTACCCTCACCCTCCACTATTCCTTTTCCTGCAACCAATTCTGCACCCAAGCTTCATTACTGACTGATGCATTGCTATCTCTTAACTTCCTCAGTTTTACATGCCAAAATCCTACCTATTTCCAACTGGAATTCCTGAAAAAAACTTAAGCGTACCTGGATTTCTTCCAAAGAACAGGAAGAATATACACTTTGGAGTCAGTTCTAGGTTTAAATCTTATTTCCAAAGCTTTAGGACTTTGACAAGTTATTTAGCCTCTTTAAACCCTGTCTCCTTATCTATAAAACAATGATGACACTTCATTATAGGGTTGCTGTGAAATTAATGTAATACCAATGCTTAATATAGTATCTAGCAAACAGCAGGTGTATTCAGTATTCCATGTTAGGAATTAGGACTACATATGCTTAAAATTAGTTTTATTCCTTCCTCTGGACCCCAAGAGTACTCTTTATTTAGTTTTTTATGGCTCTCCTCACTTAATACTTTAAAAAAAAATTTTTTTTATTTTTTTATAAACATATAATGTATTATTAGCCCCAGGGGTACAGGTCTGTGAATCGCCAGGTTTACACACTTCACAGCACTCACCATATCACATACCTTCCCCAATGTCCATAACCCCACCACCTTCTCCCTACCCACCCCCACCCCCGGGCACCCTCAGTTTGTTTTGTGACAGTAAGAGTCTCTTATGGTTTGTCTCCCTCCCGATCCCATCTTGTTTCATTTATCCTTTTCCTACCCCCCAAACCCCCTACGTTGCATCTCCACTTCCTCATATCAGGGAGATCATATAATAGTTGTCTTTCTCTGACTGACTTATTTCGCTAAGCATAATACCCTCTAGTTCCATCCATGTCGTCGCAGATGGAAAGATTTCATTTCTTTTGATGGCTGCATAGTATTGCATTGTATATATATACCACATCTTCTTTATCCATTCATCTGTTGATGGACATCTAGGTTCTTTCCATAGTTTGGCGATTGTGGACACTGCTGCTATAAACATTCAGGCCTATTTTTTCTTAGAGTTACTTATATGACTAGTCTGTAGGCTCTGAGAGCAGAAACCAGGTCTAATACATCTTGGAGTTTTTCAGTGTCAAACACATCATGTACCCATGAATGTACTCACAATATTTATTAAATGGATTAAAAATACAGGAACATAGAAGAGGATACTACTTTATGATTAAAGGGAATAACAGCAACATATCTGAAAGTTAATACAAAATACTTTTCATTTCCTTCAACTAATGCAAAATGAGCATCAGTAAGAACCAAATGCCAACTTTTCATCAATGCCGCATGTAAATATATTTTTGTACTTTACCATAAAGGTTTTAATATTAATTGCAATATTAAAAAGAAAATGTACCTGCCTAGAAAGTGGCCATTAACTATGTAACCATGTAATTCATCCTCTTCAGGAGAATTTTTTTTCTAGAAATAGTTGTCCTACATGGCTAAAAAAAGGAGGGCATGGTGGAGGAAAACATTCACCTAGGTGATTTCTGAGATTCATTTAAAATTCACTTAAATTTTCAGGCACCTGGGTGGCTCAGTTGGTTGGGTGACTGCCTTTGGCTTGGGTTACGATCCCAGGGTTCTGGGATCAAGTCCCACATCAGGCCCCTTTCTCGGCAGGAAGTCTGCTTCTCCCTCTGGTCTTCTTCCCCTCTCATGCTCTCTCTCTCTCGCTCTCTCAAATAAATAAAGTCTTTTAAAAATAAATAAATAAATGAATGAATGAATGAATAAAATTCACATATATAAAAATATATATTCAATATTATAATATATAAATAAATAAAATTCATATTTATACATAAAAATATATATAATTCCTGCAATATCAATGATAAACTATAAGCCTTTAATAAACATCTAAGTGAAAACAGAAAAACAGTGGTGCCTAGGTGACTCAGTCAGTTAACCATCCCACTCTTGATTTCAGCTCACATCATGATCTCAGGGTTGTGAGCCTGCATCAAGCCCTGCATCAGGCTTGCTCTAAGTGTGGAGCCTGCTTAAGATTCTCTCCCTCCCCTCTGCTACAGGTTCTTCCACTCCTACTCCTACTTCCACTCTTATTCTCTCAAAACACTCTCTCTTAAAAAAAAAAAAACCCAAAACACAACACAACAAAAAACAGTATATAATTTGGTTTTTCCAAATCAGAACTATATAGTCCCATTATATCATAATCTAAGATAATCTGGCACACATATTTTTTTTGCTGATATCAATAAGTAGATGCTTAAAGCATTTAACCAGACATTTTAGTTTTTAAAGATGACAACTATCTTAATTGCAATGGGTACAGCAGTAGCACTGGACAGCAGTGGTGGTGGTAGTGACAACAGCAAGAGCAGTTATCATTTATTAAGGGCTTACTATATGCACGGTATTTTACTAAGCCCCTTAATACTCTTATCTCATTTGTTCCACACAACAGCCCTACAAAGAAGATATTATAGTTCTCATTTTAGATGAGAGGCAATTGAGACTTAGAGAGGTTAAGCCACTTATAAAATGTTATAGAACATTTACAACATAATACGTGATGCAGTAAGGTTTAGAACCCACTAATCAGGGCAACTCCACTGCCTCCCCCAAACCTATGCTTGAATTTTCTTACCATTTAAAATACAAAAAGGAAAAAAATAACTAATAAACAACACAAATAAAAATGTACTAAGGTACAAAAAATTCTACTTTACCAGAATTACTTTCATGGAAAACACTATCTGTATTTGTTTGTACTCTTTATTTGCTTAAAAAGAAACTCTTAAATAAACTTGAGAAAAAGATGAAACACTGAGCTCCTCCCATGAGCACTGAAATGTAGAAGAAAAGAGCCTTCCATAAAGTATGGGAAGGAATTTCTGTAAGTAACAGAAAAAGAAAACAAAAGAGAAGAAGCAAATCCAAAAAAAATGACTTGAGATTATAGCTGCAGGTAGGTGATACTATCCCTCCTTTTGTAACCCTTAAGAAAATATGAGGAGATTTTGGGGGGAAATTCATAGAAGCCATAAACTTCTATATCCAAGCTATCACAGGGTAGGACAGAGCTTCTTAATGGAATGTCTCGGGGGTGCATGGGTGGCTCAGTCAGTTAAGCGTCTGCCTTTTTTGGCTCAGGTCAGGATCCTGGGGTCCTGGGATCAAGACCCACATCGGGCTCCCTGTTCAGCAGGGAGTTTGCCTTTCCCTCTACCAATCACCCCTGCTCATGATATCTCTCACTCTCTCTCAAATAAATAAATAAAATCTTAAAAAAAAAAAAAAAGGATTATCTTAGCAAAGAACTAGACAGGGAGGGAAACAAGGGAAAGACAAATTTATGTGGATGGCTGTAGACTGTCAATAGCTATTGAATTGTTGAGATACATGTTTCAGATGTGATTATGCTTTTTATTTAAATGACAAAGGAACGTGTATCATTTCCTCCTTTGAGAACAAAAACTGTCACTAAATAAATAAGTGGGGAATTGTCAATAATGCTCCCTACCTTTTTTTCTTCACACTGTTCCTTAAAATTCTTTTTTTTTTTTCCAGGATTATCATGATTACTTTTTTTTCATTTGAATTTCTTTTCTTAAAATTGAAGTATTATTAACATACAGTGTTATATTAGTTTCAGGTATACAATATAGTGATTCAACAATTCTATTCATTACTCAATGCTATTCAAGGTTAAGTATGCTCTTGATCCTCTCTTATCTATTTCAGCCCTCCTACCCACCCCTTGGCAACTACATTTATTGTCTGTATTTAAGAGTCTGATTGTTTATCACTTTTTTTAATTTGTTTGCTCATTGGATTTGTTTCTTAAATTCCACATGAGTGAAATCATACGCTATTTGTCTTTCTCTAAGCAACTTATTTCACTTAGCATTATACTCTCTAGGTTCATTCATGTTGTTTCAAATGGCAGGATTTCATTCTTCTTTATGGCTGAATAATACTCCATTGCCTCTGTGTCTGTGTCTCTGTGTGTGTGTGTGTGCGTACACACACACATATAATACATCTTCTTGTCCCATTTGTCTGTGGATATCACAGCAACTTGGGTTGCTTCCATATCTTGGCTATTGTAAATGTAAATGATGCTGAAATACACAGAGGGGTGCATGTATCTTTCCAAATTAGTGTCTTTGTTTTCTTTGTGTAAATACCCAGTAGTGGAATTACTGGATCAAGTGGTAATTCTTATCTATGATTGGTTGCTGCTACTTTGTCTACTTTAAAACATTAAAAACCCATAGCAGTCTTCCTCAAAAATAAACTACATATTTCAGTAATTAGAAAACAAAGGCTAACATTTAACTAAACCCCAAAACTATAAGGAAGAATGGCAACACAACCATTTATCATTGAGTTGATACACTTAATTGATCAAATTAGGTGGCAGAAAAAAGAAAGTAGGAAAACTCAGTAGCTCTAAAAAGAGCACACCTAATACAAACAGATTCCAAGAGACTAGACTTTTCCATACTGTATATTCATATCCTACCAGTTAGTATTCTAGGGTCTTAGATACATTGTCTCAACTAGTCAGAACAAGCTATGTGCTATTATTATATCCATTTCATAAAGGAGGAAACAAAGACACTGAATGATTAAGCAACTTGTCCAGAGTAATAAATCAGCAAAAA
This sequence comes from Mustela nivalis, assembly GCF_964662115.1. Lineage (NCBI taxonomy): Eukaryota > Metazoa > Chordata > Mammalia > Carnivora > Mustelidae > Mustela > Mustela nivalis. The sequence continues at coordinate 39,347,912 of NC_139025.1, forward strand.
CACAGTCAAGATTTAAAACCAGGCAATATAACTCCAAAAATCCTTCTCACAACTTCTGCACTACACTGCATCTTATTATTATTTGCAAAGTGATCTGTGTACCTTCAAAGATTTATTTTTAAGATTACTATTATATTTATTATATCCAATTTTCAGGAAATAGAAAACATGCTATTTGAAATTGTGAGACAAAATCATGACTATTTAATTACTCAGAGATAAGCACAACCTCTGAACGTGGCTTTAAAAATGGTAAGTGCTAGAGCACAGGATAAGAAATAGTAAAATAACAACTGTAGAGTGTGTTTAACTGTCTTGGGAATTAATGTCAATAGTGTAGACTAAGATTCTTAAATAAGTGACATTAAATGTAAGTATTATATGCATATAACTGTAAACCCCTTACAACTAATGTTCTAAAGGGGTAAACTAAAATGCAGCTAGCACTTAAAGAAGCATGAAAAGCAAAAAACAAATAGCTGAAATACTTGCACACTCTTTCTATGACATTTTGAACCATATTTAATCATTCAACCTCAAAAGCCTTAAGGGGAAAAAAAAAACCCTTCAAATTTTCTTAAAATGGCAACTTCTTCCTAAAGTGAAATGAAATATTATACTAAGTGGAATTACATTTCTGGGATGCAAACCAATTTATGATGAACCAAAACTGAATACTTATGGCATAATTTAAAGTTGTTGTAGCTTTGCAAGGAAAAAGAAAAACTAAATATTATTCTCTTAAAAAGTGTTTTATACAAAAAAAAGAAACATTTTAAGAAATATGAATGAATAAGAAACTAATTTGTCAGTCTAATTTTAGACTGCACTTCATATAAGAAAAAAAGTAATAGGACTTTAATAACACTTGTTTGAGAGAAGTCATTTCCTGTTAAGTAATAATACATTCCTGATGTCACTGGGTGGCAAAGTATGAGTACTAAAAGAAAGCGTCTGCATGCTTTGGTAAGAAAACCTCATTTTTCCCATGTGCAACTGGAACCAATATCATTCCAATTTGAAAGTATCTGTCTTTCATAAGGCTAAAAAAGAAGGAAGCAAAATGAATAATATAGTTGAGTACATAAAATGAAAAGGATTCTCTATCATCTTTTTTTGTTTGGTATCATCTATCAAATAAGTTATGGAAAATAAAACTGTAATTAAAAATGAATGGCAATTTCATTTGCAACAACATGGATGGACCCAGAGGTTATTAACTAAGTGGAATAAGTCAGAAGGAAAAAGACAAATATGATTGCACTTACATGTAGATTCTAAAAAACAAAACAAAACAAAAAAAAATTCAAAGGCAAGAAACAGATATAAATACAGAGAACAAACTAATGGTTGCCAGGAGGAAGTAGGGGGGATGGGCCATATGGATGAAGGGAGTAGAGGTACAGACTTCCAGTTATGGAATGAATAACTCACAGGGACGAAAGGTACAGCATAGGTAATATAGTCAATGATACTGCAACAGCACTGTATCATGATGAATGGTAGCTACACTTGTGGTGAGCACAGCATAACCTATAGAACCACCCAATCACCATGTTGAATACCTGAAACTAATGTAACATTTTGTATCAACTATACCTCAATTAAAAAAAAAAGTTTTAAAAATGAATGGCAAATAATCAATCTGCTGATCATTAGAAAAATAACATTAGCATAATGGTAACTATACTGAGAGGAGCAACTTGTTTTAAATGAAGCTGTGATTGGGGACGCCTGGGTGGCTCAGTTGGTTAAGCGGCTGCCTTCGGTTCAGGTCATGAGTCCCACATCAGGTTCCTTGCTCCGCAGGAAGCCTGCTTCTCCCTCTTCCCCTCTGTCTGCCTGTGTGCTTGCTCTCTCTCTCTCTCAATCTCTGACAAATAAATAAAATCTTAAAAAATAATAATAATAAAGCTGTGATTTTTTAAACACTAATGTAAACTTACACATGTAGAAATCCATCAAACAACTAAAAGAGACCATGTAGCATATAAACATGATGGGGACTGGCTCCAGTCACCCAACGAAGATGATACTGTTCTCCACATTTTAAGAAAGCAGAAATGTAAGGGTAGAGGGCAGGTTAAGAACATTAACATGATACAATAAAATATTTTGTGCCACTGACTACAGAGTTTACAAAGATGACATAACTGTATCTTAGATTACAAACAAACATAACCAAGTAGAATAATAAACCCAAAGACAGTCTTTGAAAGAGCTTTTGTTCCTGAGACAGATTACCAACTGCAGAATAAAGAGGAAGAGCAAAAGAGAAAGAAAAAAAAAATTAAATTAAAAAAAGAGATTTTACCTTTCTAGACAGGAAAGCGCAAGGCGCCTGTACAAAGCAAAGTTAAAGACACATACTACAAGCAGAAAAAACTTGGTAATTAAGTAAAAAGTGGATTAAAAGGGCTCCTGGGTGAGCTCAGTCCATTGGGTGGCTACTTTCAGCTTGGGTTATGATCCCAGGGTCCTGGGATCAAGCCCTGCATCAGGCTCCCTGCTCAGCCAGAATCCTACTTCTCCCTCTCTTCCACTCTCCCTGCTTGTATTCCCTCTCTCGCTGTGTCTCTCTCCATCAAATAAATAAAATCTTAAGAAAAAGAAAGAAAGAAAGAAAGAAAGAAAGAAAGAAAGAAAGAAAGAAAGAAAGAAAGAAAATTAAAAGTATTATCCCTGGAATATGAAGTTTGGACTTGAGAAAAATAAGTAATAGGAAGAAGTTTGAACACTCTAAAAAGGCAAACATTAAAGTACAAGCTATCTTATGGACAAATAGCATGCTTATTCCCAAAATCACCAAATGAAAGATTTAAATAGTTGTGTAAATTTAAAGTTAGGTGTGTACCTAAAGGAGTACATAATTAACTCACCAGTATTTTTTAAAACTTTCAGAATATATAAAAAATTTGTTACCTTGACAAGTAAATAATTCCTCTCAGATGCTAACAGAACTCCACAGCTGTAATATATGCTTTAAATTACATATTCATAATATATATATTTATGTATCTATACATATATATGAATTTTAACATAGGTAGCAGTACTCACCCACACTGACTAAATCATAAATACTAACAGTCTCAGCATTATTAAATAAAAAATTTAGGTCTAAAATAACCACACACAGATTTTTTTAAAATTAAGGACACTAAAACAAAAATTGGAGAACTACTTGAACACAAAATTTTAAGTTCCATCCAACGTTAACAACAGTCTGTGTTAAGGCAGAAGTTTTTATAGTCTACCTACTTTTATCCAGCCCAGCAGCTGTGGCAAGTGGTAGTGGTGAATCAGAAGGAAGTGGCAGCTGCAAGTATTCTGGAGCAACAGAGTAATGGAATCTCTGTCCCTCTCTGACTTCTTACCTTGGACCTCCCTCAACACAGTAGGCAACAAGAGCAAGCAGTGAGAAATAAAGCCTGAAGCAGCTGCCTTAACATTCTGATGTTTGTAGCTCTCACCCATAAAGACTTAACGTCCAAGTGTCATATTCTGCAGGCCATGTAAAACTCCAAAGGAGTCCTTCTCTCTGTGAAAGTCATCACAGAGTTGGGCAGGCATCCAAGCCAAAAACTTTGGCAATTTCGTAGACTCTCCACATGAAGTCAGTTGCCAAATCCTATTAATTCTATCCCTAAATCTCTCTTGGATTCATTCTCTTAACTCCATCCTCACTATTCAGACCCCTCTATTTTGGGCTCTTTTTTTATTTTAGCCTATTCTAATACATCATACACACTGCTGCTCTGAGAAGTATTTTTCTAAAATATAAATCTGAGTATGTCACCTATTAAAAGTTCTTCAACTGCTCCCAATTACTAAAAGTGTATGGTCCAGGGGTGCCTGGCTGACTCAGTCAGTACAGCATGCAATTCTTGATCTTGGGGGTATAAGTTCAAGTCCCACAATGGGTATAGAGATGGCTTAAAAAGAAAACCGTGGGGGGAAAAATTGAATATATATATATATATATATATATATATACACATATATATATATTTATATTTATATTTATATTTCAAAACCCATATAGAGGGGACAGAAAAACACAGTGGTCTTTCAACCTTGATTTAAGACAGTAATTTAAGAGTTAAATGGGAAGTAAGTAGGGAAAATGTGTATTACCTAAAATACTTACTATGGTAAATAAGACTCCTGACGCTCTGGAATCCTAACCAGTTTCTTGTCACTCCTTGTTAAAAACCCTGTGCTCTAGTCAGACTGAACTACTTATATTTCTGTCAAAAGCACCATGTTCTTTTAAATCTCACTCTTTCTCCTCCAACAGAATGGTATAAGCATGCTACTGGCAGACTCAAATTTAATCTTTAAAATAGAGCTGAAATTCTACCATCTCTTGAAGCCTTCCTTGACCCTTTCCCAAATAATGATATACTTGTTCACATGACAGTCTCCATCTCCACAAATTAGCTCTTGAGGAAGGAACCATGGATGGTTGGTATTCATAATTTAAGCTCACAGCACAATTATACTTAATACACTTCCAAAGAAGAATAATCTTGGCACTATCGTGCCTCTCTGTTATAGCTCTCAAATTCTCTTCAGTCTAAAAAAGTCATTTCAGGGAAAGATGATTCAGATGATTTTACAGGAAAGTTATGTCAAGAACATTCTTATGCTATGGAGATGGTTTCAGAACACAGAAAACAGTTTATGAAGCAGCAAAAGATTGACTTTAAAATCTTCAAAATACCATACGGCAACTGTGTTTAGGATTAAAGATCTGAAGATCTTCAAGAAAACACTACTAATTTAAGTCTAGTGTTATATTAAAGAAGCAATTAAAAAAATAAGTAAAATTTAAAAATTTAAAAATAAAGCCATTTCAGAATCACCTGCCTTGAAGAGGCACTGTGGGATGAGGTGAAGTGGGGTGCAAGGAAATGAAAACACAAAAATGAGTAAGAGATATTCCCAGACTTTGAGGAACTTACTATCTACAGGGAAAAAACTGACAAAAAAAAGATTAAAGAGGAAGATGAATCTCTAATAATAAGGATTTTGAAGGAAGCTGTCTTAAGTAAATACTCTGGAATTAACTGATGATAGTATCTGTAACACAGCCAAAACTAAACACTGCCTCAATGACCTCTAACTTTCAACCTGGCAAAGCAACTAAGGGAGCCAATTTTGCTTTACCAAAGCATATTATATTTTTCTGACCTGTGAATACAAATATTTTGAGTTTGAAGACTGAGACATTTGGCATTAGAAGGTTAGGTGTCTGAGGTTGAAAGAAGCTGGTTCCTGTCAAAATGTTTCCTGACTTAGGAATCAGAGACCCTCTTGGATCTAAAAGAGTAATAATAAATATTTACTTCAGGACTTAATTATAAATTGACAGCAAAGATGTGAAATGTTTCCTTACAGTTTTCACATTTAAAATTAAACATTCCTCGAGCTTAATATACACCTCGTCTAATACTCACTATTACTATTTCAGAGAGGTCCAAAGCTAAAAATATAATTCAAAGACAAAACAATATTCCTAAGGTCAAGAAAAAGTTCAAGACTCTACAGTCACATAGCTTTGCTTACAATAAGAATTACTGAGGATGATATGCAAAACATGTGGCTTTAAAGGAAATTCAATGAGGAAAAGATAATTTTTCAACAAATGGTATTGGGACAATTGGGTAACTATGTAAAAAAATGAACTTGGACCTGTATCTCACACCATCACAAAAACATTAACTTGGCATAAATCAGAGACCTAAATTTAAAGACTAAAACTATAAAAACGTTTAGAGGAAAACATAGGAGGAAATTTCCAAGGCCTTCAGGTAGGCAAAGTCATCTTAGATAAGACACCAAAAGCATGATCCATGAAAGAAAAAAACTGGTAAGCTGGATTTGATAAAAATTAAACTACATTTATGTTTCAAAAGAAACAACACGTGAAAAAATAAACCACACTCTGGGAAAAATACTGACAAGTTATGATGCTAAAAAAGAATTGATATCAGAATATATAAATAACTCTTACAACTTAGTAAGACAAATTTTAAAATGGACAATAGATCTGAACAGGTATCTCAACAAAAAAGGTATCTGAACGGTTCATAAGGATATAAAAAGATGTTTAACACCATTAGTCAACAGGAAAACGTAAACTAAATATGCATTGGGATACTACATTTTACCCACTAAAACAGTTACAATCAAAATGACAGGTATTACTGGGTGCCTGTGTGGCTCAGTCAGTTAAGCAATGGACCCTTGATTTTGGCTCAGGTCATAATCTCAGGGTCCTGAGATCCAGCCCTGAGTAAGGCTTCGTCCTCAGTGGGGAGTCTGCTTGAGGTTCACTCTCTTCCTCTCCCTCTGCCCCTCCCCTTGCTTGTGAACACAGATGCATGCACTCTCTCTCTCAAATAAATAAAATCCTGGGGCATGTGGGTGGCTGAGTTGGTTAAGCATCTGTCTTCGGCTCAGGTCACGATCCCAGGGTCCTGGGATTAAGCCCCACATCAGGCTTCCTGCTCAGCAGGGAGCCTGCCTCTCTGTCTTCCTCTCCCTCCCATCCCTCCCATTTGTGCTCTCTCTGTTAAACAGATAGACAAACAGACAAACAAACAAATAAATAAAATCTTTTAAAATGACAAGTAATAATACCTTTGGACCATGCTCATACCAGGACAAAAGGGTAATAATTTCTTAGAAACTTATTCTATTTTGGGGATTGGAAATATTCTGCACCTTTTCAAAAGCTAAACAGAAGCCCACTCATCTCTTCCTGACTCCTACCCTCACCCTGTGCACGTGCACACACACACACTGCTAAGGATATGGAAAAACAGGAACCCTCACACTAGGGGCAATGTTAAAACATGTTACAGCTGCCTTGGACAGTAGTTCCTATACCTACTGCTAGGTATATGCCCAAGAGAAATGAAAACATAAGTCCATACAAGGACTTCTATATGAATATTCATAGTAATATTATTCATAATGCCCAAAATGTAGAAACAACCCAGAAGTCCATCAATTTATGAATGGATAAGACAGATAATAGATAAAGGGTTGTATATCCATCAATGGAATATTATTCAGCAACAAAAAGAAATGAAATATGCTACAATATGAACTCAAAACCATGAAAGAAGCCAGACACAAAAGACTTCATATTATACGATTACATTTACATGAGATGTCTAGATAGGCAAATCTATAGAGACAAAAAGGAGGTGAAAATGGTTGCCCATGTCTAGGGATGGGAAATGGAGAATAATTGTAAACCGACATGATGAATCTTTCTGGAGTGATGGAAAAGTTCTAACACTGGATTGTGGTCAGGCCCAGGACAAAATAAAAATGCTCAAAAAGATTTTTTTTTTCTCTTTCTTCAGTGATTTCTCTAGACCTGTCATAGTACTTTCTATTTGCTACTTAAAACTGGGCTCCTTCGAGCATGATGATACTCACTGAGTGAAGACCCTCCCAGGCATGTAGGGCACATACATCCAGTCCTGACATTCCCTGTGTCCACAGCCCTGCTGGTGGTGGCAATAGCAGTAGGAACTGAGCAGGGGCAGGGAGTAAAATGGCCTAGAACATGTTGCAGTGAGGCAGGCAAGTGTATGTGGCTCCAAGCCCACTAAGGTATGCTCCACCGTTCCATCAGACTTCACTGATAAAACACGAATTCAAAGATAAAATTATTAAGAATTTCAAGATGATGGGACGCCTGGGTGGCTCAGTTGGTTAAGCAGCTGTCTTCGGCTCAGGTCATGATCCCAGCATCCTGGGATCAAGTCCCACATCAGGCTCCTTGCTTGATGGGGAGCCAGCTTCTCCCTCTGCCTCTGCCTGCCACTCTGTCTGCCTGTGCTTGCTCTCGCTTCTCTCTCTATGACAAATATATAAATAAAATCTTAAAAAAAAAAAAAAAAGAATTTCAAGATGATGACTAAAGAGCACTGAACTCCAAGTACAGGGCCCCTTTCTGAGCATGGGACTGCACTAGTCATATATACATGAATCAGGACTTAATTGTGGTGATGGCTGCACAACTTGGTAAATTTACCAAAATTAACTGAATCATACACTTAAAATGAGTGAAATCTATAGCATGCAAATTATATGGCAACAAAGCATTGTGGGTTTTTGTGGGATTTTTTAGTGACTTTAAGTCTTTGGTGGCAGCATACTCAAATTTACCAAAGGAGTAAAGCATCATCATAAGAGAGTACTTGATGTCTGGGCCTAAGTGAGTAAATCAGCCTAAGGACCTTTACCAGAGCCAGGAAAGGATACCCTACGAAAAATAAATTGTATCTCAGAAAGCTCCCGTCAGGTCGGAAGATAAAGTTCTCTTTTTGAATATGCAAACTGACTACTCTGTCGACAGAACAGAGGTGACTTCTGAGGTAATGAGTTTATCTCATGACTGGAGAAGACCTCTTAGATGCTAGAGGTTTCTAAAGGGAGCATAAGGCCAAATGAAGAGCACTGTGCTCAAACTCTACAATCAAGACTGAATCTCCATCAGGGCGCCTGGGCGGCTCAGTAGGTTGAACAACCAACTCATGGTTTCTCAGACTCTTGGTCTGGCTCAGGTCATGATCTCAGGTTCTTTAGATTGAGCCCCGAAACAGGCCAGGCGATCAGCATGGAGCCCGCTTGCCCCTCCCTGAACCCCTCCCGTCACTCACTTGCTCACACATACTCTCTAAAATAAATAAAATCTTTTAAAAAGAGGTAATCTCTATCAAAAGATCTCTTACACTGACAATTCCAAATGCTTAATTATTTCTGCCTGAACCTACTCTGACTCAATGAACCACAGGCCTATATCTCTATGCTGGAGTTGTGATAACTTAAGTGCTCTTGAAAGACCTCACATTCTGCCAAAATACATACCCCAAATTATGGGTAAAACAGGACTGAGGCAGTTCACACAAAACCTATGCAAAATTCATAATCACAGTACTAACAAAAACATTAATAATCCTCCCAAAAGTACTAGCATAGTTTATTTTAAAAGGTGGATTAAGGGCACCTGGGTGGCTCAGTAGGTTAAAGCCTCTGCCTTCAGCTCAGGTCATGATTCCAGGGTCCTGGGATCAAGGCCTGCATCGGGCTATCTGCTCAGTGGGGAGCCGGCTTCCCTTCCTCTCTCTCTTCCTGCCCCTCTGCCTACTTGTGATCTCTGTCTGTCAAATAAATAAATAAAATCTTTTTTTTTTCTTTTTTTTTTTTTTAAGTAAAAGGTGGATTAAGTTCCAAATAAATGGGTAATATAGTAAATATACCTTTTAGGATAAAGAAAAAGGTAAATGTAATTTGATGGGAAAGAGTTGTAAGAAAGGGGTAAGGGTGTCAACTCATGAAAACAAGAGCAAATGCATAAAAATTGGGGAGAACTCCAAAAACAGCACTTCTAAGAGACAGTACATGACAAAGCTAAGCCAAAAGGAAGAACATGGTGAGAATGGGCATCCTGTACAGTACGTTATTCATTTTTCTGTGGCTTGCTGCTTGCATTCATCTGTGTTAATGTATCTGTATATCTGAGTTCAGCTGCTATTACTAGATAATATAACTCATTATCTACTGGAGAAAATCATGTGTGAACCAAAATGACTCTCATATTTTATAGCTATCATTCCTCTAATAACATTCACATATGAGTTAATTTGTGTTAAAGATATGTCTGTGTTCTAGAAACAGGTGATTAAACAGGACAAACTGCATTTGATCTACTACCTGCTTCAACTTTTCTCCAATTTGTTTACTTTCCCTTATCTATTCCCTAGTTTGCTTTACCCAAGATCCACAGTGCTAGATACAGTGATCACATCTGTGGAACACCTTTCAGATAATTTTTCTCTCTATGCACTTAGCATTTTGTTTTCAGAGTAGGGGGTGGGGATGGTGTCTATCAGGATGGCTTAACAATACAGCAAAGAGATTTAATATATATCCTTATTTCTTCATTCTTTTTAAATTAGATGAATGAATACAGTACTGTTCCCTGCCCCAGTCCCCCAGGGGATGCTTAGAACCACAGATAAAACCCTGTATGTACTGTGGTTTTCCTATATATACACGCACATATGATAAAGGTTAATTTATAAATTAGGCACAGTAAGAGATTAACAACAACAATAATAAATTAGAACAAATGTAATATAATAAAAGTTATACCAATGTGATCTCTCTCTAGAAATACCTTACTATACTATACTCACTCTTATTCTTCTAATTACATGATGAGATGAAGTGAGGTAGATGACAGGAATTGTGCCACAGTATTAGCCTACTATTGACCCTCTGATAATAAGTCAGAAGGAAGACCAGCTGCATGCAAGCTTTGGTTGACCATGGGTAACTGAAACCACGGAAAGCAAGAATGGACTGGGGAGAGGGGGGTGTTGCTACTGTACTTCATTTAGTTCTCACACTGAAAAACAATGCGTTAATTTTTCTAACTATAACACTAAGCAGAAAAAAGTACTTTCCCACCATAATCTATACCACAGTTTTGCTATTTTCAGGCACAGAACATAATTTTTTTAAAAATCAGGCACTGAATTTGAACAGCTCTGTAATGCTGGCAGAACCTTCATAATATAATTTTTTGTGCAATTTGTAAGTTCTATGTATATGTGAACTTACGTATGTAATAAGGTTATGTCTCTCCAAATTAAAAAAAAATAACTATTATTACTCTTAGAAATTATGGTTACAAATATTGACATAAATGCTAATAACTTAGAAAAATCTACTGGTCAAACAAGTTTTCATCATTAAAAAGATGCAAACTAGGGCGCCTGGGTGGCTCAGTGGGTTAAGCCGCTGCCTTCAGCTCAGGTCATGATCTCAGGGTCCTGGGATCGAGTCCCGCATCGGGGGAGCCTGCTTCCTCCTCTCTCTCTCTCTGCCTGCCTCTCTGCCTACTTGTGATCTCTCTCTCTCTCTGTCAAATAAATAAATAAATAATCTTAAAAAAAAAAAAAAAAAGGATGCAAAACTATTGGGATGCCTGAGTGGCTCAGTCAAGCATCTGCCTTCGGCTCAGGTCATAATCCTGGGGTCCTGGGATCAAATACTCCCTCTGCCTGCCATTCCCCTTGCTTGTGCTCTCTCTCTCTTACAAATAAATAAATAAAACCTTAAAGGAAAAAGAAAAAAAAAAGATGCAAACGATTGGGTCAACAAAACGTAAACACATATTTCCTGAAACAAGCTTTTTTACTTTACTTTTAACATTTCTTCTTTTTTATAGCAGTAGTCATATATTTATTAATGTTCACATGCCAGATGTTAAAAGTCCTTTAACCTGAGATGGGCCTCAGAAGCACTTCTATCCTTCAGTCCAGGGATTTTTACTAATGAAATAATAGGAAGATTACACAAAAATTTTGCAACAATCTATTTATAAAATAAAAGGTGAAAAATGACCTAAATCACCATAGTGAGATTTATCTCTATCTAATATAGAACTGCTTAAATTACGATATGGAAAACTTTAAATGATGCTATGGATAAATATGGAAAGATAGTCAAAACATAATTAAGTTAAAAGAGGTAACAAACTAACATAGCAAATATATGTGTTTTTATAAAATAATACGCTATACATGAATACAGGAAAAGGTCTACGAAGCTATTTACCAACGCTAAACCGGTGATCCTTGAAGTATGGTTCCCCAATCAACAGCATCAGCATCACTTGGAACTTGTTAGATATGAAATTCTGGGGGCACGTGGATGGCTCAGTTGACTAAGCATTTGACTCTTGATTTCAGCTCAGGTCATGATCTCAGGGGCTCATGTCAGGAATCTCATGGTCATGAGATCCAGCCCACATCTGGCTCCATGTTGTGTGTATGCTAGAGATTCTCTTCCTCTGCCCTTCCCCCTGCTCTTGCACATATGCACGTGCGCTCTCTCTCTCTAAAATAAACAAATAAACCTTTAAAAAAAAAAAAAAAGACATGACAATTCTGGGTCTTCATTCCAGTCCTATTAAATTAGATACCGTGGAGGCAGGACTCATCAATCTGTTTCAGTAAACTGACATGATGAATCTTTTTGGGGTGATGGAAAAGTTCTAACACTGGATTGTGGTCAGTGGTTTTTTTTTTTTTTTTCCTCTCCAGTAAATCCTCCGACTGATTCTGATGAATACCGAAGTTTGAGAACCATTATTCCAGATCCCTTATTGGGATCAGGATCCCTTTGAGACTCTGATGACAACTACGAATGTTCTCCCAGAGTAATGCACATTTGGAATGCTCAATTTTATGTGTATTTCACAGACAAACAGCAAAGGGTATTTTCAGTGGTACAATATTATCCTCAATGGAGTGTATCTACTGAGCTCTAGGGCTCTATCTACAACAAAAACCCATACATAACTGCATATAAGTTGCCAAAATTAAACTAAGAAAAATGAAAGAACCAGAAAACTGCAAACCAAATCCTCAAGTCTGGCACACCAGTATTTCTTCTGGTTTGTCTTCACTTACTCAAATTCCAAGGCTGACACAAAATCTCCTGGGTTTAACTTTCCAAACTTCTGAACTTTACTGAGTTTATAGGTTGAACTTGTGCCCTTTGCAATAAAGAATTCTCACATGATCACTATTCCATTTGACTATCAATCTGAACTTCCTGGCCTTAAGAGAAAAATGTTCAAAGTTGAATCTTTTTTTTTCTTATTTCTGACAATGTGAATGTTTTAAAAACAAAGAAGCATAGAACTCCCATGTCCTCTGATTTAAGTAGATCCCTGATTTCCTTTAACTTATAATAAGAAGTAACATCAAACTACACAAACTTCCGAGTACAGCTTCTTAAGAAAACAAAGGCTACAAATTAGAAGATTTAATTAGTTAGTCTGTAATCATCTCCTAATTGTATTCTTCAAAATCAACTGCAGGTTTCTGTGGAAACATGTGCATCTCCTACGATAATAAAGTTTAACCATTAAAAAAAAAAAAAAGAATGTTATTCTAAGAAAAATAATCCAACTCTCTCTCTTTGTTTTGTTTTTTTTTAATAAAAAAAAAAAAAACCACTATATGCACACCTGCTATTCTCCTATCAATCCAAGCAGGAAACTATTTCTCCTCTACATCATGTGCAATAGAAAAGTACTTATTAAAACATTAATCACAGTCCATTATATTCTGACCCACTGCCAAAAGTTCCCATTACATCACTGAAAATATCTATTAACTCAAACTTGCTTCTGACAAGTTACAGGAGTGTAGTGTTTAGAATTTAGTAATGTAAGTCAGTTTAAAAAGAACAGTTACACAATTGATTTTGCAGAGGCAGCAAAAATAATTAATTTTTTTTCCGACATTTACTACCAAAAGGTTGATTTAACTGGTGTTTCTACTGTAAAATTATTTAAAAATTATTTCAAATTTCACCTAGCATTATTAAACACATTTACTATGAAAGTATTAAATACAGGTGACTGGTTAAAGAATTTCAAAATGTGCTGAATACACCACTGTATGTAAAACTATACTGTCTTGTGTAAATATGGGCCTTGTTTAGAGCCATGTCTCACAGGAAATTGTAGCAAATGAAAACCATCCCTGTTTTTCCACTCCCACTTGTTAGGATTTATGTTTTTACATTGAGAACCAGTTATCCAAAGAAACAACAACGACGACAAACATGGCAACATTACCTTCAAATCGGAATAATGACTACTTCATTCTTACCATGTTAAAAATAACTGAACTTTAATAGAGGCAAAGCTTGAATATACTGTGAGTCTATACCAGCAAAACCAACTATCTAGTTTTCACTTGTTGAATATTTGTTTGAAGAGTGGTGACATGGGCTTCTTCCAAACCAGGGGGAAGGGAATCAACATTTAGATGATAAAATGATAAGAAAACAGCATAGGAGATTTCAGTAATTTTTTCCCAAGGATAGAAACTACGGACAAATTATGATATGCATACTGAAAAGAAAAAACACTCAGTGGTAGAAACACTGGCAATTTTTCTTCTGTTTACTTATATTTTTTAAGTTTTTCTATAAAGGACACATATTACCTTTATTTTTTTTTTTTAAGATTTTATTTATTTTTTTGACAGAGAGGCAGAAAGGCAGGCAGAGAGAGAGGAGGAAGCAGGCTTCCCGCAGAGCAGAGAGCCCAATGTGGGCCTCAGTCCCAGAACCCTGAGATCATGACCTGAGCCGAAGGCAGAGGCTTTAACCCACTGAGCCACCGAGGCACCCCCACATATTACCTTTATAATGGAAAAAACTTAATGAACTTATTTACTTTAATACGACCTCTTAAGAAAATTACACGTGACTCCAAAATGACTGGAGAAGATTCTTAGAACATAAAAAGTTTACTTGTCTTAGCATATTATATTGTACACATTTTCTTTCAAATTTAAATGTTTATAATCTCTATTCTTTTTGAAATAAATGACCATTTCTGAAGCTTCTATAAAATCCAATGTTTCTTATGCTTGATGCTTAATTTAGTTAGAAGATTCATGGCAGAAGGATTTAGAAAAACTAAAGCATGAATTATACCTTACTTAATAAAAAGAAAAAGAAAACAGACCTAGGTGACAATCATAGAACATGTTAACTATAAATAGAGGGTTCTTTAACCCAAGAACCAACAAGGTTAAAAGAGTCACCAAGCTACACATGTCTAATAATTTCCTAACAATTCAATCTCCAGATTATTTTTCCTTTTTCTAAGGAAATACAATTTCTATATATCTAAAGAAAATTAAATAATCTCTACTTGGAAGTGTTTTTTAAGAAAATATGAATCTTTCAGGGCACATCTCAAAATGGTTAACCTGAATCCTAGCCTGTGATCCTGAGTTCCCACCAAAAAAATGAAGAATTAGTAAGTGATCACACACTTTACAGTACCTTCAATTAATGGTCTAGCCAACATATAATTAAAAGAGTGACTTTTCTTGCTGATTTTTTAAAGACCCACACTTCAATATAGGCACAGAAATATTACCCCCAATGTGAATATAAATATTTAAGTGATTAATTTAAACTCTACATTGTATTACTGAAGTCATTATTTACAAAACTCAAAGCTGCCTTTAAAAACACTTAACATATTTCATGGTCAACTCATCTTCGACAAAGCAGGAAAGAATGTACAATGGAAAAAAGTCTCTTCAACAAATGATGTTGGGAAAATTGGACACCCACACGCAGAAAAATGAAACTGGACCATTTCCTTACACTACACGTGAAAATAAGACTCAAAATGGATGAAGGACCTCAATGTGAGAAAGGAATCCAAAAAATCCTTGAGGAGAACACAGGCAGTATCCTTTTCAACCTCAGCCGCAGCAACTTCTTCCTAGGAACATCGCCAAAGGCAATGGAAGCAAAGGCAAAAATGAACTATTGGGACTTCATCAAGATCAAAAGCTTTTGCATAGCAA
This sequence comes from Mustela nivalis, assembly GCF_964662115.1. Taxonomy (NCBI): domain Eukaryota; kingdom Metazoa; phylum Chordata; class Mammalia; order Carnivora; family Mustelidae; genus Mustela; species Mustela nivalis. The sequence goes on from NC_139025.1 coordinate 39,363,358, forward strand.
AGGAAACAGTTAACAAAACCAAAAGACAACTGACAGAATGGGAGAAGATATTTGCAAATGACATACCAGATAAAGGGCTAGTTTCCAAAATCTCTAAAGAACTTTTCAAACTCAACACCCAAAGAACAAACAGTCCAGTCAAGAAATGGGCAGAGGACATGAACAGACATTTCTGCAAAGAAGACATCCAGATGGCCAACAGACATGTGAAAAAGTGCTCCACATCACTTGGCATCAGGGAAATACAAATCAAAACCACAATGAGGTACCACCTCACAGCAGTCAGAATGGCTAAAATTAACAAGTCAGGAAATGACAGATGCAGGCGAGTATGTGGAGAAAGGGGAACCTTCCTACACTGTTGGTGGGAATGCAAGCTGGTGCAACCACTCTGGAAAACAGCATGGAGGTTCCTCAAAAAGTTGAAAATAGAGCTACCCTTCGACCCAGCAATCGCACTACTGGGTTTATTACCCTAAAGATACAAACATAGTGATCCGAAGGGGCACGTGCACCCAAATGTTAATAACAGCAATGTCCACAATAGCCAAACTATGGAAAGTTTGGATGTCCATCAACAGATGAATGGATAAAGAAGATGTGGTATATATATACAATGGAATACTATGCAGCCATCAAAAGAAATGAAATCTTGCTATTTGCGATGACATGTATGGAAATAGAGGGTATTATGCTTAGCGAAATAAGTCAATCAGAGAAAGACAATTATCATATGATCTCCCTGATATGAGGAAGTTGAGAGGCAACATGGGAGGCTTGGGGGGGTAGGAAGGAAATAAATAAAACAAGATGGGATCAGGAGGGAGACAAACCATTAGAGACTCTTAATCTCACAAAACAAACTGAGGGTTGCCAGGGGGAGGGGCATAGGGACAGGGTTATGGACATTAGGGAAGGTATGTGCTATGGTGAGTGCTGTGAAGTATGTAAACCTGGCAATTCACAGACCTGTACCCTGGGGCAATAATACATTTTATGTTAATAAAAAAATAAAAAATTAAAAACACTTAACAATTTTCATTAAGTGTTCTTTACAACAAATAACAAGCACAAAATAAATGACAAAGACCTCCTAGCACAGTCATCTCATTTACTACTTATCTGTTTAAGTCTTTAACAAGCATTCCCTGATTACTATCTGTCACATACCATTGACTAGAAAATATTTCTCATAGGTATGTTAAAATTATATATTTTAACATTTACCTATAAACTTAGAAAAAACAAACTCTAGGGTATAATTATTCTTTATAGGTCTTTAAAAATCATTATACTTAACAAATAGTAGAAGATTGTAGAAACTGAAATAGTACTGAGATTAAAAACAAAACTTCACTTTGAAAAAAAATTGATACAGATCATGCAGATCAATTAAATGACCTAGTCTACATAATTTAACAAGCGTCTTTATATTAAAGCATCTTTGGCCTGAAAATGCAATTTGACAATCAAATGAGAAAGAAAAATAAAATCCATCAACAAAGTTAAGCTGAACTTAAACTTTAAAAAATGAGTTTCAGTTCAATATTAACAGAGCTCACTACATCAGTATTCCCAGCAACAAATGTTAATTCCAATGGTAGCATTTATCATTCAAATATCTAGTATTTCTATAGTACTTACCACGTGTCAGGTATTATTGTAAGAATTTATCATTTACTAACTCATTAAATCCTCCCAACTCTCTGACATGGGCACTAATATTATCTTCATTTTGAAAATGGGGAAACAAAGCACAGAGAGATTAGCAAACTGCCAAGGGAACTAATCAATGAAAAATCCAGTATTGACTAAACCCAACCAATGTAGCTCTAAAGTATGTTCTTTTAATTTCTACATTAAAAGGTTAATGTGATAATAAACTTTAAATAGATTGGTTTAATTACTACCTCTATATTTGATAAATTACTATACCTATATTTGATAAATTAACAGAGGAAGAGATGACATTATTCCTACTAGTAATTTATCATTCCAACTACTATGGGGCATTCCTTTTGCCTATGTTAACTAGCCCACAATCTTGGTAAACCAAAATTAGACTCAATTCAACAAGTGTCCACCTCCATGAACCTTTCCCTTGCCTTTAAAGCCAGATGTGACCTATACCTCTCCTTCCTTGCTCCATAAAACCTTTACTATCAAAACAACAACAACAGTTAGAAATTATGGAATGTTTTCTAAGTACTGAAAGTACTATGCCTTAAATACTATAAATTAAGCTATAAATCAAAACAATCCTGAGAGATAGATTCTCATAGCTAAGCTACAGAGCTTAGATTTGAAGTCAGGTATATTTAACACTAAATCTATGCTGCTTAACCCTGTGCTAGGCACAGTGACACTATGAGAGCATATATCTCACATAATGCATTGTATCCTATTCATTCACATACCATCATCATATCCCTCAATTCTTCTATATCAAGAGTTCTTTGATGAACAAAACCATGAACAAAACCATGTCTTATATGCTTGTTTTTATTTCCTAAAAATAAACTGGGTTTAATGAACATCTGATGAACAAACGAATGAACAGATGATTACAACAAAAGTTGCATTATCTAATGAAAAAAAATAAAAGATCAGTAATTTTCAAACTTTTTCACCTTAGGACCTCTTTACACTCTTAAAAATTACCGAGGACTCTTAAAGAGGTTCTGTTTAGGCAGGTTATACATACCTGTATTTTCTACATTCAAAATTAAAATGGAGCACTTGGATGGTGCCGCTGGTTAAAAACGTCTGACTCTGGATTTCAGCTCAGGTCATAATCTCAAGGTCGTGAAACTAAGCCCCATGTCAGGTTTTAAGCTCAGTGCACAGCACGGTTGGGACGCTCCCCCTCCTCTCTCTGCCTTCCCCTCTCCTATCTCAAATAAATAAATAAATCTTATAGAAAAGTTGAAACTAAAAAATCAGAAAATATTAATTCATTTTAAAATAACAATTAAAGCTTATTACATGTTAAGATAACACACCATGTAATACTAGTCAAAAGGAAGCTGTAGTGGCTATTTTATTATCAAATTAATTAGATTTCATAGCAAAGAATATTACCAGAAATAAAGAGAATAATTCCATGATAATAAAGAGGCCAATAAATGAAGAGGTTATAAGAATCCTAAATGTTTATGTTCCTAATGAAAGCAAATTTGCAAAGGACATGTAAAACACACAAAAAACTCAGTGGACTCTGCAAGAAACTACTAGAACTAAGTGAGTTCTGCAAGGTTGCAAGCTGTAAGATTAACACAGAAAATGTAATTATTCCTTCATTCCAGAAGAAAGCAATTATAAATTGAAAAAAATTTTTAAATGTCATTTACAATAACATTAAAATATATGTATCACATCTCCTTTATCCACTCAACAGTTGATGGATGGGTTAAACAGGGGATGGGGATTCAGGAGTACACTTATTGTGATGAGCACTTGGGGTTCTTTGTAAGTGCTGGATCTCTATACTGTAAACCTAAAACTAGTATTACACTATATGGTAACTAACTGGAATTTAAACAAAAACTTTAAAAAATATATAAGATAGAGATAAATCTGACAAAAATATACAAAAAATATGTACATTAAAACTGGTGGGAGAAATTAAAGACTAAATAAATGGGAAATTATGTCTTTTGCCTGTATCAGAAGACTCTATTATTAAAATAGAGCCAATTCACTCCAAATTGATCTACTGATTGAATACAATCCCAGTCAAACTTCTGATAGAATTTAGAAGCAATGATCCCCAGTAACACAAGTATACATACAGCACAGACATTAGTTTCTAATACTATTTCTCTAATAAAAGAGACCAAGGCTTCTTGGAGAATGTTTGATTCTAGAACTGGGTCAAGAAATGTATATGATGAGCCTGAGGCATCTTTTAGTGCCAGAAAGTAAAGAAGTACTTTAAAAAAAAAAAAAGAACACAATGATGTGGGAATGACAACTAGGCACTAGAGCTAACTAAAACCCCTCAAGTGGCCAAAACCTGACTATAATCCAAAGTGTAAAATGTTCATTCACGAGTCCTTAGTGGTGGGGAAAAAAAAAGAAAAGACTGAATAAATAGATGGGGGAAAAGTGTCAAATCTCCAATGCAGAAGAATTCCAAATAATTTATGTAGATTCAACACCCTCAAGAAAATCGAGCAGAACTCCCCACACTTTAAATATGGACAGTGCATAATGACTTTTTTCCAAAGAGTGCAAGAAAGAAAAGAGATTAAGAGTGACTTTACAGTGGAAAAAGCTGACAAACACTACATGATCATGTTAACACCAACACTAATAAGATGTACTGACAGCATGTACCCTTGATATGAAGTCATGAAAATGGCATTTTATCTCTACAGTCTTCCTCGAAAGAGCATATAACCCTAGTCTAATTATGAGAAAAACATTAAACATATAATAGGACATTCTACAAAATACCTGACCACTACTTAAAACTATTAAGGTCCTCAGCAACAGGAAGGTCTGAGAAACTGTCATAACTAAGGGGAGCCTAAAGAGACATAACTACTAAATGTAATGTGGTATCCTAGATGAAATTCTAGAACACAGAAATGACAGTAGGTAAAAACAAAGAAAATAATAATGAAGTACAGACATTAATTACTAAATCTGTATCAATACTGGTTCATTAATTATAACAAATATGTCATGTTACTATTAACCGTATTTAATAATAGGAAAATTATATGGGGTATAAATTTTCTGTATTATCTTTGCAATATTTCTATAAATACAAAGCTGTTCTAAAATAAAAAGTTGGGGCACCTGGGTGACTCAGTGGGTTAAAAGCCTCGGGTCATGATCTCAGGATTCTGGGATCGAGCCCAGCGTCGGGCTCTCTGCTCGGTGGGGAGCCTGCTTCCCCCCTCCTTTCTTTCTGCCTGCCTCTCTGCCTACTTGTGATCTCTGTCAAATAAATAAATAAAATCTTTAAAATAAAATAAAATAAAATAAAATAAAATAAAATAAAATGCTTATTTAAAAAAAAACTAGCAGCCTATTTTTATAGGAATGGACAAACTAAATCTAAAATTTACATGGAAATGCAAAGAACCCAGAACAGTCAAAACAACTTTGTAAAAAAATAAATAAATAAACTGGAGAACTGATGTTCAGACTTACTATAAAAGCTATAGCAATCAAGACAACATAGTTTTGGCATCAGGATCAACAAACCACTGGAACAAAATGAAGTTGAAAAATAGATCTACACATTTATGGACAACAGATTTTTGACAAAGGTGAAAAGTCAATTCAATGGAGAAATAATAGTCCTTTCAACAGTGTGGAAACAATTCAATATTCATATGCAAAAAACAAATCCTTCAAATCATACTTACCATATACAAAAATGAACTATAAGTAGATCACACAGCTAAATAATATTAACCCCTAAAATACAAAACTTATGGAAGAAAAGGCAGGAAATTTTATTTTGAACTAGTATTAAACAAAAATTTCTTAGATGTAACATCAGAAATGCAATCCATATAAGAAAAAAAAATTGATAAACTACACTTGATCAAAGAAAGCTTCTGTTTTAAAGACACTTAAGAGATTAAAAAAAAAAGCCATGGATGAGGAAAATTTGCAAATCATGTATCTGATAAACAGAATATATAAAAATCTGAATATAGCATATATACAAAATGTCAAAACTCAGTAGGAAAACAAATCTAATAAAGAAATGGAAAAATCGACAGCAAACGCAAAAGAATGAAAACTGAACTACTATCTTACACCATACCCCAAAATTAACTCAAAACAGATTAAAGACTTGAATGTAAGACCAGAAACCATAACATTCCTACAAGAGGACATGGGTGGTAAGCTTCTGAAGCAATGGCAACAAAAGCAAAAATAACAAATGGGACTGTGTCAAACTGAAAAGCATCTCCACAGAAAACGACATCATCAACAAAACAAAATATTAAATTTTATTTTATATTTGTTGTTATTTATTAATAATTATTATTTATAATAATCATTTATTAATAATTAATAATTGTTATATTGTCTTCTATTAAATAGAAGACATCTGTAAATCATACATCCTATAAAGAGTGGATATTCAAAATATATAACGAACTCATACAGCTCAATAAAGTATACGACAATTTCCTTGGTGGTTGCCTGAGAGGTGTGAAGGAGAAATTACAAATTGACACCAGCAGTCTTTTGAGAATGACAGATATCTTGATGGTACACATGTCAAAGCTCATCAAACTGTGTATTTTAAATATATGTTGTCTACTGTATGTCATCTATACCTCAGTAAACTGCTTAAACATAGAGTAAATTTAATTTTAAATTGTCATAATGAAATTACCATGTAAGCTCACTAAACCATTTTATTAATGTAAGATATATCATGGGATCTTACTGACCTTATTTTTACTATATATAGAAGTACATTATAGCTTTACAACCCTAGGAATTATTTCAATTATTCCCTACAACGCTTAAAAAAAGAAAAAAAAAAAAACACCTAAAACAACGAACAAAAGATGATGGAACCAACCGAAGAATAGTTAAATAAATCACAATTATCATATCAATCTTCAGTTTTTATACTACATTGTTCAAATTATTACATCTTTTTCCGGCATTATTTCTTTTTTTTTTTAAGATTTTATTTATTTATTTAACAGACAGAGATTACAAGTAGGAAAAGAGGCAGTCAGAGAGAGAGGAAGGGAAGCAGGCTCCCTGCTGAGCAGAGAGCCTGATGTGGATGGAGCTTGATCGCAGGACCCTGAGATCATGACCTGAGCCAAAGGCAGACGCTTAACGACTGAGGCACCCTTGGCATCATTTCTTAAGAGAATTATGAAAATACCCTAGGTAATTTTCTCAAACCCCAAAATCAGTGAGTTATCAATGTAGTCTTAATCATTTACTAAATTTCAATTTCAATTCAATCATTTTTAGTAAATTACAGAATTGGAAAGCCATCAACACAATCCAGTTTAGAACATTTTCATTACCCCAAAACAGATTCCTGATGCCCAGCTGGAGTCACCAAAGGGTATATTTTTAAGGACAAAAAGGAAATATTATATTCTTTCTCTTTTTAAAAACAAAAGATATATTCATTTATTGTAAAGAGAGAGCATATGAACAGGAGGGGCAGAGGGAAAATCTCAAGTAGGCTCTGCACAAAGTGCGGAGCCCAAAGCGGGGCTGGATCTCACAACCCTGAGATCACGACCTGAGCCAAAACCAAAAGTCAGATGCTAAATGTGCCACCCAGGCACTCCAGGAAATATTATACCCTCATTCATTTAGTTTCTTTAAATGGGATGGATTTCATTCCACAATATATAACATGGAACAAAAACTCTGTCATTTTGCTGAAAGAATGTGTGTCAACATTTCTTTATCTTTGATGTTTGTGTACCATAATTAACTTGCTATAGTTTTAGTGTATATCCTAAGGTATTTGGAAGAAAGGAGATGATGTAAAAATAAACAATTAATTGAACTGAACCAAAAGGTTGACCAAATATTCTCTAAATCTGAAGACAGCTCATATCGCTTCTCGGCCTTTTGGCTAAGATCAAGTGAAGACAGCTCATCACTCCTTGGCAGAACATTTTTTAAAGACTTAGAAAGCAGCTATCCCATAAGCCCAGATGTTACCCATCATAAATTAGCAAAGCAGATAGATTGCATGCCTACAACACTGGCAAACATGAGGGCAGGAAAGACTAAGTTGTTAACAAAAACAGCACCGAAGTGCCATCTACACTGAGTAAGAAGGTTAAAAGAAGTGACAAATGGTTATTCTATTGTTTCCATATTTTTTAGCCACAGAAAGGGTAAGATAGCTTTAGGGCTTGCTAAGGTAGGAAAGACGCTGACAAACGGTGATATTCTGTTTTGTTTTCATATCCATTAGTCTCAGAAAAGTCAAGATGATTTTAGGGTTTGATGATGTAGGCAAGATGCTGATTAAGTCCAAAGGGGGGAAAAAAATGAGGACAGGCAACATTATTATGAGAAAGCTAAAGAAACTAAATCACTGTTTTTATATGTGGCTCAACTGAAAATAGTATTTACATATTCACCATGGAAATAGTGAATACTGATTCAATTTAAAAAGCATGACTAACTCTATCGAGACAAAATGGGGGGACTAAAATAAAGCCAGGGAAGGAGTTGGGTTTCTCCCTGCTGAGCAGAGAGCCCAACGCAGGACCCTGAAACCATGACCTGAGCTGAAGGCAGAGGTTTAACTCACTGAGCCACCCAGGCACCCCAGGAAGGAGTTTTAGAGGGCTAAATCTTTACCTCTCACATTGCGATGTGAAGAGACAAGTCTAAAATTAGTAATCAAGAAACTGCTGCAGAACTGTGTTATTCAGAAATATACAGATAAATATAACCAAAAAAAGCTAAGATTTAGAAGCTGGGCAGAGTAAAAAAAAAAAGTTATACTGAGGTATACAGTATCTAAGAAAAACAATTCATTGGCTTTGAAAAATTACCTGAAATAGTACCTTGTTCTCAGTAAATAAATAATCAAAGCTTCAGAGAACCAATCAGCATTTTTTTCCCCACACCAAAACATTTCAGCATGAAGAGAGTCTAATCCTGCCTGGTCATCTGATCCACATTTGTACCATCTTATTGTCAATTTTCCTTTCATAAGCTAAAAGATGATTAATCAGCCATGTTTATTCTGCTCCCCAAAAGCATATCCATTTGTTTTCCAGATTCAACAACCACAAGTTTTTGACCTAAGTAAGATCTAATTCCTGACCATTACTTTTTTTTTTTTTAAACTGTTGTATATTGGTTTGTTATGATTTCAAATCCACTTGTTTATGACTTAAGTTGTTTTGATCTAAGAGCAAATTTGTTTACACTGAAGAAGCAGTGTTGGGATGTTGTCACTGACACCTGTTGTGGTGGTTAAGTACTCAATAGCTCAACTGTTGACAGGCACTGCTGGAGACTTACTGATAGTAACATATGGAAGAGTAGCTATAATGTAATGAACATTTAAACTTTAAATACCAAGAGTTTGTGAGGTCTTACTGAGGAGTGATCAGTCTGGACAAAGCTATTCTTTGTTGATCTAAAGAACTCTTCAAAGATTGAAGATACTTGAGATACTTGCTCCTGCCATAACCAGGCTCCTCTTGGTTGGCAATGGTGTTAAACCATGCAGCACTCCCAGGAAGGGAAGGGACATCTGTTCCTGCCTTGGCAAGGCGACTCATCATAGGCAGTGGTGTAAACTGTGTAAATAGTCCCTAGAATAATAACTTTCAGAACAGCCCACCCTGCATGCCAACACCAATGCCATTCACTACATGCTACAGCAGCAAGGGACCTAAGCCAGCAGGTGATACCTAGATCTTAGTTAGAAAGACTGACTGACTCTTCTGAGAACCAACTCATAGAAAGGTAAACCTCAACTAAATATGAATCTTATTTCTTTCACTTCTTCTCTGCCTGAAACAATACTGTCATTAATTTATCACTGATTTTGAATATTTCTTAACCCACTGAGCCACCCAGGCACCCCTCGAATATTTCTTTATTGGCTTATTAAGAGGCATTATCCTATATACCACTGACTTGTGAATATTATTATAAATTATAATTTCCAAAATAAACCTTTATTTAAAAAATAAATTATTGGCAAATACAATCTCAGTCTCTGAGTATAATATGCCTCAAATAAAGCAAAATCTAAGTCATCACATTTTCCTCAAAGTAATAAGACCAAATATGAAAAATTCATTTTTAAGCCTAAATTGACAAGACGCTTTGGTCCTAGAAACATGTGACACAGGATCCTGTCCTCAGGACAAACTCTTACCAATCAGTTATATACCTAGAATATTGGATAACTAGAGCAGATCCATATTTTACCATGCCTACTTCTATACACAACAAAACCATTTTCTGTAATAATCATAAAAGGAGAGTAACAATGCAGAAAATACACAGAGAGTTTTCTTTTATTAGACTTTGTACATGTAATTATGCCAGTAAAAAATTTCTAATATAAAATAAAAATACAATTTATATCACAAAAGAGGGTAAAAACTAACAGATGAAAGAAAATACCCACTAGGGGTGCCTGGGTGGTTCAGTGGGTTAATAAGGCCTCTGCCTTCAGCTCAGGTGATGATCCCAGTGTCCTGGGATCCAGCCCTGCATCGGGCTCTCGGCTCAGCGGGGAGCCTGCTTCCCCCTCTCTCTCTGCCTGCCTCTCTTCTCTTCCTACTTGTGATCTCTGTCTATCAAATAAGTAAATAAAATCTTTAAAAAAAGAAAAAAAGAAAAGAAAATACTCATTAAATATATTAATTTTCAAAAACATGAAAATATTTCTAAGTACATAATGGACTCAAAATACTTTGCTTGAGCTCTGACCTCTGCAAATTTGTTGAAGAGTTCATTAAAACTGACCTACACAAACAAACTATTGGGACTTCATCAAGATAAAAAGCTCCTCCACAGCAAAGGAACCAATCAACAAAACTAAAAGGCAGCCTAAGGAATGGAAGAAGGTATTTAAAAATGACATACCTGCTAAAGGGTTAGTATCCAAAATATATAAAGAACTTATCAAACTCAACACCAACACACAAATAATCCAGTTAAGAAATAATCCAGTTAAGAAATATAATCCAGTTAAGAAATGGGCAGAAGACATGAATAGACATTTTTCCAAAGAAGAAATCCAGATGGCTAACAGACACATGAAAGGATGCTCAGCATCACTCATCATCAGGGAAATACAAATCAAAACCACGATGACATAACACTTCACACCTGTCAGAATGGCTAAAATTAACAACACAGGAAACAACAGGTGTTAGCAAGGAAACAGAGAAAGGGAATGCTCTTAACACTGTTGGTGGGAATGCAAACTGGTGCAGCCACCCTGGAGAACAGTATGGAGGTTCCTGAAGAAGTTAAAAATACAACTACCCTACAATCCAACAACAGCAATACTAGCTATTTACCCAAAGGATACAAAAAAAAAAAAAAAAAAAAAAAAAAACAGATTCAAAGGGGTATGTGCACCCTGATGCTTACAGCAGCATTATCAACAATAGCCAAACTATGGAGAGAGCCCAAAATGTCCCAAATATCCATCAACTAATGAATGGATAAAGAAGATAAGGGGTGTGTGGGTGTGGGTGTGTGCACACACACACATATATATATATAATGAATATTACTCAGCCATCAAAAAGAATGAAATCTTGCCAAACAATGTGGATGGCGCTAGAGTGTATTATGCTAAGCCAAGTAAGTCAGTCAGAGAAAGACAAATATCATATGGTTTCACTCATATACGGAGTTGTGAAAAACAAAAACAGATGAGCGTATGGGAAGGAAAAAAAGAGAGAGAGAAGGAAGCAAACCGTAAGAGACTTTTTTTTACAAAGTAGGCTCCACATCCAGCATAAGGCCCAACACAGAACTCATGACCTTGAGATCAAGACCTGAACTGAGATCAAAAGTTGGGTGCTTTAACTGACTGAACCACCCATGTACCCCCCATAAAAGACTCTCAATGACAGAGAACTGAGGGTAATGGAGAACAGGGATGAGGGATGGGCTAAATGGGTGATGGGTATTAAGTAAGGCACTTGTGATAAGTACTGGGTGCTACAGGTAAGTGATGAATCACTAAATTCTACTCCTGAAACAATTATTACACTATACGTTAACTAAATAGAATTTAAATAAAAATTTGAAAAGAAAAAAATTTAAAAAATAAAAATAAAATTGATCTCTACATATTTGTGTTCAGTATACAGTAAGACCAGATTTGTCAATTTATCTTTGCTTATTCCAGTTAAAAAATAAGTAAGTCATGGGGATATAATGCAGAACATAGGTCATATAGTCAGTAATATTGTAATAACTTTGCAGGGAAAGAGATGGTTAACTAGACTTAGCATGGGGATTATTGTGTCATGTATAAAAATACTGAATCACTATGATGTATACCTGAAACTAGTACAATACCAAATGTTAATTATATTTCAATTAAAAAGTTTATCTTGCTCATAAACAAGGAAGAATATGTTCAGTTAATTTTAATTTCCAGTTTCTTTCCTGAAGCAACAGATATCCAAATAGCTAGGAAATATCTTAATGATAAGGATGACTTTGATAGTTTCATAAAATATCTATTTCACAATAAATTACAAAAACTGCAGTACTATTCATGTCTTTGTTTTTTTAGGACTGATTCTAGTAACACCTTCCAGATGTACCCCTGTTGAAAAGCTTTTAAACACAAATAAATACTCAAAGAACTTAAGTTTTATTTTTTCATATTTACAATCACTGAGCTATATCGATCTATTTGACATTTACTCCAAATCTAATACTTAAACTCTGGAAATTATAGTAGAATAGGGGAGTTGGAAATAAAAATTTTGCCAGAATGAATCTGAAAGGATTCTAAAACCTCACAAACTCACTCTTGAATGAGGCTTAATATAGCTGAGTGCATAGGTATTGGAGATGGTGAGATGTGGAGTGTAGGGCTGACCATATAAAACTGGGAGTTCTCTGAATTAACTTCTGTGTGCAATACAGTGTTATTAAAAAACAAAAAATAAAGATGTACTAACTGAAAATTTACATATATACTGTTAAATTCAAAAGTAACAACAGCAACTGTTTAGAACTTGGACCAACAAAAGATTTTTTTAAGGAAGGAGTATTTGAAAACAGACATTGCTTAGAACTGCTAGTACATGGTGACAGAAAACACCAACTTTCAACTGGTTTTATTATTTTTTAAATTTCTTGACAGAATATTCAAGTCCTTATTGCTTGCACCTGCGACAGACTATTCCTAATGCCTCACCCTTGTAACTTCCAGTATCAGCTCACCTTTACCTATGCTCCACCCCAAAAGCTTGTGAGTCACTTTGCCCAACTCAATCCTATTTTGCTCACATGCACATACACAAAAAAATGCTGAATGAAAACTGAGAACTTGCCTTATGCTTAGAAAAGAATAATCTTTTGAGAATATAAAGGTGCTACATAACTTGAACTCATTGCCCTTAATATACTATCTGAAATTATAATAATCTAAAAGCAAAATTTTAAAAAGCTCATTCAGATTTTGAAAGCTCTGTACATGGCAAAGGTATGCAGTGCAACAGAGAAAAAGTAGCCTAAAATTACCCTATAAAAGTAGCCTATAATTACCCTTTCTAAACGTAAGTTCTATGACACACTGTTCAAAATTCTCTTATGACTTCCCATCTCCTTCAAAGTAAAAAGCTAGTCCTAGCTTTGCATGAACCAGTGATGTGACTAAGGGAAGAGTTTTCTTCTCTGGCCTCACTTGTCTATAGTGGCCTCAAGACAGTTCACTTTCCTACAGATTATCTCTAGGGTTTTTCTCCAACTCTTACAGTCTCTTTAAAAACATTTTTTCAAAATAGTTTTTAATAATGATATTTGATAAGTAACTTAAAGCAATTGGCACAATTACGCTGCCTCAAAGAACCCCTCCCCCTAGTCTCCATTATCACAGTAAATGGCAGCTCTGTTACTCAGATTAAAAAACTTTGGGGAAAACTTTTTTCTATCTCCCTATATCTAATCCATCAAAAATTCTCTGGTCTCTGTATCAAAACTATATCCATACTCTGACCGTTTTCTCAGCAACTACACTGCTACCATCTTAGTATATAAGTCACTACCATCTTAACCAGGACTGCTGCAAGTTTTCTTGTTTTCATCCTATTAATTCTCCTATAATTACCCTTTCTAAACGTAAGTTCCATGACACACTGTTCAAAATTCTCTTATGACTTCCCATCTCCTTCAAAGTAAAAGCCCAAGTCTTGGCCATTACCTTAAAAACTCTATGTGATCTAACTGAGCACAGCCTGCCTCCTTACCTAAAAAACCCACTACCACTCTGATCTCATCACCTACCATTCCCCAATTCACTCTGCTCCAGATACTGGCCTGCTTTCTCCTCCTCATACACACTCCCACCTCAGGATCTTTGCAGTTACACTTCATTCTGACTCTCCCCATGATATCACATGATTGGCTTCTTTGCTTAATTCATGTCTGTTCAAATATCTTCCTACAAAAGATTCTATCAGTACCTACGCAAAAATAGCACTCTCTTCCAATCACTACATATCCCTTTAGCCTTCTGTATTTGTCTTTGAAGCATTAATTACCATCTAAAGATTCATTAGTATATTTTAGTTGTTGGCTTCACCCCAGCAGAATGACAGTAGATGTTCTCTCTGTTTTGCTCACTGCTATTTTCTTAGTACCTAGAAGAGTAATTGCTACACAGAAGGCACTCCATAACTGAATGAAAAACAAAAGTAAAGGAATTGTTAAATAATCAACTGTTTTCTCAATTAGCATGAGCTAAATATTGTAAGATTTCATTTTCCAATGGAAACAACTATATTTGTGTGTGTGTGTGTGTGTGTGTGTGTGTGTGTTCTACTGAATTTTATAATGATTTGGGAAGAACTGACCAAATTCCAATAGTAAACTGCAAAAATCGGAATTAAAACTATATTTCACTAGAATAATTTGTTATGATTTTATTATTTAAACTAAATAATTTGGTTTATTTAGTGTTGTTTTCTAAGATTAATTTTTAAATATATGTATTTTAATTAATATTATGATTTAATAGTCTTAAAGTCCTTACTACAAAAAACTATTCTGGAAACAACTGCATAATTACATTTCCTCAGTGACCTTATAATCTCGTGAGCATTTACTCTAGACTAAACAGCCTCATTCAGCTGCCCTGTGTCTGACTGCCGATGAAAGAAGCTTGTTTGACAACTGCTTCAACCAGAAACATATTTTTTCCATGAATGCATAAAAAAGATTTAAAACTTACCAGACTAGAGCCAGACTAGAACTTTAAGCATAAAGGTTCATGTTAGATGTGTGAGTTGATTTCTAATTCAGATGCCAAGAAAAACAGATACTAAAGACATTTTCCTGTCACAGCCAGTGAAAAAAAGTTAATTTTGTAATTATATTCATAATTACAAAATATGACATATATCATATATTATATACACATACATACTGCAGTCTTTTTTGTGACTTTTTAATTTTTCCATATTCTTTGGTTTTTCAATATCCTTAACACTTTTTATAAAACTAACATAAACTTAGGTGGACAGCATCACAAACAAAGATAAAACAAACACCTTTTTTCATTTTTAGATAACCCATAACCTTGACCAAAACCCAGCAATTTCTTCAATGTGACTTAAAAAAATGCTTCTCCAAAGTGGTAAGAAAAATCACTGATGAAACACTTGGAAGCATCAGAAACAAGAAACTGCAGCTATCAGAACCAGATAACACCAGGTCAAGAAGTTCTAGCCAAATTCAACAAAATACAAAACTGAAGTCAGACACAGAGCATTTAAAAGAAAAAATTCATTTTTTCAGATGATTCACTTCCAAATAAAACCCAGACATTCACCTAAGAGAAGAAAATAATTAAGAGTTCAGTAAAGCAGCCACACACAAAATGAAAATATATTTAAGAATCAAAAAGCACAATGAAAATAATTTTCTAACAGTATCAAAACTATAATAAAAAATTAATTTTTAAGTGAGATATATGAAAACTCAATGAATTTTAAATACCCGTTCTTTTCTAATCAGTTTATAAGTTTAAAGCAATTCCAAATAAAATTCCAAAAGGAGCTGTGCTTGGTTATTATCTAAGTAGTGAGAAGAATGGCTATTCTTAGTTAAGTAGTTGGCGGGCTTTGGTTTGTTTACCTGTTTCACAACACTTTATTATTAAATTTTCCAAATGTATAGAAAACTTGAAAGAATTGTACAGTAATTTGCTGCTTTGGCCAACAAAGTTTACTTGGGATAATAAATGCATAATAATGCTAAGACTACTGTGAAAAAGATAAATAGCAAAGGAAGACTTGTCCCACCATGGTAGGCAGAATTCTGAGGTTTCCTTATGTGCAGCCTTGCAAAAATCCTTTCCCCATGGGTTGATATGATGGATTTCACTCCTGAGATTATATGGCAAAAGGGATTTTGAAGATATAGTTAAGATCTCAAATCAGTTGACTATGAGTTAATAAAAAGGGAAATTATCTAGGTGAGCCAAACTTAATCAGGTAAGTAACCTTTAAAAGGAAGAGATTCAAAGTGATTTTTCTCTTGCTGGCACTGAAGATGAAAGCTACCGTGAGTTTGACATCTGTGAAAAACTTAATTCTGCCAATAGTATAAAAGCTTGGAAGACAACTCCCACCCACCAAGCCTCGCTTACATGGAACCACAGCACCTGCTGACATTTTTACTACAACCATGCGACACTTGAGTTACAAGGATCTGGGTAACCCATACACTGACTGCTGACTTACAAACACTGAAAAGGAATGAGATAAAAATGGATGTTGTTTTAAGCCACTTAAATTTGTGGTAATTTGATACACAAAAGAAAAATAAATGCATCACTTAATATTAAAACATATCATGAATTTAAAATTAGTAATTATATGATACTGTTAAAAAAAACTGAAACAGATTAATGCAAAAGAAAGGGCAGTGGAGAAAAACTCTTACTATATTAGTAAAACACATGAATAGAAAAAAAGTATTATTAGACATACTGGTCTGTGCCAATTGGTTTACCATGTTGAAAAAAAAAAGATTCGTTTATAGTTCCTTATAAACAAAATAAATTCCATATGGATTTAGTGATGAGATAAAAAACTGAAGCCACGCAAAAATTAGAATATAAATATACATAAAGTTCATGTTGGTTTAGGAGTTCCTTAGTGGAAGAACAATGGAAAGTCAATAGGACATCATCAATACAACCATTGCTCAGAATTAAAACTACTGCATATCATAAACAATGTAAGAATAAAAAACTAAGGGGTGCCTGGGTGGTGCATTCAGTTAAGCACCCAACTCTTGGTTTTAGTTTTAGTGGTTTTGGGGTGGTGAGATAATGCCCTGCATCAGGCTCCATGCTCAGTGCAGAGTCTGAGATTCTCTCTCCCTCTCCCTCTGCCCCTCCCACTCATGCACTCGCTCTTTCTCATAATTAAATAAATCTTTTTTTAAAAGAATTTTAAGGGACGCCTGGGTGGCTCAGTGGGTTGGGCCGCTGCCTTCGGCTCAGGTCATGATCCCGGGGTCCTGGGATCGAGTCCCGCATCGGGCTCTCTGTTCAGCAGGGAGCCTGCTTCCCTCTCTCTCTCTCTGCCTGCCTCTCTGTGTACTATGATCTCTCTCTGTCAAATAAATAAATAAAATCTTTAAAAAAAAAAAAAAAAGAATTTTAAAAAATGAGGTGTGCCTGGGTGGCACAATCAATTAGCATCTGACTCTTGGCTTTGGCTCAGGTCATAATCATAGGTTTATAGGATAGAGCCCTGCGTTGGGCTCTGTGCTCAGTGCACAATTGGCTTGGGATTCTCTCTCTCTCTCTCTCTCATTCTGTCTCTCCCTGCACCCCCCATCCCAAAATAAATAAATAAATCTTTTAAAAAAGAATAAAATAGAATTTTTAATAGTTTTTTTTAAAGATTTTATTTATTTATTTGACAGAGATGACAAGCAGGCAGAGGCAACAGGCAGAGAGAGAGGAGGAAGCAGGCTCCCCGCTGAGCAGAAGGCAGAGGCTTACCCCACTGAGCCACCCAGGCACCCTAAATAAAATAGAATTTAAGATTCAAAGAGTTAATAGCCTTATTACACAGCTGACTCATATAAATAAATAAAGGAAAACAATATTATCCCAATAAAAAAAGGAGACAATGGGGAATAAACAGACAACTCACACATAGGAAGAAAGAGGAAAAGAAATTCTCACACATAGGAGGTAAGAGGAAAAGAAATTACTGGATGGACTATGCCACAAATATAAAGACAATATGAAAATTCTAAGGAAAGGAAACAGCATGTTTAACAACACAAAAATATGTGAGACACCATAAGGTTCTTAAGAAACACCAAGTATAAGGAGGTAGGGTATAGGAATTTAAAGTCAGGGTTCAGATTGTGCAGGTAATGATGAGCTACTGAAAGATATTAATAACAAACAGACATGACCAGACTGATACATTAAAACCAAAGAGACATAACCAGATTGATATATTAGTCTTCCATGGCAACAGTGGGGAAGTCCTTAAGAAGAGAGACAGTATTATAACAAAAAATTTGATAGAACAGGTTCAATGTCTTATCTCAAATTCTCAATATTTAAAGTTCTAATTTATCAATTGGAAAAAAAAAATACAGTTCTTAAGACAAAAGAAAAGTCATGAAAGCATCTCCAAGGTAACTGTGAAGGTAGATCTTCTATTCTGAGGACTATACCCTATCCTATTTCCTCATGAATGAACACTTCTAAATGCTTTGCCAATAGTAATGGATCTGTTAATAGGTTAGCTACTTTTGGTTGGTTGGTTTTAGTAAGGCGTTCTATGGCTACACAAGAAAACAAAATTAATAGGTGCTGATAGAAATCAAACAAAAAACTATCTTCTAATTATCATTAGTTTCTAGTTAACTAAGTCAATTAAATACAACTATTACTGTCACACATTTTTTCACTATTGATTATGCAGTAATAGCTAACTAATCTTAGCATCTGGTAAGGAAGCTCTCAAGATCTTAAACCATCAGACTTCAAATCTGTTTTTTAAAGCTCTCACAACTTGGGGCACCTGGCTGGCTCAGTCAGTATAGCATGCAACCCTTGACCTTGGGGTTGTAAATTCGAGCCCACATTGGATGTAGAGATTACTTAGAAATAAAAATCTTGGGGCACCTGGGTGGCTCGGTGGGTTAAGCCTCTGCCTTCGGCTCAGGTCATGGTCTCAGGATCTTGGGATTGAGCCCCCTATCCAGCTTTCCGCTCAACGGAGTCTGCTTCCCCCTCTCTCTGCCTGCCTCTCTGCCTACTTATGATCTCTCTCTCTCTCTCTGTCAAATAAATAAATAAAATCTTTAAAAATAATAAAAAAATAAAAATCTTAAGGTGCTCCTGGGTGGCTCAGTTAAACATCTAGCTCTTGATTTCAGCTCAGGTCATGATCTCATGATTAGTGAGATTGAGCCACACATGGGGCTCCACACTCAGCATGAAGTCTTCTTGGGATTCTCTCTCTCCCTCTCCCTCTATCCCTCTCAAATAAATAAAATCTTTTAATAAAATAATTTTTTTTAAATCTTTGAAAAGATTTAAGATTTATTTAAAAATAAAGCTATCATAACTGATAGCACACACTTGTATCAGTTGTATTAATAGAAGAGATCATAAAGATCCTATTTCATCTTATAAAATAAGTTTTTCCTCATTTTTGTAATAAGCTCACAAGTGAAAAGCTCATATTGAATAAATCACTTCCATCTTCCTAAAACAGTAGAGGTATCTGATTAAATAATGTGAAACTGATGAACAAAATTGGTAAGCACTCATAATTTATATCAGTTAAGGAAATAACTCATCTTTGGATGGAGGGTAGTAAAATATTAACTAGAAATCCAGTTGATTATTAAAAAGACAGTCTCAGAGTGCCAATCAATGAGAATACTAGACTAACCACGAAAGCCATTGTCTAGGGAATTTCAATTAGCAGTTAAGTTTTCCCAAAGCATTCTCCCACTGGCAGAGAATTAATAAACTTGTTTACATATTGCCTTAAGTAAACCAGAAGAGTACTACCAGTCCAATGTGAACTATAATTATACCTTCATAATACCCTCCTGAATGAAAAATTTTCATTTAAACTTGCTTCTCAAGTTTAACTAACTGTAAAGAAGATCTTAGTAAGAAAAAAAAACTCCAAAAATTTCATGACAATGTACTTTTGATTTCACCCTTTCTCAAAGTTATATATTGTGGAAAAAAATGTAGTTCTTTGGAGACACGATGCTACCCAAAATCTTAAATCACCTGCTCCCCAAAATATATAATTAAAATTATTCTGAAAGTGCTTGCACCTGTACTTCTGCACTAGCTACTAAGTGTAGCCTTCTTAACTTCACCAAGTCACACAGATTTCAAAGCAGATAAAAGAAAATAAAATAAGTAATTAATTCTGTTTGCCTCTAGAAAAATTGATCTTGTTCCCTCTGTAGGATAACATAATATAAAATGGAAAATTTTGTTGTAATAGGAAAAGAGAGAGGAAGAAAAACTAGAGGACTGGGGAAAGGGGGAGATCTCGCCATAAAGGGATAAATGGGGCTTATTTAAATGCAAGACATGGACAACTTTTAGGACAGATGTATAATTATTATTACTTTAGTCAATTTAAATTTATATTCCTTCTACCCTAAAAGCAGCACCTTTGAGGATATAAATCATTTTTTTAAAAGTCACTTCACAGAACAAATTCTTCAGTTTCTCTCTAAATGTTTCTGAAAGTTGTATTAGGTAAAGATATATCCTTAGATTTATAAAGTTTAATAAGAAAAAATAAGATAGCACATAGCTTCAAATAATATTTCCAGAAGAGAAAATGAACTAATAGTATAAGAAATCAATTTAGAATTTATTTTAGCAGGTGTTTCAGTATGAGGTCAGAACATTACCAAAAAGACTGCCTGAGCTGATCCAAGCTCCAAACACTAAAGCTGTCTGTATTGAATACAATCTCTTTCTCAAGGTAGAAGGCTAAAGAGATGTGGGATGAATTCTTTCCTGATAGATAAATAGTTCTAAATCAGGAAAAAGTCACTGTTTCTTTAGCAATTCTGATATCAATGTTGATGATCTAGAAATTCCTACACTACTTAGCCACCAATGGCTAAAAGAAACGATTACCATCAAGGTTTATTAACTTAAACATACATGCTTATTTGAAATCACAACAATCTGCCTTGTAACTATTGTGGGACAGAATATATGTATAGTCTCTGCTGAGAAAAGCAAAAGTCTACTTCAAGAAATTCTGGGGGCACCTACATGGCTCACTCAGTTAAGTGTGTCTTTGACTCAGGTCCTGATCTCCACGTCCTGGGATGGAGTCCTGCCACTTGGTGGGGAGTCTGCCTCTCCCTCTCCCTCTGCCAGGGAGCCCCCTTCCAACCCCAGTGCATATGCACATGTGTTCTCTCTCTCAAATAAATAAATAAAATCTTAAAAAAAGAAAAAAAAATCTGGAACTAACTGTATTCTAAATACTCAATGGTTAATGAAAGTCACACACACACACACACACACACACACACACACACACACACGATCCAGCCTCCTTTATTTAGGTTCAAATAAGATTTCATGTACAAAAAATTTGGGAAAAGTACAAATGCTATGGTTATATCTTATCTAATGGACACTTACCCTACATTTTAAAATCTAAATCATAATGGTAAAGGCAAAAGGAAACCAAAAAGGGATCCAAACAATCAGAAGAGTTGCCAATGTTTATTAAATTTAACAATTTACTCAAAATTATTGGGAAAAAAGCAAGCTACATCTATTTCATACAAATTTCTAAGAGTTAGTTAAATACACACACATATATATAGCAACAGCACCACCGTAGCAGATTAAAAGAGGAAGATAAGGGGGGATAGTCCATTGAAAAGACCCAATAAAATTTGGCAATAACAGAACACTCAATACAAGAGAAAATGAACTTAAAAACAAACAAACAGCCAGGACTCAACTGCTGGGAAAGGCAAAGGTTGGCTGCCACTGGGGGAAAAGTAGAAAACCTTCTGTCGCCCTCCTCAACTCTATACTGACACAGACAAAAGCCTTACAGCTACTGAGGAAAGGGAAGAAACCAATTCTTACCTGTGCTAACACAATGACGCAAAGTGGGCAGGGAGGGAGGGGTACAAAAAACTGTCTTACAGCCAACACTTCCCATGCCTACCAACATAAGAGAGTTCAGTTGTGGGGCTGGGAGAGGAAAAGCAAACCTGCCTGCTCTCCAAAATAAGAAACAAAAGTTGTTCACCTCTAGGAAAGAGACAGATACACCAAGAAAGCCCTACCCTCACGTTCTGGTATCCAAGACCTCCTAAGGCTAAAAGCTGGAACAGGAGAACTAAGAAATCCCCTTGTTCCCATCACAAATCTTACTCCAAGAGGAAAAAGCAGTCTGTGGCTGGGGAGGAGCACCAAGAGAGAACCCTTATGTGGCTTAGGTGGTCAGAGCCTGTTGCTGAAAACAGACTGGAGCAAGACTGAAAAATCCCTCCAGCACTCCAACCCTCATACTAGACTCAAAGTGGCAAGAGACTATCTGGAAGAAGTTGAAGCCTATGAGCAACAACTGAACAACAAAACCCAAACTAAAATCAAACTATCTACTTAATACTCAATTCTCTATCCTAATGCCCTGACAGAAAAAAAGGACATAAATATTTCAGGGTATAAATCTCAGTTTCTGCTGTTCTGTCACACAGAATATCCAATACTCAAACAATAATTATAATAAATACAAGAAAACAGGAAAAATAAATCTATCATCATGACATAAACTCATCAACAGAACCAGACCAAGAAATGTTGGATATCAAAGCGGCACTTTAAAGTTAAAAGACTTAGGGGGGGAAAGATAGAGAACATGTATAAACAGGGAATTTCAGAAAAGAGATGAAAATTATAAAAAGGAATGATATGGAAATGCTAGATATAAAAATAGCAAGATCCAAAAGAATTCCTTTGATGAAAAAAAAATCTGTGAAGAAATAATGGTTGAGATATTTACAAAATAAAAACAACAAATTATAGATCCAAGTACAGAGAAACTTGGAAAGTTCAGAGAAACTATATTTTTAAATATAATGCCAGTTCCTTATAGAAAACATAAAATAAATCTTATTTTTGGTATAATTTGGCAATCTCTGCTTATTACTTAGAATATTCAGATCTGTGCTATCCAATATGGGAGCCACTCATCATACATGGTTATTTAAACTAAACTGAATAAAATATAAAATTCAGTTCTTCAACTGCACTAGACATATTCAAGTGCTCAGCAGAAACATGAAACTGAGGGCTACTATACATGACAGCATAAACCTAAAGTATTTCTATCATTTCAGAAAGTTGTATTGGTTAGTGCTGATTTAGAACATTTCTATGCAAGGTAATTACAGAGTTAAGACTAAATCTACTACCATGTTATTTCTTAATTGCTTCATTTCTTTATTTTTGTCACCCTCTCTTCCTGTTCTCCTTTTCATTAATATTTTTTATGATTTCATAATTTTTCTCTGCTACAAACTAATTGACCATCCCTCTTCCCCCCCCCCCACATTTTTTGCAGTTGCTAGAGAGTTAACATTAAACATTTTTAACTTACTACAATCTATTTCCAGATACAACTATGCCACTTCCGGTACACTGTAAGAACATTACAACAAGTTATTTCCTCTTCTATCCTTGGCACTAACTGTTGTCACACATTTTACTTGTGCATTGTTATTATGCCCATTTATTATGGGCATTAACTGTTATGGGCATTAACTGTTTATTATGGCACTAACTGTTGTCACACATTTTACTTGTGCATTGTTATTATGCCCATTTATTATGCCCATTTCCATAATCTTTCAAATGTAATTTTGATGACAAAACTATTAGAAAATGAAAAAACCCTGTAACAAAGGAATACTGTTTTAAATACTTTGTCTTCACTAAAATAAAAGTAAAGTTTTTAAGAAAACTTATTTTAAAGATCTAGAATTCTGGCTCTTGTTAACCCAATAAGAGAGAAGAAACCAACGTCTTTAACACTATTAACTTTTTACATCATGAAACCCTATATTGTCTATCTCGAGCTTCAATTTTAGCACTTAACACAAATTATTTAGAAAATCTGTTATCTCAGACTCAAACGGGTTTTAAGGTTTTGTTTCACATCTCCTTAGCTTCATGTTTGGAAGATGTAGGACCTTAAGAAAATATAGAACTAAAGAAATAATAAGATCTACTAAATAGCAGATTAGCGAATTATCTATCATTTTAATAGTCATGAACTTGGAGGCTCCAGTTGCATATGTATAATACTAAGAGTCACGTTCAAAATTTTGGTATTGAAGACGCATACAGGGTTTTTTTGTTGTTTTGGTTTTGGGGGTTTGTTTTATTATTTATCTTGTTTTTGCTGCTAAAACTTTTGCTGATTAAATTACTTTTTAATCACTTGTTTCACTGTACCCATTATTTCTGTTCACATTATATTCTTTACATTATTTTACTTTGCTAAGAAGCAAAGGTTTCTAGATTTCTTTTCATTCAAAACTTTAACTTGAGATACCAGACTCAGACATGAATTGTTCCCCAATGAAGTCTGGTTTACACTTTTCAAGTATACTATAGACACCACCTGCTTCCCTGAGACAGACTGTGATCATCTCCATCGCTCAAAACTGTCACCATCCCAGGTTCATTTCCAAAACAGATGCATATAATATGGCTTTTGAGCCACTGGGCCAGCCATACATTATACCTTTGACTAAAATATTTTGTGGCTCATTTCTCATAAATATAGTTATACTGTAAATAGCAGACAATGCATAAATCTACTCTTTTTCATGGCAAAGTCAACTCTCATATTTTTACTGGCTTACTAATGACTAAATTAAGCTCCTATTTTTAAAAAATTACAGAGTAAGCTGCAAATGAACAGTTACTTCGATATAGCTGCCAACAACATCATTAAAAAAGAAAATACAAACCAATCTTAATCTTAAAAGACTTAATGAAACATACAAAAAATGTGTACACTTACTATTAGACATTCATTTTTCACAAAAGAGTAAAGTTTTAAACTTCAAAATCTAAGAATTTTTTTAAAAGTGTAACTTAAACTTAAATAAACTTAAATATTAACAGATAAGCCAAACATTAGTCCATCAAAAAGAAGTCCCTAGACACTTACCCAAGTCTTCCTAACATCTCAAGCTCAGGAACTTGCGGTCCACATGTCTCTATCTGCAGTGGTTGGTATTCATATAGAGCTTCTTCAAGCTTTTGAATAGGTGCTAATGAAATATGCTGACCCTGTTAGAAAAATGAAGGAAAGCAATACCTGTTAATAATACTTCCATATTACTACATCTTTTCAGACAAAACTCCTTCCTCACTTTAAAAATATTATCCTGGGACACCTAGGTGGCACAGTCAGTTAAGCATTGGACTCTTGGTTTCCACTCACATTGTGATCTCAGGATCCTAGAACTGAGCCCTGAGTCAGCTCCCTGCTCAGCATGGAGTCTGCTTAGAACTCTCTCCCTCTCCCTCTGACCTTCCCCTACTCTAAAATAAATAAATAATTCTTTAAAAAAAATTTTTAAATAAAAAATAAAAATATCCATTGGGAGGTCTTGCTGGCTCAGCCAGTGGAGCATACAAGTGTTGATCTCAGGGTCCTGAGTTTGAGCCCCATACAGGGTGTAGAGTAATTTTAAAAGGAAATAAAATTTAAAAATATTATCCATGAAGTCTGCCAATTCATGGGTACAATTCATTATATTACTGAAATCCACATTTCATACTTTTATAAACCTAAACTAGTTTTATATAGTAATTTACATATAATTTGAAAGAAAACTGGGGGACTTGGGTGGCTCAGTTGGTTAAGCAGCTGCCTTCAGCTCAGGTCATGATCTCAGGAATGGAGCCCCACATCGGGCTCCCTGCTCAGTGGGGATTATGCTTCTCCCTCTCCTACTGCCTCTCTTCAGGCTTGTGTGTTCTCTCTCTCTCTCACTCACTCACTCTCTCAAATAAAAAAATAAATCTTGAAAATAAATAAATAAAAATAAAAGCAGCAAGTCAAATCCATCATTAAATTCAAATTCAGCCTTAAAGAATATAGCTATTCAACATAAATGGTAGAATTCAGCAAATATAAAAGCTCAGTCCCTCCTCACATTTCCTACTTAATTACACAGCTCTGAGAATTTTGGTAAAATCAGTGTTTTCTTGAAAGCCCTAATTAGGGAAAAACACTAATGAAATTATCCTCCACAAAATTTTGCTACATAAACATCCACTCTCTTAAGTCTTCACAATGAAATCAAGGTCACTTACCAAAAATGTGTATATGATATCTACTTACATACACACACAGGGGATTTTGTGCTATAAACTAAATTGAATAAAACATCTAGAATTTTTCTGAAAACAAATAATTACTGAATAACCAAATGAAAAGCACTGTATTTGATTACACAGATACAAAATAAAATGCCATTCAGCCATATAACATCATTAAACTGAGGTTTATCATACATGTGAGCGTAGATTTTTTTTTTTTTTTTTGCTGAGCATGGATTCTATTTTTCAAAAATCCCTATTTTTTATATTGTTCATGTTTTCAGATTCTAAGTCTAGTTCTGTTCTTTATCTTTGTATAGTGTTCATCAAGTTCTTTATTTCCTAACTTTTTAAGAAAAACTAGCTCCTCTAGTTATTTGTTCCACCATTTTCTAGTTGATTTCTGTTGTTACCTCCCTTAGTTTCCTTTTTCCCTAAATTACTAATACAGTACATTTTTCTCTTTTATTTACATAAATTAACAAATAAAAACCATGACTTAAAAGTGTTAAAGTGCGGGTTGCCTGGGTGGCTCAGTGGGTTAAGCCGCTGCCTTCGGCTCAGGTCATGATCTCAGGGTCCTGGGATCGAGTCCCGCATCGGGCTCACTGCTCAGCACCGAGCCTGCTTCCTCCTCTCTCTCTGCCTGCCTGTGTGCCTGCTTGTGATCTCTGTCTGTCAAATAAATAAATAAAATCTTTAAAAAAAAAAAAAAAAGTGTTAAAGTGCAACTGACTCAGTGAGGAACATGACAGTGTTTGCATCTGACTTGCGGTTTTTCTCTTCAACAAGTTTTAATCCCATTTAGCATCACCCTAGCTAGTTCACTATCATGTATTAATAGCTTCCCTGACGAGGTGACCTCAAAAGTCCTTCATCAAACATTGACAAAGGACTTGAACAGACACTTCCCCCAAAGATATACAAACTGCCATTAAGCACATGAAAAGATGCTTAATGACACTGGTCATTAAGAAAATGCAAATCAAAACCACAATGATATGCCACTTAACACCCATGACTATTTAGGATGGCTATTATCCAAAACAAACAAACAAATAAAACCACAAAAAATAGGGGTGCCTGGGTGGCTCAGTGGGTTAAAGCCTCTGCCTTCAGCTCAGGTCATGATCCCAGGGTCCTGGGATGGAGCCCCGCATCGGGCTCTCTGCTCAGCGGGGGGGTGGGGGGGGGGACTGCTTACTCCTCTCTCTCTGCCTGCCTCTCTGCTTACTTGTGATCTCTGTCTGTCAAATAAATAAATAAAATCTTTAAAAAAAATCACAGAAAATAACAAGTTTTGGCAAGGATGTATAAAAATTGGAACCAATGTGCATTGGTAAAATGTAAAATGGCACAGCCACTATAGAAAACAGGATCATGATTCCTCAAAATATTAACTACAGAATTACCATTCGAGCCAAAAATTCCATTCTTGGGTACATACACAAAAGTAGTAAAAGCAAGAATAGAACAAATATTTGCACACTCATGTTCACAGCATCATAATTCACAGTAGCCACAGGAGCAATCCAGGTGTCCATGGATGGATGAATGAATAGACCAAATGTGGCATATACACACAATGGAATATTATTTAGCCTTAAAAAGGAAGAAATTTTGACACGTTAAAACATAGATGAATCTTAAAAATACGCTAAGTGAAAAAAGCCACTTACAAAAAGACAAACATTATATGATCCCAATTACCTGAGGTTACTAGAGTAGTCAAACTCATAGAAACAGAAAGTAGAATAGTGGTTGCCAGAAGCTAGGGTGAGGCAAGAAGGGGATGGGGTGTTAGTATTTAATAGGTATAGAGTTGTAGTTGGAGAAGTCTGAGAAAGTCTGGAGATGGATACGCTACAATATGAATGTATTTGATATCAAGAACCATATACTTGGGGGCCCTAGATGGTGGAGTCAGTCAATCATTTGACTATTGGTTTCAGCTCAGGTTATAATCTCATGGTCCTGAGATAGAGCCCCATGTTGGTGGGCTCCAGCTAAGCATGGAGTCTGCTTGAGATTCTCACTCAGTCTTCCCTTCTTGCTCATTCTCTCTCAAATAAATAAATCTTAAAAAAAAATATATCCTTAAAAAGAGTTAAAATGGTAAAATTTATGTTATACATATTTTATCACAATTTTTAAAAAATGGGTTTTAGATATTCTATTTACTCATTTACCTGGCGAGAGTAATACACAGGAAAAAAAGAAGTGAAATACCTAGAAAAGTCTGTTAACATTATTTTAACCCTTAACCTCCATATGTTTCACAGCTTTTCTAAATAAACATCAGACTGTCAAACTAAATCTTACACTATCTCACAGAAATCCAATCTGTGAACAATGAAACTGAGCACAGGGGGTTACACAGGTTAAGAAAAGGACTGCCTAAGCCAGTTATTTTGAGTGACATTTTGACATTCCTGTTTCAAAGTGTCTTCTTCATAAGCTGCGAAGTACTAAATTCTCCTGCCATATGATATAAAAATCCCAGAATATTATGATAAAAAAATTCACATTGTTAGGCAGGGGGGGGGGGGGATTACAAAAATTAAAGGAAGAAAATTTAGAGTCCTACTGAATGACTCCATTTGTATTTTGTAAATCATGCAAGGCCCAGAAAAGATGATACGCAATGGGTATTTTCAAGAGCTAGAACACTTTCCAAAGAAAATAATATTCAAAAAGATAGACTCTCTTAAGCCATTACAGTGGAAACATACTAAAAGTGATCATTCACTAAATACCAACAATAAAGCCCAAGTTACTAAAGTTATGAAATCAGATAATGGAAAATCTTTTCTGCAAGTTTGTGGGCACATAAAAGATCACCTAATATAATAACAGTTAACATTATCTACTCAGTGCCCAGAACTGGTCTAAGGACTTTTTATGCATTATTTCATTAGTATTCATAACAGTTTTATGAGATAAATACTATTACTCCTACCTTACAGATAAGGAACAGGGGTTTATATATGTGACTTGGCAAGGTCACTCTGTATTAATGGCAGGTTGAGAATTAGAAGCCAGTTCTGTTAGATTCTAAAGTGTGTTCTTCTCCCCTAACTTCCTTATTTTATGAAAAAAGAACCATTTAAAATATAAATTTTCCAAAAGTCATGTAGTAAGAGTCAAATCTCCTAATTCCTGTCAGTATGGGTTCTACCATATAATTTTTAATATCTTATTTTTAGATAATATAGTGATGGTTGCTCAATTTAAAAGTTTGATCTGGAGTGCCTGGGTGGCTCAGTGGGTTGGGCCGCTGCCTTCGGCTCAGGTCATAATCTCAGCGTCCTGGGATCGAGCCCCGCATCGGGCTCTCTGCTCCACAGGGAGCCTGCTTCCCTTTCTCTCTCTCTCTCTGCCTGCCTCTCTGCCTACTTGTGATCTCTGTCTGTCAAATAAATAAATAAAATCTTAAAAAAAAAAAAAAAGTTTGATCTTAGTAAGTAAACCCTAGATCAAGATAAATTTTTTTTTTTAAAGATTTTATTTATTTATTTATTTGACAGACAGAGATCACAAGTAGGCAGAGAGGCAGGTAGAAAGAGAGAGAGGAGGAAGCAGGCTATCCGCGGAGCGGACAGCCCGATGCGGGGCTCGATACCAGGACCCTGGGATCATGACCTGAGCCGAAGGCAGAGGCTTTAACCCACTGAGCCACCCAGGCGCCCCTCAAGATAAATTTTTATACAAATTCTAATAACTTAGATTTGGTCAAAACAACGCAGGCTCAAAAAGGATTTTTTTTTAATTATGGCATTTAGAGAACAGTAAACATCACTCAGTGGTAATTCTGTTTACCATGAGAATGATAAAAACAAAGTTCATAAATGATGCACAACTTAGCTTTGTAACAGTCAATCAATCTTTCCCCAAAAAAACTTGGGTGTGGAGAGAGATGCCGAATTTCTCAAATCTAAAGCTGGGAAAGAACTTACGGGCAATCATTGACATAATTAAAATTAAAATTAAGTCAGCAATAGACAAAATGTCATGCAAGTCCTATGAGGAAAGTGTTGGGGGGTTGTTTTTGTTTTTGAGTAAGATTTATTTATTTGGGAAAGAGAGAGCATGCGCACATATGCAGAGGGAGAAGCAGAAGGAAAGGGAAAAGCAGACTCGCCACTGAGCAGGAAGCCCAACGTGGGGCTCAATCCCAGGACCCTGGGATCATGACCCGAGCTGAAGGCAGATGCCCAACCAACTGAGCCACCCAGGTGCCCCAGTGTTGGCAGTTTTAAGTGACTGGAGGCAAAAGAGTATCTCAAATCTGGATGCAAATTAGTAACTGAATGTGCTATTTCCACCAAGACAGTATTATATTATCCAAATTATCAGATTAAGAAAATCAAACTACATGATGCACTAGTGATCTATCAGAGCTGAATTAATGGACATTTCACCAAAGATGATACACAAATGGCAAATAAGTACATGAAAAGATGCTCAACATTTGAGAAAAATGCAAATTACAACCACAACGAAATACCACTTCACCCACTAGATTGATTATAATCAAAAAGACAAACAAAAAAAAGTTTTACTGAGGATGTGATTACTGAGGAAAGTAAAAGAAATACACACACACACTTTTGGAATGTAGCAACCATTTACAATAACATTACTAAAGAAAATATATTATTTTCTAATAAAAATAAAGCAATAGCAATATCTATATTAATGATAGTAATCATTAGTATAAGGCTGTTGAAATACGCAATAATAAAAATACTAAAAATGAAGGAATGAACTTGTTGTGATGAGCACGAGGTGATACATGGAATTGTTGAATCACTATATTGTACACCTAAAAGTAATATAATACTGTATGTTAATTGAAATTAAAATAGAAACTTGAGGGGTGCCTGGGTGGCTCAGTGGGTTAAGGCCTCTACCTTCCGCTCAGGTTATGATCCCAGGGTTCTGGGATCGAGCCCTACATCGGGCTCTCTGCTCAGCGGGGAGCCTGCTTCCTCCTCTCTCTCTCTCTCTCTACCTGCCTCTTTGCCTACTTGTGATATCTGTCTGTCAAATAAATAAATTAAATCTTTTGAAAAAAAATAAATAGAAACTTGAAAAATACTAAAAATGAAAACATCCTTTCATAAAATCAGTATATAATTTTTTGCTAAGTACCATAGAAGAGGCTGTAATTTATAAAGTATTAGTAATTAAGGGTGATAGACTGAATGATTCTGAAAATCCTTCAACACAATTTTAAAAACTCTTCATTTTTCTGTCTTGCTTAAATGACTTACTTGCCAGGCTAGTCTCATCTTTAGTATATTTGCTAATAAGCCCTATAAGCTTGTTAAACTGTATAGAGTTATCTGTTTAACATCTATCTCTCCCATTAGACTATAAAGCCCTATGTTCGCTGCAATGTGTACAGCACAGTGCCTGGCAAGAAAGAACTACTTGATGCTTTGTTCAAACCCTGAATAATATAAAAGGGCATATGAATGGCCAAAAGGTATACCAATATGAACACTAGGAAAACTGTTAAGAGTCAGGTTTCCATATTCTATAAATTTAAGAATGCTCTTACTAAGCATAAACAATTGATATTTTGTTAATCACATGTACTATAAAGGCACATAAGGAATACAACTCCACCTTCTCCACACTTTAATATTGTTTTCTTTCACTTACCCACTACAGAAAGCCCGTGAATGCTTTTTATCCCTAGGCTGGAAAGGTGTCTTTAGCCACTTAAGAATTCATTTTTAAAAAATTTCAGATGATACTGTGGTATCCCGTGGCTATCATCACCCATTCACATAACAAATACTGAATACTAACTCTATGTCCAAAAGTAAAAACTCCAGCAGTGATCAAAACAGATACAAGCCCTGCACTCAGGGAGCTTATATTCCAATAACTTTCTGATGAGATTGTGCTTTCTACTTTTAAGTCTCTGAATTATCTAAATGCAAAACAAAAACAAAAAACAAACCAAAAAGAAGAAGAAGAAGAAAGAAAACAGTGATAGTGGTAGTTGTCTTCATAAACTAAGTCCTTTCACATCTTAAATTTATCAAATCCTACAGGGTGTGTCATACTGCCAAAGGGAATTAAAAACCTGAATATTTCAGTGTTCTTGAAGCATTAAACCACTACAATCCTGGTTATTATTTCCAAAGAAAGTATCTTTGGGTGCATTTTAGAACATCAACTGTTTTTTCTGAAATACTATTTCTATGTTGGTTAGTGTCCTAATAATTTAAATATGTATGTGCACATACATACATGTGTTTTTCATTTGTGCATATATATGTACACATCTGTATATGGATATAGATAGATTTTTTTAATTGTGTGGTGTGTGTATGGATTCTCACACAATTTTGCAACAGCATAGTGAATTATATACCTGGCACTGCCTTCTATCTGCTCACTCTAAGTAATATTTTCTTGGTAATTCAGTTGTTCTTAAATTTTTGGGGTAGCAAGCAGAGCAATTTTTATACTATGCTGTTCTGGTCATTCTAGGGTGATATCAGCTTGTCATCGCTGCAACAGCTGCATAGTAATAACTTCCTGGTCGTGCAGAATTTTATGGTAAGTACAATTCATTTTTCCCCCCATACAAATGGCTTTCTCTAATTTCTTTCAAAAAGTTATAGTAAACAGTATTAAGGTCAATGAGGGATAAGACCCTGCACGGTAAGAGGTAACTCTATATTTATGTTGGCACTGCCTCTAAACTAAAATGAACTGAGGGAGGGGCGCCTGGCTGGTTTAGTTGGTGGAGCATGTGATTCCTGGTCTCAGGGTTGTAAGTCTGAGCCCCACACAGGATATATAGATATAGAGATTACTTAAAAATAAAATCTTATTTTTAAAAAATAAAATAAAATGAACGAGGTGATAAAATTCTGTTTCATTTTCATAATCTAAAATGGGGATGTAGGAAGTGAACTTGGGGTTGGTCTAGATGTTCTTCCAGATCTAACCTGCTATGACTTCATGACCACTAAGTAGAAAAAAGCTACTACCTCAGAATATGTCATAAAAATAAAAATAATTTTCCCCAAATTTAATGTAGAATAATTTTATTCTAAATATGACCAGAGAAACAGCCAGTGAGGAAAAAAGCATGAATCCCCAGATTCTCAAGTCTCTACTAGAATCATGAGACTACATTCTCTTTCTGAATGCATGTTTTGTAAAGAAGAGAATATACCTTTTTCTAAAAATTAAAAAATATAAAAATAAAATTTATACGGTTTGCTCTTTTCAGCTTTCTTTTTTTTTTTTTTAAAGATTTTATTTATTTATTCGACAGAGAGAGAGATCACAAGTAGGCAGAGAGAGAGAGGAGGAAGCAGGCTCCCTGCTGAGCAGAGAGCCCGATGTGGGACTCGATCCCAGGACCCTGAGATCATGACCTGAGCCCTGAGCCGAAGGCAGCGGCTTAACCCACTGAGCCACCCAGGCGCCCCTCTTTTCAGCTTTCTAATGCTGATTCTCACAAATCAGCCTTTATGAGTATTCCCTATCTTTTAAAATTCGGTGCCTAATAGTTACAGGACCAATTTTTCTCCAGAATTTTCCTTCTCAAAAAAAGGCAGGTTTTTTCAGAGTATGAAAAATGCCTCATCCTGAATACATTAGGAATAGCACCATATTTTCCTAGTTCTTTAGTGATGATCAGTTCCATTCAAATATGTAATCTATGCTTTAAAACATTAAAGAAGAATTTCTATATCTAGCTGGGCTTGAGCTTCTTGTTCATCATTAGAAAGCAAATGGTCCTAAAAGAGTTATACCCTTGCTTGCCTAAGCCAAGTCTCCAAAAACAATTTCTATCACATTGGCCCTGGAAACCTCATCACAATCTAGTTACTATAGTAGAATTATTTTAAGGCTTTGTTAACTAAAGTCATTTGTAATTCCCTCACTACAACATACAACATTTAGTGTTCAAAATCACAGAGAAAAACATCCTTTAATGATAATTGCTTTAAAATTATTATTGTTATACAAATATATTTGTGTGTATTGTTATTATATTTTGTTTCTTACTGTTACACAAACATAAATTATTCCTTGAGAAAAAACTTTAAAATTTAGCATATGTAGATACTTAAAATGGGGGGAAATTAGGAAACAATATCTTTTAAAAAGATTAATATTAATAAAATATCTCAAATATCATCATAACCAAGCTCTACATATTTTTTAAAAAGCATTTCTATAAATTCCTTTGTGTTGGTGTAGAACTACTATGGCTCATAGAGAAACTAAATTCAACAATATGTTTGTGGACATATGCCATTAGTTTTCAGAAAGCCAAGGGTCTCAAACTACAGAGATGAACATGAAATACAAAGAAATAGCATTGCCCCCCATGCTTCTACCTGTTTTGACTAAAATTGCATTTATACAAATTTATCTCTTAAAAAATGCAAAGATAAGACAGGAAAGAAACTAACAAGCTAGTTATCTCTGCCTCAGATAGCTCTACACCTAAAAAATCAGAGAACTCCAAATGTTATATAGAAGGACTCTAAGTAATGTGACTGACTTAAATTCAACAAAGCTGCAACAGTGAAGTCACATCTTAAAGGTTCTAAGGTCAGAGGAAGGCAAAAAGGCAAAAAGTGGTCAAAATAACCTCTCAAAAAAATCCCTGAAATAGCCCATAAAGTAAACTATACATTGCTCTATACATACTGTAATTGCTTTATATAAATAAACTAGTTTTTCCTCCAGCACTGGAATAGATGACCGTGTGTTCTGTGCAAAAGCAGATAGATAAAGCAGTTGGCTTCTTTTTGCCAACCATACTTTTCTCCCTAGTTTTGTGTTTTCAACTTTAGTTGAATTCAAATAAGTTAAATGTACGTATGATACAACTTGGTTACTTATGACAGGTATTTAAATGTTCATTCAACTGAATCCTTAGGGAAAAAATGACATTTGAGATGGACTATGAAGGCTGAATGGGGCTGAAATGGAAGGGAAGAAAGATAATTTCTAGTGAAGGGAATTCAATTCTAAGGGCAGCTTCAGTACAGTAGTGAAAGTAGGAGCAAGAATATAAATGATAGAAGACAGAATGAGAATTGAGAAAGTAGAAACGCTGAGCAAACGTGATTATTACTTTTATTAAATTATAAGATAAAATGAAAATAGATACAGCAGTAGCTTAAAGAAAAAATAGGGTCCCGGGAAGATATTTTATTTTCTTTTATTTTTGCGGTTCTAGGTTTTATTTTTCCTTAAGTACTGATAAATGAGGTAGTGTTGAAAGCATTATTTTTACATTCTTTCTCTGATGCTTGTCTTGCTACTGAACTACCATTTGTTGCCAAGAGGACAGAGTGTCCAGCAAATCGTATCTGTTTCTATAAAAAGATCAGAAAAGAAAAACATCAAGAAGACTATTCGGTGAGACAAAACTTGCCTCCTTAAAAGAGTCCACATTAATTTTAAGAAAAACAGAATTTGCTGGAAATTTTTAAAACTTTTCAGACATACAGCATTTTAGTTAATTTGCTTTTAGTAATTACAAAAACAGTTCCCAGAAAGAATTCTTATCTTGCCACTTTAGGTGAAATTTTAGTTACCAATCATAATGGCAATTTATACATAAGTCTACATTTCTGAATGTAATAAAGTAAGAAAATTGCTTTATATAGTTCCCTACAAATACTACTATTATATTAGCAAAACAAAAAATACCATAAAGGAAGATTATTAGTCTTCTGGAGGAGAAATACTTTTTAGTGAAAAGGTAGCAGAAAGCTTGAATAATTAAAAAAATCTCACTTTATTCAGAACTAAACTTCCTGTGCCTAGTACACTGCTTGGTACATATTAGGAATGTTTGCATCATGAATGAACAAGTGTTTTGTAATGACCCACAGTATCCCACTTACTCCAATCCCCTACTCCAAAGATATCATCCCCCAAAACTATATAACAAACTTAATTCTATTTGAGATCATTTAACTACAAAACGAGCAGTTCCCGTGTCATTTCCATTATAGAAAATAAGTAAAAACCTAAGCCAAGGGCGCCTGGGTGTGGCTCAGTGGGTTGAGCCGCTGCCTTTGGCTCAGGTCATGATCTCAGGGTCCTGGGATTGAGTCCCACATTGGGCTCTCTGCTCAGCAGGAGCCTGCTTCCTTCTCTCACTCTCCATCTGCCTGCCTCTCTGCCTACTTGTGATCTCTGTCTGTCAAATAAATAAAATCTTTAAAAAAAAAAAAAAAAAAAAGACCTAAGCCAAGCTGGAACTGAGTTTATCCTTCTTCTGTCCTAAAAGGAAACAAATGGTATGAATACTGTAACCATCCCAAACTGCTCTCTTCAACCACACACAACCACACCACCCTCATCAGCACTGCCACCACCTTCACAAAAACCACCATGCAATTAGAGCTACATCCTTTTTTCCCTAAGATCTTATATTTTTATGCAATCATCACACCAACGTGGGTCTCAAACCTACAACCCTGAGATCAAGAGTCACATGTTCCACAAACTGAGCCAGCCAGGCACCCCAAACTCTACATTCTAAATACATAATAGAATAGAATGTTTAGAATTCTCTGATTCCCTTTTCACTTGCAGTTTTGCCTAAACTGTCTTTTACTAAAGTCATGCATATACAGAATATGATTATTAATAGTGGGGTTCCATGCAAAGGACACAAAAATGTTTACCAAACATCTACTATATGCTGTGCACTGTACTAGGCACTACACATACATTTGAAATAATTATTATTTTGCCTATTTTACAGGAAAAGAAATTGATGTTTCCCAAAGCCAAGTAACCTACCCAGATTTTAAAGCTTATACTGCCAAAATCCACCAAGCACTTTGCTGGTACAGGTCTGGAATATGAAAATTCAGCTATTTATCCAAACATTTAGTGGATGATAGGCACTGTGAAGGTATAACAGAAAGGATACACCACCAGAACTGATTCTATGTTAAGTATTTCATAACTTATCTTTATATTTATGAAACATAAAAAAGTCTGTCTCAAATAAATAAAATCTTTTAAAAATATATTAGTATATCATTAGTTTTTAAATGAAAATTATCCTCATTCATTACAACATATAATTTTACCTTCAAAAAATATTCACATTCAATTCTTCCATAATACACTGAGAATGATGCAAATTTCACCTATACCAAGATATATGCTTCATCCTTATTTTTTTCTTCATCTCTTTTAAATACTCTCTTAGTAGTTCAGGCTTCTTTTCATAACAAGCAAAAATACTACCTTCCTCAAACAATAATACACTGGTGCCTTATCTATAAATCCATGTAAATTGAATATAATTTGAAATATGGCCCAGAAAGACTATTTCAACTAGAAAAAAGACTTCCTAACAATGCAGAAATAAACTACCTACAGTTGATTATAATATCCCATCCTTTAAATCACATTTTACTATACTTTAACAGATCATTTTTCAAAATTTACAGATATATGTTATATATATGATATGAATTACAAAAGCAATGCATAGAAATCACAATACTGGTAAAATTTTCAGGTGGGAGCATTATGTGTTCAGTAAGCATAAATGGTGGTTCCACAAATACAATAGTAGACAGACTACCACATAATTTATTTTTTAAAATTAAAAAAATTATTTTATAATCTTCATATGTACATAAATACCAACATGAATAAATAAAAATAGAGAGGTACACATTTAGTAAAACAGTGCCCCAGAGGACAAAGAAAGTAATTAGTATGGGAGACTTTAATGAACACAGCTTTGAAGCCCTTCTGGAAATTACATGCTTGATGAAAGCACTAACATTCTACCAGTTGCTGAGACAGGTGCTACTGCCAATCAGCTGCATTTGCTGAAGCATATTCTAACAGATTACTAATTAATCTCTATACTGAAAACAATGGCTGCCTGCCATTTTCATCACCATTAAAAAGAAAAAAGAAAAAGAAACAGTCACTCTATGACCAGATACAACTCCATGTAAAACACAACTCTAGGTAAGCTTTGTAGCTACTCAATTACTTAGTTCTATCATTTTCTGGTATTCATTACACTAAACTCAAAACTTGCATTGCCTGGAATCATGGTCTTATAGTCTCTCCACCTGCTATTTCTGAGTTATTTCCACTTACCACAAATGTATATAGAATTGGTGACATATCAAGAGGAAAAGATTCATAGAAATATAAGACAGCATTTTCTTTGTTGTTAATTTTAACTCAATAATAACCTCAGAAGAAATATGACCCCTGGAGACATTCTCCTTTAGATCACATCTGCATTTTCATTAGAATTCATCCATGCTCCTTTGGGCCCACCCCACAACACACACACAGACACACACACACACTTCATTTTACCATGGTCATGTCCTACCTTTATTATACGAACTCTGTTCAGAACACTCCTCAGAATTTAACAAACATTAGTCAATGTTTCCAAGTCTGGACAGTTATTATGAAAGTGATTATGGGGGCACCTGGGTGGCTCAGTCAGTTGAGCATCCAACTCCTGGTTTCAACTTAGGTCATGATCTCAGTACCATGGGATCAAAAGCCTCACACAGCAGGCTCTGCATTCAGCGGAGAGTCTGCTTCTCTCCCTCTCTGTCCTGCCCCCCAGCTGTCACTCTAAAATAAATCAATCTTTGGGAAAAAAGCAATTATGAAGTTATTTTAAAATATGCTGGCCCAAGTTGACAAATTGTTTTAAATCCCTTTGAAAACAGAAACAGAAAGTGAATATGTGAGGGTTCTTTTTGATTTTTCTATCCTTTTAATGGTTTAAGTAACATTGATTCTCAAATCTTAAATAACACTATCTGTTCTACCATGTTTTTAAAGTTGCTTTTATTCAACTATACATGCCTGTGACCTCTACAATGACCTTTACAAAAGCAGTTGTGCACTTTACTGTGGTGCAAATCCTCACAGACAAGCTGAACCTGTTCTTTTTGGCACTGAGCCCTTGTGCTGAACACACAGCTGAGATTTATTATAAAAGGGGAACTAAGGGGCATTATTGCACAACATTTATCCTTCACATATAGCCAAGTATAATCTTTTACAACCTTTGAGAGCTCTTAAGTAAACAGATCTTCTCTTAATTGCACAAAGACTTTCTTATTTGTCACCAATCATATGGCATATTGAGATTCATTTTACATTAGGAAAAAGCTAACAACACACAGAGCATATGTACCAAGATGTTAAGTTTAGTTTCTTAATATTTATTCAAAAATAATAATACTTCTAATACTCCGACCTAAATAATTACCTGCCTTGCTGTCTTTAGCAAGGTCAATGCAATTAATAAATACGTCTTCAAGGATCCATATTTTAACAGGTTGAAAATAGAGTACTCTTACATAAATCTTTCAAAAACATTTGACAGAAAACACTGACCTTTACTTCTACACTGTTTTCTATTTTCTTTTTTCCAAAGTTCAATTTTAATTAGCCTTCCCATAGTGTTTTAGAAACACTTCCCATTCTAGACAATTCTGAACTTAGCTCAGATACACAAGACTGCTGCCAGTCTTGGTATCGAGGCAACTTCCTCGATTCAACAGCAGATTTGATACCCTGGGGGAAAGAGGAGTTCAGGAGTTCTAAGAAGTATCTCTTATAACAGGAATTACCACACCATTTACATCAATTCTTCAGAATTTGCTAATTGATATATTATCAAGATTTGGCTTACTGAAAACAAAGAAACTAATATAATCTCAAAAATATTCTATCCTGGAAGTCAGGTACAAACTAGCTTATCAGCTAATTGCTCATTAAAGGAAACTAAGATATGTTGATTCAGGTGACTATTTCCTTGCTCTAAATTCTTTTCCATTTTTCATTATTAGTAACTATACATACAATTGAAAAAAATGTCTGTAGAGCTATGGAGGGGGTGGGAGTACTGTTTAACAGGCATAAATTTTTACAAGAGGAAGAGTTATGGACATTGATGGTAGTGATTGTTGCACAATATTAATGTATTTAATTCCACTGAGCTGTACATTTAAAAATGGTTAAAATGGTAAGTTTTATGTTATGTGTATTTTACTGGAATAAAAAAATTATAATTAAAAAATTATTTTGGGGGTGCCTGGGTGGCTCAGTGGGTTAAACCTCTGCCTTTGGCTCAGGTCATGATCTCAGGGTCTTGGGATCGAGCCCCGCATGGGGCTCTCTGCTCAGCAGGGAGCCTGCTTCCCCCCTCTCTCTCTGCCTACCTTTCTTACCTACTTGTAATCTCTCTCTATATACCAAATAAATAAAGTCTTTAAAGAAGAATTATTTTTAAAAATTGACTATTGAACTGATTTTTTAACGGTGAAAAAATCTGATACATTTGTAGGAATTAGGGGTTCAACAGTTGAGAGAAACAAACATGTTCAGAGATGGCACCAAATATATTTCATAAAGACAAAATAACTGAAGAGTTAAATAAGAAATTTCTTTCATTAAAGTTTAACATTTTAAGCAACATATTCATGTTGTTTCAATTCTTTTTTTTTTTAAGATTTTATTTATTTATTTGACAGACAGAGATCACAAGCAGGCAGAGAGGTAGGCAGATAGGAGGAAGCAGGCTCCCCGCTGAGCAGAGAGCCTGATGCGGGGCTCAATCCCAGGACCCTGGGACCATAACTCAAGCTGAAGGCAGGGGCTTTAACCCACTGAGCCACCCAGGCGCCCCATGTTTTTTCACTTCAAAGAAAGGAGATTTTAAACAGTTTATATCCCTAATATTTTCTTCCTCTGTCTAGAGCATACAAGTACAAGTTTATGAATTTGGACATTTTTTTCATTCATTGCTGAAACAAAACATTTTTTCTCAGAATATATGATCTTTCAGAAAAAACTGAATTATATTAAATGTTAAGTGTTTTTGCAGGCATTACATCTTTAGACATAATTAGCATGCAAGAAAATTACTAACCAGTTTCATTCATTATATTAATCTATACCACATGAGGCAATATTAAAATCGATGAGAATAACTACAGAGTATGAATCAAATATGTAAAAAAGTCTCAAGACCTGATTTTACACTATGTTCCAATACTATCTCAACACTGGTGGTATTTTTAAAATGCCTAAGCTCTCTAACTCATTTTGAAATGTATATACTTCATGATTTCCAAAATATCCAAAACTACTCTTGATTAAGTCATAACTATAATTAAAAACAACATCCAGAGAACCCTAAGTGGCAACGTCAAGAAGGTTAACCCAGATTAACCTCCAAATAACTTAAAGCAGCTTTAAGAACAATTCCAGTCTCCATTTATTGTGGTTCTTCACACTACAACAGCTTTCCCATCTATAGCCCATCTTTCCATCAAGAATGCAAACATATACATTACCTGCCTATAATATCCTATTCTTTTAAATTCCCCGTTTTGTGTGTCACCTTATAAAAAACCATGCAAAATACACAGGCTTTGGAGCCTAAAAAGAGTCAAAGCGCAGCTCTACCTTAAGCAACTATCTTTAGCAAGCCTCAGTTTCACTTGTAAAAAATTATTTTACAAGGATCAAATAAAATATATTTAAAGGACATAGAGAGTCAAGTGTCTACAAAAATGCTACCGATATTATTACTACTACTGCTGTATCATCACCTTCATGAAGATAAGGAATATATTACACCATCTTCACAGACCATCTCTTCTTAGTCACCATCACCAGATAAAATCACCACAGGCAATCAACATGTGAATGGGTTACCACCCATCAAAAGTCTGCTTATAAGTTAGAACTCACTCAAAGCATCTTTCTACAGAAACAAAGTTGTAAATGATGGTACAATCCTAGGCCAACAATACATAAAGCAAATTAATTTTCTTAAATTTAGTCTTGAGCCTTGGGAGTAATACAGGAGAGAAAACAAAGAAGTTTACTTCATCTTTCCTGGGAGCAACCCTGACCTCAGGCAAAAATTCCCAATTTCCAAAATTTTAACTTCTCCCATTTTGCCTTTTGCATTCCTACCCAGCACCCAGTGCCTTTCCCAGGCATTATATGTGCCCACAACATTGTAATACTATGCTCCTAATTGGAAACACTCCACTCAAACTTGCTGACTTGACTCCTAATGTGTTTCCGTGATCTTAAGTCACCAACCTGCATCTCACTGCAATCAAAACTTCCTGATATCTCTAAGGTGTTAGGAAGAAAGAAATTGCATTGCATGATTTTGCTTAGTGGACATCTGGTTTTTATTAGATTATTATTGCTTTCAAAAAGAACATTTGTAACTTTTTTCTCCAGACAAAATACAAACCAGCAGTTACCTTTTAAAGTCATGCGCTAAGAAATATTCACTGATCATTTTCTATCTTGCTTAATGTGTTTGGATTCTTAGCAAGTGTCAACAAATTATCTAGGCCATTTTTTTCATCTTCATATTTCCCTATATAAAAAAAGACTCTCAAAAAGCATTAACATTTTTCACAAAGA
The DNA here is from genome assembly GCF_964662115.1 of Mustela nivalis. NCBI lineage: Eukaryota > Metazoa > Chordata > Mammalia > Carnivora > Mustelidae > Mustela > Mustela nivalis. Next base: position 39,405,938 of record NC_139025.1, read on the forward strand.
CTCAACTGAAGTACCATGATAAAGATTGGAAAGGTAGAAGCCCTGATTAAAATCTAAGTGTCTATAAATGAAATTCAGACAATCTCAGAAGTAGACAGGATGTTAAAGACCACCTCCAGTCTTAGCAGCCACTGGAATTTTTAACCCCTCCTTCAATATCCCTGTCTCTAGCTAAACACCTCATGTTTACCAAGATAGGCCAAAGCACCAAAACAGTCTTTAAATATGCCTCTGTACCCAAACAAATGCATAAACATACACACCTAACTAAATGAAGATGAAATGTAGAGAACACAGATACAACTCTATTATTATACAATATTATGTATATTGTTAATATACACAAACCATATCAGAACTTCTCTTTAGTTTCTTTGTCTCATAACACTTTCTAGATATATGATTCTTACTGAAGAAAAGTATGTTCTAACTGAGAAAAATGCATTGACATATTATCACCATAGTAATACAAAATACAAAGTCACATTTAGGAAGCTTCTTAATCTAAAGCTATTTTAGTAAAGGAAGCACCTGATTGTTTCTTAACTATGAGTTGATTTAAGGCTTTCATTGACTCTGAATTCTTGATTTCTGACACCAATAATTCCAACCGATGGCAAGATCGAAGGTTTTTTAATGTATATATTAAGCAGACAATATCTGCTCAATAGAAATTATTATAAAATGTGAACCTGATAAAGAATGGAGTTACTTTTGGGGCTCCTGGGTGGCTCAGTGGGTTAAGCCGCTGCCTTCAGCTCAGGTCATGATCTCAGGGTCCTGGGATCGAGTCCCGCATCGGGCTCTCTGCTCAGCAGGGAGCCTGCTTCCCTTCCTCTCTCTCTGCCTGCCTCTCCATCTACTTGTGATTTCTCTCTGTCAAATAAATAAATAAAATCTTTAAAAAAAAAAAAAAAAAAGAATGGAGTTACTTTTAGGGTTCCCACTATCTGCAAAATGAAATTTTCCTTATGTCATCCTTCAATGATTTTAAAGAGTTATTAATACTTTTTAGTATTTGTAACTTAGAATAGATGATTCTCCCTTTGTCTTTAGACCACTTAAAATTTTGGGCAATTCTATATCCAGTTCTAAGGCTTATCTTATATTTGGAATTAATCACTTAATCACTCTTCCCCTTTTACTTTGTTATTGTCAGTTTCTTTTATTTTTTTTAAAAGATTTTATTTATTTACTTGACAGAGACAGAGAGATCACAAGTAGTCAGAGAGGCAGCAGAGAGAGAGGGGGAAGCAGGCTCCCTGCTGAGCAGAGAGCCCGATGTGGGGCTCGATCCCAGGAACCTGAGATCATGACCTGAGCCGAAGGCAGAGGCCTAAACCACTGAGCCACCCAGGCGCCCCTGTCAGTTTCTTTTAAAAAAATAATTAAACTACTGTGCTATTCATATTTATAGATATAGGAAAAAACAAATATGTTACATCCGGAAAAGAGTTTGTCTTTATAATTGATAGTATCTAAGAAAATCATTCAAAAAAACTTCTCTGAGGGATTCCTAGGTGGCTCAGTTAAGGGTCTGCCTTCGGCTCAGGTCATGGTCCCAGGATCCAGAGATGGAGCCCCACGTCTAGCTCCCTGCTCAGCTGGGAATCTCCTACTCCCTCTCCCTCTGCCCTTCCCCATGCTCCTTCTCTCTATCAAATAAAGACTTAAAAAATAAAAAAATAAAATAAAATAAAAAACCTGCCACATTGCAAGGTACATTCCAGTGAATAAGGTTTATATTATTCCAGATGAATGAAGTTATTTATCTATGTCCTATAAGCATTAACTCACACAGCCAGAATTTTAACCCACTAACATTAAAATCCTTATCTATTCCTAATCACATTGCTATCCTACCTATCTTCTGTAAAAAGGTTAAAAAAAAAAAAACAGAGAAATAAAAGGCACATTCTGTAACATTGAACAGAGTGAAAGGAGCCTGCAATTACTCCCCATTAGTTTCTCAACTCAAATGCTCCTACTAGAAGATTTAAGTTGCCACTATAAAGAAAACAGGGGAAAGTCTGATAGTCTTTGATAAAACATAATGGAACTTTGCTAGAACTGGTGACAGCAATAGAAGAGTATGCAACATTCTTTTACCATTTCAAAGATAAGAGGCCCTGCCCCAGAAATACGTAATTACATTTATGGCTTTAACTTCTAAAACTAAAATCAGTAATACAGAAATAAAAAGACTATTTCACAGAGCCCTATCATTATCAATAATCCTCATTCAAGAACCTAAGCATACACAAGGGCAATGTAAGAGTGCCTACCACTGATTATATGGTTGATTCAGATCCAATATTACTTCTTATAACAAATTCTCTTACTATTTTCATTTCTGCCTTTTTCCATCTCTCCTACTTTTCATTCTAACTCAAGAGACACCATGAAAACAAAAGGAATTGAACTTAGAATCTTAGAAGCTTATACTCTCACTCTGACTCTTAGTTTCCTTTTGGTCTGAGAGAACATATCAGCTAAAAAAGGGGAAGTTAGAAGTAGTAACATTTATGCTGCATATTTACATGCAAGTATATTAAATGATATAAAATATTCTTCAATCACAAGATCTTTTAATATGATTACAAATATAGAAATCTAAAACCAAAGGCATTTCAAAATTCACTATACTAACTTAAGATGTACCCTAAAAAGTCCATTCCCACTAATAACTTTCATTTGTAGAGCAGAATTATAACTCAACCAGGCTGGACCCAGAAAGTTCGGAATGAATGTCTACCATTTACTTGCATTAGCACCATTCAATTTAAATTTATATTTATGATCCTCCAAATATATTGTCATAACATGATTTGAAAGAAGTCACTGTTACTTATTTTTTGAAAAAATAAAGCCCAGAAATGAAAAATTCCAGCAAAATAATAATTGTGTTTATATTACATGAATGATTTGCTGTTTCTCAAAAATAGCATATAGGAAGTCAGTAATTCTCAAACGTGCAAAGTATTTCCATGTGCTAAATAAAAAAAGTATCCAAAACAAACAAAACTTAAGAAATTTTTTATAATTTTTATTTCCCTGACATCTGTTTGTCTTTTATTTTTTCCTTTGTCCCACTCCCCTTCTTTCCTTTTGTTGCCTACCTATAGTTCATAGTAACACTTCTAAAAGAATAAAGCAGTGAAATTAAGGTACCCAGCTGGGAATTCTAGTCCTAGATGTTACTTGACAATGACGCAGTCCAGACTAACTATTTATGGACATAAACACCTAAAGAGACACTAACACATGCCTCAATACAAATACTAAATATGCTGTGGTATCTTTTATGCAGTCTTAAAGATTATCATTTAATATTCATGAAAAGGAAAATATATTAAGATCATATATTCCTTAAGAAAAATCAATACCTTCTATTCTTATAAGCCTTATTTCTATATATGGATTTTTATCTGTCAAATATATGGAAAATATGTATACATGGATCTATGTGTACAAAATCTCATAAGGCAGGAGAAAAATCTGAAAGCAACAATATATAATGCCACAAAATGAAATAAAACAAGAAAACAAGGATTCTACCATTTCTCACTAGCAAAGATGCTTAAGTAGCCCCTCCACAAACAAGTGTAACTGAATTTCAAAACTATGAAGACTTGAGGAAAAAGCAAACATACAAAAAATAAGTTTAGGTTATAAGTATTTTTAAAACACAACGAAAATCCATGGAATTTTTCTTTTAAAGCTTAACTCTAAAGTCAATAAAGGGTGACAAAGTAGAGAAGTTGAAGCCCTGGGGAGCCTATAAATACAGAAAAACAAAGAGAAAATCTTGAAAGTAGCAAAAGGAAAATGGCTTCTTACATAAAAGGAAACCCCAAAAAGATTACCAACTGACTTCTCATCAGAAACCCTGAAATCAGAATATAGTGGAATGAATATATTCAAAGTGCTAAAAGAAAAATACTGTCAACCAAGACTTGTTTTTCCAATTAAACTATCCAAAAATACAGAGGCAAAATAAAAGATATTTCCAGGTAAACAAAAACTGTTGCTAGTACCCTTGCATTTAGGAAAAAGAAGAAGAAAAGAAAAAAAAGCCCCAAAACATAAAGAAATCCTTCAGGCTACAAAGAAACAACAGCAGGCAATAACTTAAATTCTCACAAAGAAATAAGGAACACTTCCTTGGGAATTACACAGGTAAATATAAAAGACTCAATGAAAACATTTATTCCTCTTTTCTTCTCTTAACTGATTTGAAAAATGGCTGCAAAAAATGTAAGATTATATCGTTGGCTTATAACAAAACATACCATATACGACAATAACCATACAGAAGATGAAAAAGAAACAACTAATCTGGATCAAAGATTCTATATTGCTGGTAATGCATTAAATAATAGGAAGCAGTAAGATACATATTGTAACCACTAAAACATAACAAAAAATATGCGTAGTAAAAAAATTACCAGGTGCAACAGAAAAATGTCTACTACTTAACACAAAAGGAAGCAATGAACAAGGAAGAGGGGACCAAAAAGGACTACAAGATATACAGAGAACAAATATCAAAATGGTTATGTAAATCAAACCATACTGATAATTACATTAAGTGTAAATGGATTAAGCATGCCAATCAGAATGGAAAACTGGAAAAAATGAGATCCAACTATACACTCCCAACAGGAAACACATCTTGGAATCAAAGACATAAAACAAATTGAAAGAGAAAGTATATAACAAGATAAACTACAGAAACAATAACCATGAGAGAGCCAAAAGGGTTACCCTAATAACAAAACAGTTTTAAAGACAAAAACTTACAAGAGACAAAAATATTTTCAACTGTATAAAAATGAAAACACAATATATTAGGGCAACATATTAGCAGTATATAGAGAGATTTGTATCTTTAAATGTCCATATTAGGAAAGAAAGATCTCAAATAAACAACCCAAGTTCCTACCTTAAGAAACTAGGGGGGGAAAAAAGCAAAGTAAACCCAAAGTAGAACAAGGATAGAATACTGAAATGGAAATCAGTAAAACAGACATAAGGAAAGCAATGAGGAAAAAAAAAAAAAAAAATCAATAAAACCAAAGTTTGTTCTTTGAAAAAAATCAACAAAATTGCCACACTGATAGCTTGACTGACCAAAGGAAAAAAAGAGACAAACTACCACAAGAAGAAATGAAAAGGGGAGATCTCTTCTGACCCTATAAAAATTCTACTTAGATGAAATTAACCAATTCATAGGAAAACTGACATTACTAAAAGATGCGAGGGGGAGAGCGAGGAAGGGAGGGAAAGATAGAGAAAGGAAGGGAGAGAGAGAAAGAAAAAAGAAAAGAAAATGTCTGAATAGACCTATACCAAGTAAAGAAGTTAAAACAGTACTTAGAAATCCTCCCATTAAGAAAAGCTGAAGTCAGATGGTTTCACTGGGAAATCCACCAAATATTTAACAAAGATATATCACCAATCCTTTACAAGATCTTCCAGAAAACAGAGGAGAATATTTTCCAACTCATTATATGAGGTCAACATTGCCATGACACTAAAGCCAGACAAAGTCATACTGTAATATGGATTAAGCATTAAAATATTATGCTAAATTAAGGAAGTTAGACTACATAATGCATAATTCCGTTTACAGAAATGTATAAAGAAGACAACTTTATTATAGAGACAGAAAGCAGATGAGTGGTTTCCTGGGGCTGGGAGTGTAAACAAGAATTAAGTGCAAACTGTCAGGGAAATATTTCTGGAGTGATTAAATACTCTAAACCTAGATTGTGGCTGCACGTATCTTTAATATCCCTAAAAGTCATTAAAATGTACATTAAATACAGGTGAATTTTACTGTGTGTAAATTATACTTCAATAATACTGTTTAAGGAAAAAAAACTGGCTTGGGGCGCCTGGGTAGCTCAGTGGGTTAAAGCCTCTGCCTTTGGCTCAGGTCATGATCCCAGGGTCCTGGGATTGAGCTCCACATCAGGCTCTCTGCTCGGCAGGGAGCCTGCTTCCTCCTCTCTCTCTCTGCCTGCCTCTCTGCCTATTTGTGATCTCTGTCAAATAAATAAATAAAATCTTAAAAAAAAAAAAAGAAAGAAAGAAAGAAAGAAAGAAAAAACTGGCTTATTGACTACATCAACAACCTCTAGCTAGACTGATCAAAATAAAAGCGAGAATATCAGGAATTTTTCCAAGATTTTATTTATTTATTTGACAGAGAGAGAGTGATCACAAGTAGGCAGAGAGGCAGACGGGGGGGGGGGGGGGGGGGGGAGCAGGCTCCTGCTGAGCAGAGAACCCCATGCGGAGCTCCATCCCAGAACCCTGAGACCATAACCTGAGCCAAAGGCAGAGGGTTAATCCACTAAGCCACCCAGGTACCCTGGAATTTCTTTTTCTTTAAGATTTTATTAATTTATTTTTCAGAGAGAGAGAGAGAGAGCACGTGCACAAACAGGGGGAGTGGAAGGCAGAGAGAGAAGCAGGCTCCCCACTGAGCAAGGAGCTCAATACAGGACTCAGTCTCAGGATCCTGGGATCATTATCTGAGCGAACGCAGACACTTAACTGACTGAGCCACCCAGGCGAGAATATGAGGAATTTTTAAATGATCATCACTATAACATACAGGCATTAAAAGAATTTTGAGGGAATATTATAAACAACTTTATGTCAGTATATATGATAAATCGTGATACACTCCAATTCCTTGAAAAATGCAATGTACAAAAAAATATAGAAAATCCAAATAGCTGATATCTACTTTAAAAATTAAAGCTCATAGACTTCAAGGCTTAATATTATTAAGATCTCAATTCACCCCAAATTGATCTATAGATCCAACAAAATCCCTTTTTGTAAAAATTAGCAAATTGACTCTCAAATTTTGAATCTACAGAAAAAGATAAAATAAAATTCTGAATCTGTGGAAAGCAATCTTGAAAAAAAAACAAAGTTCAGAGACTTATACTACCTGACTTCAAGAATTACTAGTAAGCTACAGTAACCAAGATAGGGAGTTATAAGAACTGAATAGAGAGAACAGAAAGAGACCCACATTTACATACAGACAATTGGTTATAAACAAAGGTACCAAATGTATGTAAACAATCCAATGGAGCAAAGAAAGTCTTGTAAGCAAATAGTGTTAGAATAAATGGATGATGTCCATACGCAAAAAAAGAACCTCAACAAGTACTACACACCATACACAAAAATTAATCCAAGATGGACCAGGGACCTATCTGTAAAAGCAAAAACGCTAAAGCTTTTAAACAAAAGGGTATCTTTATGACTTTAAGGCTATAAAGATTCCTTACAGAAGATACAAAAAGAACGAACCTTAAAAGAAAAAAGTACCATAAATTAGATTTCCTTAAAATTAAAACCTTCAGCTCATCAAAAGATAATGATTAAAAAACCAAAAAAGCGAACTATAGACTAGGAGAAATTCATTAAACAGTATCTGACCAAAAAACTCCTATATGACATATTTTTAAATCTTTTATAAATAATAAAAGGACACCATTCCAATTACTTAAATAGACAAAAGATATGAAGAGACATCACAAAGGGAGATTTTAAAAAGGCAAACAAATGAAAAAGTCCTCAAAACCATTAATTCAAAAGGAAATGCAAATTAAAATTACAGTAAGATACTGTTAAACACCCACCAAAATAGCTAAAAACACACAGCACTAAATGATGACAAAAAGTTGAACAATCAAAACTCTCATATTATGGGTTACAGTATAAAACTATGTAACGACTAATGGGAAAAAGACTGATATGTGCTTCTAAAATTAACAAATAACTACCCTACAAATAAGCAATTTCACTTGTATTTCACCCAAGAGAAATTAAAAGACAGATTCACAAAATCTTAGGTGAGTTTATCCAAGAAAGTTCATAGCAGCTTTGTTAAGATAAAAACAAAACAAAACAGCTCAGATATTCATCAATAAGAGAATCACTAAACTATATATTCAAACAAAATACCACATAGCAATGAAAAGTAATTCCTAATAAACAAAACAACATGAATCTCAAAATATTATTCTGCTTTTCTTGCATATGGCCATTTTACAATAATAAGGACTGAATGGCCCATTTCCCAGTGTGTGTGTACAAACACACACACACACACACACACACACACCAGTGGTTTTAGAAAATGACTATCAGCCAGTACAGGACTATGATCTCCAAGGGAAGGGAAGCAAATGAAGTGAGTCCTATTCTGCCCCAGCTTACTACATGAAGGCAATTTCCAGGCCATGATATGTGAGGAACCCAAAAAAAGCCAGGGAGTCAAAAGACTGAGATCAGATGTCACGGCTGTCAGGGTGGCAATAATTTCCAGGGTAGATTACTAGAGAGGAAAATGCTGCACAGAAAGAAAACTCTAAAGCAGGAGTCAGTAAATGTTTTCTGTAAAGGGCACATATTTTAAGTTTTGTAGGCCATACAATCTCTGTCATAGCTACTCAACTCATTAAAACATAAAAGCAAATAAAGACAATATACAAATGAATGAGTATGGCTATATTCCAATAAAACTTTTGTTAGAGCAACAGGTGGTAGGGGGGATTGGCCTGGGTGCTATAATTTGCCCATTCTGCTCTAGAAATCTACAAAGTAAGTCCTTAATTTATGCTCGGATATTGATATGACATGACAAAGTGTAAACTTTAAAAGGCCAAGAAAATAACCTTGGACCCAACGGGTCACACAATTTCCAAAGTTCACACAGTTATCAGAATAGTTCATATTCTCAAAGAACAAGGTAAAAGGTCTCAATACATGGGGCATCAGGCAGAGTCCTCTAAATGCATCACCTTGAAAATGGAGCTAAATTAGCCTACCAATCTTCTCCTTTATAATGATGCTTAAAAACAATCCTTGCAAGGATCTAACAGATTATAAGTGACTTAACTACAATCCCAAACAGAGCTTGGAAATATTTATTGGAATACCAAAAACTACCTGAGTATTCAAAAACAATGCAAAAATATATGACCCATACTAGGAAAAAAAAAATCAGTCAACAGAAGACACAGAAATAAAAACTGATTAAATTAGCAGTAAAGGACACTAAAAGAGTTATTATAAATATGCTCTACATGCTTAAGAAGGTAGAGGAAAAACATGAACATGATGAGAGAAATGGCGATTTAAAAAAAAGACTCTCAGGGGCACCTGAGTGGCCCAGTCAATTAAGCGTCCAACTCCTGGCTCTTGGTTTTGGTTCAGTCCATGATTTCAGCATCATGGGACTGAGTTCCTCCTGGGGCTTGCACCCAGCAGGTAGTCGGCTTAGGACTCTGACTCCCTCTTCCCCTAATCCTCCCCTCCCCAAGCACAGGCATGTTTTCTAAAACGAATAAATAAATCTTTTGTTTAAAAAAAAAAAAGTTCATGGGCGTCTGAGTGGCTCAGTCAGTTAAGCATCTGCCTTTGGCTCAGGTCATCATCTCAGGGTCCTGGATCGAGCCCCAGAGCCCAACATCAGGATCCCTGTGGGAAGTCTGCTTGTCCCTTTCCCTCTGCCTCTCCCCCCTACTCGTGCACGCACTTTCTCACTTTCTCTCTCTCTCTCAAATGAATAAATAAAATTTTGGGGGAGAAAAAAAGATTCAGGGGCACCTGGTTCAGTTGGTTAAGCAACTGCCTTTGGCTCAGGTCATGATCCTGGAGTCCCAGGATCAAGTCCCACATCAAGCCCTCTGCTCATCTGGGAGCCAGCTTCTCCCTCTGCCCCTCGCCCCTTTCATGCTCTCTCTCTCTCTCTCAAATAAATAAAATCTTCAAAAAAAAAAAAAAAAGAAAGGTTCAAAAGGAATATACAGAGATTTAAAACACGCACTACCCAAAATGAAAAATATAACAAGGGGCGCCTGGACAGTTAAGCCTCTACCTTCAGCTCAAGTCATGATCCCAGGGTCCTGGGATCGAGCTCCGCATCAGGCTCTCTGCTCAGTGGGGAGCCTGCTTCTCCCTCTCGCTGCCTGCCTCTCTTTCTACTTGTGATCTCTCTTTCTTTCAAATAAACAAATAAAATCTTTAAAAAAAAAAGAAGAAGAAGAAAGAAAGAAAGAAAAACAATAACAAGAAGGATAACTAAGCCAGGTAAAAATCAGTGACCTTGGGCGCCTGGGTGGCTCAGTGGGTTAAGCCACTGCCTTCGGCTCAGGTCATGATCTCAGGGTCCTGGGATCGAGCCCCGCATCTGGCTCTCTGCTCCACAGGGAGCCTGCTTCCTCCCCTCTGCCTCTCTGCCTGCTTGTGATTTTTCTCTGTCAAATAAATGATATCTTTAAAAAAAATTAAAAAAGAAGACTAGAAAAATAATCAGCAAAGCACTAATGAACTTTATAACAAGATCAAGCTCCATAACTTATGTGTAATTGAATTCAGTGTGGGAGAATAGAAAACAAGATCCAACTGTACACATTAAGAAAGCAACTCATACGTGAAAACGCCAACCAAAAAGGTAGAATGACTATATTAACATAAAAAAAAAGTAGTTAGGAGCACCTGGGTGGCTCCAATCATGATTTCAGGGTCCTGGGATCAAGCCCCACCTCAGGTTTCCTGCCCAGCAGGGAGTCTGCTTTTCCCTCTGCCATTCTCCCTGCTTGTGCTCAATCTCTCTCCCTTTCTCTCTCTCAAATAAATAAAATCTTAAAAAAAAAAAAAAAGTAGTACTAGAACAAAGAATATTATCAGGAATAAAGAGGGATATTTTATAATAAAGATGTGAAATTATGAAAAGGATGTAACTATCCTACATGTCTAGGCTACTAAAAACAGAGCTTGAAAATATATAATGCAAAGTTGATTTTTTTTAAAATCTACAATCATGCTAGAATACTTCAACACTGCTCTCTCAATTAGAAAAGAAAAAAAAATCAACGAGGAAACAAGACTTAACAATGCCAATCAACTTCAGATTTACAGAGTACTCTCTGCCCAAGACTATAACACAATCATTGCAAATTCACAAAGAACTTCACCAAGATAAACCATACTCTGGGCTAGAGAACAAGTCTCAATATATCAAAGATGTCTAAAATCATACAAAGAACATTCTCTCACTACAAGGGAATGAAACTACAAATCAATAGCGAAAAGGTATTTAGAAAATCTGGAAATATTTGGAAATTAAACAGCACATTTCTAAATAACCCCCTGGTCAAGCAAGAAATCAAAACAAAAATTACTCAATTATTTGAACTAAATGAAAATGAAAACACAACTATGATGGCTACATGAATGCACCTCTCATCTTCCAAGTGCAGGAGCGTAATGGGCTAAGGGTCCCAGCTGCTACACTCTGAAATTCAGCTCCACATTTGCACTAAGGCCATCTTCTAGCCAATGACTGAGTGAGGCAGGAATACCACACACCTGTGCCAAAATCTCTGTCACAAGAACTCCCCAGCTGCCTTGCCAAACTTTCCTTAGTAATATACTATAGTGTAACAAAACAAGAGAGCGAAAAAAAGAAAAGAGGAAAATATACTGCAGTCTGAGATACTTCAACCCAAACTCTTTTTTTAATGTTGCCTTCCCTCGTAAGAATGTTTTTTAAGATTTTATTTATTTTGGGACGCCTGGGTGGCTCAGTTGGTTGGACGACTGCCTTCGGCTCAGGTCATGATCCTGGATTCCTTGGATTGAGTCCCGCATCAGGCTCCCAGCTCCATGGGGAGTCTGCTTCTCTCTCTGACCTTCTCCTCGCTCATGCTCTCTCTCACTGTCTCTCTCTCAAATAAATAAATAAAATATTTTTTTAAAAAAAGATTTTATTTATTTATTATTTATTTGAGAAAGACAGAGATATTGAGAGAGAGTACAAGCAGGGAAGAGAGGAAGAAGCAGACTCCCACTGAGCAGGGAGCCCAAAACAGGGCTCAATCGCAGGAACCCGGGATCATGACCTGAGCCAAAGGCAGAAGCTTAACCGACTGAGCCATCCAGGTGCCCCTACCTAACCTTTTTTCTTTCTTCACTTGGGATCAAACCCACATCACCATTTAATGATTTTCTCAGTCTCCTACAGCTGCCTCATTTTCTGTCACAGGCATTTTCCCTAACACATTTCTTGCACATTGAAATCTATCTTGTAACTGCCTCTCAGAGGACTAAAACTGTCAAAATAAAATGTCAAATGTGTGAGATGCAACTAAAGAAATGGCTAAAAGAACATTTATACCATTAAGTGTTGGTAATAAAAAAAAATCAGAAAGTCTCAAACCAATCATCTAAGCTTATACATTTAGAAAATAGAAAGGTAGAGCAAATTATATCCCAATTAAGGAGAATGAAAGAAATAATGAAGAGTAAATATCACTGGAATGGAAAATAGAAGAGCAACTGGAAAATAAATAATAACATAAACAACTGGTTCTCTGACCAGACCAAGAAAATTGATAAACCTCCACTCAAAATGACTAGAGAAAATAAGTGAGAAGATATAAATTACCAGTATCAGGAATGAAAAAGGGAATAGTACTAGAAATCCTACAGGAACTTCTCAACTTATAAATAACATCTTTCATATGTTCGCTAATAAGTCCACCAGCCATGCTATGATGCTTTGCTAACCCAGAGAATCTTATTTAAATTATGATATAGCTGAAAGCCTTTGTTTTCCTTAAAATTAGTTAACTCCTCTAAGCTCAAGCTTCTAGGAGTTATGAATCCTATACCACCCTGAGACCAATGTAGGGGCTGGGTGGAGATTTCAAGACTGCCATGGCACCAGGGAAAAGCTCTGACGAAGACGAAGACAAGACAGCAGCAATATGTTCTTAACTCTACTTTCCATTCCCCAGTGAAGGCTGTGAGGAGGTGCCAGAAGCATCCTCAGCAAAAAAAAAAAAAAAAAAAAATAGAGAGAGAAGATTCTAGTGCAAAAAATGTGAGGAGAGGGGCGCCTGGGTGGCTCAGTGGGTTAAGCTGCTGCCTTGGCTCAGGTCATGATCTCAGGGTCCTGGGATCGAGTCCCGCATCGGGCTCTCTGCTCAGCAGCGAGCCTGCTTCCTCCTCTCTCTCTCTGCCTGCCTCTCTGCCTACTTGTAATCTCTCTGTCAAATAAATAAATAAAATCTTAAAAAAAAAAAAATGTGAGGAGAAAGGGCACTGAAAGAATGAGAGTGTATTTTAAGTTTTCCATCAACTGCGTATGTTAAGAAAGTTAAAAGAGAGTTTCCAAAAATAACTGAATATAATCTCTAGTTTTCAAACTTAGCCACAGCCCCAGAAGGTGTGGTAAATTATATTCTAACATAAAGGAGTCTGTAATAGAAATAAATTAGAGATGAACAAAATAACAAGTAAAATTATATAGGAACTTACAATAAAATGATCAACAAAAGAAAAACCTAAGAGTACTTTTCCCACTATAGTCCAAATAGTAATGTTCCTACAAATATTATTAGATGAACTGTAACAAGAATACTAAATTAGCTCAAGACAATACTGTTCGTGCACTGATAAAACTACAAAGAAAAAATAAATTTGCTTAACTAAATTTAGTGTATCACACTGACAAGCACAGCAGAAATTATTTGGTCATGCACATACATGTACAGATGTAGTCTTGTAAGACTGCCAAACATTTGTGGCAGCCAGACTTCTCAGGAAAATACTGTATATATCATAGTCCTAAGCAAACACAAAAAAATTAATTTACTTCAGCATTTCCAAGTATCAAAATTTTAGTAACCTTTAACTTATTACTACTGATTACTACTAAAAAGCTCTTATTGACATGTGAAAATAATTCTAGGTATTTGAATTTCATAGCATAACCTCAGCAACCAAAGAAAGGATATGCATTTTGAAATTACTGTGCAGGTTCATCAGAAGAAAACTCTTGGCTAGGAACCATGGAATGAACTAAGCTAAATTCACTCCCTCCATTCCTTTGCTCAGAATATTCCTATATATCCATTTTAAATATGAAATGCCTTTCTTCTTCCATCTTTCTTAAAGTTTACATGTCTCGAGGCTTAATTCTAGTTTGCCATATTCCACAAGGACTTATTTAATTTGGGTCCCTTGGTAGAAAACTTCACTGTATTTAGAAACAATACCATTCAGTTAATTTATACATATTAGTTTTTACGTCCCACTTAGAAAATCAACTTATGGATGACAAAGACCACTAAGGTAAAGTAGGAGGAAACACTTGAAATCTGTCAGACTTGCCAAAGCCTTTCCTAGTTCTCCCACTCAGCAGAATTATGAGTATGGGAGACTTGATTTTTCTGAGTCATCATGTTTCCTCATAAACAGTGATATCACTATCAATCTTGCAGGATATTTGTGAGGATTAAATGAAATAATATTCAGGGACTGCTTTAATCACATCTTCCTTCTTTTCCCCCCACTTTTAAAATTATCCTATCTTCAACACCAGCAGCTAACATTGCCCTGAAAAGGTAATAGGTATTTGATAAAACCCCATTGTGATAGGCTGACTGGTACCTGATAAAAGCATCTGTAAGACTGAAAAATTTGTCTCATTACCTTAAGCAATACAAAATAAAGTGTATAAAACACTTTGGAAAAATGCTTCTTTATTATATTAATTCAATCAGGAAACCATTATTTCTGCATTCCAGACTAAGAGTATTTCCACATTTTCACATATCTAGAAAGTACTTCATATCACGATTAAAGGATCAAAGTTTCTATTCATATCTTACTGATTTTAACTTGTTCCTATTATAATCAAAATAACTGATATAACTCATAGCTCCCTGATTCATTATTTCTGCCTATGCTCATGTCCAGGCCATAAGACAAGTTTCCTGGAATAAATTCAGCCACTGCAATAAATTCTATAGTCAATAGTTTGAGCATTAACTGCTTTTTTCCCTTCACCATGGTAAGGCATGGGAAAGAATATAAAGCTCACAGTATATAATTAGTTATTTCTATGTCTCACCAACTATAGTCACAAATATTTCAGTTTCTTATATGTCCATAGTACAACTGAAATGTTATCTAGAAATGTGGAGTATAAAAAAAGGTTTCTAAAGGCATTTGGGGGACTTTAAGTAAAATATTCAGTAAAAAATATATGGTATAAATTTAAAAAGTCACAAACCCTATTTACAATAAAATTCACTGGTCTATTATAGATTTTACCTATATCTATACCCATTTATACTTACAATGGGCTAGAAATTTTGAGTTTTACATAATTATTTCAAAAGAATACTCAACAACCCTATACTAACTCAAAGAGATACATGTACCCCAATGTTTATAGTAGCGTTATTTTTAACAGGCAAATTATGGAAACAGCCCAAGTGTCCATCAACTGATAAATGAATAAAAAAGATATAGAATGTATATACATACATACATATATAAAAATACATGTATGTTTACATACATATAATGCAGTATTACTCAGCCATAAAAAAAAAAGATGAAATCTTGCCATTTGCAAAGACATGGACAAAGCTAGAGATTTTCTGCTAAGCCAACTAAGTGTGTCAGAGAAAAACAAATACTATATGATTTCTACGTATATGTGGAATTTAAGAAACAAAACAAATAAATGGGAAAAAGAGAGAGGCAAATCAAGAAACAGACTCTTAACTATGGAGAACAAACTAACATTTACCAGAGGGAAGGTAGATGGCAGGTGTAAAATAGGTGATGGGGATTAAGGCATACACTTGCTGAGATGAGCCTTGGGCGTTGTATGGAAGAGCTGAATCACTACACTGTATAAATGAAACTAATACTACACTGTATGTTAACTGGGATTTTATTTAAAACTTGTTTTTATATTTTTAATTAAAAAAAAAAAGAACTGAGTAACTTAAGGCTTTATCAGGTTAACTGTTTTTTCCAAGGTCATAAAGCTAGAATGTATATAGTAGAGGAGCCACAATGTGAACCCCTTATAATAATAACATATGGACAACCCATTTTAAATAATTTTAAAATAATAAAATTCAAATTTATAATTTTAATCATGAGCAACTATTCATTTTATAAAAGGTTTACTTATTAAAGTACTCAAGCATAGGATTATCCAAATTTATAAGAATCTTCATTTCCTATAAATCAAAGCCACAATGAGCTATCACCTCATACCAGTCAGAATGGCTAAAATTAACAAGTCAGGAAATGACAGATGCTGGTGAGGAAGCAGAGAAAGGGGAACCCTCCTACACTGTTTGTGGGAATGCAAGCTGGTGCAACCACTCTGGAAAACAGCATGGAGGTTCCTCAAAATGTTGAAAATAGAACTACCCTATGACCCAGCAATTGCACTACTGGATATTTACCCTAAAGATACAAACGTAGTGATCCGAAGGGGCACTTGCACCCGAATGTTTATAGCAGCAATGTTTACAATAGCCAAACTATGGAAAGAACCTAGATGTCCATCAACAGATGAATGGATCGAGAAGATGTGGTATATATACACAATGGAATACTATGCAGCCATCAAAAGAAAGGAAATCTTGCCATTTGCGACAACGTGGATGGAACTAGAGGGTATCATGCTTATCGAAATAAGTCAATCAGAGAAAGACAACTATCACATGATCTCCCTGATATGAGGAAGTAGAGGTGCAACATGGGGGGTTTGAGGAGTAGGAGAAGAATAAATGAAACAAGATGGGATCAGGAGGGAGACAAACCATAAGTGACTCTTATGTCACAAAACAAACTGAGGGTTGCTGGGGGGAGGGGGCTCAGGAGAGGGTGGGGTTATGGACACTGGGAAGGATATATGCTATGGTGAGTGCTATGAAGTGTGTAAACCTGGCGATTCACAGACATGTACCCCTAGGGATAAAAATACATTATATGTTTATAAAATAATAATTAAAAATTTAAAAAAAAAGAATCTTCATTTCCTTCAAAATATGTCTGAACTAACAAAACTTCTATATACTTACCTATAAACTCTTTGAAGATATTTATGGCGAAAATTAGAATAAACTACAATTTTGTCAAAATAACAAAATAGCTAGAGATATTTATTTATTTATTTATTTTAGCTAGAGACATTTTTTTTTTTAAGAGTTTATTTACTTATTTGACAGACAGAGATCACAAGTAGGCAGAGAGGCAAACAGAGAGTGAGAAGGAAACTGGCTCCCCGCTGAGCAGAGAGTCTGATGCGGGGCTTGATCCCAGGACCCTGCTGAGATCATGACCTGAGCTAAAGGCAGAGGCTGTAACCCACTGAGCCACCCAAGTGTCCCAGTTAGAGACATTTGTTAAGAGAAAGTAATAAAGGCTCAGTGGCTCTCTGTCTGTCAAATAAATAAATAAATAAAATCTTAAAAAAATAATAAAATTTAAAAAAATAAGAGAGAAAGTAATAAATAGCTCAATCACTTATGTATGGATGGATTTCATAATGCATAACAACTGATAAGGCTATTTTAATGCTAATTTTACTAATATTTGAAAACACATTTAAAGATAAAAACAAAAAGAATTCAAATACTACTTGCATTTTCACAAGACTTGATAAAGGACACATGACTTCTTTGGTTCCCACACTTTGATTTGCTACCTAAGTGCAAACTGTCTATTAAAAACAGAATTAGGGGTGCCTGAGTGGCTCAATCAGTTAAGCATCTGCTTTTAGCTCAGATCATCATCTCAGAGTCCTGGGATTGGGACCACATAAGGGCTCCCTGCTTGGCTGAGAGTCTGCTTGCCTCCTCCTCTCCCTATACCCCTCTGAAATAAATAAAATCTTAAAAAAAAAAAAAAAAAAAACAGGGGCGCCTGGGTGGCTCAGTGGGTTGGGCCTCTGCCTTCAGCTCAGGTTATGGTCTCGGGGTCCTGGGATCAAGCCCTGCATCAGGCTCTCCGCTCAGCGGGGAGCCTGCTTCCCGGCTCTCTCTGCCTGCCTCTCTGCCTACTTGTGATCTCTCTCAGTCAAATAAAAAAATAAATAAAAGAATAATGAAGCCCATGGATGGCTCAGTGGGTTAGGTATCTGACTCTTATTCTCAGCTCACATCATGATATCAAGGTTCTGGGATGGAGCCCTTGTATTGAGCTCCATGCTCAGCAAAAAAGTCTACTTGAGGATTTAGCTCCCTCTCCTTGTCCCTCCACTTGTGAGCTCTCTATCTCTATCTCTATCTCTAAACTAAATAAATGAATCTTTTTTAAAAAAACAGGATTAATAACATTTGGTCAAGTATTTTTTCATTTTTTAGGCATAATAGTCTTAAGCTATTTGGTTCAAATTTATAGCTTTATAGAACAAAAGTGACTATTCAATACAATATTTTATTTCAGATACAACTAGACATTAATTTTTTGTAACATTTTAACAAAGAGTTTAATCTCAAATGCGATCAGAGGAATACACAATGCTTGACATAAATAGCTAAATAGTATTTGTTGCGATCAGAAAAGTCAATGTATACCACAAATGAGCTCTGTTTTCACTTACCCATAGATTATATAAAATTTTTTAAACATCAGGGTTAAAATACTCAAACAACTTTCCCCTTTAGCAATGAATAGCAGATTCTCCTAAACTACTCCCCAGTAATCACCCACAAAGGACCAAAAGCTATACTTAGAAGTAATTCTTAGGTTACCTTTGTGACTTAGTTTGTTTCCAGTTTGCATACAAAAGCACAGTGATGTTTAGAACACCATCTTATCTGAAAAAGCACCATATTCCCAGCCTTAGATTCTGGCTCCTAATTTTATGACCCAACCAATGCGGCTTTTTTCCCTCCCAAAGATTGATGGGGTGCCTGGGTGGCTCAGCCGGTTAAGCGTCCAACCCTTGATTTTAACTCAGGTCATGATCTCAAGGTAGTGAAACACAGCCCTGTGACTGGCTCCATGCTGGGCACAGAGCCTGCTTAAGATTCTCTCTCTCTCCCTCTACCCCTACCCGCCCCCCAAAAAAAGACAAGTCTAAGACTTAGTTACTTGATTTTCTGTATGGATATTTAATGATTTAACTACACAAATTAGCAACAAATGGGGGTAAAACCCTGGTTTTTTGAAGTCTATTCATAAATTCACCTGAGAATGATATAATCAGGAATAGTAGCCAGATCTATTCTTTTGGGAAAAAAACAAGAATTACTCATGAAATGAAGAAGAAATAGAAGACCCTAAAATTATATTGCTGGGATTTAAAACAATGAAATTAAAATAGCTAATGCTTGACTGGGAAACAACACTGGACTCCTATTTTAAGAGTTCAGGGGTGCCTGGCTGTCTCAGTTGGTAAAGCATTTAAAGCTTGATCACAGGGTTCTAAGTTTGAGCCCCCACACTGGGTATAGAGATTAGTTAAAAAAAATAAAATCTTAAAAGAAAAAGTTAAAAAAAATAAAATCTTAAAAAAAAAAAAGACTCAAAACTATCACCGCAGAAAAGATAAAATATATATAAAATGAAGTTTCCCCTGGGGCACCTGGGTGGCTCAGATGGTTCAGTTCAGGTCATGACGTCGAGGTCCTGGGATCAAGCCCCACATTGGGCTCCCAACTCAGTAGAAAGTCCGCTTCTCCCTCTCCCTCCACCTCTTGGTACTCTCTTGTCACTCTCTCTCTCTCCCTCTCAAATGAATAAATAAAATCTTAAAAAAAAAAAAATGAAGTCTCTCCTATTCATGCATAAGACCGTGATTAAGTGGAAATCTCTAAGAAAGTCAAGTCACAAATTTACAAATAATTCTCTAAGATTCTACCCCTAATATGTCCCCTCCCACTGAGAGTTTAATTCCTAGGAAATATAATTCAAAGGATTCATCATGTACAATATATGTAAACATCCCTAACCAAAATCTTTCCTTGTCTCAACTCTACATATCTCAATACATAATAATTAAATCCTAATTTCTTACTCATTATATTACACCAATTTTTAGCCCTTTATCTTCCTCTGGGTTTAATAAATAAATTTAGTCTTCTCGGTCACATCTCAAAGGATCTATTTCTAAAACCCTTTATCACATTTGTATGTCTTCCTTGGACCTTCTCCAAGTTCAGTATATCTGAGTTCATTTGTTGTGTTGAATATTCTTTAAGTAGAGCAGATCAGGAAAAGAAAAAGTCATTGTGCTGGCTCCTGTCCCTTACATTACCCAGTCCACACAATTAGCCCACTATTAGAAGCAATAACTCAAATCCTAGCTCTCTTTAAATCACAAAGACACCTGAAGTAGAATTTATAAATTGTTTCTTAATATTCTCATTAATTAAATAAAGAGGTATAACAGAAAGAGAATGAGTCTTAGTGTCATCTTTTAAATGTGATCTAACTTCTTTGAGACTCAGTTTTCACATCTGCAAAAATAAGAATACCATTTCATGGAGATATAAAAACAAAAGATGACAACTTATATTGAAAAGAACTATCAAAAGTCACAAAGTCCTAAGCAATGTTGGCATCCTTACCAACACTTGCTCAATGAAATCAACCCCTGGAATATAGGTGCTCAATAAATGTTACTTTCATTCTGTATTTTAGGATTGCTTTTCCAAAGAATATAAAAACATTCAACTACATAAACATTGGACTCTCATCTACATTTTCTTCAGTCTCCCCATTCAATAATCTTAATAAATTCACATAAAAACTGCAACATTTAAAATTTTCACCTGCCATTGAACCAAAAGCTGAGTTGTTACAGCAAACAATAATAATAGGTACTCTATCATACACTTAGGTTACATGAATCTCAACAAGCATTAAAGTAATTAGATCACCTACCATACACCATATTAAAAAAAAAAAATTCCAGGTAGATAATAAAAAAGTAAAACAATAAAGGCATCAAAAATACCCTCAAGTGGGACGCCTGGGTGGCTCAGTTGGTTAGACGACTGCCTGCGGCTCAGGTCATGATCCCGGAGTCCTGGGATCGAGTCCCGCATCGGGCTCCCAGCTCCATGGGGAGTCTGCTTTTCCCTCTGATTTCTCCTCGCTCATGCTCTCTCTCACTACCTCTCTCTCAATAAAAAAAAAAAAAAAAAAATACCCTCAAGAAAGTGAAAAGAAATAAGTCGCTTGTGGGTTTTGGAGGGCGGGGAGGCAGGTAAAAAAAAAAACACTTTCATTTCTCAGAACAAATTGGAATAGAAGTATGAAGTTGTGCAAAAGATTACAAATGCCGGGGCACCTGGGTGGCTCAGTGGATTAAAGCCTCTGCCTTCGGCTCGGGTCATGATCCCAGGGTCCTGGGATCGAGCCCCACATCGGGCTCCCTGCTCGGCGGTGAGCCTGCTTCCCCCTCTCACTCTCTGCCTGCCTCTCTGCTTACTTGTGATCTCTGTCTGTCAAATAAATAAATAAAATCTTTAAAAAAAAAACAAAAGATTACAAATGCCACTACTGAAATCACACAACCAAGAATCCTTATCCCTTGAGAGACAGCAAATAATTTTTTTAAAGATTTTATTTTGAGGTAATCTCTACACCAAATAATGAGGCTTGAACTCACAACCCCAAGATCAAGAGTCATATGTTTCACTGACTGAGCCAACCAGATGACCCAGCAAATAATTTAAATTCCAACAACACATATAATTAATAAAAGGCTTAGATTCAAAACACATAAAAAACTTCTACACATTAGCAAGTCTTGATCAGACATTTCAGAAAATAGGATAGCAAATGTTCAGTGATCAGCAAAATAAAATGCAGATTAGAATCACAATTCAAACACTACTAAATACCCACCAGTATAGTAAAGCTGGAAAAGACAGAAAATCATTAAGTGTTGACAAAAATGTGGAACAACAAGAACATTACTGATAGAAGTACAACTGGCAAAAACCACTTTGGAAAATGATCTGGCAACATTGCCTGAAATGAACAAACATATTCACTATGACCTGGTATCTCTATTCTTAGGTAAATAGCCACCAAAACAATGTGTGTAAATGTGCACCAAGAAACATATATTAACATATTAGCATAATTCATAATACCAAAAAGTCAAAGGTATCCAATCATCCAGCAACAGTAGAACAGATAAATAGTAGTATATTCCTCCAATATTATCCAATAATGAAAAGAGGAAAAAAAGAGCTATATGCAAAAAACATGGATGAGTCTCACAAATATACAGGCCCAACATTAATCAGATTAAGACATATATACTTAGATGTTAAAGCTATTTGTAAGAGCAAGAAGAAGCCATAAAAGAAGAATGACTACTTTGGGGCACCTGGGTGGCTCAGTCAGGTAAACGTCTGCCTTTGGCTCAGGTTAGGATCCCAGGATCCTGGGATCAAGTCCCACATCAGGTTCCCTGCTCAGTAAGAAGTCTGCTTCTCCCTCTCTCTGTTCTTCCCCTCATTCACGCTCTCTCTCTCTCAAAAGAAAATTTTAAAAATCTTAAAAAAGAAGAAGAAAAAGAAGAAGAGTGACAACTTCGAGGAAAAAAACAGGTACTAACCAAGTCTAAGGAGTCGTACGGCAGACTTCTAGTGCATTGACAATACTTTTTTCTTTTACCTCTGTGATAGTTACATCTTAATTCACTGAGCTATATATTTTGGTCTGTGTACTTCTGTGTACATACACTACATTACACAAAACAAAAAAGTTGTAAGAGAGGGAAGAAGAAAAAAGAATAAACAATAAGGTCACAACCTTTTCTAAAATGATACCTGAAGTATTAAAGTAAATGCTAAGGGTGGTTGGGTTATGGACACTGGCGAAGGTATGTGCTATGGTGGGTGCTGTGAAATGTGTAAGCCTGACGATTCACAGACCTGTAGCCCTGGGGTAAATAATAGATTATATGTTAATAAAAATAATTAATTAAAAATAACAGGGCAAAAAAAAAGTAAATGCTAAGAGCAAATGAAAAACTGATAGCAAATAAGCACATGAAAAGATGCTCAACTTCACTAGTCATCGGGGACATCCAAACTAAAACCATAATGGAAATAATATTACACACCTGTTTAGAATGCATAAAATATTTTTTTAAAGATTTATTTATTTATTTGACAGGCAGAGATCAGAAGTAGGCAGATAGGCAGGCAGAGAGAGAGAGAGAGGAAGAAGCAGGCTCCCCACTGAGCAGAGAGCCCGATGCAGGGCTCGATCCCAGGACCCTGGGATCATGACCTGAGTGGAAGGCAGAGGCTTAACCCACTGAGCCACCCAGGCACCCCGCATACAATACTTTTAGAACACAAAATACTGTGCATTGGCAAGGAAACAGAGCAACTGGAACACTCATAAAAGGTGGATGAGAATGCAAACTGGTACAGCCACTTTGATATAATTCTCCAATTTCATTCTTAATATTTAGCCAATAGACACAAAAACTTACATACACACAAAACTGCATGCAAATGTTTACAGCAGCTTCACTCATAATCATTAAAAAACAAAACACAAATCCAAATATCCTTCAACTGATAAAGAAAGAAACTGGTTACTCAACAAAAAGGAACAACAACAACATGCAATGATCTCAAATACATGTTGCTAAGTTAACAAAGCTTGACCTAAAAGGCCTGTATGTATGATTCCATTTACATAACATTCTAGAAAACACAAAACAGTAGAGACACAGAACAAACCACTGGTTGCTAAGGGGCTAGAAGTACAGCTGACTGTACTTGAAATGAAACAAAGGAATTTTGAACAAAGGAATTTTGAGGAAGGATGGAACTACTCTATATTATGACTATGGTGGTAGATATACAACTGTATATTTGTGAAGTCCCTGAATATCACAAAGAATGACCTTTAATAAATATTAATTAAAAATAAATTTTAAGGGGCACCTGGGTGGCTCAGTGGTTTGGGCTGCTGCCTTCAGCTCGGGTCATGATCTCAGGGTCCTGGGATCGAGCCCCACATCGGGCTCTCTGCTCCGCAGGAAGCCTGCTTCCCTCTCTTTCTCTCTCTCTGCCTGCCTCTCTGCCTACTTGTGATCTCTGTCTGTCAAATAAATAAATAAAATCTTTAAAAAAATAAAAATAAAAATAAAAATAAATTTTAAAAAACTTTAAAACATTATGGTCACAGAACTACCACGGATTTATAGAAGAATCAAAATAACAAATTCATCATAAAATTCCCTCAAATTCAGGAATCTTAGAAATCTGTTATTGCCTAATTATACAAAGTAAAAAAAAAAAATTATGTAATTCACTTAGATATTTAACTATAATAATAACAATAAACATTACTGATGGGGCACCTGGGTGTTACAGTTGGTTAAGCAGCTGACTCTTGGTTTTGGCTCAGGTCATGATCTCAAGAGTCATGAGATCAAGCTCGGCATCAGTCTCTGCACTGGGCATGGAGCCCGCTTAGGATTCTTTCTCTCCCTCTGACCCTCTACCTCCCTCTCAATCTTCCCCCAATTCTCCCTCTCTTTTTTTAAAAAAAAAAAAGGATAACATTAAAGATACATTTGGTTAATATTTTGTATATATATTTTTAATCCTCCAAATAATCATAGAAAGTAAAAATTACCTCAACTTCACCAATGAGGAAACAAACTCAGAAAGAACAAAGGAATATCTTACCCATGCACAGACACCTAGTAAGTGGTAAAGCTGAAGTGTAATGCCCTTGTTCCTGAGTCTTTCCATGTCTATTTTCTTTTCTCTGTACTGTCTCTTAATTCAAAAGCTTTCATAATTCCTTAATGAGTAATTTTTTTCTTCATATTATATAAAAATGTATTAATACTTCCTAAATTTCTAAATTTAAAATTGATCAGGGATATTTTGTATTATTCAGGTACTCACATACTCATAATCATATAAAACAAAGTTTAAATATGCAGCTTCTGCCCTCAAGATGTTATAATCTAATAGGCGGCACACATATGACAAAAAAGATAGGCAATTTTAAAAATCAAAAAACAGTAGCTTAGTGAGTGGGTAGCTAAGTCGGTTAAGCATATGCTTTCGGCTCAGGTCATGATCCTAGGGTCCTGGGATCAAGTCTGCTTCTCCCTCTGCCCCTCCTCTCTGTTCTTGGCCTCACGAATGCTTTCTCTCTCTCCCTTTCTCTCTCTCGCAAAAATAAACAAAAGCTTAAAAAAAAAAAACAGGGTACCTGAATGGGCAGTTAGGAAGAAAAAAAATGGGTGTGTGACTACCTTATAATAAGATAGTTCTAACTGCTTCCTCCTGTATCTTGCATCATCATCATTCACTACTTATATATAAGCAAGTGTGTGTGTGTTTGTGTATACACATACACATAAGCAAACATATTCAAATACAGTATTGTTATTAAACAAACTGCTGTTAGATTAAGAACAAACCAGTTTTTATTTTACCTTCACTCTTTTCTGCTCTGATGTTCTTCCTTTATTTAGATCTAAGTTTCTGCCTGTATCATTTTCCTTAGCTCTAAAAGAACTTTTTTTCACATTTCTTGCAAGGAAGGCCTATTGGCAAAAGACTCCTTGTTTGTCTGATAATCTTTATTTCTCCTTCACTTTTTAATTTTAGAAAGAGAGATCATGCATGCATGAGCAGAGGGGAGGCAGAGGGAGAGAGAATCCTTGAGCAGAGGCGACTCCCCCGTGAGCATAGGAGCCCAAGGTGGGGCTCATGCCTATGACCCTAAGACAATGACCCAAGCCAAGACCAACACTTGGATGCTTTACCAACTAAGCCACCCAGGCACACCAATTTCTCCTTCACTTTTTTTCTTTTTTTTAAGATTTGTATTTATTTGTCAAAGAGAGAATGCACAAGCATGAGGAGAAGCAGACAGAGGGAGAAGAAGGTTCCCCCGCTGAGCAAGGAGCTTGATGTGGGACTCGATCCCAGAAACCTGGGATCATGACCTGAGCAGAAGGCAGCCGCTTAACCAACCAAGCCACACAAGTGTCCCTCTCCTTCACTTTTAAAAGATAATTTTGTATGGTACATTATTCTAAGTTGGTGATTTTTTTTCTCTCATCACCTTAAATATTTCATTCTACTCTCTTCTTGTTTGTGTGGTTTCTGAGGAGAAGCTAGATAAAATTATTATCTTTGCTCTTCTATAGACAAGGTATTTTTTTCCCCAAGGTATTTTTTGCTCTTCTATAGACAAGTGGCTTTTTTCTTCATCTTCAGTTTTCTGATTTTTGAAAATGATACACCTAGGTGTAGTTCTTTTGGCATTTATCCTACTTAGTGTCCTCTGAGCTTTCTGTATCTTTGGTTTAGTATCTGATAAATTCTCGGTCATTATTGTTTCAAATATTCTGTGCCTTTCTCTCATTCTTCTCTTTCTGGTATTCCTATTATGCATGTGTTACACCTTTTATAGTTGTCCCACAGTCCTTGGATATTCTGTTCTGGTTTTGTTTTTTCCTGGTTTTGTCTTTTTCTGGTTTTGTCTTTTTCTCTTTGATTTTCAGTTTTCAAGAAGTGTGTTGATGTATCCTCTTGCTCAAAGATTCTTTCATCAGGGTGTCTAGTGTACTAATGAGCCCATCAAAGCTAATCCTCATTTCTGTTAGAGTTCTTTTCTCTAGCATTTCTTTCTGGCTCTTTCTCAGAATTTCCATCCTTCTCCTTACCATTGCCCACTTTTCTTATATGTTGTCTACTTTATCTATTAGCACCTTTGGCATATTAATAACAATTGTTTTATATTCCCAGTCTGATTATTCCAACACCCCTGTCATATCTAAGCCTGATTTTGATGCTTGCTCTGTCTCTTCCAACTGTGTCTTCTGCCTTTTGGTATGTTTTGTAATTTTTTTTCTTGACAGCCAAAGCATAATGGGCTAGGCAAGAGGCACCACTATAAAACAGGCCTTTAGCAATGTGGTGGTGAGGTGTGAGGGTGACAGAGCATTTTATTGTTCTATGATCAGGTCTCAGTCCTTTGGAGAGCCTGTGCTTCTAAGACTGTGAACTTCACAAGTGCTTCTCAACCCATCCCACCTCCCCTTAGTCAGGGCAGGATGGTTAAAGTAGGCTGAAGTTGTGTTGTTTCCCTTCTCCCATACAGAAGGCTTGAGCAACTGGAATAGAGTATTTCCTTTCCCCTACATCAGGCAGGTTATCATAAACTCCAGTAGTTTAGGCTCTGACAAAATAGTTTCTCCTGCGGGTAGGCCTTAATAAGAACAAAATGCTCTGGTATATTTCAAAATTGTTCCTTTTTCCTTTTCTCTGCTAAAAGCAAGAGGGGATTTTTCTCTAATATTCACTGAGAGAATGTGATCGAGATGCAAGAGGTAAAAACTCACACAAGTACAGGGGCCCTCAATAAGTGGTTCCCCAGCAGAGGTCTGAACTCTTAGGGCTGTCCACACTGAGCCTCCAGCAATTTGTCAGTTACAATTACAATAGATTTACCTATACCAGCACTAGTTCCCCATGAGGTTGCTACTCTAGTTAAGTTGTAATTCACTGTATTCTCTACCGATCTCTCCAATTTTAAGGGCAGTGGTTTGCCTTGTGACCTCTCTTCAATCACGGATCTAAGAAAAGTTGTTGGATTTTTCAGTATGTTCAGCTTTTTTTTTTTTTTAAAGATTTTATTTATTTATTTGACAGAGAGAGATCACAAGTAGGCAGAGAGGCAGGCAGAGAGAGAGAGAGGAGGAAGCAAGCTCCCTGCTGAGCAGAGAGCCTGATGCGGGACTCGATCCCAGGACCCTGAGATCATGACCTGAGCCGAAGGCAGGGGCTTAACCCACTGAGCCACCCAGGCGCCCAGTATGTTCAGCTTTTTACTCATTGTTAGAATGGGATGGCAATATCCAAGCTTCTTACATGCCATACCGGGAACCAGAAGTCTGCATTTTCTTTTAAGAATGTTTTTCTACAGGGTGCCTGGGTGGCGTAGTTGGTTAAGCAGCTGCCTTCAGCTCAGGTCATGATCCCAGGGTTCTGGAATTGAGCCCCACATCAGGCTCCTTCAGCAGGGACCCTGCTTCTCCCTCTACCTACTGCTTTCCCTGCTTGTGCTTGTTCACTCTCTCTATCTCTGTGTCAAATAAATAAATAAAATCTTTTAAAAAAAATGTTTTTCTACACTACCAGCTTAAAAGTTTATGTAGAATAAGAAAAAAACTCACAAACCCAATATCATGTACAACAAATTGTGTTGTGTACTTTGAAAACAATTTCTTTCCTTTTTCCCTTTACACTGCATGTTTTCACATTTCTACATGTCTAGCCTAGATGAGATAATGTTCTTAAACATCTGAACCTTCCAATTTAACTGTAGAAATCAATATAAAGTTATAAAGTGCAATCCTTAAAATACATTCTTCAAACAAGTAATTAAAATAGAGCTTACCATTTTGATGCCTGTGGAAAATGTCACTGGTTTTATAGGTTTTGGTTTCTCAAGTTGCATTTCCAACTGGGTAGATCTATCTTTATGCTGAGCCAAAAGCAGAGCAACAGGGAGATCAGAACTCTCCTGTAAGAAAAGTAAAAGTGCAATATGAAAGTTAAAAAGGAAAAACTAATGAGCAACAAGTCTTTTATTTTAAATTATGCCTTTTCATAAGCATTTGATGTCAACCTAAATATTCACTTTATGGAGAACACTTCACAAAAAATTTTAACATTCCATAATAAGAAAAGGCTGTTTGAGATTCATAAATCAAAATAACCTGCAAAAAAGTATTTTTATAAAATCCACATTAAAGACAATATAACAGGGCCTTATTTCATCTAGCAAAGCCAACCATATTTATTAAACTAAAAAAAATTAAGAGCTAATCACAAAAAGAGTAATACAAAGTACTATAACTTAGATCAGATGTTTATCTAAGACACATTCTTCTACCAGTGAATTCAGACCAGTCTGCAATTGTTTCCTATTATATTTCACCTGAGGCTGTTTGGAAATGATCCTTGTTCTGTTTTGCACAATGGAATAATTGTTAACTACAAGCAAAAACATATTTATTTTCTCCTTTATGGACTTATTTTTAGAAATTAACTCTAGATTTTCTCAATTAACAAAATGATAGTAAATATTTCTAATATCTTATACTGATACGAAATCAGAGCTACTATTTACACAAATCTGCACACATACATATTAATAACAAGCAAATTACTAAAAAATTTTTATACACAGGCTTACTTATCCTGTTTAACATGAAGTTCCCCTACATGCTTAAAGTGCTGTAGCACTAAGGTCTAAACTAAATGTATGCAGACCCCTTCCTTTTTGAGTTTTCAGTTAAATAAAAACTCAGAAACACATGCAGAAGAAAGCCAAGAAGGAAGGAGATAATATATACAAACACAATACTTTATATGTGTAAACAAAAATGAAGGTTACAAACACATTTCTATCTCCTATACCAAGGCTACCTACAAAAAACACATATTCTTCAAATGGCCTACAGATTTTTAAAATAATAAATACCTAGACTTTAATCCTTAAAGAAAACTATACTGTTAAACATTTCATAGTATGAAAGTAAAAAATATAGCAGAATCTAAGTTTCTTTCCAAATCTTACAACTTAAGAATATTTTTAAGGCACAAATGTACTTAATTAACATAGTTAAAGAAACTGTTTTAAGGCTACAGTACAGAAGTAATTTGAGTAACGAGCAATTTATTTCAACAGAATTGTCCTAGAATGCATTTGTACCTAAAGATTTGGTAAAAGAAGTGCTTTGCAAGAGAAATTTACAAAGATTAAACTTGAAAAAACAGAAGAACACAAATTGTATTTATAAAATAGAGCCTTAGGGCCTTTAGCAATAATAAAGGAGAATGAATGAAAGATACTATGAAAATATACTTGAATATCTTTCATATTCTACAATAAAGCATTAGTTCTTCTTTAGTAACAGTATAATACTGTGAATTTCTGCAGCTATTCTAGATTTCCATTAAGAATTTTAGGGCACTTGGGTGGCTCAGTGGGTTAAGCCTCTGCCTTCGGCTCAGGTCATGAATCTCAGGGAATCGAGTCCTGCATTGGGCTCTCTGCTCAGCAAGGAGCCTGCTTCCCCCTCTCTCTCTACCTGCCTCTCTGCCTATTTGTGATTTCTGTCTGTGTCTGTGTGTGTGTGAGTCAAATAAATAAATAAATAAATAAATGGGAGGGGTATTAAAAAGGGGCGCCGGGGTAGCTCAGTTGGTCAGGTGTCCAACACCTGATTTCAGACCAGGTCAGGATCTAAGGGTCATGACAGTGAGCCCCACACTGGGCTCTGTGCTCAGTGAGAAGTCTGCTTGTCCCTTTCCCTCTGCTCCTCCCCCCAAGAATCTTAAATAAAATGTAAAATTAAGAGATTTTAAATGGCTATGGCCCAAAGTACTTTTTAAAAGCCATTACTAGGGTACCTGGGTGGCTCAGTGGGTTAAAGCCTCTGCCTTCAGCTCAGGTCATGATCCCAGGGTCCTGGGATCCAGCCCTGCATCAGGCTCTCTACTAAGGGGGAAGCCTGCTTCCCTTCCTCTCTCTCTGCCTGCCTCTCTGCCTACTTGTGATCTCTGTCTAATTAATTAATTAATTTAATTAAAGCCATTACTATCTTTTCATATGTAAAACCTAACAGAAGAAAAATAAATTTCTTTGGCATTCCTTCTCAATTTAGTGTAAAAGTGGATTCAAATGCTCTTCCATACCTGGTATTTCCTCTAGTAAGTGAATGTCCTTGTGTAAAAGCAAGATGATGCGTTCACTTCAAAAAGGTTGCTAATCAATACTTCGGCCTGTTTTAATCCTGCTTTTGCTTTCATATAGAAAAGGGCCTGAATATTAAAATGTCTTAGTAATACAAATGAAATTTAATAAAAAATAAACGTTCTAGGAATCTAAAACAAATTTTGACATTAAGGCATACAATTTACTTCAATCTGCTTTATTCCATTTTAGCATTCAAAACGCCAAAGTCTGAAAATCTTTGAGAATGCTAAATAAGAATTAAGCAGGAGCGCTAACAACAACAAAATCTGCAGAGTAAAATAAATTATGGGAACATACATGCTCTCAGGAATACATAACATGCAGATTCAGCTTTGCAAGCTATTTAATTTTTCTTAGCTTACCAGTCTATCTTGAAAGGTTCTCTAACTTACATTAATTGCCTGAAGGTATACTGTTTAATATTTAAAGAAATTTTAATAAGACTGCCTGTAATACTCATTAAAAGCTTTATAATGACCAGTTTTTAAAGATTATTTT
Source organism: Mustela nivalis (assembly GCF_964662115.1). Taxonomy (NCBI): domain Eukaryota; kingdom Metazoa; phylum Chordata; class Mammalia; order Carnivora; family Mustelidae; genus Mustela; species Mustela nivalis. The sequence goes on from NC_139025.1 coordinate 39,437,078, forward strand.
AACTGACTTTAAGCAAGCCATCTGGCAAACAATATTTCTAATAAAAATCAGCTACTACATTTGACAACAATATTAGCCCTTAACAAAATTTAAGACCTAACTGAAGAGAATTTTCAAATAGGAATATAAAAAGATTTAATAAGTCAGGACCTGTTTAAAAATCTTTTTCCAAACTGTAAAAAAAAATTGAATTTACAGTTAGGATTAAATAAATGGACTTTTAGGCAACATTATGGTAAATGCTAAGCCATAAACATTAAGACCATAACATTAAAATCCTGTCACATACAGTATAATGTAATGCTTTTCAAAGGTTAAAAAGTGACCATAGGCACAAAAACCAAATCCCAAAACAGGAGAAAAAGTTCTATTAAGTAATACTTTTGCTTAAATTAGATCCAGAGAATAATTTTAGGATTTAAGCGTTCTAGACATATTTACAAATGCCAATATTATCTTTTTTATAGAATCTAAAAGATGAACAAACATAGAAAAAGAAATAGAATGTGCTTTTTCACTTATTAGGGATTTAGGAAGATAAGAAGAAACTTAATAAATACTTTTAATTAGTCAATAAGGACTAAAACGTATAGTCATATTTTAACAAAGAAATTTAATTATAAAAAATTAAAGTAACAGAATTTTTAAAATCAGGAAACCAGAAATTCAAAACATGCTGATATTCTAGAGCAATCTGTTATAATTAATTGTTCTAATGAATACAGTAAATTGCTAAGGATTATTTAACCACCATGTTACATGATCTAAATAGTGAAGAAAGTATGTGCAGTAATGACTTGCAGGTGAAGAAAACAGGAAGTAGTTGGGGGGGAGGGAGGTCTCACAAAAACCAATATTAACTCCAGATTATACACAATGTACATACAACATTGGCAGTTTCACATCTTGCTTCATGCTCCACTGAATTAAAGGGGAACTTCGTGCCAATAGCAGCTCAATGAGGCAGCAAAACTTAGTACTTTGAGGACTAAAAAAAATATGCAAGAGCAATTGCTATGCAAAGCTAGCTAACCTCAAAATTAAATCTAAAGACTGTATTAGATGCAATATTTTTTAATGCTAAACTGTATTTTCATTTTATATCTAAGTTCTATATTTACAATTAATTCAATTAATTGATCAAAGGAGAAGGGTTACCAAGGAAAGTGTGTTCCTCTTTGTATAAAATGATGGGGAAAAAACATATCAATAAAATAATTTTAACATCAATATTTACTAATTCATTCTTTAAAGTTTTTAATTTCTCACAAGATAATGTCAACAAAAAATGTGAAACATGTGTCATTTCAACTGTTAAAAGCCACAATTGACACTTAATAGTTTCAAGAAAAATTAATGGAAATTGCTAAGGAAAATACCGCATTCTATTTTATATGCTACTATCTTCTTAGAAAACAATTTATACTGCATTTATACAAAGTAGATAGGGTTTATGATAAGCATTTTCTACCTAAGCCTCATTAATGCCCTCTTACTTTTCCATTACTTTCTCACCTACTTCTAATTTAATTCTTGCTTTCTCTTTTTATACCTGGTTAGCTAACTTCTGGCCAAAAGAAGAATGGAAAAATATACACATAAAACATTTACCCATGTACATCATAGAGAAACACCATATTAACTAGACCAAAGAATTAAAGTTGTATGTTAACACAACATAGAAATTAATTATATGGACAGACAAGGAAAGGGAAGAATGCAAATAGACTTTTCTGGAGAGGACCATTTCTACTCTGATTTTTTTTTTTTTGAAGATTTCATTTATTTATTTGTCAGAATCAGTGAGCACAGGCAGACAGAGTGGCAGGCAGAAGCAGACTCCCTGCTGAGCAAGGAGCCGGATGCGGGACTCCATCCCAGGATGCTGAGATCATGACGTGAACCGAAGGCGGCCGCTCAAACAACTGAGCCACCCAGGCGTCCCCCTCTACTGTGATTTTAACAGTATCACCCCAGCTTATAAGCATCAAGTAATATATTGTCGAATCTGTGACACACTTCATAAACCTTAGTTATTATTACTGCTGTTATCTAACAATGGTGAATACTTCGGGAGCTAACTATTGGGAAACACAACTAACAAAACACTGCCATTTCTTTGAAAATGGCATTTTCATTTGTTCATGCAAAAATATGAAACACAGTTCTCACAGAGTAACTAGAATCACTACAAATTTCACCATGAAGCCAAAACACTTGAAAATGAGCTAGTTATAAGAAAGCCAGTATTAATCAGGAGAAAATTGCTCTGAAAACAATGAGTTTCAGTTAGTAACCTTAAAAGCACATAAATAACCTATTAATAGCATACTGTCTTACATCAGTTATATTGCTCTTTCATCTGAAAATAAAACAGATATTGACAAAATGTTTTTTTTAATGAAGGAACAGAAGCTGAATATATCGGCCTTGAATATACCAGTAGAAGTGCCACTTAAATGCCATTATCCAGCATAATAAATAGGAAAGATAAACTCTGAATGCACTTAGCATTAATACATACCAGTTCATCTAAAAAAGCCTGCTTATTCTTCCTTTTTAGAATCTGCTGCCGTTGTTCTTCTTTTTGTATAAACAGTCTTCTTTGTTCATTTTCCTGTCTTTCTACCTCTAAAGCTTCTTCCAATTCCTCCTGTTCCCGAGTCTAAAACAGAAATATTTATATACAACATGGAATAAATTTAGTAACCAAAATCAATCCTAACTACACTCTGACACTATCCTTTTTAGAAGCATAAAACATCTAGTCACTTACAGTTTAACAGAGCAGTATCTCTACTCTGAGGGAACTAGAGTTCATTTTATTTAATGTGGACATTGTACTGTCAAAGAGAATGACACCATTATTTTTTTTAAAGATTTTTACTTATTTGTTTGACAGAGAGAGACACAGAGAGAAAGGGAACACAAGTAAAAGAGAGGGAGAGGGAGAAACAGGCTTCCTGCTAAGCAGGGAGCCCGATGTGGGGCTCAATCTCAGGACCCTGGGATCATGACCTGAGCTGAAGGCAGAGGCTTAACCCACTGATCCACCCAGGCACCCTCAAGTCATTCATTTTAGAAGATTTAACAAGAAAAACAAAACCAAAAACCCAAGAATACAACAAAGAGACAATCTATATACAGAGCTACTAATGGAAACACTCCATCAAAAAGATTGGCTTATTTAATAAGCAACAATTTCCAAAACATTCCAGATAATGAAAACTTATCACTGTACTGAATTTCTTTTTCCTAAGCTGAAATGTAAGTCTTCATGAGGTTAGAATTTCAAATAGCATTTAAGGGAAGTTGTAAGAAAATGAAGTTATTTTTTAAGATAAGCATATAAATTTGTGCACTGAAAAAGTCAAAATTCAAAGCTAATATGAATGAACCACAGTTCTACTTATTCTCCTTTTATGGAATTCCTCAGAATATTAAATAATTCCACGCTCTGAAATTTATTCCAACTCTAAGTCATACTTCAAAGCAATAATATACCTAGTCTTTGCTCTTTAATTCTTATGAATGAAAAATACAGTAAAATCTAAATGGCTTTATTTTAAAGCTCTTTTTTTTAATTTGACAGAACACAGAAATTATGGCACCTCAAGAAAATACAAAATGGAGGAAGACAACATAATAGGTTTGAGCATCATGAATATATGAATAACAAAGACCCCAAAGAAAAATATATTTTTATATAAATAATATATAAAACCCTCTATTAGATTTTTTTTCAATTCATATATTAGATAAACAAAGTTCTCAAACAAAAAGATGTTTTACCTACAATTAAAACTCACTACTAGATCCAAAATTCAGTTTAGCATCTGGTCTCCCAAAGCTGATCATACTCCTATATTCCTTATGTCCACTAAGTACACACCTACATCTTAGTCAACTCCATTTAAAACCATAAATTCATCTCTGTTTACTCCCTCTCTGCTCCCCATCCCCATTCCCCTTAAATCAGTTGCTACATCCTATTAGCATCTCTCCCTATAATTTTACAAACTTTTCCATTCCATAGCAAACTTGCCATTATATTGGCAAGATTGCTACTCTAACTCAGTAGAAAAGAGAATTCAAACTTGATACAGAATAATTAGTAGGAATAAATGTAATAGGTTAGGGGCTGAGATATGAAAGTTGGAAAAGTAAACTACTTGACTGGAGACATATGAGCAGAAAAAGTTAAGTCTTATAGTAAAACAGAACGGTGAAAACAGAATTGATAGAGGGTAAACTCTCCTTGCAGTGATAAAGGACACACAGAGAAAGATAAGATTTCATACACAGTATTGTGGGTTAAATGTATCCCCCCAAAATACATGTTGAAGTCTTAACCCCTCGTACATATAAATGTGCCCTTATTTGGAAATAGGGTCTTTGCAGTTGTAATCAAGTTAAAAGGGGATCATACTAGAAACGTGGAAAGAGACACAAAGGAGAAGTTCATGTGAAGACAATGGAACAAATCAGAGAGGCACTGAAGATTGCTGACAACCACCAGGCACTAGAAGAGGCAAGGAAGGAGTCTTCCCTAGAGCATTTACAGAAAGAATGACGTTGATGACACCTTAATTTCAGACTTGTAGACTAGAACAATAATAAATTCCTACTGTTATAAGTCATCCAGTTTTTAGTAATTTGTTACAGCAGCCCTAGGAAACCTAAGAGGTTGAGCTAAGACTTCAAACAGTAGGTATTTGCCCCTATTGGAGAGTGGACAGCTATTCAGGAAGAGAAAACAAAGGTGCAAAGACATGAATAAAGCCAGAATGCAATGTATGGCCAAGTCATGAAGTATGGGGGTGGGGAAAAGTTCTAGGTAAAACTGAAAAGACAAGCAGAGGGCAGATCATGGAGGGTCCTAATGCCATACTAAGGCAACTAGAGCCGTACTAAGATAATCAGGACGACATTAAGGAAATTTGAGGGATAACTTTAGAAAGACAACTAGATGCAGTAAAGTATACAAATCAATCGGGTCATGACTGAAGACAGGAAAACCAGTTAGAAAAACATTTCAATAACCTAGACAAGAAATGATGAGAGCCCTAAATAAGGTAATAATAATAGAAATGCAAGGGGAACCAGAATTGAAAAGTGATGAGGAAAGACCATCAACAGTATAAGAAGATAGACCATATATGGCTTGAATACTTGGATGAAGAACATAATAGTAAAAACAAGAGGTAAAGACTTAAAAATTCAGCTCTGGAATGCTGAATTAAAAGTGCCTATAATACATCAAGAAATAAATATCTATTAACTATTTATACATATATGTCTATATTGCATTGTATAGTATATTGCATAGTATAATGTTTTTCAAGAGAAATATATGTTTTTCAAGAGAAAAACAATGTGCTACAGAAACATTTGAGAGTAATTAGTTTAAAGGGGTAATTCATAAAGAGAAGCCCTGAAAGGAACTATGTTTTAGAGTCAGGAAGGAAAGCTAAGCCTCTTTAAGAAGATGAAAGGGGAAGGTGACAGCAGCAGGATGAGGAAATCAAGTGGTCCCATGGAAGTTAAGGTACAGGGTTTCTGTATCAAAGGAGAAGACTACACCAAGCACTGCCAACAGGCCAAATGAGATTCAGACCAACAGTCTACCATTTCTAACAATGAGACACTGGTAGCCTCAATTTTCTCACTGAAATAGAATATGTGAGCATCGTAGACATAGTAGGCCTCAATAAATATTGATTAGCTATCTAGCTAGCTGAATGAATAACTGGAAGAAGAGCCATCAGTAAAAATCAAACACTGTGGGGACAATGAAGAATGTACTGGACTGAGAGAACAGAAGCATGTTGAAAACTAAAGATCTTTGTGTGTTCTTCCTGATACTACCTTACCCAACCAACCTCCCTTGCTTTCACCTCCCACTCCTACTCCATCAGTAGGACTTGCTATTTTAAACTCAAACTATCTCTCCAATTCATCCTCACCTCTCCATTTCTTGTCTAAGTCACCTCTAAATTCACCAACATGACTGCAATAATTTCCCACTGGTTTCCCAAACTCCAGCTTGATTCTCTCAAATTCAGCCTCCACCAAACCACTACATTTATACTAACACAGACAATACCTTATAACCACTTGGTTTAAAACCCTTCAGTGACAATCATCCACAGACACATTTTAAAACATTACTCCAAGGAATCTTGGAACTCCCTGATAAGATGCCTAAGGTACAATACAGAAGAGATTGAACAGATAGAAATTCGGCTTCTCTCTTCCCACTATCACTTTAACAAAAGTATTCCAAGCAAGCTTTCATTTAAAGAAAAGCTTCACCTATTAAAACATAAAAACAAGTGGGACACCTGGGTAACTCAGTCAGTTAAATGTCTAACTCTTGATTTCAGTCATGATCTCAGGGTTTCCGGATCAAGCCCCATGGTGGAGTGTGCTTAGAATTCTCCCTCTCCCTCTTCCTCTGTCCCTCCTGCCACTTTACTCTTTCCCTCTACACACACACACACACACACACACACACACACACACACACACACACACACACACACACTAACTGGTCTAACTATGTAAGCCATAATTACTTTTCATGATAAATTTCCTTATGTGACCTATGCCCTTTCTACTTCTCCAACTTCAACTCTCTCTCTACTGAACTTCAGCAATATAAAGCTACTAAAACCTCTCAGAACTCTGATTACCCATGCCTTTTTGCCTTTGCTTATGATTTCTTTCTGCCTGCAATGTCCTTGTGCAGCATCCATATTTCCACCCTTGTCCCATCTTCTCCACTTTGTCAAGTTCTACTTGTCCTTTAAGGCTCCCATTTAGGCATCATCTCACTTGGAATGCCTTTCCCAATACTCTCAGAATGGATTAGGTATTCCTCCTTATACTCCTATTATAACAAGCACAGCACTTTCCACATGCTTATGACACTGTATTGAAATTACCTGGCTTCTTATTCATCTTTCTGTATAATATGCTTAGCAAATGTTCAACAAATTTATTGAACTGATTTTTTTTTATTTTATTTTGCTAAACTGACAGACATTCTACACAGCAATCTCTACTGCTCATGAGAATCTAGAAAACTGAAAATAAAAATTAAGATAATTTTAAGTAACAAGTGTTTTCCAGAATGTGGAGAAAAAGAAACTCTTGTGCACTACTGGTGGAAATGTAAACTGGAATAGCCACTGTGGAAAATGATATGGAAGTTTCTCAAAAAATTAAAAATAGAAATACCGTATGGTCCAGTAATTCCACTGCTGGATATTTACCCAAATAACATGAAACAATAATTCAAAAAGATATATGCACCCCTATATTTATTGCAGCATTAGAATTTGCAGCATTTATTGCAGCCCAGATATGGCTACTCTAAATAGGCAACCCAAGTGTCCACTTAAGGTTGAATGGATAAAAAAGATGTAGTTTACCTACACACACACCCCCACACACACATACACACATAGAGGGATATTACCCAGCCACAAAGAAAGGATAAGATCTTGTGATTTGCAACAACACAGATGGACCTAGAGGGTATTATACTAAGTGAAATAAGTCAGAAGTCAAAGAAAGACAAATATCATGATTTCACCTATATATGAAATCTAAAAAACAATACAAATTAATAAACAAACAAACAAAAAGCAGAAACAGATCCATAAACACAGAGAACAAACTGGTGGCTGCCAGTGGGGCAAGGGGTGGGGTGACAGGCAAAATGGGTGAAGGGGAGTAGAAGATACAAGCTTCCAGTTATGGAATGAATAAACTAAGAGATAAAAGGTACAGCATAGAGAATACAGTCTATGGTATTATAATAGTGTTGTATGGTGACAGACTATAGCTACACTTGTTATGAGAATAGCATATAGTATATGCTTGTTGAATCGTTATATTGTATACTGGAAACTATGGTAACAATTTGTGTCAACTGTAGTTCAATTAATAAATAAGGAGAACAGACTAAATATTAAGGTAATCTTCACTAAGACTCTATTTCAAGATTAGATCACATTCAGTTTCTCCATGCTCACAATGACTGATGATAGGTACTGCCTCCATGAAACAAGTAAGATCTCCTTAGCAGAAATGTCAGTATAGTTTTTACTCGGGTTGTGATCACAGCGTCCTGGGATCGAGTCCCACATCGGGCTCCTTGCTCCGCAGGGAGCCTGCTTCTCCCTCTGACTCTGCCTGCCACTCTGCCTGTGCTCGCTCTTCCTCTCTCTCTCTCTCTCTGACAAATAAATAAATAAAATCTTTTAAAAAAAAAATTGCTTTATATGACTAATCATGCAAAAGATTTTTTTTTCTTCTTTGATACAACTTTGATGTTTTTAGAACAGTGAGACTTCAACATTCACAGAGACATGAAAAGCAAGTTGCTATCTTATCTTAGACACCAGCCATATAAGTTAGTCCATGCTTCATGGGCCACAAGAGAGCTAAGCTCTATTCAATAATACCACAGTTACTGATATAGGTCAACTAGCACTGTCTTAAAAAATGTGGTCCTATGTCTGTATGTCTGTGCCAATACCAAATACCTGGGTCAGTATCACTAGTAGGTATAACATTCTGCATAGAATGATCAGTTAATAAATGTTAATGAGTTACTAACCAAATTACTTAGTTAAAACATAGCTAGGTATTATAATTAATAGAATAAAATGAATAAAAGCAGCTCAAATATTCCCACTGAAATACAGTATTTGTTTTATTCAATAACCTATAGTTTTCAGATAATTAGAAATTTCTGCCTTAAAATAAATAGCTACCTGAAATTAGATTATTCTTTCACAGCAATTCTTAGTATTTCCAAGCTTAAAATGCTAAATGAAAAAAGTATTCACGTGAAAGGAATATCCTTCTATTAATGAGTTAAGTGGGGCTAGTGCAACAAGTTACCTATTATCTACTTTGAACGTATTTTCTAATGTACCCACAGAAGGCTACTGGGCAAAGAAAGTCATTTTATGGCACATTGATCCTCTCAGAAATGAGACAACTTTCTAAGAAAGTCACTGGATATAAATGGAAGGAGAATGTAGTGTCAATTCCTTGAGAGCTTGAAGGCAGGAAAGAAGTATCTAAATGATAACACTTGTAAGACTATAAGGAGAAAGTACTTCTAAACACAAAATGAAAACACAAGCTATGTGATCCAGATACGACTTTATCATTTTGATTAACAATCACAAATTCCTGATAAAGTACCTCAAAAATAAGTACTTCTGCTTTCCTCCAAAACTAGAAAGGCAAGTATTAAAGAAATAACAGCTAAATTGTTTAAGTTAAGACAAATCTCTGCATACACACAGTTCTTCCTTTAGAGAATATATTTTAATAATGCCATCAAAATTGGTATGCCTACAGTGTGCCTCCTATCTATGTGCCTACATATACATATACAGTATATGTATACATATACAGTATATGTACATATACATATACAGTATTTCTGATCTGGATTTCAGCTAAATTCTTTGTAAATTTAATTTATTTTAGAGGAAGATAGCTTTTCAGGGATCATATGGAAGCATTCATTTCTAATACAAAAGAAGAAAATACTTAGCAACCAACCAGCTTTAACTTATTTTTCTGAATGACATCTTTATTTTCCTTCTGGTACATCTCCATTTTCTTTTTGGTGTTGTCCAAATCCACATTGTTGGTCAAGTTGAAAACTGAAATAGGAAACAATGACATAAAATATAGTTTTAATACAAATCCTGAGTAGATTAAAAAAATTCCTCAGAGTGACTTAATTCTTCAGATTACTACTTACAGCTCTTTTTATGTTCTTTTACCTACTGGCTATTTTAGAGACTTATTCTAGTTCTGCAACTATGTTTTCAAAGCCAACTATAAGACTGTCAGACTACCACACAGAATATCTAAACCTTTAAATTACCCCCCAGAAAACCTAAGATATATGCTTGCCATAATCATATTAGATTTGATTTTTAAAGGATCCAGTCTAACTTTAAAAGCATATAAAAGATTACTTAAATTTAAGTAAAAAGAGTAAGTCTGTAATCTACTACACTGGTCAGAATCCATACTGAAAAGAATCTGTGCTCCACAAACAGAAAAATTATCCAAAAGAATAAAAAATATTATACATTGGTATAGTTTACAGCAAAAAATCAAGTTTCTTTTAAGGTTTTATTTATTTATTTGAGAGAGAGAGAGAACACAAGAAGGGGTAGGTGCAGAGGGAGGAGACTCCCCACTGACCAATGCTCAATCCCAGGATCCTGGGATCACAATCTGAGCCAAAGGCACACACTTAACCAACTGAGCCACCCCAGGTACCCCCAGAAAAACAAGTTTTATTCACATTCCAGTGGTCTCCAACATGGCTGGACGCAAGCCTGAATTATTTCCCACATATTCTAGAATAGAGTATAGCTTAACTAGTATAGCTTAACTAGTAAAGAATAATCTGGCACCCAAACTTAAGACTGAAATAATTTTGGGGGCGCCTGGGTGGCTCAGTGTTTAAGCCTCTGCCTTCAGCTCAGGTCATGATCTCAGGGTCCTGGGATCGAGCCCCACATCGGGCTCTCTGCTCGGCGGGGAGCCTGCTTCCCCTTCTCTCTCTGCCTGCCTCTCTGCCTACTTGTGATCTCTCTCTGTCTATCAAATAAATAAATAAAAATCTTTTTAAAAAGACTGAAATAATTTTGTAAGAAAAGCCACTGAGGTATGTTCAAAACAGTGATAGGCTTTCAATGAGATAGAATTTTTTATAATTTTTAATTTTGTAATAATTTTGTATTTTTTATATAATTCTGACTCAAAATAATGCCTTATTCCCTTCTAAGTTTACATATATAAATTAGTCACTATGATACTCTGAATAACAACCAAAAGCACCTCTATTGGTATATACAAATCATATTATAAAAGTACTAACCCATTACCCTATCCTTTACAGTGTTTACATCAATCTGTCTAAAGAAAAATCCGTATCATTCCCTATGCTGTACCTTATATCCCTGTGACTTATTCATTCCATAACTCAAAGACTGAATCTCCTACTCCCCTTCACCCATGTTGTGAATCCCCTCTGGCAATAATCAGTTTGTTCTCTATATTTATAGGTCTGATTCCACTTTGTTTATTCATTTATTTGTTTTTTTAGATTCCACATACAATTGAAATCATATGGTAAGTCTCTTAAGGCAAGTGAAACAAAAGCCAAAATACAGCATTGGGACTATATCAAAACAAAAACCTTTTTGGACAGTGAAGAAAACCATCAACAGAACAAAAGGGCAACCTGCTGAATGAAAGAAGATATCTGCAAATGATGTATCTGATAAGGAGTAATACAAGTAATTTATAAAGAATTGATACAACTCAACACCAAAAACACAAATAATCTGATTAAAAAGCAGAGGAACTGTATGTCTTCCTTGTTTTCCAAGGAAGACATACAAATGACCAACAGATACATGAAAAGTTCCTCAGTATCACCAATCATCAGGAAAATGCAAATCAATACCACAATGAGATATCACCTTACACCTGTAAGAAAGGCTAAAAAATCAAAAGAGAGATAATAAATGTTGGCAAAGATACATTGAAATAGGAACCCTCATCCACTGTTGATGGGAATGTAAATTAATATAGTAATTATGGAAGACAATATGAAGGTTCTTAACAAAAGTAAAGCAGAAATACCACATGATCCAGTAATTCCACTACTGGGTATTTACCAAAGAAAACAAAAACACTAATCCAAAAAGATATATGCACCCCTATGTTTATTGCAGCATCATTTGCAACAGCCAAGATATGGAAGCAACTCAAATGTCCATCAATAAAGGAATGGATACAGAAGATATAGCATATACAGACAATGAAATATTAGCCATAAAAAGAAGATGAGATCTTGTCATTTACAACAACATGGATGGACCTGGAAGGTATTACACTAAGTAAAATAAGCCAGACAGAGAAAGTCAAATAGTTCCTAGACTTTTGGATTTACAGAGGCTTACAGATCTGAAAAGTAACATTGGGAACCCAACACAGGGTTACCTTTTTTTGTTGAGTAAGGCATCAAACATACTCTAAAGACCAATCTGATCCTCAAAAGGCCAAAGGACTTCAGAACATCAACTTATCATAATCACTGTTAAAAACCCAGGCTCACCTACATGTGTAGAAAAAAACAAAACCAATCATCAATTCTATTATATGTAATTTGAAAACTCTGAAAAAAATGAGGGAAACTGAGAAACAACAGCCCTCTAGCTACCTCTCCAGCTTTTTTACCACAAAGTAGAAAAGAAAATAGTAATTGTGGTAAACCAGGGAATCTGGTTAATATGCAACTAAGGCACTCTGCATAAATCCCACTCTGGCCCCTAGAAAAAACTAAGAAGGAGGCTCAAAACTACCAACTGCCCTTAGAAAGTCAACTGTGACCCACTTGTAAATGCAGGGTGATTCTGCTATCTTTGCCAATCACTCAAAATTGACTTCTTGTATTTAACAGGTCATCTATTCAGCCACCAAATCCAATCATCTCTTTTTTTTTACTTTATTAAATTTATTTTTATAAACATATAATGTATTTTTATCCCCAGGGGTACAGGTCTGTGAATTGCCAGGTTTACACACTTCACAGCACTCACCATATCACATACCCTCCCCAATGTCCATAACCCCACCACCCTCTCCCTAGCCCCCACCCCACCGCAACCCTCAGTTTGTTTTGTGAGATTAAGAGTCACTTATGGTTTGTCTCCTTCCTGATCCCATCTTGTTTCATTTATTCTTTTCCTACCCCCAAAACCCCTCACGTTACATCTCCACTTCCTCGTATCAGGGAGATCATATGATAGTTATCTTTCTCCGCCAATCATCTTTTATAACTTCTATCATCCTCAGTATCTATGACCACTTAACAATATCAATAACTTATTTTTCCTTAGGCACTTTCTTCTCTTGACTAATTTAATACATTCTCCTGATCTGTCTCCCACTACTCCAACTATTCCTTCCTGTTTCCGTCTCTGGTTCTTCTTAGTCTCTACATAACCTGTATGATTCTGGCTTTTGCCCTCTTTCCTTCCCTCTCTATTCCTTGGGCAATCTCATCACTTTCCATAGTTTCAACCAAATAAATGCCAGAAAATGCTGACACTATTTCAAAGTGCATTTCAGAAAGCCAAACACATAATTATCTCCAAATTTGTTCCTCCTTGTTATATTTGTTCCTCCAAATTTGTTCCTCCATTAGTATGATAATGATTATCATACTAAGACACCAAGATTTAGCATCTTCATCTGACCCCTCTCCTTTGCATTCTACAAACAGCAGATGCTACCACCAAAATCTCTTTAAAGCTGTCCTTATTCTCAAAGTGCCCTCACAATATAACAAGCCAGATGGTATTTCTCCCAGATCATTTCTAATAATCTCTGACTTAATTTCCTATCTCCAGAATCTCTGCATCTGATCCTACACTCTAACCCAATTCATAACATACAATGCTGTCACACTAATATTTCTGAAGCACACCTCTAATCACCTTGCACCTTTACCATCCTATAGTCCTCTCCTCCCTTCTGCCTTTCCCCCTTTTACTAGGAAAAAAAAAAAAAAAAAAACCACTTTTAGAATTCAGAACCCCTCACAATCTGGCTTTAACTATTTTTCTCTCTCCTAAATAAAGACCTCTCTTGAAAGCGGACAGTCTGCATTTCCCAAATGTCCCCTACATTTCCTATTCTAGTTCCTTTGATCACACCATTCTGTCGGCATGCCTGATCCCATTCTTACTACTGAAATTATACCCAATCTTTAAATGTCTACTCAAAAACTACCTTTTCTATAAAATTCTCCCCAACTTCCCTAACTAGAAAGAACTTCCTTCTCTTATAAATGCTGAAAACATTATTTACAGCTTATAAAAAATCTTTTTCTACTACATATAATATGCATACACATACACAGTGTTCGTTTTTTTTAAGATTTTATTTATTTATTTATTTGACAGAGAGAGAAATCACAAGCAGACAGAGAGGCAGGCAGAGAGAGAGGGGGAAGCAGGCTTCCCCCTGATGTGGGGCTCGATCCCAGGACCCCGAGACCACGACCCGAGCCAAAGGCAGAGGCCCAACCCACTGAGCCACCCAGGCATCCCGACAGCATTCTTTACTTACACTTTATCTTGCACTCAAAGACCATATTTTATACAATCTCTGTATTATCCAGACATAAGGAAAAAAGTGAGGAAAGGAAACAAGAACTCAATGATTATCTATTCAGATCCCAACACAGGTGCTGCGAGCATACAAAGAATTTCCTATTTTCAAAAACTAAAGATCTCTCATTAGGGAGATCACCCCAAAACACATAAACTTAAGTAATAATGTAGGACACTATATGATCAAGTGACAACAGGGGAGAACTAAAATTACCCTGCTTCATGCATTAAATAATATCTAGCACTGTGCTAGCTGCTGAAGAAATATTTATTAAAGAAACTGTCCTTCCTTTTAACCAATTAACCCTACTAAAACAAAGTACTGATTATGTCATTTAGTCACTCAGTTCACTCACTGCTTCTGCCTCCACAATGCCTTGAAAAAGGAAAATCTAATGCTTTTCCCTTCCTACTCTGAGTTCTGCAGATTCCTCAGAGTCTCTTCAAGAACCAACGGGAAGACTAAGCAATTCTATCCAGAGAGGCTTTGCTTCATTTGTTTGCTTCAAGTGATCTCTTCAAAATTTTGCTTGAAGAATACACTCTACACTGTGTACCAAGTATCTATGAAGTATATATGACAGGCACTATGTCCAGCATCTGGCCTTAATTAATACATCACTTAATCCTCCCAATAACCTTATGAGATAGGTACTTCTATTATTCACACTTTACAGATAAGGTTTAAAGACATTAAATACCTACACCCAAGTTATGCAGCCAGTAAATGTTGTAACCAGGATTTTAACACAGACTATCTGATTCCAAAGCCTGAACTTCTTCCTACAATACTAATTGTATTGTTCCTCTCAATGCCAGAAAAACACTGCTAGCACAGTTCAGCTCTTCTTCTGCACCAGCACAGGCTCCACACTTACCTACTTCCAAACTGTGATCATATTGCTCCCAGAGTACCCATATCTTAGTACCAACCTCAACCCAGAACTATGGATATCCGTATCTGCCTCAGCATTCTATAAAGAAGCACCAACTCTTCTTTATAACTCACTTTGCAGGTACAATCTCTCCATCCCTGAATGCCCACAATATATTGTTTAATATCACACTGGTGGCACTTACCCATTTTCTACCCTATAAAATTACTTTCAATGTACGTATCTATTTGACCTAACAGAGTATCAACTGAGGGCAGATTCTAGGTCTGATTGATCTTTATCACTCCCAACACTTCAATAAAAAATTTCCAGTACATACCCATTAAAATAACCAAAATCCAGTACACTGACAACAACAAATGCTGACATGGATGTGAAGAAAAAACAACGCTTGCTCATTCCAACAGGAATGCAAAATGACAGAACACTTTGGAAGACAGTATCTTACTTACAAAATTAAACATACTCTTACCATTTTATCCAACAATCACACTCCTTGGTATTAATCCAAAGGAACTAAAAAACTGTCCACACAAAACCCATATACAAATGTTTACAGCAACTTTATTCACAATTGCCAAAGCATGGAAGCAACCAACATGTCCTTCAACAGGTTAATGGATAAACTGTGGTACATCCAGACAATGAAATATTATACAGCACTAAAATGAAATGAGCTATCAAATCATGAAAAGACAAGGAGGAACCATAAATGTGTTATTTCTGCTAAGTCAAAGAAGCTGATCTGAGAAGGCTACATACTGTATGATTCCAACTACATGACAGTCTAAAAAAAGGTAAATCTACAAAAGCAGAAAAAAATCAATGGTTGCCAGAAGTTAGGGGAGGAAGAAGAGACAAAAAAGCAGAGCACAGAGTAATTTTAGGGCAGTAAAACTATTCTGTACAATACCATAAGGGTAGATACGTGTCATTATATATTTGTTCAAACCCATAAAATGTACAACACGTACAACTCTCACATCAACTATGGTCTTTGAGCAATAATGATATGTCAATACAGGCTCTTCAACTGTAACAAATTTACCACTCTGGTGGGGGGATGCTGATAGCAGGGAAGTCTGTGCATGTGTGTGGTAGAGGGTATATGGAACTCTGTACTTTCCACTTAATTTTGCTATGACCCTAAAACTGCTCTAAAAAATAAAGTCTTTTTAAAAAAGCTCTAGTAAGGGCTTAAGAAATACTTGTGGAATTACCACAAGAGGAAAAAATAAATAAACTAATGCTAATGTTTATAATTACCTTTATAATTACAGATTAAAATGAACTTTATAATTACAGAATTGAATATAATTACAGAATTGAATTCCATAGAATGGCAAAGCAAATGGATACAAAATACAAGAAAAAAAATTATCTTTCTTTTGGTTATAAATCTGAGAAGCAAAGATAATCAAACTGATATCCTATATTGAACTTTAATAGAATATTTAGACCGGGCGCCTGGGTGGCTCAGTGGGTTAAGCCGCTGCCTTCGGCTCAGGTCATGATCTCAGGGTCCTGGGATCGAGTCCCGCATCGGGCTCTCTGCTCAGCAGGGAGCCTGCTTCCTCCTCTCTCTCTGCCTGCCTCTCTGCCTACTTGTGTTCTGTCAAATAAATAAAAATTTAAAAAAAAAAAAAAAAAAAAAAAAGAATATTTAGACCAGTTAAAGAAAACACAAAGTTTATCAGCAAGCTGGACAGAGTACTACTGATCAAAGTTTTCTATTAAGTAGAACCCAGAAATAGGTAAAGTTGAAACCTAAGTGAAATTCATCTGTATACAATTTTCTCTCATGCTTATTAAAAACTTTATAATCAATCTCAATAAAACTGAAATAATCAATTCATTTCATTTTTTTCATTTGGAAAGCCAAGGTAATAACAATAAAATTTATAATCATAAATAATACAAATCACTTCCCTTAATAAGAAGAAAAAAAATTTTTTTTAAAGTAAAAGTACTATCTTAAAAACTTTTCAGATGAAGCAAGCTTCATTCATGCCATAATGGTTCAGGTTGGTATAATAGTCTTGAAGAAAAAAGAATACAAGATAATTTCTGTAACAATCATCTGCCCCTTTATCTGGCTGCTGGTATAACTCAGATGTTGACCTGCCTTACTCAAGTATTAAAAGGCAACAAAAAACCTATTGTACTTTCTGAAAGATTTAATGTTATTTAAGTACAATTCTGAAGTCTTTTTGACATCAGAATTTATAATTAGAGCCCTTAGGACTTTCTCACCCTTTCAAAATAAGCATACCCTGAACCAAAAGAATAATCTATTTATTATGAAACTAAGAACAAACCTTTGAGATAAGCCCTGGGGCCAAAAGGAAACAAGAATTTTTATGTTTAGATTGTCATAACCATAGAAAGGAGCTTATTGTTAATGCTGTAAGAAAGTTAATCTTCATGTGTGCCCCTTCTATTATAATTTTTATGCCATTATTCAAAATTACAATATCTTAAAATTTTTATATTTGTGACATTATAAAGATTCAAAATGAAATTTATTTAACCAAATGACCAATCCCCAACTTCTAAATCCTCAAACACTGACTCCTTAGCCTCTCTATCAACTCTATTCCTCTCATTCTAGGCCTAGGCATCTTCAATAGAACCCTTCGACCTTTATAATTGAGTTCAATCTTCTTTAAGGTCCTTCAAAATATGGCCCCAATCTACTTCTTCTTCTTTCATCTCCTACTGCTTCCCCAATTACCATCCCATGTTTTAGACATGGACTAGTAACTACTCTGAGACTAGCAAGCACCTTCATAGGCTCTGAGAGTCAGAAAAACCTATGTTCAAAATTTGGCTCCATTATTTACTAGCAATGTAATCTAAGCTCCCTTTATCTCTTCTCCATATGCAAAATAAGGAATAAAAGTGCCCCTCTCAGTGTTGTGAAAATTATGCGAGATAATAAATACAGCAGGGTGCCTGGGTGGCTCAGTGGTTAAGCCGCTGCCTTCGGCTCAGGTCATGATCTCAGGGTCCTGGGATCGAGTCCCGCATCGGGCTCTCTGCTCAGCAGGGAGCCTGCTTCCCTCTCTCTCTCTCTCTGCCTGCCTCTCTGTCTACTGTGATCTCTCTCTGTCAGATAAATAAATAAAATCTTTAAAAAAAAAAAAGCTTTTAAAAAAAAAATATGAATACAGCATAGTCTGGCACTTAGCAGGTGCCCATTAAATTAACATTTTATACTTCTGATTAACAGAGATAGCCAATACAGATATAATGGACATTGAAATAATCATCTTTGAAATCATGAATAAAACACAAAGCAGACAGCTACTGAAACAAGATTTTAAAAGGAAGTTTTATTTATACCATAACAATTAAAAACAAATACACACAACGCAGTGGTGCGGCCACACCCTAACAAAACTTAAAAGTGCTAAAACTAGTCTTTCCATCATTGCTTTACTCTCCACCCAACAAAACAATAAAAAATACTGCCTGTTCTCCAGCTTTTATCTTCTTGATTAATACTATACTACTGTGTAAGATCATCAATTTTAACTCATCCCTGCCTGCTCTACCTCACCACCTATATCAAATTAGTCCTTGAATATTCTAAAACATCCCCTTTATCTACTCTACCCCTCTACACCCTACTCTCATTATATCCCTGTGACTAAAGTTAGCTCTCATTATTTATCCAAATTGCTGTAATGGTCCCTTAAAAATGTTTCCCAAACTCAAAGCTCACCTGTCAATAATCCACATCACTACCACACTATCCTGCTGACTCACTATTGACCATAGAATAAAATCTTACCCTGACAGCTCAGCTTGCAAAGCTCTCATTAACTCAGATCTAGTCTGTTTCTCAAGCCTCATTTCTAGTCATTCCCCATGTTCTAGTGACTTATAACATTACTTGCTCATTCTCTAATATATTCAATACCCTCTATCTCTGTAATTTTGTCTTTTGCTAAAAATGTTCTTCCATCCTCTTCCCACCTGGTAAACTCCTATTCCATCTTTTAAGGCCAAATTCAAATACGACCTCTTCTCTGATCAAACTATACTTCTATTTCCCAATGTTGAAATGTTATCAGTATTCCCATAACACTTTATAAATGCCTATACTACTTTCACATTATATTATAGTTATTAGTTTACATAATTATTTTTCCTCTTTAGAGTCTGCCCTGCAAGTAAAGTAGTTCACATAGAACAATATTTGCTGAAGTTCAGAAAATAAAGTCTAAGTCCAAGAGGCTAGACCCCAAACTTCATCAATATCTTCAAATACAATCAGAATGGCTCTTTATCCAGCAGAATCTAGATTAGTAGCTGGGACACCTGGGTGGCTCAATTGTTAAATGTCTGCCTTCGGCTCAGGTAATGATCCCAGGGTCCTGGGATCAGGCCCTACATCAGGCTTCTTGCTTGGTGGGAAGCCTGCTTCTCCATCTCCTGCTTCCCTTGCTTGTGTTCCCTCTCTCACTGTCTCTCTCTCCCTGTCAAATAAATAAATAAATAAAATCTTTAAAAAAAAATTAGTAGCTGATTACTTACAAAAGTCTGTTAAGGGAGGGCAACACACATACACACTCCTTAAATACTTTAACTTAACATATATAGTAAGTATACAGTCCCTCTCTAACTTAATGACATACAGCCAATGTCTAGTTAGTATCTTTAACTGCATCTTTCTTATATAAACCATACTTGTCATCTATATTGTTCATTTTCCATTTTCTAAAGCAGGAACCTTCACTTGTGTACTTTTCTCCACCAACCATATAAACTACTTAATTAAATTACCTAATTACAAGTATAAATAAATAAGGCCTGGTTACCAACACAAACAACTTTCAGTATTCAAATGAACTGAAGAGAAGTACAGAGATGAATTGAAGACATCTAATAATGAACGAGGTTCATCGTGTATTCTTATGTTTTGGGCTTCAATCAGTGTATTTTATGGAAGGACTGGGAAATGTCAGTTACCCCAATACGTCAATTCAGTGGAGGCAGGTTAAGAAAGCTTCGACATAACTGCAACTGAAGACAGTCCTTCATGAATATACGTGATAGCAGAATCACATTCAAATTAAATGCTCCGAGACAATTTTCTCCTCTGCTAAGGGAAGAATTACATATGGTACAGCTGTAATAGCCAGTCTTTCTCTTACCTGTCAATCCTGGCTCCTGCTTCTGGACATAAACATGGTCTTACCTATGGGTCCCCAGTTGTTCATACCTTCGAACTAATTCAACCCATAGAAAAATATGTATGTTTAAAAATAATGGCTCAACCAGAACCTTACTCTAGAATCAAGATCCCCGCCTCCCTTCCCCACCTTCTTTGTCCATTGATTTCTTTAGAGTAACCATCCTACCTGCCTGCTTGGACTTGTATCCATGTAGTACACCTTGCTCTGTGACATCTATAATCTCCTTTCTCTTTGTTGCTTGACCAGACTCTTAACGAATCACATTGCCTTTATAATAAATGCGAGCTGGATTTCTTCCTGCTACTATCCAGGTGCCTGTCCTATACTTAATATCTATATACAGCCAGAATTCTACACTTGCCCAGTTCTCACAGAATTCTTTCAATTTATCTTCTCAGTTGAGATCATAACTTTTCTACTTTGCCTTAGCACTCCCAACTCTACCATTCTACCTCTTTTTCAACTAAAATCCAAGCCACTGATGGTTGGATTGGTAAGATTACAAATGAAGTGCAATCAATACAATTAGAATGAAAAAACAATGGCTCCAAGGCACTAAAAGATTCCACAAAAAGGTTAAGTTATATTCTGTACATGCTATTTGCTATGACATAACAAATGAACTTAGATATTTTAGAAAAGTTTCCATAACAGTTGAAATAAAATATTCTCTGGATTTTTCTGTTAGTAAAGAAGTTAAAGGCATCAGAATACTCCATTTCTCTATATAAATCTTCTAATGAACAATCAATCTGTTATACTCATATCTTAAATATGAAACAACATAAATACAGCTTGGTTACCAGGTTGAGAGAAGAAGAAAAAAGATGATTTGTTTAATTCTCTAAGTCTCATTCTTATTTCCACAATCTGTAATTTCTGTTTCATTTCCATACCTGTATTAAGTAATAATAATTATGGCAGCTATAAAAAAATTAATTTTTTTAATTGATGTATAACAACTTCCAGGCTTTTTAACATCTGTGAAATCTTAAATAAGAAAGTGAAAATAGGGGCACCTGGGTGGCTCAGTTGTTAAGCATCTACCTTCAGCTCAGGTCATGATCCCGGGGTCCTGAGATCAAGCCCAGCATTAGGCTCCCTGCTCTGCGGGAAGCCTGCTTCTCCCCCACCCACTCCCCCTGTTGTGCTCCCTCTTTCACTGAGTCTCTCTCTGTCAAATAAATGAATAAAATCTTTAAAGAAAAAAAAAAAAGCAAAAATAATTCTTTCTTTTGATGAATGCATCAAAATTAATAAAAAAATTAATTTTTTTATAGCTGCCATAATTATTATTACTTAATACAGGTATGGAAATGAAACAGAAAGAAAAGGCGCTAAGATTACTCTAGCCTCTGATTCTAGAACAATACTAATTTAAAAATGCCACTCAATAGTCAACTGCTTCTAACTATTTTCAAACTACTGTATGCACAGAGACATAAATGAAAAAAAAAACCATGTGGCTTTAGTCATCATACACAGTTAACAGAAATCCTATTTTTAAAAAATCTGTGTACTTTTTCTTTGTGTTTACTCTAATACCTCCTGAACATATAGATGATATATACAAATACAGCCTTTCTTCTCATCTATAAGCTGATACTATTGCAGCACCTGGGTGGCTCAGTTGGTTAAGTGTCTTCCTTTGGTTCAGGTCATGATCCCGGGGTCCTGGGATCGAGCCCCAAGTCAGGCTCTCTGCTCAGCAGGGAACCTGCCTCTCCCTCTCTCTCTCCCACTCCCCCACTTGTTCTGTCTCTCTCAAATAAATAAATAAAATCTCGGGGGAATAAAAAAGTGATACTATTTTTCCTGAGACAAAACATTTATTACTAAAGTATGGCTTCAATTTAACAAACATGATTAAGTACAACAGAAAGTAAAGAGGTAAAACATCAGCTATCAAAACAAAACTTATTAGAGATTTTGTGTGAGATGTTTATCTTTTAGGCATGTAAAAGATAAAAGCACACAGGGTATCATATCAAAAACACAAGCATAAAAAAACATACCAATTTCTTCCACTTCTTCCAGGAAATCATTATATTCTCTTAGACTAGGAAAGTCTTCTTCTCTTTTATTGTATCTTCAATAGAAGAAAAAAATTCAACATATTACATATCTCTTGCTTTCAATATTATCTAATTGGTTTCTTTTCACATATTTTATTCATGACATATAGAAAAGAATAGTTTATTGCTTACTGTGTAAAACACTGTTTTCCTGACACCATGTTTGTAACCAGACCAAGAATGTTGTTCTTAAATTCTTACGATTATAGAGAAGGAACAGAATCAAGAAAGGATGATAAAATATGTTAAATCCTTCTAAAACTTAGGGAAAAGAAAGAAAAAGAAATTAGGGGCCCAATTTGCTTCTTATAAATAGATTTGCTAATTTTCAGAAACCTAAAAATTAATTCAAAAAAATACCTTCCTATTTTTCATGACAATAATGGTCTGAAGAATACCAGATCAGGAAATTCTGTAAATACTGTAATATCCTTGTGAAGAATAAGAAAATGACAAGGGCTCAATAAAAATAAATAAATATAAAAGAGACTATCTAGGGCACCTGGGTTGCTCAGTTGATTAAGCACCTGCCTTCAGCTCAGGTCATGATCCCAGGACCTGCAAAGGAGTCCCACATCGGGCTCCTTGCTGGGCGGGGAGTCTGTTTCTCCCTCTACCCTACCTCCTGCTTGTGCTTTCTCTTTCTCTCGCTTAGCTCTCTCTCATGCTCTCACTCTCTCTCAAATAAATAAATAAAATCTTTAAGAAAGAAATAAAAAACAAAAGAGACTATTTCCCAGAAGCAATACATATAATAAAAGAGCAGCCTGGAACATCGATAAAGTAACACATGTTAAATACCTAGAAAGATGCTGCTAAAACACTGGCGACCTACAGGGCACATGGGTGGTGTAGTTGGTTGGGGGTCCAATTCTTGCTTTTGGTTCAGATCACAATCTCAGGGTTGTGAGATCAAGCCCCACATCAAACTTCTCGCTGAGCACAGAGTCTACATGAGATTCTCTCTCTCCCTCTGTCCCTCCCACTTCTGCTAGCACTCTTTCACTCTTTCTCTCCAAAATAAATAAACAAATCTTTAAAACATTGGTGACCTAAGTTGAGACATATACCACCAAAAATATAATAATACATTAAATTTATATATTAATTCATTAAACTTCAAAAACAATAAGGTGACTTTCAATAAAAGGACAGATCAAATAAAACCCAAAACTATTCACAAAGAGTAAAAACTAGGGGCATCTGCATGGCTCAGTCAGTTAAGCAAATCAGGTTGTGATCCTGCGATCTTGGGATAAAGCCCTGCATCTGGCTCCCTGCTCAGTGGGGAGTCTGTCCCTCTCCCTTTCCCCCTGCCCCTCTCCCTGCTTGTACGCTCTCTTATTCTCTCTCAAATAAACAAACAAAATCTTTAAAAAAGAGTAAAAACTAAATTATAAATGAAAAAGATACTATAAAGAATATATTATGTACATACACACATATATGAAACACACATATATGAAAACAAATTATAGGTAAATATATTATGTACATATACAGAGATACATATGAAAACAAATTATAGGTAATATTATTTTCTTTTTTTTTTAAGATTTTATTCACTTATTTGACAGAGAGATCACAAGTAGGCAGAGAGGCAGGCAGAGAGAGAGGAGGAAGCAGGCTCCCTGACAAGCAGATCATGACCTGAGCCAAAGGCAGAGGCTTAACCCACTGAGCCACCCAGGCACCCCAGTAACATTATTTTCTCTAACAGACTTCAAATCTCAACTTAAATACCTCCAGAGGCCCTACCTGGTATCAGTGACCCAACCAACACTCAGTCACTAACTTTATAATATTCTTCTCAATTTATAAACACACAGTTGTTTAGTTTGCCTGCTTTATTATCTATCTCCGTGCAATCCTATACTACTATACTGAAAGCCTTACGAGGGCAAGGTTCATAGCTATTTTACTCATTTTGTACCTAGTGACTAATATGCATAACACAGCGTTTGCACACAGAAAGTACACAATATGTATTTAACTAAATTAAAAAACAAACAGTAAGTAAACAAATTGTAAAGCTATCAATCAAAATGATCTACTCTTCTCTAACCAAGGCTAGATATTATCTAAGTACTTAATAAATTTCTGTTGAACAAATGCATAGATGAACTTATAAATTATTCACTTGCCTAACTGTCCATATTTCCATATTTCTATCAGTAAATAATTACAGCAATTATTGAAATAATTCTTAAAGTCCTCTTTGTATATTGAATCAGTCAAACAATAACAATTACATTTTTAGGACTTTTTTCCGAATCTCAACCTCCTTGTCCACAGTAGGATCTTCAAAGAGTTGTACCCTGAAGTTGCTCTTTCTAAGTGGAGTGCCACATTCAGGACAGTTTCCAGCTCCTCTCATAAACAGTAAATCCACACAACTTTCACATCTGTAAGGAGAAAATACAAGGTAACCTTTAAGCCAATACTCAAATCCAGAACAATTTTGTATATACTTTACCATTTTTGTTGTTTTGGTGGTTTTTTGTTTGGGTGTGTTTTTCTAGCAGGGGAGCAGAGACAGGAAAATTAATCATTGCTACATAAAACTCTCACACAAAAAGGAACTTTTAGATAGTATTTATTTACATTTGGAGCTTAGTTTTTAAATCCAGGTATCCAAATGATGCCAGTTCCATTTTACAAATTAAACAAATTTGCGAATTAAAACAACTGAGTTGGGGGCTAGGCAGATTCAGAGATAGCAGGATAGGGAAAAGTCAAAGAGGCATGTAAAAGAATGGTCTGTGGTCACCTCCATTCTCAGTCCAGCAACACTCTTAGATCTAGGCAAGAAAGGCCTCTACCAAAGGCCTCCACCAAAGAAAGGTTACACTTTAAAGCCCTCGGAAGACTACAATCACTAAAACAAAGACTTTTTTTTCTCTTTCAGCCTTATAAGGAAGTTGTTTTTTTGTCTTGAGGTTTTTTGGGGTTTTTTTGGGAAAGTACAGTAAGCAACTGAACAAAGAGGAATTGCAAGGGAGAAGTGCTAGCTGAAAGAGGGCTTCTCTACCCCTGCTCCGCCCCAGGCCAAAGAGAAGAAACTGATGGTACCCCAGTATCTATGGATAAAGGGAAAAAATCACCACTGCTCTGCTCTGAGAAATCCTAGAAGGAATGGTCCCTTATGAAAGTTTTAATCAGTAAGAGTTGGCTGCCCCAAATCCACCAGAAGAACTGCATTCCCTCCTTTCTTCTTGGGAAGTACAATTTGGCAAAGAGTATAGAATTTCCTGAAGTCTTAAGTTGGAAAAACAAGGACCTAGAGAGGCTAGCTTCTTATATTGGATTCCTAGGGATCTGACAGGATCAGTTCACACTGTTTTTTTTTTTTTTTAAAGATTTTATTTATTTATTTGACAGAGAGATAGATCCCAAGTAGGCAAAGAGGCAGGCAGAGAGAGAGAGAAAGGGAAGCAGGCTCCCTACTGAGCAGAGAGCCCAATGCGGGGCTCAATCCCAGGACCCGGGATCACGACCTGAGCTGAAGGCAGAGGCTTAACCCATTGAGCCACCCAGGTGCCCCAGTTCACACTGTTTTTGATGGGTCCGCACCACTCAACCATCCTTGCCCTGTCCCAAGATATCCATGCTACTAATCAGACTAAAAAGTAGAAAGCCTGGCTAAAAGAAAATAACAGTTCCTTCAGCCTCTGGGTCTTGAGGTTGCAGCCCTAGGAAGTTAAGTGGACAGCATGGGAACTCAAGACTATGCCAAGGGTGTAGCTTAATTCTTAACTAATATTTAAACATTTTGATATACAGTCCTCTAGTTGTAATCTTGCCCAATTCCACACAAGAGGGCTACAAGAGTCCTAATCACTGTTTTCTTAGCATTGTTTGAATTTTTTGTTAAGATTCTATTTATTCACTCACTCATTCATTCATTCATTCGTTCATGAGAAACAGAGAGAGGCACTGAGGGAGAAGCAGGCTTTCCACAGAGTAGTGAGCCCAACAGGGGACTTGATCCCAGGACCCCAGCCAGGATCATGACCTGAGCCAAAGACAGATGCTTAACCAACTGAGCCACCCAGGTGCCTAAAATTATTTATTTATGTGCTGATTTTCTGTAACCTTTATGAAGATGGAGGATGTATTTACACTGCATGAGAGCAGGAATCTGGCCTATCTGTTCTCTATCCCCAGTGCCTGACAGATAATAAGTACTGAAAAAACTATACATACTTTAAAAATGAATGTAAGAGGTGAAAAGAGAAAATCTAATGAGTAAGGGGACACAAGGAAATAAGAATTTTTAAGGTTGGCTATTAGTAAAATAATAACATTTACCTTTGCATGTTTCTATCTTAACAGTGCCACCAAATATTAGAAAGGGAAAAAAAAAAATCCTAAGAGAACACAGATCACAGTTGTCATTATCAAGATCAACAAAACCCCAGAAAATTCACTTCAGGATTCAGAAGATTGGGAATGGTGCATTTCCCCTAATCTTTGTTGTTAGAGAAAGTGAAATCTAACTATAGAAGTTGAAAATGAGCATACTTTAAAACTACACTGACTAGAAATGCCTGCATGGACCTCTGACTGTTTCAAGTCAGGTCATGATCTCAAGGTCACGGGATTGAGCCCCAGGCTGGGCTGTGCACTGAGCCAGAGTCAGCTTGGGATTCTCTCTCTCCTCTCCCTCTGTTCCTTCCACTCCTGCTGTCTCTTCAAAATAAATAAATAAATCTTTTTAAAAATAAATAAAACTACACTGATTAAAGATATTTATAAGCAGGGAGCCACCAAAAATACTCAAAAATATCAAACCACAAATAGTATTCTATATTTCAAGGTCTTGGAGAGTAGACTCAGTTGATAATTCATTTAACAAGACAATACAGGGGCACCTGGGTGGCTCAGTCAGTTATGCTGAGGTCATGACCTCCGGGTCCTGGGATCAAGCTTCCCCCTCAGCAAGGAGTCTGCTTCTCTCTTCTCTCTCCCTGCTCTCCCCACCACTCATTCTCTCTCTCTCTTTCTCAAATAAATAAATAAAATCTTTTAAAAAAAAATTTTAAAAACAAGGTTATACAGAACACTAAAATATTTCTAAAAGTTATACTCTATATTAGATATATTTGTTTCCACAATCAGTTCTATATCTTTACTTTTTTTTAAATCTACTTTAAATCATAAGGATTTCAACAGTATTTAAGAATTTTTAAAATAATTTATTTTCCTATACAACTTTCTCCCTTTCTGATTTAACTGCTATAAGAACAAATAACTGTTTTCTTGAGCTCAAATATACAAGCACACAGAGAAAAAAACTTAAAGCTCTACTTCATTCCATTCTCTATCTCACTTACCACAACTAACATACTACTTTTAGAGTTTATATGACCAATTTTTCTACGTATTTATAAAATATATATTTATAAAGTACTTACAAAAGAAAAAGTTAATAATTGCTAATTCACTGCATCTGGCAACAGAGCAACCAAAACAGCAGCATATGGAAAATCTCTGGCCTCCAAGAGTGCAAGAAAGTTTTTCATACAAAATCTGATATTTTCCAGAGCACAGGAAAATTTGCTGGAAAAGTCAAAATCCTTAGTCATTACCCACTCTCAAAGATATCATTATGGTTTTCTCTTGTTTTTAAAAAACCAGAATGGTGCCCACCTTCTTCTCATTCTAAACAATGTATTTTTAGATTTTGTTTTCTTATATGAAAATTTAACTGCTTATATTCCTTTGTCAAGATATTTAACTGACTTACTTGCTTTTCTTTCTCAAAACGAATTATTATTTTATGCACAATTTCAATAGCTATTAAAATAGATTAGCTGACTTTAAAAAGGTAAGTAATTATACATTTTGTATTTAGAGACTGTCTCTGAAGTCATGTAGTTTTATCAGGACTTTCCATTCTTCTTTCACTCACTGGCTTCCTGAAACAACTCAGAATAGAAGTCTGTGTCTTGGGGTACTTAGTTTAGAGTCTGCCTTCAGTTCAGGTCATGATCCCAGAGTCCTAGGATAGAGCCCCACATGGGGCTCCTTGCCTTCTCCCTCTGCCAGCCCCCCTAGTCCCACCTCCTCATGTGCATGCACTCTCTCTCAAAAAATAAATTAAATTAAATTGAATTAAATTAAAAGAAGTTTATGGTCTTGAAAGATAAACAAGTAATAACTTCTGTTAAAGAAAAAATTTTCCCTGTAATAAATTATTCCATAAACTCATGTGTACTGAACTCTATAGGGTAGGAGCTACATATTAATTAAGGTAATTTTTTCTCTCAAAATATGCTACCTAAATTTTCTAAGACCGGTAAATAACTTTTTTGTAATCTAAGGTTAAATTGGTATATATCACTTTATACGTAAAAGGGAATTCATAATCCATCTACTCCAAAGCTTAAGGACAAAAACTACTGCAACATAGTGTTTCAAGATACCAAACAAAGAATTCATCCATAAAAATAGAAGGGATGGACTGGAACTGCAAGTGTTAGAACATTATAAAACATTATAAATTTCCCCTCATAGACTTTGGGGAATAAAATTTACTCTCAAAATTAAAAAGAAAGAAATTATGTAAACCCATTTTTTCCCACTGTCTTAGAACTCAAAATTAATAACTATTCGATCTTCTGTTGGATATTACCATTTAGCATGCCAATCTACAACTCAAAAGCAAATAATACAATGCATAAATTCCAATATTATGTTTAAGCCCATATTGAGCCAGAAAAATAGAGCTATATACAGGGAAAAAGGAAAGAGCTAGTAATTTAGTATAGCTGTGCCAAGAAAACATGAGCACCCACCCCCACAGCAAAAAGTGGATTTGTATCCTCCTCACAGACAGCAAGGACCATGGAATACATCTAATTTCCCTTTTGGCCCTCGTGTCCGTAAACTCCTAACCCAAATTTAAATGCTTTCTTGAACAACACTGTATGTATTTTCTAGAAAAAGGATGGAAATGTATGAAGGAAGTTAGAAAGATAACATGTATTAGGGATCTTTATGATTTTCCTTATCCTACAGGTGAGGTCACTGAGCACTACAAAGTCAAATAACTGACTTACAATCATTTAACTAGCAAGAAGTGACCATGGTCTGCTTCACATTCCACATTCTCTCTTTCAATCTTATCCTTACTCAAAACTTTTACAATAACCTAAGTAACAATCCCCAGTGTCTACCTCCAGCCCAAATATCTCTCCTGAGTTTCTATTAGACACTGCCTACTGCACAATTCCTCTTTGATATCCCACGGGTACATTTTTTTATTTAGAAAAAAGTTACCTCGAACTCAATATATCCAAAACCAGTATCTTCCACACTATTAAGGATACAAAGAAAATAACACAAACTTTGTGCATAAGGGTTCATAATATAGTGATCAAAATAGAAAGAAAAAATAAAACTCTATAATAAAGATATACTCTGAATACTATCATAAGCTCTCAGCCAATAAGCAATAGCTCAACAAATTATACTGCATACTCTCGGTCAGCAAGCATTAACACATCACACTCCAAATGCTCCAAGCCAATGAATGTTCCAAATGCACTATCCTGAGTGGAGTATATTTCCTAAAATATGTGGACTTTACTCTTTTGAACCCATTCTTGTTGCCACTGATGAACAGTTTTGACCTAGAATAGCCAAAAAGTGTGTGGAGGTTATAGTGTTGGATGCTGAGATCCAAGTTTTGCAGAGACTCAATGCCCCTTCAAATCTGTTGACGAAACAGAGTGAAGGTCAGTTAGAAATTAAAAGGAAAGTCCTCTAGCTAACTTTATGAAGGGCCTCAGAAATAAAACTGTACACTGGGAAACCTGATAAACAATTATATGAATAGTAAAGGAACACAACATGACCACCAGGAACATTCAGAGTTTTCAAGAATTTAAAGAAAACAAACTGCTAGTATACCAAGCCAGGAAGTATCTTTATAGGGACCATGACTATAAGTCTACCTTGGGAAAGCTAAGGGCAAATTCGGTTAGTACTACGAATATCCAGAAAAGCAGGTCCTACACTAAGTAAGATATCCCCTTTACTTTCACAATGATTCAAAGAAACTAAATAAAAATTTACCTAAGTAGGCCAAAGAATATTATCTGAAAAGCTATCAACAGGTTCCTCCATTTTCCAACTATATTTCTATGGGAGGCCGTATCACCTCCATGTATTTCAACAGAAATAACATGTAACAATATAGATCACTGCAGAAGCAAATATCACAATCTAGCTGTTTTCTCTTAACCTTAAACAAAGGAATTTGCAAAAATGTAAAAAATGCTATCCCTAACTAAACTGTGAGAAGGTAGCCAATTCTAGCCATCCAGTACACCTAACTAGGAGGAAGAAAAAACCACTTTCAGACACTTGTGAACTGCACAGTCCAGAAGGATAGGCTCACTAAAATCCTGAAATCCAATCACAAGAATATAGACCACTGCCCTCCCCACAATACCTCACCATAACATTACTAAAAGCCTACTTAGAAAAATTCCTTTTACACTATACATCACATCTAGCTATCAAGAAAAACTTAAAAGCCATACCAAAAGGCGAAAAAACACAATTGGAAGACACAGCAAATTCAGAACAGACATGACAGGGATGTTAGAATTATCAAACTAGAAACATAAAGGAACTATAACTAATATGTTAAGGGTTCTAACAAATGAAGTAGACAAGATGCAAGAACAGGTGAGCAATGTAAACAGGGATGCAGAATGACTTTGATGGCCTTATTAGCAGACTGGACACAGATGAGGAAATAATCCTTGAGCAAAAAAAATATACAAACAGAATCCTCGAAAACTGAAAACCAGAGAAAAAGACTGAACGAAGAGAATATCCAAGGACTACAGAACTACAAAAAGTGTAAGATATGTGCAACTGGTATACCACAAGGAGAAGAAAGGCAAAGAAATATTTGAAACAACTGAAAATTTCCACTGTATTAACAACAGACACCAAACCATAGATCCAAAAAGCTCAGAGAACACCAAAGAAGACAAATACCAAAAAACAAACAAACAAACAAACAAAAAAACCAAAACAAAAAAACTCTAGGCAGATCATTACCAAATTACAGAAAATTAGAGATAAAGAAAAAAATGATGAAAGAGGAGGGGAAAACACCTCACTTATAAAAGAACAAAGATAAGAATTACATTCAACTTGGGCGCCTGGGTGGCTCCATGAGTTAAAGGCTCTGCCTTCGGCTCAGGTCATGATCCCAGGGTCCTGGGATCGAACCCTGCACCAAGCTCTCTGCTCAGCAGGGAGCTTGCTTCCTCCTCTCTCTCTTTGCCTGCCTCTCTGCTTACTTGTGATCTCTGTCTGCCAAATAAATAAAATCTTAAAATCTTCTTTCTTTAGAGAAAGAAAAATAATGGGCCAGAAACTCAGATCTATATAAGTAAAAGAAGAACACTCAAAAAGAAATAAATCAAGGTAAAATAGTAACTTCATTATTCTTAATCTAACAAATAATATTTAGTTCAAAACAAAAACAGCAGCAACGTATTTAATTATGTAAGCTTACATATATACATTATGTGCATACACATATATATGTGTCAATGTATGATTATATATAAGTGTAATGAACAATAGCAATAATCTAAAGAAAATGGTATTATTTTGTTATTACAAGACTCTCACACTACTGTCCAGTAGTATAGTGTTATGTGAAAGCAGATTTGGATTAGCTATAAATGTATTATTGCAAACTCTAGGGCAGCTACTATCAAAAGTTTAAAAAAAAGAAAGTAAAACGGATATGCTAAGGAAGAGAAAATGGAATCACATAAAATACTCATTCAGAACCACAATAGGCAGAGGCTGGGAAGATGGTGGAGTAAGAGGACCCTAAGGTCACCTCTTCCCATGAATACAACTAAGTTACACTCATATCAACATAAATAATCCAGAAAACAACCCTAAGACTGGCAGAACAAACTCCACAACTAAAGGTAGAGAAGAGGCCACCGCAAAGAGGATAGGAAGGACAGAGACAAGATGGGGAGCCAAAATGACTGCTGACATCTGGGGTTGGAAGGCGCTGCCCACAGAAAGAAAAGTGAGAAACAGACTGTCACATCAGGGAACCTGCACCAGGAAGACAAAGTCCCATAATATTTGGTTTTGAAAACAACAGGAGCCAGCTTTCATATGTCCTTTTCTATTTTTATTTATTTCTTTTAGTAGTCTGTATACCCAACATGGGCCTCAAACTCAAGACCCCAAGATCAGGAGTCTCAGTTCTTCCAACTGAGCCAGCCAGGTGCCCCAACTGAGTTCTTAAAACCACAGGGACCTAAAACCTGAAATTTCAAAAATCAGCAAGCTTGGTTCTGGGACAGACCAGAGGGAACAGCAAATTGAGTTGCCACCCTGAAAAAGACAGCACAACAAAGAGCTCATGGAGATACGGTGTAGAATCAGCAGTTTGAAAAATGGGTGGCATGGGGGTGCCTGGGTGGCTCAGTGGGTTAAGCCTCTGCCTTCGACTCAGGTCATGATCTCAGGGTCCTGGGATCGAGCCCCGCATCGGGCTCTCTGCTCATCGGGGAGCCTGCTTCCCCCTCTCTGTCTGCCTGCCTCTCTGACTACTTGTGATCTCTGTCAAATAAATAAAATCTTAAAAAAAAAAAAATGGGTGGCATACAGGAGGGAGAGCTATTTACTCATCTCAGAGGTATCCTGGAGAGGTAGGGATCACAGGAAGACCCCAGCCAGGAACAAAGGAGCTATCAAGCACCTTTTCCCTCCGCTGCCCCTAAGCATAAACACACAACCACCTACAGGAACAAGTGGGCCAACACTCACTACTTTCATGCTCCTTGGTACTTACCCCCAAAGGAGGTAGAAACTTATGTCTACACAAAAAATTGCACATGGTGTTATTACCAGCTTTATTCATAATTGCCAAAACCTGGAAGCTACCCAGATGTCCTTCAGTAGCTGAATGGATACATAAACTGTAGTATATCCAGATGATAAAATATTATTCAGTACTAGAAAGAAAAGAGCTATCAAACCATGAAAAGACTTAAATGCATGTTACTAACTGAAAAAAGTCAATCTGAAAAGCCTACCCAGTATATGATTCCACCTGTATGACATTCTAAAATAAGCAAAATTCAAGACAATAAGATCAGGGATTGTGGCTGGCAGCGAGGAGAAAGGGGAACAGAAGATTTTTACAGCAGTAAAAATACTCTATATGGTATTATAGTGATGGATATATGTCATTATACTTTTGTCCAAACCCAAAGAATGTACAACAGTAAGAGTGAATCCTAGTGCTCAATTCAGCAGCACATCTACTAAAACTGGAAAGATAGAGAGAAGATTAGCATGGCCCCTATGCAACAATGACACACAAATTCTTGAAGCAATCCATATTTAAAAAAAAAAAAGAGTGAATCCTAAAGTAAACTATGGACTCTGGATGATAATGACGTATCAATGTAGGTGCATCCTTGGTTAAAAAAAAAAAAGGTAAAATTTCTGATAAATGATGTTGATAATGGGTATATGAGAAATCTCTGTACTGCCTTCTCAATTCTTGTTGTAAATGTAAAACTGCTCTAAAAAATTAAGTCTATAAAGCAATGATAATGTTAACATTTTTGTTTCTGAAAAGCAAAGTACACCAATGTTTGTTCAACATTTACTAACATTTTCAAGTAATCATTTTAAATATCCAATAAACACTAAAGAAACTCAATTAATAAAATAACAGACAAACTTGAGACCTATTCCTCAGATTGCTTTGAAACCCATATCATATTTTAAATTTCTAAGAGATTTTTACTTTTTGGATAGTAGAGACAGTTATTTTTAATTTCACTAATAAAGAGAAAACTTAAGCCTTTAAAAACCAAATGGCCACCCAATAATCAACTTAATGAAATGAGTTATTATATATAAAAGAACTTAAACCAGTGTCTGGCACATAGTAAATACTCAATTGTTAGCTGTATCTCTACATTTATCAAGTCCTTTCCATCTGACCAAATAATTCCTAAACTGTGCAGACACAATAATATTTTCCACTTACCTTTTTTTTGATGGAGACAGAGAAAGTGCATGCACATGTGCATGTTAGCAGTGGAGAGGCAGGCACAGAGAGAGCGGGAGAAAGAATCTCAGCAGGCTCTATGCCCAGCACAGAGCCCAATGAAAGTCTCAATCTCACAACCCTGAGATCATGACCTGAGCTGAAATCAAGAGTCACTTAACCAACCCAGGCACCCCTCAACTTATCATTTAAATTTCCAGCAATTTTCAACATCCTGAATTCTCATATTTTTATAAAATTGGTACATATTTCTTCCATTTTCACTGACACCAAGAGCATATTCTATGACAAGGATTTATGGGGAAAGTATTTCTCAAAAACCGTTAAAAGTAAAATTAAAACAATTACCTCTAAAATAAATTTTTTTCTTTTCTTTAAATTTTTTCTTTTTTATTAATTTTTTAATTTTTTTATTAACATATAATGTATTATTAGCCCCAGGGGTACAGGTCTGTGAATCGCCAGGTTTACGCACTTCACAGCATTCACCATAGCACATACCCTCCCCAATGTCTATAACTCCACCCCCCTCTCCCAACCTCCTTACCCCCAGCAACCCTCAGTTTGTTTTGTGAGATTAAGAGTCTCTTATGGGGGCGCCTGGGTGGCTCAGTGGGTGGCTCAGTGGGTTAAGCCACTGCCTTCGGCTCAGGTCATGATCTCAAGGTCCTAGGATGGAGTCCCACATTGGGCTCTCTGCTCAGCAGGGAGCCTGCTTCCTCCTCTCTCTCTGCCTGCCTCTCTGCCTACTTGTGATCTCTGTCAAATAAATAAATAAAATCTTTAAAAAAAAAAAAAGAGTCTCTTATGGTTTGTCTGAAAAAAAAATTTTTAATATTGAATACAAATAAGCATTACTTTTAACAAGTATTCTTGAGTTTTTAGGAGAGGGTAAGTTATCTAACTCCATTAATAAAAGCTACCTTAGTGATTTGTCCAATTATTCAAATATATGTAGTCAACAGAATTTAAGACTTTTTTTTGTTTTCATAAAGGGCCTAAACTAAGGATGGAAATATCTAAGTAGTTAGAACTCAGTATGAAGAAGAAAACCTCAGTAAGGTTATAGCGAATGCCTGTGTTTACATTATCAAAACTTTGAAGATTTGTTTCTTTCAAAGATACCACAGCTAGGCAAAAAACAAAACAAAACAAACAAAAAAACCCACTGTTTATTTTCAAGAATTTAAGATAAAACCACCTATTTCGGGGCACCTGGGTGGCTCAGTGGGTTAAAGCCTCTGCCTTCGGGTCGGGTCAAAATCCCAGTGTCCTGGGATTGAGCCCCGCATCGGGTTGTCTGCTCCGCAGAAAGCCTGCTTCCTCCTCTCTCTCTCTCTGCCTGCCTCTCTGCCTACTTGTGATCTCTGTCAAATAAATAAATAAAATCTTTAAAAAAAAAAAAACCACCTATTTCTTCACACTTGCTCATTGCTGTTTTGAAATTAATTCCAAAGATAATCTATATGTTAACAATGCCCCTTTTATCTTCAAATATGAAGTATTATTTTTATAACAAAATACAAAATAGCTTTCTGAAACGTTCTTAAGGTGAAGCAAAATTCACTACTCATTCTACATAAAACACCAGTGAGTAATATGCTATCTTATGCAATATTCTTAACCTATTACAACTAATTATACAGATAAAAAAATTATAAATTTTACAAATTGTAATGGTACATTTACAAAGTATGTAACTGAAATATTTGTAAAAAATTTACAACCTTAAAAATATTATTTCATTATTTTAAAAATCAAAGTTATATCCAAATGCAAAAGAATGAAATTGGACTGCTACCTCACATTATCTAGAAAAATTAACTAAAAAGGACCAATGAGGGGCGCCTGGGTGGCTCAGTGGGTTAAGCCGCTGCCTTCGGCTCAGGTCATGATCTCAGGGTCCTGGGATCGAGTCCTGCATCGGGCTCTCTGCTCAGCAGGGAGCCTGCTTCCTCCTCTCTCTCTCTGCCTGCCTCTCTGCCTACTTGTAATCCTCTCTGTCAAATAAATAAATAAAATCTTTTAAATAAATAAAAATAAAAAGGACCAATGACCTAAATATAACAAACTCTTGGAAGAAAAATTCTAAGAAGAAAATCTAGAAAAAAGTCTTCCTGACTGTGGATTTGGCAATAGATTCTTAGATACGACACCCAATGCACGAACAACAAAAGGAAAAAATAAGATATACTAGACTTCATTAAAATTTAAAAATTTAGGGGAGGCTGGGTAGCTCAGTAGGTTAAAGCCTCTGCCTTCAGCTCAGGTCATGATCTCAGGGTCATGGGATCCAGCCCTGCGTCGGGCTCTCTGCTCAGTGAAGAGCCTGCTTCCTCCTCTCTCTCTACCTGCCTCTCTGCATACTTGTGATCTGTCTGTCAAATAAATATATTTTTTTTAATCTCTTTAAAAATTTTTTAAAATTTAGTGCATCAAAGAAATTATCAAAAAAGTGAAAAGGCAACCTACAGAATGGGAAAAATATCTGCTTATCATATAGTTGCTAAGTGTCTAATATTCAGAACATATAAAGAACTATTACAGCTCAACAACACAATTAAAAAATGGACAAAGATGTGAACAATATTTCTCCAAAACAGATATATACAACGAATGCCCAACAAAAACATGAAAAAATGCTGAACATCATCAGACATCAGGGAAATGCAAATTAAAATGACAGTGCAATGTCACTTCATATCCACTAGGATGGCTATTCAAAAATAAGAGAGAAAGGAAGAAAAAAAAAAGAAAATAACAATAACAATAACAAGCATTGCTGAGGACATGGAGAAACTGGAACCCTCATAAATGGCTGGTAGGAACGAAAAATTGTTCAGATGCCATGGAAAACATTTTGATGGTTCCTCAAAAAGTTTAATATAGAATTACCATATGTCCTAGCAATTCCACTCCTAGGTATATATTCAGAAGGACTAAAAATAAGTACTCAAACAAATGCATACAGAAATATGTTTGTGGCAGCACTACTGACAAAGGAGGACAGAAGCCAGATGTCCATCAACATATGAACAGAGAAACAAATTGTGGTATACACATACAATGGAACTATCCAACCATAAAAAAGAATGAAGTACTGATAAATGCTACAACTTGGATGAACCTTGAAACCATTGTGCCACATGAAAAGAGGCAGACACAAAAGGTTGCCTATTATATGATCCCATTTACATAAAGTATCCAGAATAGGTAAGTCCATAGAGACAAAAAACAGATTATTGGTTACCAGATACTGGGAATGAGGGGAAAATGGGGAGTAATTGCTTTATGGGTACAGGGTTTTCTTTTACAGTGATGAAAACGTTTCAGAAGTAGACAGAGGTGGTGGTTGCACAACTTTTTAAATGTACAAAATGCCACTGAACTGCTCACTTTAGAATGTTTAATGTTACACAATATGAATTTCACATCAATTAAAAAAACTTAGAAATTAAAGTTATATATTCTTAGTATAAGGTCAAGTTTATGTATTCATTTATCATTTTCAACAAAGAATGAAAAACCTGGACTCTTACACTAACATTAGCTTGCTGCAGGAATGGGGGGAGAAGGGTATCTTTTGTTTGCCTCTCCAGTTAACAAGGCACATCTTCTCCTATTATAAACTAATAAAATTATGAATTTCCCAGTCACACAATGTGAATGAGTTTGACCTCACTCCTAAATCAAGAGGTGATCACTGACTGGCTTAATCCAAGCAGTGAATGGGCTCCTCTTTAACAGCATGGTTGATTGAAGATAAGCAAGCAACCCAATATGCCCCTATGAGATATGACGACAGAAAAAAAGCAGGGAAAAAAACTTCCCCATCATTCCTTTTTTCTTTTTAATTTTAATTCCAGTAAAGTTAATATATAATGTTATATTAGTTTCAGGGGTACAATATAGTGATTAAACAATTCTATATATTACCCAGTGCTCATCAAGGTAAGTATACTTTTTTTTTAATAAACATATATTTTTATCCCCAGGGGTACAGGTCTGTGAATCGCCAGGTTTACACACTTCACAGCACTCACCATAGCACATACCCTCCCCAATGTCCATAACCCCACCACCATTTCTCCCAAAACCCCCTCCCCCCAGTCACTTACGGTTTGCCTCCCTCCCAATCCCATCTTGTTTCATTTATTCTTCTCCTACCCCCTTAACCCCCCATGTTGCATCTTCACTTCCTCATATTAGGGAGATCATATGATAGTTGTCTTTCTCCGCTTGAAGGTAAGTGTACACTTAATCCCCTTCACTTACTTCACCTTCGCCTATCCACCTCCTCTCTGGTAACCATCTGTTTGTTCTCTATAATTAAGAGTCTGCTTTTTTGTTTCTCTCTCTTTCCTTTGTTCATTTGTTTTGGTTCTTAAATTCCTCATATAACTGAAATCATATAGTATTTGTCTTTCTCTGACTAACTTTGCTTAGCATTATACTCTCCTGCCCTATCCATGTTGTTGCAAATGCCAAGATTCATTCCGTTTTATGTCTGAGTAACATTCATGTGTGCGTGTGCTGGCGGCTTCTTCTTTATCCATTCATCTATCCATGGGCACTTGGGCTGCTTCCACAAATTGGCTATTGTAAATAATACTGTAATAAACACAGGGGTGCATGTATCCTTTTTTTTTTTTTTTTTTAAGATTTTTTGATTTATTTCTTTGACAGAGACAGATCACAAGTAGGCAGAGAGGCAGGCAGAGAGAGGGGGGGAAGCAGGCTCCCTGTAGAGCAGAGAGCCCGATGCAGGGCTCGATCCCAAGACCCTGAGATCATGACCTAAGCCGAAGGCAGAGGCTTTAACCCACTGAGCCACCCAGGTGCCCTGCGTGTATCCTTTGAAATTAGTACTTTCTTATTCTTTGGGATCCTGCCATTCCCTCTAAACCTATAATAAAAAGCAACTATTTTGTTTATCTAGATGCAAACTTAGAAAGACGGCACTGTGAAGAGAAAACAGAAGCCAAGATATAGAATGAAGACAAAATAATAGTTACATTATTGAGCTGGATCACGCCTTATCTACAGCTGTACTTTTCAGTAATAGGTCAATAAATTTTTAAGATAGTCTGAGTGAGTTTCCTATTATTTACAAACAAAAGCATCTAAAATTATATACTACCTAAATGACATTTCAAAAACAAACTGTCTTCAATTACCTTACCCACAAAAGCAATAATCTCTAAATTAACTCTCTCCCAAAAATGTTATTCAAATGAGAGACATATGTGAAAGCACTGTGAAAACTACCTACATGCCCTAAGATCAAGTCACTTACGTTTTCTTATTCTAGAATGCATTTCCTTAAATGATATATCCAGCATTTACCACATAAAAGTTAGTTTTCTTAAAAAGGTAATTCCTTTACTCTAGAATCTATTTCTTTAAAAAGGTAAAGCTATGACTAGCCACATAAAAGTCACTTATCAAAGACACAACGATATAATTAGATCTGCACTGGCAATCAGAAAACCTAGGTTGCCATTCCAGCTCTGTCTCTTATACAGGGAATTTTGAGAAAGTCAAATATGCATTTATAAAATATTAAAGGTTTCTTCCAAGTTCGATAATTCTAGATACCTTGAGTTGTTACAAAGGTTGTTAATTTTTCTTTTTCCAAATAGGAATACATACATTTTCTTTCAGTGTAACTGATGATTATGGGTAACTTTTCCCTACCACCTATAATTACAAACTTTATATATGGTACAGACTTTTCCTTAAAATTTTAATTCCATCAAGTATAACCTACGATATTGTATTATAGGGATGTGATATATAAGGTTCTGTGATAGAGGAAAAAGATATTTCGTTAAGAACTTTTTTTTTTTAAGAACTTTGTTTTTTGGGGTGCCTGGGTGGCTCAGTAATTAAGCGTCTGCCCTCAGCTCAGGTCAGGATCCCAGGTCCTAGACAGAGTCCGTGTCAGGCTCCCTGCTCAGCGGGAAGCCTGATTGTCCCTTTCATACTCCTGCCTCCCTCTCTCCCTATCAAATAAATAAATAAAATCTTTAAAAAAAAAAAAAAAAACTATGTTTCTTAGTCTTAAATTTCTCATACTAAAAATAGAAGCATAGCTATGCTTATAATACATTCTTTTCCATTTGTACCAACATAACAATATGTAACTTATTAAAACAAAGTATAAGAATATGATACTACTTTGAATTGCATACAACTTTTCTTCCAGAAAGCTTAAAAGTCTATACAAAGACCATGATTCAAAAATAAAGGCTAAACTAGATTTTCCCATTTCTATAGATGGTAAACAAATGACTTGTCAAAGGTTATAATTTTAGGCACCTGGGTGCCCCTTGAGTTTGACTCAGGTCATGATCTCAGTGTCTTGGGATCCAGCCCTGTGTCAGGCTCCTCAGTCAGTGCAGTGCACTTGAGGATTCTTTCCCTCTCCCTCTACCCTTCAGCCCTCTCACTCACTCAGTGGCTCATGAACCTCTCTCACTCTCTCTCCCAAATAAATAAATAGATCTTTTTTCAAAAGGTCATAATTTAAGAGCAGGCCAGAAATATGTCTCACCTAATTCCTAAGCTTATCTTTCTACCAATGAAATGCTCCAGATCTAGCTAAGCCCCACCACGCCCAAACCAGGATATCTCACAATGCTATCAGTGGCACTAGAATATACAAACCATCAGATACTACTTAACATGAAAACTCTTAGATCAATTTGACAATGAATTACAAGGTTTATGTTACTCTATGCCAAGTCTAAGGGTCAAACTGAATTCACTACCAGACCCTTATCTAAAAACATGTACTGGGCAGTTACTATACACAGTGGTTCTACCTAAAACATAAAGTCACAATATAAAGAAGTATAAGATTTGATCACTATCTTCAGGTATATATTAAGTAGTAAGGCAAGAGGACACGCCCATAATACAATCGTACAAATTTGTGTCTAAGTGTAAAAATAATAGATTCACTCCTTGAACAATTAATTATTGTGCAACTGAGAAGGAAGGCACGGTTAAGTACACAGATTCCAGGAGCTATTCTGCCTCCTTTTCTTTAGTCATTTGCTAGGCCTGCAACCCTAGACAAATTATTAACCCTCACTGTGCCTCAATTTCCTTGTGAAAAAGAAAAATAATACCTTCCAGGGACTGGGATTGATGGGGAGGGGGATGGATGATCCAGACTCACAGAGCTAGTACGATTTATACCCATTAATGCAGATAAAAATGTTAGAACTATACCAGGCATAGTACACTCTCAATATATATTAGCTATTAAAATAGTATTTAATGCAAGGAATGACCTATAAGGACCAAAAGCCAGTATCACAGTTTACCAAGGGGAAAGGACTCAGGAAACAGGCTGAAAAGACACGGGAATTGAAAAATCTGATGACTTTTAAGTACAAAAGAAGGATGACATTCCAGGCAGAAACCACAGCAAAAACAAAAGTATCAATACTCACAAATTAAACACAGATCAATAAAGAGAACACTTTAAGGGGACAAAAAAGAGAGTTCATGTAAGCATGCAAGGCAGGCTCTTACCCTTTCCCACCAAAGTACTCTCAAATGGCAGAGAAAAATGTATATCCCGGAAGACTGGAGACAAGAGTCTCAAATGGTCTCCCACTAAGTCAACATTTCTTCAAATTACATATTTTATCTTAAGAATTTAGAAATGTTCAATTTGTCTCCATAATATAATCCTATTTATTTTCATTGAAAAAAAAAAACTTAAATGATTACTAGTAATTCAATTACTCAAAAATTTTTTCATATTCTTTAGGTAAAATTGATTTCCCAAAAAGATGTCTATAGATTCATGTGCCAACAATATACCAACACACTTCAAGAATCAAATATACTTTGGTTAAAGAAACAGAGAAGAGAGGATGCCGTCCCCCCTCCCCCCAAAAAATTCCATGTATACCAAGGAATCTGCATAGGAAAGAATAGTATTACAAATCAATGTAGAAAGGAATGAGGACTCAATAAATTGTTGGGACACCACTGACTTGCTAGATGAAAGGGGTGGGGGACTAGATCCCTCTCTCTTACACTGTACACAGAAAGAAATTCTGTATGAATAAATAATCTAAACATGAAAGTGAAAATTCACTTTCAAGAGAATATTATGACATCAGAGCAGAATTCCCTAAAAGTGACTAAAAAACTTTAACATACAAAGGAGACCAATAAATTTCATTTTATCAAAATTGAAAACCAAAATACTACTAAAAGACTCACCAAATCTGAGGAAGTTACTTTTTTCATCACACATTAAAGATAATATTCAGACTATATGAAGAGGTTCCATAAATCAATAACACAAAAAATGCTACAGGAAAATGGATGGATTATATAAACAGGCAAATTATACCATACAAATGCACTTTCTTCTCAGATAAGTTCCCTAGCTGGAAACTGCTCTTTAGGATTCTATTTATTTTATTTCCATGAGAAACTTTCTAGAGAAAGGGACAAATTGCAGCTCCAATGCTGCCATTGATTTCCTGGCCAAAACTGATCTTCATCATCCCACTCTGATTTCCCTTTCCTGAACAACAGCACCTCTGCTGATCAAGATGACCCAGACCCTTACTCTTAAAGGATCTGAACCCCTATTTACTATTCTCTGTTTAAGCTGTGTCTGCTGTGCTTACACATTAACTATAATAATGGAATTGGGAACACCGGAGACACCCTAGTGAATCCCTTGAATGCCATACATATTCTACCCTACCCTCATTATGATGACGATCAGAATCAATTACTCTTGCCAGAATGATACTCCTTTTCTTCCCTGTTGTCCTCTGAACCCAAGGATCCAAAATAACCAGACAACAGGTATGGTATAAAGACTAATGGAGGGGCACTTGGGTGGCTCAGTTAAGCGGTTGCCTTGGGCTCAGATTAAGATCTCAAGGTTGTGAGATCAAGCCCAATGTCAGACTCCACACTCAGGGGAGTCTACTTAAGATTTTCTCTCTCGACTCCACACTCAGGGGAGTCTACTTAAGATTTTCTCTCTCTCCCTCTTCCTCTGCCCTTCCCCCTCTATGTGCTGGTTCACACATGTGCTCTCTCTCTCTCTCAAATAAATACATCTTTAAAAAAAAAAAAAAGATTTGCAGCCAAATATAAATCACTGAAAGTGTCTCGGCAGAATGAGAATAAAGCAGAAAATGGGCTGAAAAATAAATAAGGACCTTATAAACACATCAAAACAGACCCAGTACCAACAGTTTACGTTCAGAAAAGACCTTGAGGCCTGTGTGCGATCCTTGGACTACTGCCAAAAAATGAACTCTCAGATTTCTTTGGTATAGTCCCACACCAAGCCCACTAAACTCAGCAGACTAGGCACAACCATCTAACCATTTGTATGGAGAAAGGGAACCTGGGTGGCTCAGTTAGGTGTCTGCCTTCAT
Organism: Mustela nivalis; assembly: GCF_964662115.1. Taxonomy (NCBI): domain Eukaryota; kingdom Metazoa; phylum Chordata; class Mammalia; order Carnivora; family Mustelidae; genus Mustela; species Mustela nivalis. Next base: position 39,481,009 of record NC_139025.1, read on the forward strand.
CTCAGGTCATGATCCTGGGGTCCTGAGATCGAGCCCTGCACCTGGCTCCCTGCTCAGCAAGGAATCTGCTTCTCCCCTTCCTTCTGCCACTCCCCCTACTTGTGCTCACTTTCTCAAATAAAATCATTTAAAAATAAATAAATAAATAATAAAAGTATACAGAAAACACATTACATTAAATCAAATATTTTCATTTGGACCATCTGGACTCCACCAAAAAAAAGCACATAAACAAAAAGTATCTCTAACCAACTGGCATACCTATCACCAAAAACATAATCTTGTATGCATTAGTGTCAGAATGGGATTATATAGAGAATGAACACATATCTTACCTAAAAAGCTAATTCCCAAAGCTAAATAAGTGCACACACACTTACTCAATTACCCAAATTAATTTTTTTTAAACACTACGCAATCCCTTAAACTATCTCAAATGCAGTATACCTTTTTTTCCTGTCATGATCACACTCACTCTATTCTCATGTCCTCCACAGAATGGTGAATAAGATCCACAGTAATCCCAATATGTATTCATATTGTCCACACACTTCAACCAGTGCCATACTAGTTGTGAATCCCACCATCTTGACCCTCACTTATGGACTCCCCTAACAGTATCAACTCTTCTTTCTCCCAAATATAGTTTTCTATATCTGGCTTATGATCTTCCTGTTAACCACCATTCCTATCATCATTTTTGGCAACTTGAACATCCTCATAAATGAGCCAGCCATTATTCTAGGCACCTAATTCCTTGACTTCTTTAACCTCAATGACCTCTTGGTCCATCCCACTTATGTCACCCAACCTCATACCTTCAATCCTCAATCTTGTTATTATCAATAGACATATCTCTGAATTCTTTATTTCTAGCATCCACTCTCCCAACACTTCTTCCACTCCTTTCGGATGACTTGTATTAAGTACCATCACTCTATCCTTTGACCCCAAGACTTCCCATCCACTGGCCCTACTACTCTTCCATTCATCACCCCTTCAAGGTTCAAACCTACATAAGTTTACATTCTAGGATCTAGTATTATAACCAATCCTTTGCAAATACACTGAACTCACGTGTCATTCTCTCCACTCTCTGTGATTGAACCCAACTATCCACTAGTCCATGCCTCTAGCTGAGCTTTTGAATTTTGCTGGAGAAAACATCTCATAACCTACAGACTGAATTCACTTTAAAAATTATCATCATCGGGCACTTGGGTGGCTCAGTGGGTTAAAGCCTCTGCCTTCGGCTCAGATCATGATCTCAGGGTCTGGGGATCAAGCCCTGCATCAGGCTCTCTGCTCAGCGGGGAGCCTGCTTCCCCCTCTCTCTCTGCCTGCCTTTCTGCCTACTTGTGAGTCACCACAGATCTCAAATGAGCATTCAACATCACCAGACATTCTTTCCACACTTTCCAAATATATTCATTTTCCCAATCTCTGAGAAAATGATTTCATACTCTCTTCTCTCTTCAGACTTCCAACATTTCTTATTCTCACCTCAATCATAGCTGGTGACCTAGCCTCATACTATATTAATATGGGATGTAATCAGACAAAACTCATCTCATTTCCGAACACCAATTCCATCAATCTGCTTCTTTAACCATATTAACTGTATTCCTTTATATTAAAATGAAAAAAGCATCCCTGCTCTTATCTAGAGCCAACCTCTCCCCTCCACTTGTGCTCTGCATCTCACTTTTTAATCTCTACTCAAATACTTCAGTTCTGCAACTTTCTCTTTTCTCCCTCATTATGACTTTCTTCCTCTCCTGAATCAACCCAACTCTCACTGGCCTCTTTCCCAAAATTTATTCTCTACAGAACAGCCAGAATATTCTCTTTAAATTAGAAATTGGCTCATTTCATTCATTCCCTGTTCATGATCCAATGGCACCTCATGTTAAATAGCATAAAATTCAGTTACAAGAGGCTTGACCCTACATAACATGACCCCTACCTAACTCTTCAGCTTCAAGTCCTATCAATCTACTTTTGTCTTTCTTCTTCCTGCCCTTCCAACATGCCACAATCATTCAAGTTTTAGGACAACTGCACTTGTGTTCTCTATCAAAAACTCTCTTCTTCCCAATCTTCCTATGGTTATCTCCTCTCATTACTCAAGTCTCAAACCAAAAGTCATCTATTCAGAAAGGCTCTTATTGAAAAACTGTCCCTATTCCTAACTAAGGATAAGTCCTCTACTTGTGCCATAAAATAGCCAAAATTCTTGTTAGAAACTGATCTCTCTATCTTAAAAAGATCTTATCCTGACCTTATCTATCAGATATGTCTCTTTACAGACACATTACCTCCAAAACCTGGCAAAGATATAAAAACCAGATTTTCAAACTACTGATAAGAGGGCAGACCATACAACTTCTACAGAGAACTGTTTGGCACTTCCTAGTAAAATAAAACAAGCACATGCCTTATGACCTAATAATTCTAATCAAGGTATATCCTAGAGAAATCCTAACTATGTGCACACAGCAGACATGTACAAAAATGTTATGGAAATATATTTCCTATAGCAAAAATAAATTTGGAAACAACCCATATTTCCATTAACAGAATGGAATAAATAAAATGCTATATAGCATACTCATGCAGTGGAACACTATACAGCACTGGAAATGAGCAAATTACAACAATATATATCAACATGGACGAATCTCAAAATTAGAACTCAAAAACAATGCTAAATAAACAAACTTGAAAAAGAACACATAGATAAACTGCAACCCTGTACATTAATAGTAGGGACATAAAAATGTATAGTCACTATGGAAAGCAGTATGGGGATTCCTCAAAAAATTAAAAATTAACAGATGATCCAGCAATCCCACTTCTGGATATATATATCCAAAAGAACTGAAATCCAAATCTCAAAGAGATAACCAGACTGGCACATTCATTGTAGTATGAGTCACAATAACCAAATACAGAAACAACCTAATGTCTACCAATGATTGAATAGATAAACAAAATGTAGTATATATAAGGGAACTCAGCCTTAAAAACAGGTGAGCCTTGAGGACATTATGTTAAGTGAAATAAGATTGTCACAATATGACAGATTCTATATGACTCCACTTATATAAAGTATCAAAAGTAGTCAAAATCAGAAAGACAGAAAATAGGAAAGTGTCTATAACAGCTGGGGGGTGGGTGAATTAAGAATGCGTGTCAATTAAGAGTTCCAGTTTTGGAAGATGAAAAAACTCTGGAAATCTCCGGTACTCCAAGGTGAACATACTTAACACCACTAAGCTAAACACTTAACAATGAAAAGGTGGCAAACTTAATGTTATTTTTTACCACAAAAAAAAACTTTAAAAAAAATCAAATATATGTAATACATACACTTACATAAAATTCAAAACTAAATAATATACTGCTTAAAGGTCCATAAAATTCAAAACTAAATAATATACTGCTTAGAAATCCAGCAATATGCAGCAAATCTATAAAGAAAAGAAAAAAGGAAGAATGATTAACACAAAATTCAGGGTAGCAAACATCTCTAGGGGAGAAGGAGGAAATATGACAAAGAAAGGACACGGTTAACAGAGGGGAGATAATAGGGGAGATGGATAAAATAGGTGACTGCGATTAAAGAGTACACTCATGATGAACACTGAGTAATGTACAGAATTGCTGAATCATAATACTGTACACTGGAAACTAACATAACACTGTATGTGTTAAAAATAAAAACTTAGCACTCCTGGCTGGCTCATTTCATAGAGCGTTCAACTCTTAAACTCAGAATCTTGAGTTCAACCTCCATATGAGGAATAAGGCTCACTTAGAAAAAAATAATAAAATGGGGCACCTGGGTGGCTCAGTGGGTTAAAGCCTCTCCCTTCCTGGGAGAGAGCCCGGCATCAGGCTCTCTGCTCAGCAGGGAGCCTGCTTTCCCTCTGTCTCTGGCTGCTGCTCTGCCTACTTGTGATCTCTCTCTCTCTGTGTCAAATAAATAAATAAAATCTTAGAAAATAATAATAATAATAAAATAATAAAAAATTAAATACTTAATTAAAATTATTTTTTTAAAAGATTTTATTTATTTATTTGACAGAGAGAGATCACAAGCAGGCAGAGAGAGAAGGAAGCAGGCTCTCCACTGAGCAGAGAGCCCGATGCGGGACTCGATCCCAGGACCCTGGGATCATGACCTGAGCCGAAGGCACAGGCTTAATCCACTGAGCCACCCAGGCGCCCTAAAATTATTTTTTTAATTTTTAAGACTAAATATTAAAAATCTTTTAAAAATAAAATAATTTTTAAAAGGATAAAGTCTTCAAAGTTATCAACAATATCCTACTTCTTTTTTTTTATAATACCCTATTTCTTAATCTAGGTGGTAAGTACCCAGGTGTTACTATTTATTAAGCTAAACATGTTATACACATATTTTTGTATGCAAAAAAGGTTTTTTAATGTAAACTCAACATTAGAGCCTTGGGTACTAGGATAACTTTTTGAAAATGTATGGCATTACCATTGACCCCCATTCTGATAGAGAAGAGAAAGACAAATGGGGTTTGTGGGAAGTAAATTATAGCACGGTGATTTAGAAGCAGATTTGTCACCAATTAGACCTAGATGAATCCAGGCTGAGCCATTTACTAGTTTTGTTACCTTAGGCAAGTTACTTAAAGTTTCTAAGCCTTAATTCCCACATCTATAAAAAGAGGATATTAACAGTACCTACCAATTAGACTTATTACAAAGATTAAATGAGATAATGAATAAAGAGCATTCAGTACTATGCCCAGGACACAGTAAGCATTTCTGTAGGAGTGACAGTAATTTTTAAAAACTTCCTAGCTTATTCTAATCCTTCTCTTGTCCTACCTTCATTTGAAAGACTTTGTTGTTATCCTGAAAGAAAGATTAGAAAAATCCTGTTAAGAGATATAACTCTAAAGCCCACTAAAATTTTTCTTGTGTTTTTATGGATCACATCACTTACAAAGATTTAAAAAAAAAAAAAAGACTTTTTTTTTTTTTAAGTTAACCAAGACTTTTAAAAGCCAACCAAGAAGAAAATTATTAAACATGCAACTCTTCAAAATTACAAATACCATTAAGGACAATCATTCTATTTTTAAGTGGATATATTTTAGAGCTCTTAATAAACAGGTAATAATACTTATATACTCAACCTTAAGCAGGATAAAGTCAGTCATAATTCAAAAACTTAACTGTTCTTGTCTCCAAGATCATTAGAAATGCCAGAAGAGTCTGAGAAATGAATTAACCCTTGGATTTTTTTTTTTTTTTTTGCTTCCCCTAGCCATCTTCATTGTTTTATATATCTTATGCCCCTGAGATTATGCCCCAAAACTGGCCTCAATTTTCTCAAAAGTAAGTGTATCCAAGAAAGTGTATCCAAGAAAGATTCCAAAGGGATGAACTGTAATAAAAACAAATACTGGGCCAGACTAAGTCTGTAAGCTGGCCAGACAGAGTTAAGGTGTATTAGACTCCAGTTTTCTGGGGGAGTAATTTTCATGTACCAGAAACTCACAAAACCTTAAGTCACAAATCCACAAAGCACAAGGGTTTCTTGTACATATTACCATTGAAATGTTCCTCCACTCACCTTCCAGAATGTAGTTTAGGTTTATATTGCATTCCCAATCCAAAAGTGCATTGTTAACACCTCAAAAAGCATATGGAAACCATTTCCCTGACCTGTTCCTATATTAAAAATGTTTACTATAAGAGAAACAGATCTCTGAACCCAAACCTTAACAACTTAAACTTAAACTTAAAACAGAAACTCTCAAACACGATTTACCTACAAACATTAGTTTTCATTACTGAACTGTAATTCCCTACACTCTCTCCATATTATCTCAAAACATTTCCTATTTCTTAAAAACTGCTTATTCTTTTTTGTTTCAAATGTCAACTGTAATATATTTTAAGTTCTCACAAGAATCTACCCAATACATTTGTTTTTAATAATTAAATTATTAGGGCGCCTGGGTGGCTCAGTGGGTTAGACCACTGCCTTCGGCTCAGGTCATGATCTCGGGGTCCTGGGATCGAGTCCCGCATCGGGCTCTCTGCTCAGCAGGGAGCCTGCTTCCCTCTCTCTCTCTGCCTGCCTCTCTGTCTACTTGTGATCACTCTCTGTCAAATAAATAAATAAAATATTTTTCAAAAAAAAATTAAATTATTAAACTAGGTTAATAAACCTCTCAGAAATAAAATCCAAATAGTCATTTAATGAGTGGTATTAAGTACTCAGTAAATTTCTTTGTCCTGTACCTGAAAGTTTTTCAAAAAGATTTTGAAAAGCAAGATGGGTACCCAGAAAGGGGAGGGGGAGAAGTCTGTATTATTTAACACATGGAATTCCTTTACATTAACTGAATCTTCATCTTAGAACATCACTAAAAATAAATACTGGAAAATTAAGGCCCTCATTTAAAAAATTTTTTTCTTTTGTATGTCAAGTTTATATATATATATAAATATATATATAAAATATGGATGGATCATAAAATATATATTATTTCTAAGATTGCAGGTTTAAGTTGTATAGATGCAGAAAAGTATTTACATACTTAAAAGAAAATTAGATCCAACCTCTGCCAAAACCAGTCATATGATGAAGTTTAAAATTTTTTTAACAGCCCAGTATGTCTTAGGTGGGACAGGAGGCAAGATTTTCATGTTCAGTTTAACTGTAAATACCATCCTTCAGCAATAAACTACTCTGGCTATGTCCCCGGTTTCCAAAGTTACCGTAATTTTAAGAAGCTCAATTTTTTTACTCTCAAACTTTTTTTGTCTAGTGTTTGGCTTTCTTGTCTCTAGTTTTCCAGCAATATCTGCCTGGTTAGTTATATTCTAAACTCTGGGCGGCTCAGTCCATTAAGCATCTGTCTTCAGCTCAGGTCATGATCCTGGGGTCCTAGAATCGAACCAGGAGTAGGGCTCCCTACTCAGCAGGAAGCCTGCTTCTTCCTCTCCCTCTGCCTACTGCTCCCCACTTTTATGCACGTACTCTCTCTCTGTGTCAAATTAATAAATAAAATTTTAATTAATTAATTAATTGATTTAAAATATTATAAACTCTGGCCATAAGCTGAATTATCAGTTCTCAATCCCTCATTACCTACACTGCTCTCCTTGATCTCACCCAGACCTCCAATACTTCGATACTTCCTTTTTCTCCTAACATCAGCTAACTCCTGGTTAGACTATATTTCATAACCAACCTAGCTTCCCAAACCCACTATTTCAGCTATTACCACTTGTTAATTTATTGCCTATTTACTGATCTATTTCCCTGACTTGTTCCAGAAAGAAATGCACTGAATCTTCAAAATTCCATTCTTCACCTAATCATCAATATCCTAAATGTGAGAATTATCCTAGACTACTCCTTTTTTTTTTAAGATTTTATTTATTTATTTGAGAGAGAGCAAGAGAACAAGAGAGAACAAGAGAACACAAGCAGCAGGAGTAGCAGAGGGAGAGAAAGAATCAGGCTTCCCACTGAGTCCCTACTCCTGGCTCAATCCCCGGACCCAGGATCATGGCCTGAGCCCAAGGCAGATGCTTAACCAACTGAGCCACCCAGGCACCCCTAGACTACTCCTTCCTACCCTCATAGCCAACAGATCACCAAATCTTTCAATCTACCTCCTAAATCTGTCTTAAATCTTACCTACTTTTTTTTTTTAAGACTTTATTTATTTGGCAGAGAGAGAGAGACAGCAAGAGAGGGAACACAAGCAGGGGGAGTGGAAAAGGAAGAAGCAAGCTCCCTGAAGAGCAAGGAGCCAGATGTAGGGCTCAATCCCAGGACTCTGGGATCATGACCTGACCGGAAAGCAGGCACTCAACCACTGAGCCACCCAGGCGCCCCTCAAATCTTCCCTACTTTCAATTCAACTCTAATGCCTTAGTTAAGGTACTCTTCCCATTCATTAATTCAACATAAAAGAAGAAAGGCTAAAGTATAGGTTCTAAAACCAAATAACCAATTAACTTGTAACTGTTTATAGTAAGCTTTATCTATTTATGAGACTCTGACAGTTAGTAAGCAGTACAATATCAAAAGAGAATGAGGGGCGCCTAGGTGGCTCAGTGGGTTAAAGCCTCTGCCTTCAGCTCAAGTCACAATCCTGGGGTCCTGGGACTAAGCCCCGCATCAGGCTCTCTGCTCGGCAGGGGCCTGCTTCCTCCTCTCTCTGCTTGCTTCTCTGCCTATTTGTGATCTCCGTCTGTCAAATAAATAAATAAAATCTTAAAAAAAAAAAAAAAAGACAATGAGCTTCACTATCTAATAAATAAAAAAGAGAGGCTTCCTTAGCAATTGGTCACTGTTACTGCAGACATAAAATCATAAACAAGAAAAAGGGGGCAGGGACACCTGGGTGGCTCAGTGGATTAAAGCCTCTGCCTTCTGCTCAGGATATGATCCTGGGGTCCTGGGATCGAGCCCCGCATCAGGCTCTCTGCTCAGCAGGGAGCCTGCTTCCTCCTCTCTCTCTGCCTGCCTCTCTGGCTACCTGTGATCTCTGTATGTCAAATAAATATAATCTTTAAAAAAAAAAAAAAAAGAAATGAAAAGAAAAAGGGAAAAATGTACTGACACAAAGAGACCTTCCAGAAAAAGAGTGGTATAATGGTACTGTACAATTTAAGTGTATAAAGCTATAAATCTGATATGTTTATTTTCTATTTTCAAACTTCACATTACTGCAATAAACACCACATACGTATAAACTTTTCACTTTACGTACATACAGTAGTTGAACAGGTAGATCACAACACTACCATAACACTTTAATAACACTATAAAGACAGAATAATTCAGTCAGATTTAACTGCATTAAAAAGTGAACATTAAAAGACAGTACTTTGTATAGCCAACAAAACCAATCATTTTCCATGCTGGGCAATGAGTCAAGAATCTCAAATTGTCACCAGCACCTGCATTAAACATAAACCCAGACAGTAAACAACTGTCATTGAAAGATAAATCCATATGACTATATCTCTGAAGCTTAAGCAAAACTAGTTTACATGAAGCCAAACAGCTTATTAAATGACCATATCTAAAACAGTTCTTTGTTTTGACAATAAGCAATTTAATCATTTTTTCCATCACTGTGGATCTAAAAGGTATGTTAAAATGTTATATTCTGCCAGGTGGATTAATACGGATATATTAAACTATGCTTACACTAACACTGCTTCCTGGTCATTGTAATTCTAAATTACAGATAATGATAGGTTTACAGAAATGATTCTGCTCAATTACTACTCACCATGAATTCTGAGTTTTCACTGCTTGATAACTGACACTAAATAAGAAAGTAGATGATATAACACATTTATAAACTGGAATTTAACCAAATGAAAGTTGAAGTCAGTTAGCATTAAAGTCACTAACTTTATTAAAACACAGTGGAGGAAAGCATACAAAATTCTTTATGGTCATGGAAGATTAGACAAACCATTCCACCACTTTGTACCTTAGTTTATTAATCTATAAGACAGGAACATAAACTAGATACTCTCTAAGATCTCTTCCAACATAACAGTATGATTCTAAGAAATTAAAATATATGCACATTCTAGGAAAGTATAAGCCATTCCTCTTTATTTATTCATTTAAAATGATATGGGCGGGGCGCCTGGGTGGCTCAGTTGGTTGAGCAACTGCCTTCGGCTCAGGTCACTGTCCTGGAGTCCCGGGATCGAGTCCCGCATTGGGCTCCCAGCTCCATGGGGAGTCTGCTTCTCCCTCTGACCTTCTCGCCTCTCATGTTCTCTCTCACTGTCTCTCTCTCAAATAAATAAATAAAATCTTTAAAAATAAAAAAAAATAAAAATAAATAAATAAAATGATATGGGCAGGGGCACCTGGGTGGCTCAGTGGGGTTAAATTTAAAGCCTCTGCCTTAGGCTCAGGTCATGATCTCAAGGTCCTGGGATGGAGCCCAGCATCAGGCTCTTTGCTCTGCAGGAAGCCTGCTTCCTCCTCTCTCTCTCTGCCTACTTGGGATCTCTGTCTGTCAAATAAATAAATAAAAACTTTAAAACAAAGATAGCCTCTCTTTAAAAAAGAAAGAAAGAAAGAAAGAAATTTCATTAGCACTAATGAGAACTGTATAAATCAACTCTTTAGATATTATTTTAACATCACTAACTTATAAATTTAATTGAGAAAGAAGCCAATCTGAAAATTTCAGTGCCAGAAAAGCTTTAAAAGAAAAATCTGCTCTCTCATCCAATAAAAGCAAGAAATTATACTAGACGATTTACAAGTTATTTTTGGCTTTAAGAAGTCTATACATGAGAATAAGCTATCTCTATACAACAGTTGATAAACCAAACTACAAAGTGGGCTAGAAGAAACATGTTTCATTTTCTAATAATGTATAAGAAATATATAATATAATGCCAGTGCTCAATATAAATTTCTAGCCAAATGATAGCCACATTTTTCAGTGAAACATATTAAAAACTCATAGAAAAACCACTTAAAGAAATATAACATAGAACTATTTTACCAGAGAATGTACTAAAATACCTTCTACATTCACTTTCTTGATAATCTATTTGAAACCAACTATAATCCATTACAAAGTATTGGAGTAAAGAACTAAAAATTTTCTCATAAAGGTGAGATTTACCCAGAAAGTACAGTAATCACACCAAATAATTTTACAGGATTATTTCTCCTGAGAATTAAGCATGAGATTTCCAAAAGAAAGAGATTATAGTCTTCAGTTGATGCACTACAAACTTCAAGTCACTGACTCAAATTGAAGCAGCAATTTGCTATGTGAGAAGCAAGAAGCAAGAAGATGATTTACATAAAGGGAAAAACTGAAGAAAACATAGGGGAAAAAAGGAATATACGAATGTTTGAAAAAATGCTACGAAATATAAAGTACCAGAATTGGTATTTATCAACTCACAGATCTAGATGGTTTGATCCCAAAATTAGCCATTGGGCCATTTATTTACATATACTAAAAATACAACTAAAGGTTAAATAACACTTTTAACTAAGCTATTACTTACAAAAAGTAAGATGTAAAAAAGGAAAAGCAACCCATAAAACCTTTACAGTTATATTCAATAACTGAAAAAATTTAATGACCAGGACAAAAGACAGTATCATTCTGTAACCATGAGTATGCTTGCCACATACTCAGTATTTTTTTAATGAAAGCAATGAAACTTTTAAAGGAAAATATAACCCTAAAAAGAAATGTACCCCCAAAAAAGAAAGACAACCTAAATAACATTTCACTGCAACTGTTTGAAATATTTACTAAACATGGACATAAAATAAGCTCTTCGGTACTAGATAGTTTAAGCTCATACCTTAGTGCTAAAATTGGTGAAAAACAAACAACTCGCAAACCTGAAAAAAGGATAACCCCAAACTTTAAAGTAGCAAGTACTTTCTTTTGCTCAATTATTATGGATTCTTAGGTAGATTACAGTTTTCACTTAGAAATCTTTTCAGGGCGCCTGGGTGGCTCAGTGGTTAAGCCGCTGCCTTCGGCTCAGGTCATGATCTCAGGGTCCTGGGATCGAGTCCCGCATCGGGCTCTCTGCTCGGCAGGGAGCCTGCTTCCCTCTCTCTCTCTCTCTGCCTGCCTCTCCGTCTAATTGTGATTTCTCTCTGTCAAATAAATAAATAAATAAAATCTTTTAAAAAAAAAAAAAAAAGAAATCTTTTCAAAGAATTCTTAATTAAGATTACTCTGAAATGTTTTCCTTAGCTAAAATCCAAAATGTATTTTAGTATTGTTATGAGAAGACCAAGTTAATATCAAATGATTGGTAACCTTAAATGACTATCTAAACTTGCCTATTCCTAGAAGCGGGGACATGGATAACCTTTGGTAACAGGGGATCCTTCCCATTCTACTTAACTAAGTTTATGGGCAAGAAAAGAACTTCTAAGTCAACATACTTGGCTTCATGTTCTAAATTACATAAACAGATCACGACACAGGGTCCATGAAGAAAGAAAGAGAGAGAAAGAAAGAGAGGAAGTTAGGAAGGAAGGACAAACTATATATATTGCATATATTTTTCAAAGGAGTCACAGCTCATAAACACCTAGCAAGAAAAAGTACAATAGCCAAAAGTTCAGGAAATTCACTTCTTGCACTCAATATGAGAGAATCTCTGTTTTTTGTCCGCTTTTGGTGAATTGGCTGAAACTGCTGCTGAATGAGAACACCTAGACTGCCATCATGAAAACCAATTAAGGCACCTGGTAAGAACACAAAAGACTGACTCACCTGTGTGGAATCCATTATCCTCTGAAAAAACCCAGGTCTGGTACCAGAGTGCACAATGTACTTTCTACTGGACAAGAGAAGAATGATTTTTCTTTGTCCTGCGTTCCAGCTGCCCAAAGAATAGATCCTATACTAACTGTAATATGACACTTTTATAAAAATAAGAGGTAGATAAAGTGCTTACAAACAATAGATATTTCATACAACCATATTTCTAAATATTCTTTCAGATTTTTATTACTCATTAAGTCAAACAATTTTAAACTATAACTTGACGCAGTGCATTTGCTTTAATTTAAGCACAAACATCAAGAAAAAAATACTTTATTTCTATATTCTTACAATCATATTGGAGACCTGCTACTCAATACAGATATGAAATGCAATAGGTTTAAGTGTAACTACAGTATATTAAAACTAATTTAGGGGCGCCTGGGTGGCTCAGTGGGTTAAGCCTCTGCCTTGGCTCAGGTCATGATCTCAGGGTCCTGGGATCGAGCCCCGCATTGAGCCCCGCATGGAGCCCCGCATCAGGCTCTCTGCTCAGCAGGGAGCCTGCTTCCCCCCTCTCTCTGCCTGCCTCTCTGCCTACCTGTGATCTCTCTCTCTCTTCAAAGAAATAAATAAAATCTTAAAAAAAAAAAAACTAATTTAGCCTTCACGAAATCCTCTGTGGGGGTGGGGGGTTGGGGGGACAGGAGTGGGGGTGGGGGGTGGCGGGAGGAGACAGGCACCTTTATATACTATTGCAGTATAAGAGTACGCTTTATTTAAAAAAAAATTTAGAAAGCTATAAAAATTTCTTATTTCTAAATACTCATCAATAGGCAAAACATCCATGCAAAGAATTAAGTGCTAAAAAGGAGGTTAAGTAGTATTCGCTAATACTCAAGACCTACCACTAATTGAAGAAAGCAAGGTTAAAGCATACTATGATGGCCCTTGTGCAAATTTCAAATTAATATGACCATATGATTTCATTAAGGTATAAATCTCTATTACCTACTTGGAATACATACATTATCTAACTGCACGAAAGTTGTATGCAACTTTAATCTTTCACATTTTAGTTTCATTTATCTTCTCCCTATCCCAACTGGTTCCAATTTTCTATTATTTAAATTAAATCTAACTAGAGGACTTAAAACCACATGAGAGTATATTCCCTTAACAAAACAAAATATCTAAATAAGTAGAAATTGTTCTTCTAAGTAAACAAAAAAAAAATCTTTTAAAATCATAGAATGATTATAAAACCTGTGATCTGAAAGTTATTTAGGGACAGTATGGGCAAGACTTTATGATGCTTGGATATAAGCCATGAGGACAAACTAGATAACTTCCATATTTCTGACTTAGACCCTCTGGTATACTCAGTGTCACTATACTCCTCACGCCCTACCATCTGAATTATGCTGCTCAGATGACTCCAACATTTATCATAACAATTACTGAACTGTATTGTAACATTTTGTTTTATTTGTCTACCTTCCATATATAGCTATGAGACCTCTAGGTAAAGATTACCTCTACTAGGAGTAAATGCTAAAAGAACAGAAAGTTTGAAATAAGCACCAAACTTAGAGCACTACCTGGAAGAGGGAGAAAACAAAACAAAACAAAACAAAAATCCAGTGAATGCATCAACAGCTTCTCCTATTTCATATTCTCTGTTCCTAACTTTTTTCTCAATATATTCTGGGATTAAGGATAGAAAGAGAAGCTCCATGACTCATAACCAAAATTCCTAAGATAACAAGGGTATGAACAAGTATGAAATAAAATCAAACTGCAGTTTATCTCCTATATTTTTCTGACATAATTTAGGAATAACAAAGGTGATATTCTAGGAAATAAAATCTTGCCCTAAAACCCCAAACTCATGGCTGTTGTTTGGGTCAGATGCTTAAGCCCAGCATAAAGCCCAATGTGGGGCTCAAACTCATGACCCTGAGATCACAGGAGCTCCCCTCCCCAGTACAATGCCTTTCAATGTCGTATCTCAACTGACCACTAGAAAATGTCAGTCTAGAGTGTGCATGTGTGTGTAGATAGTAAAGAAAAAAAATGCACAAAAATACTGCAAAATTTGGAACTTCATTTGGATAAAATTTTCCTATTCACTTGAATACAGTCTATAAATTGATATAAATTGGAATTATAATCAAAAAATGAGGAAAGAGCTAAATGAGAGTAAGAAATTAACTGATCAGTGTGAATTTTCACTTTCAAATATTAATTCTTCCATAGATAATAAAAGAAACTACCTTCTAAACCATAGTTTCAAACAGGAAATTTTCATGTTCTTGAAGCTCAATGTTAGAATTATTTCTGCATTAGCAGAAAGCTGCACATCATTTCTTAAAATTTCTGCATTAGCAGAAAGCTTCACATGATTTTTTAAATTTTCTACATTAGCAGAAAGCTACACATGATTTCTTAAAACTGACAGGTAACATAGCCTGATCTCTTAGTGAAATCTGAGAGCAAATCACTGGGGAATTCATAGCTGATGACAACTTAAAATCAAGTTCCAGCCCAGGTCAAACAGTTATACTAATCCTTTATTTTTTTAAAATTTTTTCAGTAAACTCTTTACCAGTTATGAGGCTCAAAATCACAATCCCAAGATCAAGAGTGGCATGCAATTCCAACTAAGCACCTCTTGGAAACAGTTATACTAATGCTTTAAATAAGACAAAACTAAATTGAAGAGAACCCATATAATACTTTTTAAACTGTCTACCTCCAAATACAAAAGAGTACAAGAGATTTCATCCAAAATTTGCAAAGGCATTTACACATTTTAAAAGGGAATTATATGGTATTAAAGTAAACATATCTGTATTTTATAAAACACATTTTTGTATTAATAACTAAAGCCCCCACAAGACTACAGCTTTAGGTCACAGGTGTACAGCCTGAAAGAGAACATGAATGTCCCCTTAGTGAGTTAAATTATATCCTCCCAGTAATACCAAAAATTTGCACTTCCTTTAATTTTACTTTAATTGATTTCTAATTAGAAGAAGCTCCTACTACTGGCATCCAGATCTTTCCATCCTTTAGCTTAACTGTTAAATGATGAGCAATCCATAAGACATTGTAAAATATAAGAATGTAGTATTTAAAGAAATTCCTTGGTGGTCATTTCTGAATATTCAGCCTCTTTAGCAATGGGAAAAATCACTTCTTAATTGATATGCTATAAAAGTTCAGAATTTCATGTATAATAAGGCATATTCCAAAAGTAATGACAAATAATCTGACAGTAAATTTTCCAGACAACTGTAGCACACTCCAAATTATAGAAGTTCTATTTTAAACTTTTTTATGTTACTCTTTCTATAATACATGTCTTCAACAAATGTGTGTGTTGGTTGTGTACTGGCTGAGTACAACTGAAACTCTTCTCAGTGACAAAGACTCCTCATTATAAACAGAGGTTTCCATATTGTCTATACAGAAATCAACAAAAATTAACCTTTTGTGTCATATCCCACTATACAGTCTATCAAATAAAGATCACAATTAATAGTGTATGCTTTCCTAAAAAAGAAAAGTGTAGGGGCACCTGGGTGGCTCAGTGAGTTAAAGCCTCTGCCTTCGGCTCATGTCATGATCCCAGGGTCCTGGGATCAAGCCCCGCATCCGGCTCTCTGCTCAGCGGGGAGCCTGCTTCCTCCTCTCTCTCTGCCTGCCTCCCAGCCTACTTGTGATCTCTGTCTGTCAAATAAATAAATAAAATCTTAAAAAAAAAAAAAAAAGAAGCCTGTATCACCAGCCTTTCCTCTCAATTATGTCTACACTCCAGAGTGAGCATAAAATGAGAGATGTCCACTCAGTTGTTCCTTCACTTGCACTCACTTCCAAATACCTCTATTTTAATAAGACTGTATCTGACTGCATTGAAAGATAAGTCTTGGGGTGCCTGGGTGGCTTAGTTGGTGAAGCAGCTGCCTTCAGATCAGGTCATGATCCCAGGTTCCTGGGATTGAGCCCCACGTTGGTCTCTCTGCTCAGCAGGAGCTTGCTTTTCCCTCTCCCTGCCATTTCCCTTGCTTGCACCGTCTCTCTCTGTCAAATAAATAAATAAAATATTCAAAAAAGAAAAGAAAAGAAAGATAAGTCTTTTCAATACAATGCCAAAGAAGAGTCAAATATTTTATCTGATGTTCAGCAAAAACAGTGATTCATTCCTATGCTGAAAGAAAAACTGGCTGTGCTCAGCTTAGTGAAAAACAGTTTATCCATACTGACAATTTCTGGTTTTACCAAAGGTATTTCTTTTGCTATATATAATTTCTAACTTACACAACTTGAGAATAAAAATTTCATACAAGATTCAACACTACTGGGGGCGCCTGGGTGGCTCAGTGGGTTAAAGCCTCTGCCTTCGGCTCAGGTCATGATCCCAGGGTACTGGGATCGAGCCCCGCATCGGGCTGTCCGCTCTGCGGAGAGCCTGCTTCCTCCTCTCTCTCTCTCTGCCTACTTCTAATCTCTGTCAAATAAATAAATAAAATCTTTAAAAAAAAAAAAAGATTCAACACTACTGTATTTATCGCTTATAAAAATAAACCTATATGGGTGCCTGGGTGGCTCAGTCATTTAATCATCCAACTCAATTTTGGCTCAGGCCTTAATCTCAGGGTTGTGAGTTCAAGGCTGGTGTTGGGCTCCACACTGGGCATGGAATATACAATAAATTAATTAATTAACTAACTAACTAACTAACTGGACTATTTTCACATAGAATTAACTCCTCAAATTGCTATTTTGTGGATTTTTTTTTTTTAAAGATTTTATTTATTTATTTGTCAGAGAGAGAGCGAGCGAGAGCGAGCACAGGCAGACAGAGTGGAAGGCAGAGTCAGAGGGAGAAGCAGGCTCCCTGCGGAGCAAGGAGCCTGATGTGGGACTCGATCCCAGGACGCCGGGATCATGACCTGAGCCGAAGGCAGCTGCTTAACCAACTGAGCCACCCAGGCGTCCCTATTTTGTGGATTTTAATAAAGTTTATTCAAGACCTTAGACAATGATGGGAAGTTTACAAAGTTATCACTAAAAACACTGACTTACTATTAAAAAGTTAAAGATAATAAATTTTTTACCTTTACAATTTAATTACAATAAACAGTATCATTGGTTTCTCCCTAGATTACATCTAAATCAAAGTTGTTTGTATGTCCTTGAATAAGAAATACTTCTCTACCTAATGAAAAACGGCTTGTTTGACACAGGACTCTGGAAATCTATCCCCACTATCATAAAAAGAATCCCTAATAGTATACAAGTTTTGGTAATGTGTCATTTGTTTCAATAAAGGTGAAATAACTGTACTGGCTATCTGTTACTATGTAACAAAATACCCTCAAACCTACAAGCTTAAAATAATAAACATTTATTATCTCATACAGTTTCTGAATGTCAAGAATCCAACAGCAGGTTATTTGTCAAGACATCAGCCAAGGCTGCAGACATCTGAAGACATGACTGAAGCCAGAAAATCTAAGACCGCTTACTACCATGGCAGTTGACAGAAGGCCTCAGTTCTTCACCAAATAAGCCTTTCCATATGGCTGCTTACAACAGAGAAATTGTCCTTCCCAAGAACAAATGATCCATGAGAAAGCTGCAGAGTCTTTTTAAGACCTGCCCTTGGACATGACAAACCATCACTTCTACAGTATTCAATTGGCGACCCAAGCAACTCTGAAGAGTTGGGAAGAAATTCCACAAGGGCATAAAAATCAGGAGGCAAGAATCCTCAGGAGCTCTCTTGGATTTATTACGCTCTAACAATGATGAACATACAGATATATAGTTGGTGTGGTCGTACAAATATCCACAAATTCTTTGATGCTTCTCTTACCTAAAGGTGAAGCCTAATTCCCCTCCACCCTAAATATGAACTATACTTAGGACTCTAACAAAAAGAATGTGATAGAAATGACAGGGTCAGACATCCAAAGCTAGCTTATGATATTGTGGCTTCTGCCTCTTTCTCTTGAAAGCTACTATGTCGGGAGGATACTAAAATCCTTAGGACAAAAAGAACTGAGACCTCTAACCAACAAACTAAAGAAATCAGGACTTCTCATAAAAGTCTCAAAAGTAGGCTTAGAACTGTATCCTCCACAGCTTCATTCGCGCCTTCAGAAGACTACAGCTCATGCCAGAAGTTTGGAAGCTGATCTTTCTCCAGTAGTCTACAGATGATTACAGCACCCAGTCCATACCTTAATCATTGCCTTGTAAGAGATCCTGAGCCAGAATCTCACAGCTAAGCCACTAAAGAACTCCTAACTCACAGAAATTGTGAGAAATCATTTGTGTTTTCACTTACTAAATTTTGAAATAATTTGTTACAAAGAAATAGCTAATATACAATACAACTGGTTTTATGAGGCCATAATAATTTTTTTTTAAGATTTTATTTATTTATTTGACAGAGAGAGACACAGAGAGAGAGGGAACACAAGCAGGGGGAGCAGGAAAGGGAGAAGCAGGCTTCCCGCTGAGTAGGGAGCCCGATATGGGCCTTGATCCCAGGACCCTGGGATCATGACCTGAGCCAAAGGCAGCTGCTTAATGACTGAGCCACCCATGTGCCCAGGCCACAGTAATTCTAATACTAAAACCTAACAAAGATCATTACAAAAAAAATTTTTAAGATATCCAAGCAAAGATGATTATCAAAATACTAGCAAGCCATATCTAATACTTATAAATA
Organism: Mustela nivalis; assembly: GCF_964662115.1. Taxonomy (NCBI): domain Eukaryota; kingdom Metazoa; phylum Chordata; class Mammalia; order Carnivora; family Mustelidae; genus Mustela; species Mustela nivalis. The sequence goes on from NC_139025.1 coordinate 39,500,059, forward strand.
ATAATAATAACCATGATATGTTAATGCTAAATAATAATAGTAATACACCATGATATGTTAATGCTAAAGCCAGGAATACAATATTGAATTAACATTCAAGAATGAATCAATGTAATTCACCATATTATCAGAATAAAGGAGAAAAAAAATCACATGGTCATTTAAACAGATTCATAAAAGGCGCTGGCAGAATTCAAAACCAATTCATGATTGAAAAAGGAAAAGAGGGAAATTCTCCACAAACTAGGAATAATAAAGAACTTCCTAAAACTAATAAAGGAAATATTTGGAAAATCTATAAAATATTGTATCTAATGGTGAAAGACTGAACTTCATCCTCCCAAGACCAAGACAAGAATGCCATTTTCAGCACTTCTATTTGGCATTATCGGAGAAGTTCTGGCATTGCCTCACAGCCAAGTAAGTGAGTAAAGAAATAAATAAATAAAGTTGGCATGAAGGAAGTAAAACAGCCCTTCCTTTCCAGACATGATCGTTTACACAGAAAATTAGCGGGGAGGGGCATGACCAGTTCACTTGGAGGAGCATTCAACTCTTGACCTTGGGGGTGTGAGTTCAAGCCCCACATTGGGTGTAGAAATTATAATTAATAAATAAATAAGATTTCGGAGAACCTACAAATCAATTATTAGAATAAAAGAATTTAGCAAGATTGCAGGATATAAAGTTAATATACAAAAATCTACTGTATTCTCACATACTAATAGCAAATGATTAAGAAGTGAGGTTTTTTAAAAAATGACACATATAGTAGAAACAAGAAATAAAATTACCTAGAAATAAATATAATAAAACTTGTCTAAAACCTCTAATTGAAAACTTTAACACACTGCTGAGTGAAATTAAGGACTTGTATAGATGAATAGATGTATCAAATTTTGATCTGAATATTGTCAAGATGGCAATTCTCCCCTAATTTAAAACAATCCCAATCAATATTCTAGCAGGCATTTTTACCGAAAGTTGACAAACTGATCCTAAAATTTATACAGAGATGTAAATGACCTAGAATAATCAAGCAATTTTTAAAATAAAAAACATAGTGGGAAGACTTACACTTCCAAGTCTCAAGACTCACCATGAAGCTGCAGTAATTAAAACAGTTCAGTTGTACTAGCAAAGATAGGTATAAATCAATAGAGCAGAATAGAGGGCTCAGAAACTTATTTAGTCAATTGCTTCTTGACAAAAACACTAAGGCAATCCGACGAAAAAGGAGAAGCATTTCAACAAATAATGCTAGATACCCTAGATATCCTCATAGGAAAAACAACCAACCAACCAACCAACCAACCAAAACTCTTACCTCACACCATTCACAAAAGTTAACTTCAAATGGATCACAGTCTAAATGTAAAATCTAAAACTATAAAACTTAAAAAGTTAAACATATACCTACCATGCAAGCCAGACATGGTAAATACTGCCATATTTACCCAAGAGAAACAAAAGCACATGTTCATACAAAAACTTTTACATGAAAGTTCATAGCAGCTCTTTTGTAATACAAGTAACCAGAAATGAGCCCTTCAGTAAGTGGATGAACAAGCTATGTATCTACACAAGAATGCTATTTAGTAATAAAGAGGAATGAACCACTGATACAATAAAAGAGATGAATCTCAGAATAATGGAGTCAAAGAAGCCAAGCCAAAAAAAGGAAAACAAAACAGACTCTCTAATTTTATGTAAAATACAGCAAATGCCAACTACTCTAAGAAAAAGCAAATCAGTTGCTACCTGGGGATAGGAGCAGAGGGAAGAACAGATTACAAAAAGGCATAAGCAAATCTGGGGAATGACAGAAATATTTGTTATCTTAATTGCAGTGATCACTTCATGGGTCTATTAATATGTCAAAACCGATTAAATTATACACTTTAAATATATGCATTTTAATGAATGTCAATTCCATCTCAGGAAAGTTAGTAAAACAAATAAATAAAATATTAGTAATGTCTAACAAAATTTTAAATACACATTTTGCTGTTAGAAATTTACTCCACAGATACACTTGCTTACGCACAAAGATAAGGATGTGTACTGAAAAACTGGAATACTGAATATCTGGAAACAACCAAAGCTTCCATTAATATCGGACTGGCGGGCGTCTGGGTGGCTCAGTGGGTTAAGCCGCTGCCTTCGGCTCAGGTCATGATCTCAGGGTCCTGGGATCGAGTCCCGCATCGGGCTCTCTGCTCAGCAGGGAGCCTGCTTCCTCCTCTCTCTCTGCCTGCCTCTCTGCCTACTTGTGATCTCTCTCTGTCAAATAAATAAATAAAATCTTTAAAAAAAAAAAAAACTATCGGACTGGCTACAGTGATCGATGCATTTTCAAAAGATACAACCATGAAAAAGGACCTATTTATATACTCAAACGTAAGTTATTCAAAATATATTGATAAATGAATGAACTAAGTTGCACAGAAATTCATGTAACACAATCCAATTTGTATTTAATTTTCAAAAAAACAAATACATATGCACAGAAACTATGATTACATCTGGTTGACCAGTACCCTCAGCACACTGAAGATTCTCTATTATTACAACTATTTTGTAATTTTTCAGAAAGAAACATTACATAACAGTTAAGACTGACATTACTGCTCTTAATAACAACAACAGTAAGTGCTCAATAAATATTAGCTGCTATATGCCAGGCAATAATAATGCCAAGCAAATGCTGTACAAGTTGTCCTTTACTTAATCTCCACAACAAGCCTGTAAATCAGGTAGCATTATTTTTAGCACCATTTTTAAGATTTAGGAATCAAGGGGTCAAAAAAGCCTTTGCTACAGGTCTCTAGTAAGTGGTAGCACAAGGATTTAACTCAAGTTTCTTTGATTTCAAAGTTGATGCTTTTAACCACTGTACCAAAATGTCTCTATAAGCAAAATCTAGAAAACAAAAACCCATAAATGAACACAATAATTGGGAATAGTGCTAGTAAAAAGAATAGCCAAAAAGCACTAGTTTATTTCTGGCTCTTCCTTTTGACAAAAAAAACAAAACAAAACATCCTGGTAGTATTTACGTAAGTAACTAATTATCCTCTGTGAGGAATTTTAGTAATCAATCCACTTGGCCTATATGAGTTCAGTAATTTCTAGCTTGCTACATTCTAACTTCTACATATAACATGTTAGCTTCTATGCTAATTCCAAATAATATAAACCCAAAATACATAAAGCAAACAGGAGGCACAAATAATGTATTTCCCAAGGGGAAATTACAAGCACTAAACTTATACTAGCTGTAGCAATTTATTATTATTGACACCATTCCTACTTTAAACTGTATGTTTTTGTATTTAGTTGCAACACATTACATAGATTGCTTTTTGCAATTAACCTCCATAAGGAATTAAATATTAATGAATATCCCAAATACAATTATGAGAAATAAGACATTCATAATCCAAATAATGCAGAGATCTATTGTAACATACTATAGTTTAGATCCTAGAAATATATTTAAACTACCTTAAAAGTAAGAACTGTTTGTCTTTAAAACTTTGCTTATTGGCCTCAACTTTCTAAAGTAACTCGCTCCTTTTATTATGATCTGATTAGGCATTAAAAAAACATGGATAAAGAATCTTCATCTGCTAACACAGTATTTTATTAAATTGTAAGATATCAATTATGTATTCATTTGACTGGCAATATGAACATTTCTAAAAAATAAAGTAATATGTAGTTCAGCAAGTTCCAGTTCTATGAAAACCACACTTTATATAAAACTGATTTCTAAGTAGAATCACTCACAAGAATCAGAAGGTAAAAATTAAAATAAATTCTCTGTAGAAGTATTATATTTACAACTATTTTTCTGTTGTCACAGATGTTTTAATTTTTAGAAATGTTTTTAATATTATCTTTTCAATAAACTAATGCAATACACATTTTAAAATAAAAGCATTTTAAGATATGACTGAATATATAGTTATATCCCTAACATCAAATATAGAAATATACCCTTAAAATGTTCCTCATGTATCCTCCAACAGATCTCAAAAATATAACATCTTCCATGTCACACCACAATCCTATAACTTTTTAAAAACGTTTCCCCCATATTCTCTATTCCAAGTCCACAGATCAGTAACAAGAAGTAAGATCAAATGACACGTTTTGGTTACATTATCTGAAACAGTCCTAAAAAGTGATGCTCTCTTTAGAAACAACTTAATTATAGCCTAAAAGTAAACACTGTAGAATTATTTATGAAGAAATTATACTTAATATTAGAAGATTTTAAGACATTTATATTTTAATGGAATGAACTTTTTTTTTTAAGATTTTATTTATTTATTTGACAGAGAGAGATCACAAGTAGGCAGAAAGGCAGGCAGAAAGAGAGAGGAGGAAGCAGGCTCCCTGCTGAGCAGAGAGTTTGATGCAGGGCTCAATCCCAGGATCCTGAGATCATGACCTGAGCCAAAGGCAGAGGCTTATTAACCCACTGAGCCACCAGGGGCCCCTGGAATGAATTGTTTTTAAGTAAATCAGAGTTAGATGCAGTTTGCTTCGGTTACCTGAAATTACAATAGCAGACTCATTAAATATATATGTATCAGTGATGCAGAGGCACTGCACCATATTGATGGAGACTTCATTAATTTTCAATGATATAGCCACTATCATATTTATGTTCTAAAGAAAGCAGAATGAGGTATACAACCATTTTTCTTCATCTCAAAATTCTGTTTTTCTATATATTCTAACAGTGAATGTAAGAAAACCTAATACTTCCAAACAGTTCTAACAAAGTCCATGAATATTACATTTTCTTCTCTTTTTGTGGAGAATACACTTGTTTATACAAGCATGTATCTAGGATACAAATCAAAAATGAAATATGCAAAGTAAAAATACTATAAAATTAGTTACCCTCTAAATCATCTCATTGTGGGGCGCCTCAGAGGTAAGCCTTTGCCTTCAGGCTCAGGTCATGATCTCAGGGTTCTGGGATGGAGTCCTGAGTTGGGCTCTCTGCTCAGCGGAGAGCCTGCTTCCTCCTCTTTCTCTCTCTGCCTGCCTCTCTGCCTACTTGTGACCTCTGTCTGTCAAATAAAGAAATAAAATCTTTTTTTTTAATATAAATAAATAAATAAATAAATAATTTCATTGTACAAACACCACATTTAGGCTTCCCAATTTGCAAATTCATATCTCAAAAGCCAAACACTATGACTTTGAGTCACTATGAGTTTATATATTATCATTCAAATAAAATGATATAGCAAAATATAGGATTGGCAGAAAAATCATTATTGAACATTTAAAGTTTTTTTTTTATGTTAACATCCTGGAAACTAAAATATAAAAAGAAAATTGTTCTAAGTGTGTCCAACTGATTTTGATAATATTGTTATATTTTCATTTTTTAAAAGGGTTTGAGGGGCACCTGGGTGGCTCAGTCAGTTAAGCATCTGCCTTCAGTTCAGGTCATGATCCGAGGGTTCTGGGATGGAGCCCAGTGCCAGACTCCCTGCTCAGGGAGGAGTCTGCTTCTCCCTCTCCTTCTGGCCCTCTCCTTGCTTGTGTGCTTGTGCGTTCTCTCTCTCTAATAAATAAATAAATAAAAATCTTTTTAAAAAGTAAAAATAAATAAAAGGGTTTGACATGCAATCTAGTTGCAATACATCAATAAGAATTTTATTTAGCAGGACGCCTGGGTGGCTCAGAGGGTTAAAGCCTCTGCCTTCGGCTAAGGTCATGATCCCAGGGTCCTGGAATCGAGTCCTGCATTGGGCTCTCTGCTCGGCGGGGAGCCTGCTTCCTCCTCTCTCTGCCTGCCTCTCTGTATCCTTAGGATTTCTGTCTGTCAAATAAATAAACTTCTTTAAAAAAAAAAAAAAGAATTTTATTTAGCAAATGTGATTAAAATTTAATTGAATGATTCTTAACTAGGATTTACACAGAAAGAAAAAAGTAGAGCTGACCAGGTGGGCAATGCAACCATTTAACCTTAAACAGGCTTTGTTTTTCCCATCTGTTAAAATAAAACAAGACAGGAGAGAGGTATAAAAGAACTAAAAAGATGATTACTAGACTACTCCCAATTTTAAATTAACTGACTTTGCCCACTTCCTATCAATCCTTTTGACAAAACAAATAGCACTTTGAGGGATGTACTTTTACACAGGCTTCCATGTTCAGCATGACAGCCAAATCAGACATCACATTCCACCTTCCTAATGGGGCTAATATTTAGATCTTTCCTCTTCAGTGGTTACTTCACAAAAACATTTATGCATTTTAAAACCACCTGAACATTTTTGTTCTTGAAAAATTCTTGAAAAATTCTTTTATTTTAAAGATTTTATTAATTTATTTGACAGAGAGAGATCACAAGTAGGCAGAGAGGCAGGCAGAGAGAGGGAGGAGGAAGCAGGCTCCCTGCCGAGCAGAAAGCCTGATGTGGAGCTGGATCCCAGGACCCTGGGATCATGACCTGAGCCAAAGGAAGAGGCTTTAACCCACTGAGCCACCCATGAGCCCCTCTTGAAAAATTCTTAAACTTTAGGATATATCCACAAAAAATATGTGCTTCCCCTAAAAATCAGCAGAATGGTGACAATCAGGTTCCAGGATTTCAGGTTTCTGCTTTTTGGTTTTGGTTTTGTTTTTTTAAGGTTTTATTTATTGGGGTACCTGAGTGGCTCAGCTGTTAAGCCTCTGCCTTCATGATCCTGGGGTCCTGGGTCTGAGCCCTGTATCAGGCTCCCTGCTCAGCGGGAAGCCTGCTTCTCCCTCTCTGACAACACTGCTTGTATTCCCTCTCTCACAGTCTCTCTGTCAAATAAATAAATAAAATCTTTTAAAAAAAAAAAGGATCTTATGTATTTATTTGCGAGAGAGAGAAAGCACAAGCAGGAGGGGCTGAAAGAGAAGGAGAGACAATCTCAGGCAAACTCCACACAGATCAGAGCAGAGCTCCATCTCACAACCCTGAGATCACAACCTGAGCTAAACCCAGGAGTACCATGCTTAACAGACTGCACCACCTAGTGCCCCTGGTTTCTGTTTCTGTAATAGTACTTTTTCCACAAATAGTTTAACAAATATGGGGCATAGTTGTTAAAGCTCACTTTCACACCTTAATTATAAAATATATTTTTATAACTCTAAACTTCCCTTGTCTTTCTTGCAAAGATAAAAAAACTAATTTCCTTTAGCTCAAACACTATAAAACTAATTGAGGCAGGAACCATGTCTGCCACACTCACTGTTGTACACACACACCTTGTTTTCCAACACTGCTTGAACACAAGACTCTCCTAGATAGATGCATAAAATACAAGGTCTCTCCCCCAAAGATCTATGTGGAGCCCAAAAATTTGTAATTTAATTAGGCAACCAAGATGATTCTTAGGATAAGGCAAGTTTGGGTATCAGTCATCTGGAAATTCTACTGAGTATACACAAGAAAGACTACAAACTTATATTTAATAGTAAACAATAACTAATAAATTACTACTGAGTCTTCTTTCTCTTTGAAAACAGACTTCACACGTTTGAAATGTGAATGAAACCATTAAAATTGCAGATTAAATTTTCAATTATTCTCATTCTATTTACTATCTCAGCGACCAGCTACTAGGTAAACAGGAAGTAAACTGCCAAAAAGATTGGTACTTAACCTAAAAACTGTGTTATGTACATTCATAATACTAAAAACAACTCCTTATAGTTGATTACAAATTAAGTTTACTCTTAAATTTACCTGAATTCTTTTTTTTTTTTTTTTTTTTTAAGATTTTATTTATTTGTCAGAGCGAGCGAGAGCGAGCACAGGCAGACAGAGTGGAAGGCAGAGTCAGGCAGACAGAGTGGAAGGCAGAGTCAGACGGAGAAGCAGGCTCCCGGCTGAGCAAGGAGCCCGATGTGGGACTCGATCCCAGGATGCTGGGATCATGACCTGAGCCGAAGGCAGCTGCTTAACCAACTGAGCCACCCAGGCGTCCCAAATTTACCTGAATTCTTAAACTTAGTTGAACTGTGTGTAATCTAATCCTCACAGTAATCTTGTGAGGTACAGGCTACTGGTAAACTCATTGTACAGGTGAGAAATCAAGTGCTTAAAGAATATGACTACTTTTCCCTCAATCACACAGCTAATAAGTAGCAAACCTAGGATTCAAACTCAGGCAGAAATCACTAACCATAAACTAGATTTAATAGTTTATGCCCAAAGCAGAAAAAAAGCAATGAGAAAATAAATTGGGGGTGCCTGGGTGGTTCAGTCAGTAAAGCATCTGCCTTCAGCTCAGGTCACAATCCCAGGGTCCTGGGATAAAGCCTGGCATCATTGGGCTTCTTGCTCAGCAGGGAGCCTGCTTCTTTCTCTCCCTCTGCCTGTCACTCCCTCTACTCATGCTCTCTCTGTCAAATAACTAAATAAAATAAAATTTTAAAAAAGAACTACTTTCAAAAAAAAGAAAATAATTCCATCTCTGTTTATACTTATATTCCTAAAGGAAAGTAATATGCTACTATTTCAGGTTCCTGCAGAAAAAAATAACTTGTATTTTAACAAATGAGTGTGAACATCTCAAAAACAGCTTCATATTACCTGTTTGAATCTTACAACACAAATTTGATAATACAACTTCTAAAGAAAGAAATCCTAAAGAATGTCCATTCATGAAGCCAAGGTTCCTATGCAATTTTCTGATACCTACAGGCAAAATTTCACAAAAGTTTTCCTCCAAAACAGGAGGGGGGAAAAAATATGTATATATATATATATATATATATATAGAGAGAGAGAGAGAGAGAGAGAGAAAGAGAGAGAGAGACATATATATAAAAGCCACAGACCAGGTAAAATGAATCTTTAAAAAGGACTGCCAGTAAGAAGAAAAGGATTAGAAAAGAACAGAACAGAGATAAGGTAAGAAGAGAAGCAGCATGGAGATAAGATACAAAGAGACACATTACAAATAACATAATTACTAAATATTAGTAACTGTAGTTTTAAAGAACTATAACATTAGGTTACACTAGATAAGAAAAGGAACTACATATATTAGCACACACTGCATCTTAAAGACTAAAGTACACTAATAATCACTTCTCATCAAACCAAAAAATATGTATCACACCCATAAAACAAAATCAATCCATACTGAAGTAATCATATTCTGTAAACAGAATGATCAGCACTCTCCTCCATATTGGAAAAGAATAATCACAACTAACAAAAATTACTAACTAAATCTTTTGTATCTTGAGTTTTATTAATGATGTGAATTCAGAGACCAAAACTACTGACCACAATAATCGTCTAATTAACTATTGACTAAACTATCTAAATTTTAAGAGATTAAAGGCGGAAAAAAATTATCTATTCCAAACAAACAATTCAAAGTTAAATGGCTGGCATAAAACTGGCTGGTTATGGCAAACCAAGAACACAGATATACTTTTTCTTTTTTTTTTTTTAAGACAGTTATTTGTGGGGCACCTGGGTGGCTCTGCTGGTTAAGCGATCATGCCTTCAGCTCAAGTCATGATCCCAGGGTCCTGGGATAGAGCCCCACATTGGGCTCCCTGCTCAGCGGGAAGCCTGCTTCTCCCTCTCCCACTCCCCAGCTTGTATTCTCTCTCTCACTGTGTCTCTCTCTCTATCAAATAAATTTTTAAAATTTAAAAATTTTTTATTTATTTGAGAGAGAGTGCACACACAAGTGGGAGGAGCAAAGGAGAAGGAAAGAGAATTTCCAGCTGACTCCACAATGAGCAAGAAGCCCCTAGGTGGGACTCAATTTCATGACCCTAAGATCATGACCTGAGCTAAAACCAAGAGTCAGACCTTTAAAAGACTTTGCCACCCAGGTGCACCAAGAACCTAGATTTTCTAACTTGTGACTCAGTGTTCTTTCCGCTACTCAATAGATTTGGATTATGAAAAATATAGGACATCAACTCATACTGAAAACAAAAACCATCACCCCTACAAAAATAATCTTGAGATGTTTATTGCAATTGTCATACAAAAGATATGAGACATTAATTTTCTGAAGCTGTTCTGCAATATTATATTCTAATCAATTGAAAATATTCACTCCACTAAAAAGAAAAAAGGAATGCTTAGAAAAGTACTGGGGAAAAAATTAAAGTAGTGAAAAAATTAGAAACTACAAAAGAAATGTTAAATAGGTACAAGCAACTGCCAATTTTGAGGTACGAAAATGAACATGTACATATAGAACTAAGACTAAGGAAGCAAATGACTCAACAATAGTTAAGGCCAGCTTTTCCTTAAAAACATGATGGAGTTAACTGATGTCAGACTAGTATTCTCACCATAAGCAACCATAAAACAAACAAATGTATGAGACACAGGTTTACAGGCATTGGACAATAGGCAACACAAACACTATAATCCCTCAGAGATGGGAAACTAACAAAGCAAGCCCTACAATTGCCTCGGTTTTCTACCTGGCACAATTTCCATGACCCGGATCAGCAAGTAAGAGTTTAAGAAGGGCACAGTGGTTATGGTAAACTGAAGAGTCAGAGGTCAGAGTTCAGTGCAGTTGATATGGCTGAAAACCGCAAAGCAGTAGGTCCAGAAGTCTATATATAGGAAACCCCCCATAAGTCCTTGCAGGGAAAAATCAATCAAGGCTTAAAGAACAGAGGATGAGAGAGGAATAAAAGGTAGTTAAGAGTGGTGGATATATGAGGTGCCCCTGGGTGGCTGGGTCAGTTAAGCATCGGACCCTTGACTTTGGCTCAGGTCATGATCTCATGGTCCTGGTATCACGACCTGCATCAGTCTCCCTGCTCAGCAAGAAGTCTACTTATCCTTGTCTCCTTCCCCCTCCTCCAGCTCATTCTCTCTCTCTCCCTCCCTCTCTCAAATAAATAAATAAATTAAATTAAAAATTTATAAAGGGAGTGGTGGATATTCTGTGAAGTTTCTATCCAGTCAGAGTAGAGATACCGCATTACACCTTAACATTTTAGACATCCAGCCGAAATACCAAAAAGGTACCAAATAAGAGTAAGGGCCAAAACCTAGAAAAAGACTTATTTCAGACTCCCCTAACAAAGCTTAAAATCAGGACACAACAAATTTTGCAAGGAATTAAAAGTTAGGACATTGAGTCGCACTAAAGTAAGGAAACACACTGGAATCTCCGCAGATCTGTCTTAGCAAAGATTAAAACCAAGCTTACAAAGTTCAAGGTGATCAGCCAGTAAGTGATCTACCTACAAAATTAAAACACACAGAGAGAAAGTTAAAATCCAGTATCTCTAAAATGTAGCAGCCTCATGATCCAGTTTACATTTGAAAAAAGTACTGAACATTCATAAAAGGAAAAAGAAAAACGTGACCCAAGGTCAAAAAGAACAGTCAATAGAAACCAACCCTGCAATAGCCAAGATGTTGGATCTAGCAAATAGAAACTTTAAAATCAGCTATTATAAATATTTTAAGAGTATTAACACAAAATATGTTCAAAGAATTAAAGGAAAATATATCCAAAGAACTAAAAGAAAATACGGTCTTAATGAATGTATGAGCAAGACATCCAATTAAAGCAAGGAAAATTACAAAAAAGAATAAAATGAAAACCCTAGAGCAAAAAGTACAGTAACAATTATGCTGAACGAGCTTAAAAGAAGATTAGAAATGGCATATGGGAGTCAGTGAACTTGAAGATAGATCAATAGAAAGTAACTAAAGAAGAGAGAGAAAAAAGACTGAAGAAAAATAAATCATACCACTGGGACTTTGAGAATGTCAGAGTCCAACATACATGTAATGCGAGTTCCAAAATAAGAAGAAAGTGTAAATAGTTCAAAATCACTAAAATTTTCCAATAGAATAAAAAATACTGACTTACTAAGCTCAGCAAACCTCAACTAGGATGAATACAAACAAACAAAAATACAACTAGAACATACTCAAACTGCCAGAAACAAAAATTAAAGAAAAAAAATCTTAAAAGCGGCCCCAAAAGGTTTTTATGTAAATGGAACCAAAGACCTGAGTAACAGCCAACTTCCTATCACAAACAATGGAGATCAGAAAACAGTATCTTTCTTGTGGTGAAATGCCAACCTCTAATTTCATATTCAGCAAAAATAATCCTTCACACAGTAGAGCAAAATAATATCACTTTCAGATAAACAAAATCTAGGAAAATTATTCACCAACAGACCTACAAGAAATGCTAAGGAAAATTCTTCAGGCAAAGGGAAGGAGGACACCAAAGACAGCAAATAAGTAGGTGAATATAAAAGACTACTTTTCACCACTTTATACCCAGTAGGATGGCTATAACCCAAAAAAAGTTAAATAACAGGTGCTGGCAAAAGATGTAGAGAAACTGAACCTTCATACACTGCTAGCAGGAATGTAAAATGCTGCAGCCACTTTGAAAAACAGTCTTACACTTCCTGAAATAGTAAAACTTAGTTATCATATGAACCAAAAATTATACTCCTGGAGTGCCTGGGTGGCTCAGTGGATTAAAGCCTCTGCCTCCGGCTTAGGTCATGGTCTCAGGGTCCTGGGATCGAGTCTCACATTGAGCCCCACATCGGGCTCTCTGCTCAGCAGGGAGCCTGCTTCCCTCCCTCCCTCTGCCTGCCTCTCTGTCTACTTGTGAGCTCTCTCTCTCTGTCAAATAAATAAAATCTTTAATACATATACATATTCCTAAGTACAAGAGAAATAAAATCATTTGTGCATATAAAAATTTGTACATGAATGTTCCTAACAGCATTATCACAAGAGCCAAAAAGTGAAAACAACCCAAATGTCCATCAACTAATGAAGGGATAAATAAAAAGTGATATATCTATACAATGATATACTACTCAGTAACAGAAAGAAATAAAGTGCTGATACAGGCTACAACATAGATGAACCATAAAAATATTAATTCTAAGTAAAAGCCAATCACAGAGAGGGCTGGGTTCTCAGTTGGTTAAGCAAGTGCCTTCGTCTCAGGTCATGAACCTGGGGTCCTGGGATCAAGTCCCACATCAGGCTCCCCTGCTCTTCAGGGAGCCTGTTTCTCCCTCTCTCTGCCTGCCACTCCCCCTGCCTGTGCTCTCTCTCTCTCTCTTTATGTCAAATAAATAAATAAAATCTTTTTAAAAATGAAATGAAATGAAAAAGCCAATCACAGAAGACCACATATTGAATGATCCAACTTATGTGAATTACATCAAACAGGCAATCCATAGAGAAAGAATGATTAATGGTTCCCTCAGGCTAGAGGGGGGCAATGGCTGAGAGGGACTATTTGGAGGGTGATGGCTAAGTGACCGAGGGGTTTCTTTACGAAGTGACAAAAATGTTCTAAAGTTGACTGTGGTAATGGAAGCAATCTCGGAGAATATACTTAAAGCCACAAACTCTACACTTAAAATGGATGAATTTTGTGGTATGTGAATTACATCTCAAAAAATGTTTTTAAAAAGACTATTTTTTCATTTTCTACTTTTCCTTAAAGACAACTGTTTAAAGCAAAAATAACAATACTGAATCACTTATAGAAGTAAAAGATACATGATCAGCCTAAAAGATGAAATGGGTGAGTAAACAGAATTACATTGTTCATGTTTGAGAAGTTGCTAAATGGGAAGTGAAAAATGGAGAGTGTCAGATAGTGACTCTAAATACACTTTGATAAAGATATACATTGTTATATGTAGAGAAACCACTCAAAAACTATTTACAATATTAAAATAATAACAAAGAGCTTGCTAATGGCCAATACTTTAAAATATGCAATTAATCAAAATAAGGCAAGAAAGGAACAAGAACAAAAACCAAAACGAACAAATGGAAAACAAGTAGACCTAAACTCAATGAGATCAATAATCACATTAAATATAAAAGGACAAATACACCAACTAAAAGGCAGAAATTTGAAGGCCAGATAAAAGAACAAGATGTTAACTAACTAGTAATATAAACTGGTTGAAGGTAAAAGGATGGAAAAAGATATACCATCAAACAGTAAGCATAAGAAAACTGACATGACTATTTAATTCAGACAAAAACTGCAGGATAAAGAATACTTCAAGAGACAAAAAGAGACATTTCATGATGACAAAAGGAGATTGTCGTCAGGACAACACAGCAATCCTAAATATCTATGTACCTAATAAGAGAACTTCAAAATACATGAAATATAACAGAACTAAAAGGAGAAACTGACAGATCCACAATCTAGTTGGAGTAATTGATAAAATGAGTAGACAAATTAAATTTGTAAAATATAGATGATCTGAGTAAAGCCACCAACCAAGTTGACCTAATCGACATTTATAATACACCAGCAGTCACAGAACATTCTTTTCTTTTTTTTTTTTTAATATTTTATTTATTTATTTGACAGACAGGGATCACAAGTAGGCAGAGAGGCAGGCAGAGAGAGAGGAAGGGAAGCAGGCTCCATGTTGAGCAGAGAGCCTGATGCAGGGCTCAATCCCAGGACCCTGGGATGATGACCCGAGCTGAAGGCAGAGGCTTTAATCTACTGAGCCACCCAGGTCCCCCCATTTTTTTCAAATATACACTGACTGCTCACCGAAATAGACCATTTTCTGGACCATAAATAAGTTTTCAGAAAATTTCAAAAGACTGAAATTTAATAATCTTCTCCTACCACAACAGAAAATTAGAAATTAACAATAATATATCTACAAAGTTCCCTTTTTCAAATTCTTTTACCAAGAATGAGTCCCTTTTCCTACTTTTCCTGCCCAAAGGAGACACTGTTTCCTAATTTGCATAAGGGTTAATCCAGAGTATCAGAACAAAGAAATTAATGCCACTTATGAGTCATTCTTTCCAACAATAAATAAGTTGAGCTTTAACCTGATATAGCTTCTAATTACAACTAAAACGGCACCTGGGTGGCTCAGTGGGTTAAGCCTCTGCCTTTGGCTCAGGTCATAATCTCAGGGTCCTGGGATCGAGGCCCGCATCAGGCTCTCTGCTCAGGAAGGAGTCTGCTTCCCTCTCTCTTTGCCTGCCTCTCTGCCTACTAGTGATTTCTTTCTCTGTCAAATAAATAAATAAAATCTTTTAAATAAATAAATAAAACTAATAATTTAGAGAAAATACAGAGGAACATATTAATACCAGAGATGCAATCAGTAAAATTCATAGTAGTAACTCTCAGAAACTCATCAGTAGGTAAGAAGCAGGAATAGAAAAGGGAAGAGAAAAAGGTCTTAAGTAAATATGGCCAAATGCTGACTTTTATATATCAGGACATATTTGTTTATTCTACTACTCTATGTCTTATGCATGTTTAAAATGGAAAAAAGTGGATTTAGTAAAATCAAATACATCTAAAGTTTCCAGAGATGAGTTTTGTCAAGAATGGCTGGGATTAAAATTAAATTATTGTTAAAGACCTGGTTAAATGAGAATTAGTTATAACTCGATCTAAATCAGTATGGCTCCAGAATTCTATGAAAGATTTCTACGAAAGGCCTGTTTCTTAAAACAAGTGGTCCTGAAAAAGAAAAAGAAAAAAAATCACACTTTTCTGTAATTAAAACAAAGCTCATCCTTGAATTGAAAAACAAACGAACATGGAATCCAAACTTCTTTCATGTACATGTAATCAATTCATTTGGGTATTTGCTGGATTGAACTGAATATGCTTCCTCAACTACTAGCAGGTAAGGGAGGAGTATTTTCGGAATGTTTCACCTCCTTTCTCCTTTTTGCTCCTGTATTTTCTCCCATAAACCATACACCCTAATTAATCTTTCCATAATCCTACACTTCATATCTTTCATGAATCACTATTCCTACTCACTCTATCACAATAGGGTCACTATAATTAAACCTATATTTTAGCATATTATTAGTCTCTTGAATTCATTTAAATATAATCATTATTGTGCAAGTCCTTCATAGTAGCCCAAATGACTCCTGTTTCAATTTCATTTCTGCTTAGCACACATACTACCCACAAGTAAGAATATGATAGCGTCAAACAAATACCATAGATAATATTAAACATATACTGTATTTGACAGTAGAGACAGAAACTCTATAAAACACCTCCAAATATTTTACATATAGTATTTAATCCTCAAACACTGTAATATAGGTAGTGCTGCTACCTCTATCGTACAGATAAGAAAAATGAGTACAAGAAGTAATTTGCCCAAAGCCAAAGCCCTATATAGGGACCGTGCAAAGAATTCAAAATCATAAGTTTATTCTCTTAGCCAATACTCTATATACTCTTATTCATTTTGTTCATATATCAAGTCAAAAAAGAACTATAAAATGTGGGCTATATCTAACAAGTTAGTAACTAAACCAAAATAAATGAAACACAAGAATAACTTTGACAATTTTTTTAATGATTTTATTTTTTAAGTAATCTCTACACCCAACGTGGGGCTCAAACTCACAACCCCAAGATCAAGAGTCACATGCTCTACCAAGTGAGCCAGCCAGGCCCCAATAACTTAGATAATTCTTAACTCTTATGAGAAAACAAGAAGGACTAAGGAAACAACAAAAACAATCTCTAATTAAAAAATTATTTCAGGGGCGCCTGGGTGGCTCAGTGGGTTAAGCCTCTGCCTTCGGCTCAGGTCATGATCCCGAGGTCCTGGGATCCAGCCCCAAATGGGGCTCTCTGCTCAGCAGGGAAACATCTGGCAGAAAATTACATTTAGTATCCTTCAAAAAAGCAAATTCACTTTCTTTAAGCACCAACACACCTGCTACAGGCAAATGAAGAGAACTTGAACGAAATCTCCCTAAAAACCTATTAGTCTTTATACACTGTTTATCTCACTTCCCCTTTACCATGCATTCTATTACTTTTACCTTATTTCTAATCTTAAACCATTCAATCACAGTTCTATTGCATTCCCTTTACTGGATAGAGCAAAAGAAAATGAAAATAAGGAAAAAGTACCAGGGCGCCTGGGGGGCTCAGTGAATTAAAGCCTCTGCTTTCGGCTCAGGTCATGGTCCCAGGGTCCTGGGATCATCCTGGGATTGAGGCCTGAATCGGGCTCTCTACTCAGCAGGGAGCCTACTTCCTCCAATCTCTCTGCCTGCCTCTCTGCCTGCTTGTGATCTCTGTCTATCAAATAAATAAATAAAATATTTGAAAAAAATAAAAGAAAAAGTACCAATTAAGCAAGTTAATAAACCTTATTATAATAACTACAACTGATCATGCAAGTTTTGCTTACTCAAAGACTTAGTCTATCACTCTGCAGCTTATATGTCATTTTTTATTTCTAAGAAACCTCAGAGACATTACTTGTATATATATATGCTCACCATAATATATCACCTTTAATCCCAAAGTGCTTTATAAAACCACCTTTACTATACTACATGTGACCATAAAGACGTGGTGAGAAGGGGCGCCTGAGCGCCTCAGTCGGTGAAGTCTTCGCTTTAGGCTCAGATCAGGATCCAGCAGTCAAGGGAATGAGTCCCACATGGGGCTCCTTGCTCAGCAAGGAGTCTGCTCCCCCTACACTGGCCATAACTTCTGCCCCTACCGACCCCCCATCATGCGGGCACTCCCTCTCTAATAAATAAATAAAATATATTTTTTAAAAATGTGACAAGAGGGGCACCTGGGTGGCTCAGTGGGTAAAGGCCTCTGCCTTCGGCTCAGGTCATGATCCCCGGGTCCTGGGATCGAGTCCCGCATCGGGCTCTCTGCTCAGCAGGGAGCCTGCTTCCCTCTCTCTCTCTCTCTCTCTCTCTCTGCCTGCCTCTCTGCCTACTTGTGATCTCTGTCTGTCAAATAAATAAATAAAATCTTTTTAAAAAAAAAATGTGACAAGAAATATATTGACCAATTCCTGCACTTGTTCTTCAAAATACGCAAACTCAACCTCCCTCTTTCCTGTCCCTTCCCCAAAATGCGCGTTCCACCGTCAAACATGGTGTGTTCCAATTCTAGCAGGGCCCACTGAATAAGGGACCTGGAGCAGTCTCGGCCTCCTTCTCTGTGAAATGGGAATAAGACGGGTACTCACCTCATGGGGCTGTGGAGGGAATGAAGGGAGACAACTCATGGCAAAAGCTTAGGACAGTGCCTGGCACACAAGGTGGCCTCGTTAAATGCCAGCCATCATTCTCTCTCCAAAATTAACTGCCGAGAATCTAGACTTTCTCCCTTTCAGCGAGGAGAAGTATCTGACCCAACTCCGTCAAGGCAAACGGGTTTACAGACGGGGGTTTTCAAGTCAACCCCCATAATGAACACAAGCAGAAACTCCCAGGAATTTTGTTTTCATAGCCCTTTCGCCCTTGTCAATAAAAATACTGCGCGTGAAAGGAAAACACTCGGATCCGCCGCCCCTTCGCCCGCGACACGGCTGGACCCCAGCTGTCAGCGCGGTGTGGAAGCGCATGGGCTGTGGAGGCGGGGAGCCTGGCAAACCGCTGGCTACGACATCTGGGCACCAGCAGTCCACGGCAGGCCGGCGCGGCTCAGGGGCTGGCGGCTGGAGTGCGTTCCCAGAAACCACGCTCCTCGTCCCGCGTCCCTCCTCAGTGTCGAAACGAACGACGCCCTCTCTCCTCCCCTGAGCCGAGGCCAAGCCTCTCCCTGCTCCCTCCTCCCACCCTGCGCGTCTCACCCCCCGCCCCCCACGGAACCCACGGTCTCCCGACTCACAGCGTGTGTCCGCACACATTCACCATCAGCTTCAAGGAGGGGTTGCGGTATTTAGTGGTCTTACACCGGGGGCAGCCCTGATCGTCCATGGCGCCTTCTCTCCGATGGACTCTCTCCGACGCCTGCTTCAGTTACAGCCAGAGCACCCCCAAACCTCCACAGACCCGACGCCAAGCGGGTTCCTACCAACAGGCACTCGGCTGAGACGGTCCCTTTGAGAATGAGCACCGGCCGGAGGCGAGACACTGCAGCACAAAGGTTCCGGCAGCAAGTTTTCCGGTCCTGCACCGGGTGCTCTGTCTTAGCTTCCGTAGGCCAGTACACTACCTTAGATCTCCGGCTGGGGTTATTAAAATGGTAAATTGTACGCAAAGCTCCATCTCCATGCATCCAGCAGCATTTTTTTAAGGAAATCTAAGACATAGATTCCATCTTGTACTGTCTGGAAACATTATCGTGTTTTCAAAAATTTATGCCCTGTGTACATAATCAATAATTTAGACTGGCATTTTCTTTTGAACAATTCGATAGCCTGTGCTATCTATAATCTCCTTTATACTTGCACACTCATGCAAACACAGAAAATACTATGTATTGGCAGGTAGAAGTTTGGGAAAATGATCTAGAACAAAAGCCCCTACACTGACCCTAAATATTACAGATTCTCACTAAATGTCAGATACTTCTATACATTGTATCTAGCATCTGCTCTGCAGATAGCCACTTGCTTCAAGACTGTCAAGCATACTTAACCACGTCACCTGGTTCTTACACCCCCCTCCCAACACCTCCAGGAATATACACTTTATTTCAGCAATTGTAGGATCTGAGAGCCTGAATGTCTCTGGCAATTGTAAGCCACATTCAATGCAGTTATCAAGAATGCAAAACAAAGTCTATATAGAGCTCTAGTGAATAAACTTCTCCCTCCATAAGGGACACATGTTCAACCACATAATAAGGATTTGTTGATATTTTATTGAATAAGTACAGTGAAGAATGAATGAGCATCAAATACTAGTTTACTGTGAAAAAAATTTTAAGCCAAGCATTATCTTTTAATCTGACCCAAATTCCATCAGAAGTAGGCATGCAAAGTTTTTCGAATTAACCCATACAAAGAATATTAGCTATATACACACACAGTCATTTTACCTTTTCATAGCACTTTTGCTCTTTTCAATAAAAACATAAAAAGGAACATTCCAACTCCCACTTTTTTAAACGGTAAACTCAGTAGAAAACCCATGGTGTGGTAATACAGTTGGGGTTTCCATGGGTTACAGAGGGGGAACCTGACGAACAGCTGGATACCACATCTAGGAACCAGTGGACCAAAGCAAGCTACAGCAGCACAGCGCTTATATTAAAATGTAGACATCAGGGATTCGCCTAATAAACAAATCATGTCATCTGCTTGATCATAGTATTGTTCACTAACAGGAGCTAACCAAATGTAAGTTTACTAAAATAGGCAATGCAAATGCTAGGCTGACCTGGAGGCTTATTGTGCGACTATTGTCTTATTGAAAAAGACCACATCCAAACCAGATACATGACTCAGAGTGAAGCTCTCTAAAAATAAAGACAACTTTGGGTGCCTCGGTGGCTCAGTGGATTAGGCCTCTGCCTTTGGCTCAGGTTATGATCTCAGGGTCCTGGGATCAAGTCCTGCATCGAGCCTTGCATTGGGCTCTCTGCCTGCCTCTCTGCCTACTTGTGATTTCTCTCTCTCTCTGTCAAATATATAAATAAAATCTTAAAAAATAAATAAATAAAATAAAAATAAAGACAGCTTTTTAATCTTTATATTTTAATAGAATAAGAAACTTCTGGTTAAAGAGGAAATGTGGTCAGTGAGCAAATAAAATTTTTAGCCAAGAGGTGCCTGGATGGCTTAGTCAGTTAAGTGCCTGACTCTTCATTTCAGCTCAGGGCATGATCTCAGGGCTGTGAGATTGATGCCCATATCAGGCTCTGCATGGGGCATGGAGCTTGCTTAAGATTCTTTCCCTCTTCCTTTGCCCTCTACGCTTCTCTTAAATTTTTTCTTTTCTTTTCTTTTTTTTTTTTTTTAGCCAATACTACACTGAGACATCATCCATTAAGTTGGCATTCTTGTTTATTCTTTAATCATGTCCTTGAAAAGGAGACCCTAATCACTTTGTGAATTGTTTTGCCTTTAGCTGAATTGTTTTGCCTTTAGCGCAAATCTTGACACCAACGCAAAGAAAGCACTGAAGACTGTGGGAGGAAACACTGCCACCAGCTTTATCCTTTTCCCACGCTGTGAACTACTTATCAGAGAAGAATGGTAGCAACGGCTGACTTGGAACTCTTACTGGACAAGCATCGTTCATGCAGCTGGAGACAGTAGAAAGTTGTGCTTAGAGATCTGGCCTCTGCCTCCAAGAGACCTGGATTCAAGTGTTGTCTTCATCTCTTTCTAGTTGCAGGGCTTCAGGCCTCAGTTTTCCTAACTATAAATCAAGGACAGTATTTGTAAAGATTAAATGAGTTATTTCATTTAAAGTGCTTAGCACAGAGTAAGAGCTCAATAACTGTTAGCCTTTATTAACAGTACTATAAAAGTAGTAGTATCTAAAGTAGATAAAGTAGAGGTAATGAGAACTTAGACTCCTCTTAAATGACCCAGACCTGTTTTTGAGCCAAATTTCTTACCCTCCCTTACCTCAGCTACTTTCCTCCAGGTAATACACTTCATGAGGTTGCTACAATTATCAAATTACATAACATGTGGCCCTACTGCAATGCTTTGTACATAATAGAAACTCTGAAATGTATACCATAATTACTTGTAAGGTTCACTAAGAATGATCAGAAAGCTTTGAAGAGGAAAGCCCTCACAGCACCTGACTTCTGATTCAAATGGAACTTCTCAGCCTTTGTAAAAACTACTAAACTATCAGGTTTCCTACAGATATTAAGACAGCAGCAGCCCAACAGTGAACCAACTGGCCCACTATTTCTCTTCCCATATCTGCTCATCTTCTAGCATTACCATGTCTACAGATCTTGTCTTCCTGCTGCAATGTTTCTCTAATGCAGACCCTCCTTTCCTAGCCCCCAGGCTATGGATCCAGACTGGGCTTACTTCATCTTCAGGTGACATTTATTTATTGTTTTGTCCCTTGACTAAAGATAGCAAAACAACTTCTAATGCAAAACAACTCCTCCCCAACAGGCTTCTGTGTTTCTAATGGGCTTGCCAATCATAGTCCTGGCCCTCTGGCCTACGGGTTGATATACAACCCTTACTGGGCCAATCAGAGATCTTCCCTAGAATTTTTCAAATTGGCATTAAAAGAAAAGCAGGAGAACCCCTGTAAGAAGACAGAAAATGTGAGTTGAAAAATCCTGGGAGCCCTGGTTCCCAACTTCTGGGTAAAACCCTTTGAAAGGCTAAAACTGATGACAAAAGAGAACGGGCAAGTGACATGGGACAACAAGTCTTTTAAGTTCAACCAGTTGCATTCCAGGTTTTCACCTTGTTTGGTATCAGATTCCAATAAATTCATCTTTTTGTCGAGTCTAGCTCAAGGAGGGGTTTCTGGCTCCTAGAGAAATCTGCAGCACCACAAAAAAGGCAAGAATGCTGCTACACCTGGGAGAAGACTAGAACCGGGCACTCACTCAGTCTCTGCCAGGATCTTCTCCCTCCACTATCACCCATGAGACTCAGGGATCTTCTCCCTCCATTATCACCCATGAGACTCACTAGGTCACCTTCCCTCCTACCTACTGCTCATCCATGTTCTACACAGGTAGATAGCTTGGTTACTAAGAACTCCAAGCATTACATCCAAGGCTCCCTCTACCAGTCTTAACTTTTTTTCTTCATTAAAATGTGAAAAACCCCAGAAAAAGGATTCTGAATGCTTTGGTTTGTGGAAAGTGTACATCCCTGGACACTTTGGCTATGTGTCATGGCTATGACATTACACACAGACTGCTGTGGACTTGGACCACTGGGTGCTTCATGCCTCAGCAAACTGAGCATTCCATTCAAAGGCCTTCAAAATCTGTCCCCAAGATGCCCTTTAAGCTAATCTCCCACCACACAACTATACAAACCCCACAACCCAGACAGACTGAATTACTCAATATTTTCAGAAATATACACATACTTTGATGGCTCCGTGCTCTACTCATTTTCTTCCCTCTTCCTCTATCGATCTCTAACCTTGTCCTCTCAAAATTCTTGTCTCTAAAGACCTAGCAAAAAAATCCACTCCCCAGGGATGCCTGGGTGGCTAAGTCATTATGCATCTGCCTTTGGCTCAGGTTATGATCCCAGGATCCTGGGATCAAGCCCCCCATCAGGCCTCCTGCTCCGCGGGAAGCCTGCTTCTCCCTCTCCCACTCTCCCTGTTCGTGTTCCCTCTCTCACTCTCTCTCTCTCTCTCTTTCTCTGTCAAATAAATAAATAAATAAAATCTTGAAAAAAAAAAAATCCACTCCCTATTGCCCTCATCCTCCCCAAATTAACCTCTTTATCCTCACTACTCCCATCCCCTCTACTGTATTTCCTAATGGATGTATTTTATCTCTCCCACCAGATTTTAAGCCCTTCTGAGACCCCAAAATATTCATCTTGCTATCATATGGTACCTAATAAATTGCACTTAATCAGGACCAAATAAATATTTGGCAAATGAATGATCCTTCAGAAATGCTGACTGCGTATCACCAACTATTGGTCACTAAATAACACTAGATCGCCCCCTCTACCTGGGAGATTACTTTCCAACCTAACTTCTTAATAGTACCAGTACATGAGCTTCAGAAATGGAAAGAGCCCAACACGATACAGTTATATAGGCCTTCCCTCAATCTATCCCTCTACCAAGGCAGCCAAAGTCAGCCTTGAGAAAGGACATCTCTACTCTCGGCAACACCATTAAATATACTCAAGCAAAGAGTAAAAATTTGGGCCAAGCCAGATTTTCTTCAATACACTAAAATAGCAAAAGCTCTCCATATTCGCTCATTGCTATCCTCAGGCTGGAAGGAAAAGATCCAGAAGCAAGCAGGTTGGTTTTCACCCTCACACAATCCCAGCCTCAACTCTGTTTTCCCAAGTCATAACACCCCTTTAGACAGCATATCAATACAGCAGACTCAAGTGTTTACAGCATGGCAGACGTGGGGAATAGAAGCAGTCAACGATTTCACAAATCAGTTGTAAACCAGTGCTGGGAGATTGACGCCAAGTCTGGTGTTCCATTCCCAAGGAGCTGACCCTGTTGAAGTGGAAGACCTCCGGTCCCACTTCGAATTGCTGCCAGAATGAGCCTGAGGCTCAGCCTGCTAAAGGAATCCAGAGCTGGGGGTTGCATTTCACTTCTGGTTCTACAGGAATCTCCTCCTGGAGCTATACAATACCACTGTCGCTACAGGCTGCAAATTCACAAAAGGTCACTGTTACTTCTATATGATCTGTTGAACTTGGTGCTCTGGAGGCAAAAGATATGCTCAGAAGACATGCAGAAACCCAGTAAGTGGTTTTCCAAATAAACGCACTATATTTAATGGATAACAGCCTGAAGAAGAGTCCTATGAACTGAACTTGGGTCATCCTATAATATAGCCAAATGAGTTTTCATTGGATATATGCAACTGAAAAAAGTTTCCTACTTTGCACTATCAGGAGGAAGGTAACAAACATTAACAAACAAACATTTAACAAAGATTAATCATGTGCCAGGTGCTTTTTGGCACACCTTATCTCATTTAATCATCACAACAAACCTGTCCACTTTTTATATCAAGTAGCTAATAAAAGGCAGAACTAGGATTAAAACTACGTCTAGGGGCTCCTGGGTGGCTCAGTGGGTTAAGCCTCTGCCTTCAGGTTTGGTCATGATTTCAGCGTTCTGGGATGGAGCCCCACATCAGGCTCTTTGCTTAGCGGGGAGCCTGCTTCCCCTCTCTCTGCCTGCCTCTCTGCCTACTTGTGATCTCTGTCAAATAAATAAATAAAATATTTTTTAAAAACCAAACCTACATCTAGCCAGCTGATCCCCAAGTCCACATTTTTTCCACTAAACCATCCTACCTCCTGTCTACTCTGCTCTGATAAATATGCTTTAAAAATTCAATGAATAAAATGCAGTGTCATATTTTGGATTGGATTGTGAAATAGAAGAAAGACATCAATGGAAAAACTGGTGAATCCAAATAAAGTCTACAGTTTGGTTAATAGTATTGCAGCAATGTTAATTTGTTTGGACAAATGTATCATTGTAATGTAAAATGTCAAAATTAGGGAAAACTAAGTAAAGAGTAGGTGGGAACTCTCCAACTCTTTTTGTGACTTTTCTGTAAGTCAAAATTATTCTAAAAAAAATTTTTTAATTCAAGGAAGTTGTGAATCTCAGATATTGTCCTAAAGCTGGATACCTAACTGCATATTTCCATGGGGTACAGACCCATGGTCTTTTCTATAACTATGAATTTTTAAATCTGCCAGAAATTTCAGTGCTGTCTTCATTAGGACAGTACAAAAGCAAGTCCAAAATCGAATGACATCTTGGTTGGACAGCAATGAAACAAACCTGTCCACCAAAAACAAAATCTCACCAAGCTGATCATGACAGCAGGTAACCTTAACAGCTTCTTTATAATGTGCTGAAATAGGCAGTTACGGGTAACTGGGAAGCAGAAACAGCACAAAGCCACCTTGAAAGATGATGTTAAGACGATGTCATTAAAATGTTGGATTTTGAGAAAGAATACCAGCAGATGGACCTAACTAACCCAAAGAAATCACAGAAGCAGAGATGGGTTCATCATTTTCTGTGTTAAGACCTCATGCAAACCATAAAAGAGACATGACTGCAAACAGCAGCAGACTTCACCCCCAGGCATTTCACCTCAAACCAGAGGGCAGTCTTCCATCTGTCTGTGCTGCTGAAAGGGCTGCTGATCCTGCATTGATCTCCTGGAAGACACCTGCACTTAGAACTGGTGCTTCCACCAAGAATATCACCACCAGAGAACTATTCATACATTTACATGAAAAATGTCCATACTGAAGACTTAAATTTCCATACTTTATTATAATGTAAAGCTTAGATCTCTTCCACTCTATTCCCTGAGATAAACACATTGATTAAACAGTCTATATCTTTAGTTGCACCCTGTTCAACTTTGTTGTGTTGCCAGACCTCCAGGTGAGTGAATGTT
The DNA here is from genome assembly GCF_964662115.1 of Mustela nivalis. Taxonomy (NCBI): domain Eukaryota; kingdom Metazoa; phylum Chordata; class Mammalia; order Carnivora; family Mustelidae; genus Mustela; species Mustela nivalis. The sequence goes on from NC_139025.1 coordinate 39,525,960, forward strand.
AAATCCCTTTTGAAGGTTTCTTGTTTTTGTCCTTTCAGTGGGCTCTTTATACATCTATTATTCTAAGATATTCAAATATCTCCCCCTTTTTAGTTTAGCATAAACCTTTTCCCCTTGGAACTTTCCCTAGTGACATTCTATTCTGGACCCTTTTGAATACAAAATCCTTGATAAAGTCATCTTGGAAAGGGAGGTAAAGGGGAAACAGGAACATATAAAAGCTTCTCAATCGTCTCCTTTGAAATTTTGTCATCTGGATGCTTGACGGTGGTCTCTTTGTTAAGAGTTCAGCATCTGGACCTCAAGGCCACACAATTAATATTCCCGCTGGAATCCTAGGGACTCTCTTTGAAAAAGCTTGTTGTCCAGTTTTCAGGCCACATTAGGTAATTTCCCGCCCAGGAGCATGGCCTTAAAAGAATGTCGGTGTTTCCCTTCAGGTATAGGTGCCTGGGGGTCAGGGGGAGAGGGAAAGGCAAGGGGTGGAGTGGGAGGCGGGTGATCGACAGGGATAGAAACCGTGTCTCCTCCTCCCTCTGAATGTGAAATAGCCAATGAGGTAGCGCGGCCGGGCCGGCCCGGCCGCCAGTGCCATATAGTATGCAGCAACCCGAGGAGTCACGTTGGGGGAACAGCAGAAAGCAGCTATCCTTTTACACTACTTTGCTCTAGCAGCTATCTTAATGGTGACTGCGTGGCCGGGGGGAAACCTGATCGGCCAGATCCAGCCGAAACCGGGAGGGAGGGAGTGGGCTTTCCGGAGGGGGGGAGGAGGGAGGGAGAAGAAGAAGGAGGAGTAAGAGAGGGGGAAAGAAAGAGGAAAAGAGTGCGAGGGAGTGAGGGAGGGAGGAAAATAAACAACAAAAAATGTCCTCTTCCTCCCCCACCGGGCAGATTGCAAGTGCGGCGGACATCAAGCAGGAGAATGGGATGGAAAGCGCCTCGGAAGGGCAGGAGGCGCCCCGAGAAGTGGCGGGGGGCGCGGCGGCGGGGCTGAGTCCCCCGGCTCCAGCCCCTTTCCCCCTGGAGCCGGGGGACGCCTCGGCCGCCGCCGCAAGGGTGAGCGGAGAGGAAGGGGCAGTGGCGGCAGCGGCGGCGGATCAGGTACAACTCCACTCGGAACTTCTGGGCAGGCACCACCACGCCGCGGCCGCCGTCGCCGCCGCCGCCGCCGCCGCGCAGACCCCACTGGCCTTCTCGCCCGACCATGTCGCCTGCGTGTGCGAGGCGCTGCAGCAGGGGGGCAACCTGGACCGCCTGGCCCGGTTCCTGTGGTCCCTGCCCCAGAGCGACCTGCTACGTGGCAACGAGAGCCTGCTGAAGGCGCGGGCGCTGGTGGCCTTCCACCAGGGCATCTACCCCGAGCTCTACAGCATCCTCGAGAGCCACAGCTTCGAGTCGGCCAACCACCCGCTGCTGCAGCAGCTCTGGTACAAGGCGCGCTACACCGAGGCCGAGCGAGCCCGCGGCCGGCCACTGGGCGCCGTGGACAAGTACCGGCTGCGCAGGAAATTCCCCCTGCCCCGCACCATCTGGGACGGCGAGGAGACGGTGTATTGTTTCAAGGAGAAGTCGCGCAACGCGCTCAAGGAGCTCTACAAGCAGAATCGCTACCCTTCGCCCGCCGAGAAGCGGCACCTGGCCAAGATCACCGGCCTCTCCCTCACCCAGGTCAGCAACTGGTTCAAGAACCGCCGGCAGCGCGATCGGAACCCCTCAGAGACCCAGTCCAAAAGGTGAGCGCCAACTTTCCTCCGCCTCCCCTTTTCTCTCCCCCACCCCCTTCCCAGCTTTCTTTTCCTCCAAGTGCTCGCAAACATGGCGCTTACCTTCCCCACCAGCCTGGTCCGGCTGCCCACCTCTCCCCGCCCCCCACCTCTTTCGGACCGGGGGATGGGGGGGCGGCGGTGGCGAGAGGCGGGGGAACCTCCCTCCTTACCCTCCCCCTCCTCCCCCCAGAAGTTTCTCGTCGCCCGCTTAGGTCTCAGTCCCCGCCCCCACCACGGCTGGTCACTGCCGCCCAGTTTCCCACCCCCATCCCGCTGGCTTTGAAGTTGCCACTCTCTCCCGGGTTCTGGCGGGGCGCAGGAGCGTGTGTAGGCGCCGGAAAGGCAGCTCTGGTTGCCGCCAGAGGCCCACGGAGGTTGCCAGCGCGGGCCCGGGTCTGCACCTCCAGCGGGTTACACCGGCCGGGCGTGTGCACGAGCTCCTTCACCCCGCGCCCCGGGTTCGGCTGCCGCCCCCCACCCCGCCCCGCCGCCGCAACCTGCGTTAGAGGTCGCCTTGGCAGCTCTAGAAGAATGAGGGTGTTGGTGGGGGCTTGCGTTTCAGAAGGGGGGCTGGGGACGTCGAGGTTTTATGTGACAGAGTTAATCATTCACCCGGCCCGCTGTGGTTCCCTTCGCGGCCGCGGCAACGTGGGGTGATGGTGCGGGCTGGGCTCTGCCGTGTTTTGAAACCTGATTCTGAACTCCTTCGGATCGGATTTCAGCGCCGCCGGGGCAGTGGGGCTGGAGGGCTTGCTTCCTCGGTCCCCGAACCCTGCGTGGCTCCCTCCTGGGACAGCGATTGGGGGTGGGGGCGCTATCAGCTCCACACCTCCTAGAATGCCCACCCTGGCGGGTTTGAACTTTTGGGCTGGCAGAGTTTTGGATCCCAGCTGGTAGAAAATAGGGTTTCCACCTCTTTTGTGCGTCCTTTCGAGTCAGACACCTGGAGGGTATATTTTGTTTATTGTTGAGCGAACTATGGAGAAGATCGCCTAAAGAGATGGTGTCTCAAGCCACGCGGGCATAGAACAGAAAGAACCCTACAGCTCGAGGTTCTGCGCAGGTTAGGAATTTGGGAGCCGCGGAGCGCGTCCGGGCCGAGCGAAGGTGATCACCCCGCGCATTCCAGCGTCCGCCCGCTGTCCGCCCTTGCCGCTCCTGCCCCTGCGCCCCTCCCGGGGCCGGCCGGCTCCGGCGCTCGTCGCCTGAGGCAGGGAGGGAGGCGCTGTGTCCGAGCCGGGCCTCGCGGTAACCAAAACAAAACGCGCACTGTGACTTGCATGCATCCTTCCGCAGACTTTAGGGGAGACCCAGAGGAGGCCTGTTGGTCACCCCGCGCCAGCTTGTGGCAGCGGATCCTGTCGCTCGGAGCTCCGTCGGAATCCTCAGGGCCAGAGGCAGGGGGTGGGGAGCGGGCGTGGCACGCAGGCCAGCTGCCCTGCGGCCCCCACTCCCCGGCTGAGCTCGTTCCCCGTCTCCCTAGCCACACTCTGCCGGCTCTGTACGTCCCCCCGCCCCAACGCCACAACCCCCGCCCCCGGCCCAGTTGCCTGGTTTGGGCCCCTCTCCGGATCTACCTCCCACCCGCACCCCCGGTGAGTCACCCTCGCAGACGGCGACGGCGGCTCAGCCTCAGCTCGTAAATCAAAGCGCTTTCTGCGCTCCTGGCCCCGCAGCCCAAAGCCCGGGTAATCCCCTTCCCTCCCCTTGAAAGCGAACCGACCGCCGGGCACTGCGAGGGACGTGGATCTTCTAGGAGGCCAAGTCGCACCACGCTTCCCAGCTGCCCACTAACTGACCCTTTCACCCCCTCCCAGCTTCAGACCAAATGGGAACTCCCACCACTACCCCTTCCCGGATTTGGTGTTTCCCCTTAAGTGAAGGAGTGAGGAACACAGTCCAGCCTGGAGCAGAAGGAATGAGGGTGCTGGGGAAGGGGTTACAAGGCTGCTGAGTGACCCACACCCTTTCCCTCCCACCTCACCAGGGCACTGGATGGTGTATGTTAAATAGGCCCCTATGGCTTCTTTTGGATTCAAAGGAGACTGCACATAACAGTTCTTGGGTTGAAAGTGCCTTTCCTACATCAAGGACAGCCACTTTGTTGAATGAGAGAGTTGTCAGTCTGTTGGAGTAGAAGTTTGGGAGCAGGTGAGAAAATGATCTCTTGTTAACTAACTGACAAACAAAACACTTCCCACCTCCTGCTCCTTTGGCAGTTTCATTTCCCTCCAAGATCACACTAATCTGAATTGGTTTTGAGGGGAGGGGAAGGAGTTCCTAAACAGGAAAGACTGACCACTGACCACCTACCTCATCTAGGGAGTTTTTTCTGTGGTGTAGGTAGCAGCGAATTTAACAGGAAGGAATAACTTCAGTGCTATAAAAATGTATATACAATTCTCATAGTAAATCCTGTTAGCTGAATTTACATCTTCCAGATCTCTGGACTTTGCCTGAATTTATTATTGGTAAAAATGGTCGGCACAGGAGAGTTTATCTTCCCACATTCTCTGGATGGTCCGAATCTGCTGGAAGGTCTCATAGCTTAAACAGAACCAAAGGCTTCCTGCTCTGCTTTCCTTAAATACTGACTTTAATGGGGTTAGAGGCTGGATTTCTAAACAAATGGCACTATGTAGAACGTCATCCCTCTCACCTCTGGAATGTCTTGGTTTTCCCTCTCTCTGCAGTGAGTCAGATGGCAATCCCAGCACTGAAGATGAATCCAGCAAGGGCCATGAGGACTTGTCTCCTCATCCACTCTCCGGTTCCTCTGATAGTGTTGCCAACCTCAGCCTTCCCAGTCACATGGAGCCAGTATACATGCAACAAATTGGAAATGCTAAGATCTCATTAAGCTCTTCTGGAGTTTTGTTGAACGGAAGCTTGGTGCCCGCTAGTACTTCACCTGTCTTTCTTAATGGTAATTCTTTCATTCAGGGACCCAATGGAGTCATCCTTAATGGACTAAATGTGGGGAATACACAGACTGTGTCATTGAACCCACCAAAAATGGCCTCAAACATTGTGAGCAATGGTATATCCATGAGTGACATACTTGGGTCTACCTCCCAGGATGTGAAGGAATTCAAAGTCCTCCAGAGTTCTTCAGCTAACTCAGCAGCCACCACGTCTTACAGCTCCAGTGCCCCTGTGTCATTCCCAGGGCTCATCCCCAGCACTGAGGTAAAAAGAGAAGGTGTTCAAACAGTGGCTTCCCAGGATGGAGGCTCTGTGGTGACTTTTACTACACCCGTGCAAATTAACCAGTATGGCATTGTCCAGATCCCCAATTCCGGAACGAACAGCCAGTTCCTTAATGGGAGCATTGGATTCTCTCCACTGCAGCTGCCTTCTGTTTCTGTAGCCGCTTCACAAGGTAAAAGTCTCATTTGGTACCATAATGCACCAGTAACTGTTTTAGCCAGCTGCTGTAAATGACGCGTTTGGTGAGAGCTATAGATTGATGTTACTCTTCAGGTACCTTACTGGCCGCCACAGCTGCAGAGAGCCTCGGTCTGTCTCTCCTCCTTTGCCACAGCAGTGTAATATCCTGCTTGTTTGGCTCTCTGGCATCATGGAGATGGGCTTTTGTTTTCCTAACAACTGAATGGAAAAATACAGTTCAGAGCAAATCTTGCCAGTTCTACAATTATAGAAATATGATAAGTCAATTGGTGCTTACAGAATAACCCATTGCTTGACATTTTAAGATTAAAAATTAATGATATTGCTAAGAACACAAAATTAGTCTAAGCAATTGGTACGAAATGTGTACACTTTACCTAAGCATTTTCTGTTTGACCAAAAAGTGTTTTAGAAGAGCAAGCTGAAAAGACTGAATCAATTGTGTTTGAATCATGTTCCTCCTATAATTAAAACTAACTGAAAAACTAACTAAAGGAAAACCAGAGGAATGTGTGACTGGGAGTCTGTTGCTCTGCGTGTATGCCCACCCCCCTAAATATGTGGGTTTATTTAGGAAGGCAACTATAAGCCTTATTATATATATGTTTGTGACTTGACCAAGGGCAGTATTCTAAAGAAAACACTGATCTGAAATTCAGGAAGCCTGAAGCCGATAGGCCACTTCTTCACTGACTTTAAGCAAGTCTGATGACTCTGTGTCATTTTTTGTGTATAGAAACAGGAATGGTTAGAATCTCAGTGGAGGTGGCAGAGGCCCTTAAACTTAGGAGTAGGTGATGTCAATGCAGGTTTGCCTTCCTGTAAGCGAATCTGAATGTCCAGACTTTTATGAAACCAAAATAAGTAGTTGTTTGCCTTAAAGATCAGCTTCCTATAAAATGGCTTTATCCAAAAAAATATCCGTTTATGCACAACTTTTTTTGTTTTCACAACTATGATCTGCTTCAGTTTATAGGAGGCATTAATGGAAAAAATGTTGTTGAACACATTTCATTCTGTAGAATCAATTATCAGGTAGAAGGGCAGTAAAAACACAAAACTCCTGAAGCACAACATGTATTTATTCATTGTTCCAAGTTCTGGAAAGGATTAAGTCAAGTCACTATCTGACCTAAGGCAAAAATATGGAAACCACAAGGAAAGTCAAAGTGCTTCATTTTATAGTAATTTAATGTGGATCTAACCCCTTTTTGTCTTTTCAGGAAATTTCCAAAACAGTAGGTAACATTTTAAAGACAACAAATTTGAGCAAAAAGTATGAGATGTACATTGGGGAAGAAGAAAAAAGCAAAAATAGTTTTCATACGTAATCTAGAAATATGCTACCATAGAAAATCATTGCAAACTAACAGCTAATTTTTAAAATGGGACATTTAGGGGCACCTGGGTGGCTCAGTGGGTTGAGCCGCTGCCTTCGGCTAGGGTCATGATCTCGGGGTCCTGGGATCGAGTCCCGCATCGGGCTCTCTGCTCAGCGGGGAGCCTGCTTCCTCCTCTCTCTCTCTGCCTGCCTCTCTGCCTACTTGTGATCTCTCTCTGTCGAATAAATAAATAAAATCTTAAAAAATAAAAAAAAATAAAATGGGACATTTAATGTGAATAAGAATAGCATTTTCAGTTAAAAAATCTAAGATCAAATGACAGAGCTGTCAATCCTTAGACTGTCTGTGTGCATTAAAGGCCTAAGTTTAACCACATGGGTCCAGGAAGTAACGTTCCTTTAGAGTAATTATGGACTGCAGGTCTCAATAAAGCATTTAGGGATTCAGGCTTTCTCAAAAATGGATACTAAGGCTTGCTTTAAAATGTGCAGACAACGGAGATTATCCTTCAATAATTAGTATTTATATGGAAATCCAGAATATCTACATCTTTTACTCACTTCATAATCTCAGAAAATAAGGGGTGTTTTCCTTACCATCATTACAAAGTTAAGCTTTTCACCTATGTCCTTTTTCATTTGGATTTTTTTAACTGATTTTGAAATTATTGTCCAGGTTATAATTCAGGTACAGTTACACTTAAATATCAAGTTTTAGATCACATCTGCTTTTCTTCCTTCATTCATATATGCTCTAATGTCTACATGTTCAAAATTATTTTATTTATATATTTCAGTAGCTGTTGGGGAAAATGTCCTGTCATATTATTTATGGTTCTCAAAAAATAACTAATCATTTTGTTCACATATACATAGGCAAATACTTTCATAATGCGTAACACATAACAAAATAAATATTTCAGATGATTTTGCTACAGTTTAGCAGCCAGCAGGAATTTTAAAGCATACTTAAGTTGAAGTCAAATAAAAGCCTTTTCATTTGTTTGGCCTGGAACAAACATTTATGTTAGGGAAGAGCCCAGACGTACATAGAAATGTTTTTATTAACATCAATATTTCCACGAAGAGTACTTTCTAGTGGTTAAATCTTTTTTAAAGCTTAAATGCAATCTTTTCTTCTTCTTCTTCTTTTTTTATCATTTAAAGACATTTCTTTGAATTTAAGGTGATTAAAAAGTGTTTGGAAGACGTATAAACAGCCCTGTGACATTTATTTATCAATATAGGTGGTAATATATTATTAAAAATTGTTCTAATTATTTGGTAACAGTTATTCTAATCAAGAAGGGATATGTCTCAGGTGAATTACCTTTAATATTGAGCAGTTTTCTCAAAATAATAGTTTACTGAACATTTAATTTGAGATCAGAGTAAACAACCCATCCGAATTATTCTGTCACAAAATTCCCTCAGGTCCACCTTTCTTATAGCAGCAGGATTGTTGCCATCATTTTACTGTGTCTATGTAAAGACTCAAAAAGAAAAGTGTTTTATTTCATAGCAGGAGTAGTGAGTGGAAGGGTCTAATTCATCTCCATGGTCTGAGTTACCTCATTTTTGAACATCTTCTCAGCTTTCCATTTATGTTTCTTTTTCTGCTTCTGCTCTCTGTAGACCACTATAGTGAGAGCCAAAAATACGAACCTTTTAGAGAAGCATTAACTCTAGTTATTTACATTAATCTGTAATTTTAGAAGTACACTTTATCGTTAATTTTTCCTATCACCACAATCCTGAAAATCCAGAACTGGCACAACAAAAGAAAAAACTATTGAATATTTTGTTGACATTACTTTATGGTTAGTTTGGTGAAAGTTTGAAACTTGTCTGTACAGGCTTATATGGTTAACTTCAAGCCCCAGGGCAACTCATTTTACAGGGATTTTCTACATTTCTATTTATGTCGGTTACTGAGCTTGTCTTTTTTTTTTTTTTTTTAAGATTTTATTTATTTATCAGAGAGAGAGGGGGGGAGAGAGCGAGCACAGGCAGACAGAATGGCAGGCAGAGGGACACCTGGGTGGCTCAGTTGGTTAAGCAGCTGCCTTCTGCTCAGGTCATGATCCCAGCGTCCTGGGATCGAGTCCCACATTGGGCTCCCTGCTGAGCAGGGAGCCTGCTTCTCCCTCTACCTCTGCCTGCCATTCTGTCTGCCTGTGCTCGCTCTCCCCCCCCTCTGATAAATAAATAAAATCTTTAAAAAAAAAAAAAAGAATGGCAGGCAGAGGCAGAGGGAGAAGCAGGCTCCCTGCCGAGCAAGGAGCCCGATGTGGGACTCGATCCCAGGATGCCGGGATCATGACCCGAGCCGAAGGCAGCTGCCCAACCAAGCGTCCCCTGAGCTTGTCTTGAACAAAGGCATTTTATTTTGCATTTGTGTTTTCTAGTTCTTACTGGCAGAGCTAGGTACAACTGTCAACTGATTGAGAGAAATCAAGTTGGTAATAATGATTCAGAAACTTGACTGAAACTAGAACTTGGAAAAAAGGAGGGGATCACACTTGGTTTCTAAACCAGTAGTTCTCACTCCCACTGTGTCATCAGACTTGGGAGTTTAAAATACACCTGTCCTAGGACTTACTGAGTCAGATTTTCAGGAGTAGAGCCTGGGAATCTGTGCTTTTAAGTGCTCAAGGTGATTCTGCTGAACCTGAGAAAAATTGTGTGTGTAAAAAGTATCCTTTTTTCCCTTTCCTTACCAATTTCATCAATGATAATCTGTACTTTATTTTTTTTAGGTAATATTTCAGTAAATTCAAGCACTTCAGATGGGAACACATTTACAAGTGAGTCTACCACAGTCCAGCAAGGAAAGGTTTTCTTGAGCTCTCTTGCTCCCAGTGCAGTGGTATACACTGTTCCTAATTCAGGCCAGACTATAGGATCTGTTAAACAGGAGGGCTTGGAGAGGAGCCTGGTATTTTCTCAGTTGATGCCTGTCAATCAGAATCCACAAATAAATGCAAACCTGTCTTCTGAAAATATCTCGGGGAGTGGCCTCCATCCATTGGCCTCCTCATTAGTTAACGTATCCCCAACTCATAATTTTTCCCTGACTCCCCCTACCTTGCTAAATCCCACTGAGCTAAACCCTGACATTGCTGAGAGCCAGCCAATGTCTGCACCTGTGGCAAGCAAGTCTACTGTGACATCTGTCAGCAACACTAACTATGCAACTCTTCAGAACTGTTCCCTCATTGCTGGTCAAGATCTGTTGTCAGTCCCCATGACCCAGGCTGCCCTTGGGGAAATTGTTCCTACGGCTGAAGACCAGGTGGGTCACCCTTCCCCAGCAGTACACCAGGATTTTGTCAGAGAACATCACTTGGTTCTGCAATCAGTAGCTAACATAAAAGAGAATTTCTTAACAAATTCTGAGGGCAAAGCCACAAGCAACTTAATGATGCTGGACTCAAAATCCAAGTATGTCCTAGAGGGCATGGTCGAGACTGTCTGTGAAGAGCTGGAAACAGACAAAAAAGAGCTTGCCAAGCTCCAAACTGTCCAGTTGGATGAAGATATGCAAGACTTATAAACTTGAGTTCCCGCCCACCCCACCACCCCCGCCCTTTTTTTCTGGCATCAGCAGGCAGATCTTTTCATGAAGCCCTGAGGACATAAAGCATTTTCCCATTTACAGGGAAACACTGGTTTTGTGAGTAAATGCATTTGAGGGACTGGATTGATCTGCATGAAGATCACAGTTAAATATTACAAGAGTAGAACTGCGTTGCCGCAGCTTCTTCTTTCACGAATGTTCTCTCTTAAATAGATGGAGACAAAGGAACAAGATGAAATATACCAAGTCAAAGTGTATCATTTGGTTGACTTAATATGATTCTAAGGTCAAATGGAGCTCTATAGTTCTTTAAATTTAAACTGTATACACCTGACATTGGCTTTAGAAACAATACAGTTATTTTTTGTTTACTTTTACTCCATGGGCATTGATGAGGTTAAGAAGCATAAATGGTACTCCGCACTATTGTAAGGGTTTATTTTTGAATATATGCATTTCTGTTTTTCAGCCTTTTTTGTGAAAGTCTTGGTTTGTCTCTACACATTTCCAAATGTGCTTGCTAATAGTCCAGTGGGGCTGAGAAAGTTTGCAACTCCACTAAAAACGCTGAAACAAACTTCAGTATGAGTGTAAATATATTAGTCCTCTAAGCCAGGATTTGAGGAATTACAGTGAATTTTATTTATGCTGTATATGTTTCTCTTATACTTCAGACACTATGAACTGAAAAGAAAAATGTTTTCTTACTGTTTAATTTATTTTTATTGCTTGAACAGGAAGTGAACATAGTTATTTCCAACAAAGTTTTACTTTTTGTAGGATTTTAAAAGTGATGATTTTTATCAGGAGTCTATTATGGTCAATATTAATAACACTGAAACAGGCAATCTAACTCCCAATATTGGAATTTTGGTACTTTTTTTCACATCCTTGTTCTTTATTTAGCAACTCTCTGATTCATTTAAATATGTTTTCTATAGAATTCTATGTGCCTTTTTACCTTGTGGCCTTTTAATTATTCTTAAGGTACAGAAGTGTCAACAAAAGCACTGATGGCTCTTTTCTATCTAACAGGGTTATTTTCACCACAAAATTGCTTTAAATCTGCAGAATTAAGTTTCACTTATGTAATTACGTACATTTATGATGTAAATGGATGATCAACTGATACATTGTTGATGCTTTTCATTACGACGAAAATAACAATCATAGATTACCATGTAAAATGAATTCTGTAGACTATGAAAACAGCCTTTTTAAACTACAGAAAGAATTATGTAAATTCTCTGGAGCAAAACTCTGCCCTGATGAAACTTAGTTCTAGGTGTTTTGAATCAGTTGTTACATGATGACATACAACTGTTACTTGCACTATATTATCATGTCTTGTTTAAAAGTAAATCTTTTGGGGTTTCTTTGAGAAGCTTGCTTGATAATGTTGTGAGCTGTAGTTATAGTTTCTATCTATCAGGACCGAACTCAAAATGGAATAATGCAAATACATTTAGGTAGGGAGTGAAGTCTTTTGGTGACTGCAAAGCAAGAAATGGGAGAAAATGATGTCTTCGAAGATGACTTAAAGTCATCGAACATAAAGCTGTTACCAGTCTTGATCTCTTCAAGATCAGAACAAAGAGTATACTCTTGATCCCAACAGGCCCATCCGCTAAGCATGTTGAATAAGGGCCATAGAGGACTTCACTTTTCTTGTTATTCCAAATGGAAATCACAGACGTAGATGAAGAGCCCTATCAAGACTTCTTCCCATCGTTTCGTTAAAGAACTTAGATCCCCCCCCCCTTTTTTTATGGAATTAGTGAATGTTCTTAAACTGCTGAAACTACAGTTTTTTCGTCTTTTTTTTTTTTTTAAGTCAGGTGTTTTAGAGTTCTCTTCCACTCCATCACTCCTTACTCAGCTTGTTTTTTGTTGTTTTTTTTTTGTAGGTGTGTGCTGATCATGTTACTGAGATTAATTATATGGCTCTGTAGTGTAGTTTACATGAAGATGATGTTTTTTCACTTGATGGCTGCAGATATCGAGAGTTTTGGTTCATTATTTTACAATACTGATCTAATAAGGGAAACAGGAAGATCTAAAAAGTTATATATAGCATATAAATAACTGGAAAAGTTTCATATGTCTTCCAAAAATATAATAAGCCTCTCTTTTATTCACAATTCTTCCTCTTTTTTTCCCTTAAGAAAAAGGAAAGATAGCACAAAGCTTAAGACTTACCTAGGAAATCCATTCATACTCCTAACATGATGTAATTATACCCCTACAATGACTCCAGGTAGCTACACAATATACCAGGTAAGAATCAATGCACATTATAAAGAACTTACTGTTCTTTTCTATTCTTTCAGTAAAATAAGGGCCAGTTGGTTTATAGCCCATACATATGTGAATGAAATAAGATAAACCCCATGATCTCCTTGCACAGAATTGCAAATGTTTTTTTGCAATACCAAGGGCCAGACTCAACCCTTGGAGTTCATGTGGCAGAATTTCTCTTACATAAACCAATGCTTGAAGATGCTGCAAATGACCCTCAAATGATCCCCAAAGAGGAATCAGAATGGGGTAAAAACTCTCCCTGCAAACCCCAACCCCTGCTGCTGGCTGTAGGATCTTTGGTGTGAGGCTCTCGATGCACTCGATGCCAGAATGTGGCATTTAGCTCTTAGTTACAGCTAGTAAAGAACAGTTTTATCATTTAAAGAGGCGGTGCATTTGTTCCTCAAGCAAGCAAGAACACCTGTGTTGTAGTGTTTCCTAGCTCGTGTATATTTATAGTAATGAAAAGACTGACTCGTACACATGTTTCAGTGCCTTTCTTGTGTTATGAAAGGCAAGTAGACGTTATAGCCATAGGTAAAAATGTGTAGTTAAATTGCACACTGACCTTAAATCTCCCTGTATATGCCCGTGCATCTTGCATGTCAAAAGTTGGATTATTGGGCATGTGTTGCAGCCTGCCTGCTACATGTTAGGCAAGTGTGCATTAGTACATAGAAGTTATTCATTCTTTTACAATGTTTTTGACAGATCATCTCATCATAAAAATATAAATAATTCAGGACATTTGTGGGGAAAGAATTACATTTTATGAAAGATGTTTCAAAGTCTTCCTAGAACTTAGATGATAGAGCCTAAGAGTTATTTTGTATCTAGTTGATACATTTCATGTTAATTTAATATTACAACCATACATTTTATTAATCAAAATTATGTAGCATGTGACTCTTTTGGCTTTCAGGGTTCTCAATTTTTGTTCTTTTGTTGCATGTACTGTATGTTTAGAGGAGACCGGTTATATACTCAATATGGTTTTACTGTGCCTTACACAAAGAGAAAATCTATTCAGAATGTATATCACGGGGTGGGGTAACAGAGTCTCTACTGCACTGTTAGGTGATGGCACACAGAGCATGTCCCAGAACATTTCTGTGCTTAATTACCCAACCAAAGAGATCTAAAGTATGTATGTTGTACTGTAATAGGGGTTTATGCCTGGACAATTAAGTGTTTTATTTGTTTTCTGAAATGATGTGAACTTATTTTTCTAAACACTATGCTAAATAAACTTTATATTTATACATACATTGTGTTTAAAAGTTCTTTATCCCTGGGGCATCTGGGTGGCTCAGTGGGTTAAGCCTCTGCCTTCGGCTCAGGTCATGATCTCAGGGTCCTGGGATCGAGCCCCATATAGGGCTCTCTGCTCAGCAGGGAGCCTGCTTCCCCCTCTCTCTCTGCCTGCCTCTGCCTACTTGTGATCTCTCTCTGTCAAATAAATAAATAAAATCTTAAAAAAATAAATAAAAGTTATTTATCCCTGTGGGTGGGGGGTAGGGAGGAGAGAAAAGAAGGGAAAAAGAAAAACAAAACCCACACAAACATTTCATAGACTAGCAGGCCCAAGGACAACGGGAGTCATTTTAGAACAGTCTCTGTTGGTTTTTGTGCAAAATTATGCAATTTGCTTAATGGTATTGCTTACCCCGAGCTAAATGATTAGATTTCATCCTCCTTAATGTAAAAAAATGTTGCCTATTCATCTGGATATTCCACAATCTGACTCTCATACTCCATAAGGTGTAGTGGAATTAAATTCCATGATCCAAAGGCCTTTCTATTCCTACCCTTACTGGATGAGCTCGATATAATGCATCTTTCAAACATTCCTATCAGCCGAAGTCTGGTCACACTGCCCTTGGGTCCACCAGTGCACTGACCTGAAGTTACGGACTCGGCTGCACCACTGAAGACTCAGTCCTGCTACAGTTTGATTTCACCTTTAAAATTACATAATCTGGGGGCGCCTGGGTGGCTCAGTGGATTAAGCCGCTGCCTTCGGCTCAGGTCATGATCTCAGGGTCCTGGGATCGGGTCCCGCATCGAGCTCTCTGCTCAGCAGGGAGCTTGCTTCCCTCTCTCTCTCTCTCTGGCTGCCTCTCTGTCTACTTGTGATTTCTCTCTGTCAAATAAATAAATCTTTAAAAAAAAATAAAAAAAATAAAATTACATAATCTGAAGAGGTGTGCCTCCCACACTAAATTAGAGGGGTTTGGATAAGGGAGATTGATACCAACTGTACAATCGTGTTACAAAACCAGTTAAAGGCATCGAATTAATTTCAGGTATGTCTCAACTCTTTTTATATTCTTGTCATTCGCTTCACTTTTTTAGTGATTTTCTATGTAGCTGAACCAGTTGAAGTGGATAGTGTCTCAGTGAGTCTAGGGTCAGAGTATTGTGGAGTGGTTACATTTTATAACATCTTAACCAAACATATTTTAAAACATTTGACAGGTCACTGACCTACTTCAAACATTGGTGACTCTGCAGAATCTAGCAAACTAAATAAAAACCCTCAAGGGGAATTCAAGACTTTCATCCCCCTCTTCCTGCTTCCCTAAAGAAATAAATGTGGAGTGCCCGGCTGGCTTAGTCAGTAGAATATGTGAGTCTTGATCTTGGGGTCATGAATTCAAGTCCCACCTAGGGTGTAGAGCTTACTTAGAAAAAAATAATAAATGTGGAAATTTATCTTTACACCATCACATTTTCAGAAAGTAGATAGTAAATAAATATAGATTCAGATAATGGCCAGTACTACAAAGTCCGTAACAGGGTAATGAGATTGAGCACGGGGAATGGTGGAAGCGGAGACACACATTACATTCATCGGGTCAAGGAAAGTCTCAAGGAAATAAACTTTCAAGAAAGAGGTATGAATGATGAGAGGGAACCAGCCCACAAGACTTAGAAAAAAAAATCGCATTCCAGACGCAGGGAACAGCAGGTACAAAGGCCCTGAGGGAGGAGCAGAGTGGCTGGATCACAGTGTGAACCCTAGGGGTCATTTAGAAGGAGATCCAGTCAGAGAGATAAGCAAGTAGGTGCCAGATCTCAAGTAGAACTTTATTGGTCTGTGCTAAATAGTTTGGATTTGAGTCAGAGAACCAAGGATTGCTATAACTTGATTTACACTTTAAAATGTCATTCTGCCTTTTTTTCGGAGGACAGTGTTCTCCGAAGCCATTCTTGTGAGGGAAGGAATTAGGAAATTATGTCATGTTGTCCTAAGCTCTTGGACAGGAAATACTTCAGGAGCTGTTGAAGCATGTATGGCAGTTTTTTTCCTAAATGTCTCCAGAATTTTGTGCTCTTGAAGCCTTTTGTCTGTTCTGCCTCTCGCTGTTAGCCAAAGCTGCCAGCTTCCTGCTAGGATTGTCCCAGTCTGAACCTGTGCCCTGAACTCCATTCTGGTAGATCCAGTTCCCTAATGGATATTTTCAGAATGTCCCAGTCATCTATGACTCTACATGTGAAAAATTTAAACTATTATCTTTGCTTTAAGCCTGTTTCTCACTCGATGCTCCTCATTCTATAGCAGCACTTATTTACCCACCGGCCAAGTCAAAAATCTGGGACTCACCCTGGAGTCTTCTCTCCCTTTATTCCCACCCCTCCACCAGATCACTACATCTCTCCATGGCTGCTCTTTTACTGTCTCTTGAATCAATTCCTTCTCCTACATTTCTAGAGTTACTGCCATAGTTTAGGCACATACCGCTTTTGTTGTTGTTGTTTGTTTTTTAAAGGTTTTATTTTTAAGTAATCGCTACACCCAACATGGGGCTTGAACTCACAATCCCGAGATCAAGAGTCTCATGCTCCACTCACTGACTGAGCCAGCCAGGCGTGCTGCCATTTACCTTTTCTTGACTGAATTATTACAACTGGCTCCTACCTGGTATCTCAGTGTCTGGTCCTCATTCCAGGCTACATTACAATTACATTCAGTTGCAACTTTCAGAATTCAAGACCTATCAGCCTTGCTTTCCACTTTAGAACCTTCAATGGTCTCCACTGTCTATGAAATAACATTTATTTTTTTAAAAGATTTTATTTATTTATTTGACAGAGAGAGAGAGCGCATGAGCTGGGGAACAGCAGGCAGAGGGAAAGGGAGTGGGAGAGCTCAGGGGTGCTGAGCAGGGAGCCCCATGCGGGACTCAATCATGAAGCCCCTGGGATCATGAGCTGAGCCAAAGGTAGATGCTTAACGACTGAGCCACCCAGGCAGCCCTGAAGTACCGTTTAAACCCCTTAACAGAGGCGCCTGGGTGGCCCAGTCTGTTATGCATCTGATTCTTGGTTTTGGCTCAGGTGGGGATCTCAGGATCATGAGATCGAGGTGCGTGTCAGTCTCCACGCTCAGGGCGGAGTCTGCTTGGGATTTTTCTTGTTCTCGCTCACTCTCTAAAATACATAAATAAATCTTCCAAAAAGTAAAAAACCAAACCCCTTTAGATACAAAGCCCCCAAGATCCAGGCCCTACCTCTCTGTCTAGTCACATCTGTCGCCCAAAGGGACAAGGTCCTTTCTACCCAATCTCCAAGACTCACTAGACATCACTAGCAGAGCTAGTGCTCCAGCAAAATCCATCTCACCCCCATAACCAGAATGTTGTGTGGCCCATTCTGTGATTTGACGAGGATTTATGTCTTCCTTAGTGTAGCACCTATCACATTATTATGAATTTGCTTCTCTGTACTTTTGTCTCTGTTTCTCTGGCATTCAGTATAATGGAGAAGAGTAGGCATTTAAAAAATATTTGTTGAATCAACAGTGACTCTGTTATCCTTTCCTTTAAATCATTTCACTTCCTCTGGAACAAGGAACTGCATTGCTAGGGCCCCTGAGTGGTTCAGTCAGTAGAGCATGTGACTCCTGATCTTGGGGGTGTGAGTTCAAGCCCCGCATTGGATGTAGAGATTACTTAGAAAATGATAAAATCTTTTTTAAAAAAAGAAACTTCATTGCTAAACTAGTTAAAGCATTATCCCTATTTAGAGCACACAAAAAAAATAAAAATAAAAATAAATCAATATGTTGGAGGGTCGGGCCCAAAAGTGGTTCTTTGAACCTTCTAGCATTAGTGGATGGTCTTTATGGTCCTTATTTTCCTTACTGCTCCAAGGTTTTTTTCCACTTACTTCCAAACGGAGGCTGGGTTCCAGAAGATAGAGGTTGGCTAAAGTTTGACAGACAAGTGGGCCATTAGCACAAAATACAGTCACTAAGCCTTTTTAGATCAATGTTTCAAAATAGCCATGATGTACAGAAAAGCTATTTATACTTATGTATAGATATACCTTCTAAAAATATTCTCTCTGTGGATGTATTCCTATTACTTGTATGTGAACTGAGTAGATGTCTAAAAAGTCTATGAGGAATAGTAAATGGAACATAGAGTTTTAGACATCAGGAAATCTGGATTCTGATTAGTTTTTAGATTTGGGAAACATCAATTCACCACTATGGAACCTATTTTTTTCCATTGAAATGGGTATGTTAGGTATCCTTATATTTGAGATCCATGTCACTTTAAGAAAAGAAAAAGGTTAATAAAATGCACTGCACATGTTAAGAAGATCAACTCAATTACGGAATAAAAATACACTGTCACCTGCAGAGGACTACAATTGTAAGATAAAATAATGACTACTAAGTCAATGACCTGCGACCCTCCAGGATTATTTAGAGGTCTAGAGAGGAGGCAGGTCTGGCTCTATACACTTCCACATTCTTAACCTGTACCTTCTCTGCCCCCTAAGTGTTCTGCCCTTCTCTCACAGACTGCCCTACCTCCCCAAACACCTTAAGTGATAACCCTGGTGTAGGTGATTAACAGTGTAAGATAAAATGAACCCAACCCCCCGACCCCCATGATTTTGCTTTTTTTTTTTTTAAACTTCTCCCCTCTTCCTGGGAATTTGCATTTTACGGAAGGCTTTTATTTATTATTTATTTATTTATTTATTTATTAGATTTTATTTATTTATTTGAGAGAGAGCGAGAGTAAGAGATAGCATGAGAGGGGAGAAGGTCAGAGGAAGAAGCAGACTCCCCATGGAGCTGGGAACCCAATGTGGAACTCGATGCTGGGACTCGCGGATCATGACCTGAGCTAAAGGCATTCACTCAACTAACTGAGCCACCCAGGTGCCCACGAAGGCTTTTAAAGACACAAAAGAGCCAAGTTATTTATCATATTATCATAAATGATATCATCATATTTATCATAAATGATAAATCTCAGATTAATAAAACTGAGCAAGGTGTTCCCTTTTTCTAAGAGCAGTAGATGTGTGTGTGTGTGTGTGTGTGTGTGTGTGTGTGTGTGAAGTTGGGAATAGGAAGAGAAGGATAAATGAGCAGAGGAAAAGAGAGAATATCTCCATTTCTCTTCTTTGTGTGCTTTACTTCCCTACTGGATATCTAGGACTAGAGAGTGGAATTTGAGCTGTTGGATCCTCTGACAACAATTAACAGTGTAGTTTTTCCCCACACCCATCTTATCCAGAGCTTGAGATACTTCCTTCAAGAGAATTCCTGCATTGAAAAGTCATTAGCTGTAGTGAAACCATAAAAATTAGCTATAGAAAAACAAAGGTTGTTCTGGGTTTTTCCTGTTTTGCTTTGCTTTTTAAGATGTGAGCTATAGGGGTCCTTGGGGGGGCTCGGTCAGTTAAGCATCCAACTCTTGATTCCAGCTCAGGTCATGGCCTCAGGGTCTTAATCAAGTCCAGAATTCAGTTCCAGACTCAGTGTGGAACGTGTTTAAGATTCTCTCTCTCTCCCCCTCTCCCACTGTCCCTTCTCTCTCAACACCACTCGCCCCACCCTGCTTGCTCTCTCATAAATAAATAAATAAATAAAGAGCAAGCTTTGGGAATATAAGAGGAGGGCACCTACGTGGCTCAGTCAGTTGGGTGATTGACTCCTGGTTTTGGCTCAGGTCATGATCTCAGGGTCTTGGGTTGAAGCCCCACAACTGACTCCGTGCTCTTTGGGGAGTCTGCTTCAGGATTCTCTCTCCCTCTGCCCCTTCCCCAGCAGACTCACTCTCTCTCTCTCTCTAAAATAAAGAAAGCTTAAAAAAAAAAAAAAAAAAGATGTGAGCTATATAGGAGATGTGCCAAAGAAAACCCAAAATATACATTTGGTTGAAATTAGGGAATTTAATACAGGTTTGTGTTCATTTTTATTTATTTAATAAATACATTCTTACTGTGCTCTTTAAAAGATGGATGGCCTTGACTATCTTACTATAAATGTATTACTCATTCCTTGGCAAATTTATTTTGTTAGCATTTAATGGGGGAAAAAAGATGATTGAAATCTTGCCCCTGCATGAATAACCATTAGTGCTCTTAATTCTAAAGTGATGAAGGATCCTATCTCAATCATCCCAGATCGATTTTCCAAAATCTCTCCAATAGACACATAACAGTTATCAGAATACATACAGTCTCTAAGAGTCCCTTACTTCTAGTCTCACTATACAGTCATATTCTACTGTCTTAACAAACATGCATCTCTCTTCCCAAGGACAAGCACAGATTTTCACATCAGTAGCAAGTTGATAGTGTTGTAACACTGAGCTCCTAGTATGAGTGAAGCTGTGTTAATATAGGATTTGTGTTTTTCCAAGGAGGAATAAATCAGGTTAGAATTTGCCTTTATTTTATTTTAATGGTGCATATTAACAATGTAAATTAAATGAATGAACAAGACTGGGTCTCTAGGTAAAGTATCGAAGGTGAAAGAAGGTGAAAGACTATCAAACACTTTAAATTCCTAAGAAGCACTCTAAAATACATGAGCTATTGAAATGTTAAATACAAAGCATTTCTGTTTATCACAACAGATCCCCGTATGGCTCCTACAAGAAAATATTTTCTAAGCTATTATAAGGGCTATAAATAAAGCTGCCTTTTAAATTTTTTTTCCTGTACTCCAAATTTTTCATTAATTCACACTAACAGACCTCTTTTCAGTCTTTGTTAGTTAGGTTTCTCCATGAAAACTGCTATATTTGTCTGTAAACCAAGGTAATTTTAAAGAAAAGGAAACAGTTAAGTGCAACCTTTGATATAATACCCTAAATACTACTTTATATGCCTAACAATTGTGTTACCTTACATGCATACTCCCTCCCCCCAGAGGTCTGGGGGAACAGAAATCATAGATCCCCACTGTTGGTTTTCACCGCTGTGAAGAATATGGCAACATTCAGCAGAGATTTGTGCTTCTGGGTGCCAATTTGATGAAGTACAAATCTTGGCAATGACAATGCACTTGTATATAAACATAAGACCAAGCTTGTGGTTTGGGCCCAAGTTCCTGTACCAAAGGCCAAAGTTGTGCTGAAGGACCACTTTCAGCCTCTGGAAACATCAGGAACCCTGAAAAGCTCCCAAAGCTCTGCTTGAATTAGTTTATATAACTTTTTTAAAGACTTGTTTATATATTTGAGAGAGAGAGCACACAAGCAGAGAGAGAGGGAGAGAAAGAATTCTCAAGCAGACTCCCTACTGAGTGCAGAACCCAACGTGAGGTTCAATCCCAGGACGCTGAGATCATCACCTGAACTGAAATCCAGGCAGATGCTTAACTGACTAAGCCACCTAGGTGCCCCCAGTTTACTGAATTTAAACCAAACCTCAGCATTCACAGGTCAAGTGCTAGGCTCGTTACCGGAGACTCAAAGATGGAGAGGCCACCCTCTAAAAGCTAAGAACTAAGTTAAGTGAATTAATAGGGACATACAAATTATCCCAGCTAAAGAACTACAAAAGAAGTATGTAGAACATATCCAGAAGCACTGTACAAGACCCAAAATTCAGAGATATTTTATATTTTAAAAATGTATTTTAAGGGGCACCTGGGTGGCTCAGTCAGTAAAGCATCTGTCTTCAGCTCAGGTCATGATCTCAAGGTCCTGGGATCGAGTCTTGAGATACCGTCTCCCTGCTCAGCAGGGAGCCTGCTTCTCCCACTCTCTCTGCCTGCCACTCTGCCTACATGTGCTCTCTCTGTGTCAAATAAATAAATAAAATTTTTAGTAAATAGATAAAAAATGAAAATTAGAGTAGTCTGGCAGGGCAGAGAGAAAGAATGTTCTAGATGGGAGATACAGCTTTTCTAAGAAGGATTTTAAACTTCAAAGGCAATGGGTCATCATGAAAAGCATTATTAAAAAAAACTTCTCTTTTTATTATTGCAAGAAAGATTACTTCCTTTAGAAAACACAGGACACAAAAATCTTATACATAATCCCATCACCTGGAGATAATAACAGCTAACATTAAATATATATTTACTATTTGCTAAGTACGCTTCCAAGTGCCCTTACATGTGTTGCTTCCTTTATTCATTAAAACAACCCTGTGAAGTAGGTATAATTACAATCCCAGTTTTGCAGGATACTGAAGCACAGAGGACACAAGTAATTGTCCTAAATGTTCATAGCAAGTAAGTAGCTGAGCTGGCTCCAAAGCATGACCCTCCTTTTGTCTAATTAAAAAAATTATTAATTTCTTTTTAAAGTTTTTAATTGGGGTAAAAAAATACATAAAACTTACCAACTTCAATTTTTTGAGGAAAGGTCATATTTTTCACAGTGGCTGCACCATTGTACCATCCCATCAACAGTGCACATGGGTTCTAATTTTTCTGTGTCCCTGCCAAACTTATTTTCTGCTCTTTTGGTAGCAGCCATCTCACTGGATGTAAGGTGTTATCTCACTGCAGATTTTTTTGTTTTTTTTTTAAGATTTTATTTATTTATTTGACAGACAGAGGTCACAAGTAGGCAGA
This sequence comes from Mustela nivalis, assembly GCF_964662115.1. NCBI lineage: Eukaryota > Metazoa > Chordata > Mammalia > Carnivora > Mustelidae > Mustela > Mustela nivalis. The sequence goes on from NC_139025.1 coordinate 39,548,204, forward strand.
GAGGCAGGCAGAGAGAGGAATGCAGTCTCCCCGCTGAGCAGGGAGCCTGATGTGGGGCTTGATCCCAGGACCCCAAGATCATGACCTGAGCTGAAGGCAGAGGCTTAACCCACTGAGCCACCCAGGTACCCCTCACTGTGGTTTTGATTTGCATTTCTCTGATGACTAGTGATAATGAATATCTTTTCATATTCTTGTTGGCCATTGGTGTATCATCGTTGGAGAAATGTTTATTCAAGTCTTTTGCCCCTTTTTTAATCTGGTTGTTTATTATTGAATTGTAGAAATTCTTTTCATTTTTTTAAATTTTAAAGTAATCTCTACACACAATGTGGGGCTTGAACTCACAACCCTGAAATCAAGAATTGAATGCTCTACTGACTGAGGCAGTCAGGCACCCCTTGAATTGTAGGAATTCTTTATATATTTTGGATATTAATCTCTTTTCACATATATGACATGCAAACATTTTCTCCCATTCTATAGACTGCTTTTTCATTCTGTTGATTATGTCCCTTGATGAACTAAGTGTTCTTTCCTTCTTTTTATTAGAGTTGCCACACTATGTCACATTAGTTTCTGGTGTAAACATAGTGATTCAGCAATTCCAGACACTATGATACGCTCATCACAAGCACAGCTCCCACATGTCACCATACAACACTATACATATCATTAACTACATTCCCTCTGTTTTGCCTTTGGGATGAACAAAAGTTTTTAAGTTTGCTGTAGTCACATCTGTCTATTTTTGCCTTTGTCACCTGTGTTTTTGTCATCATATCCAAGAAATCATTGCCACATGCAATATTGTGAAGTTTTTCTTCTGCTTTCTTTTAGGAATTTTATAGTTTGGGGTCTTATATGTAGGTCTTCAGTATATTGCACTGTTTTTTGTATAAGAGTATAAGAGTCCAACATTTTGTTGTTTTTTTGTTTTTGTTTTTGTTTTTGTTTTTGTTTTTTGGAAGGGGAAATCCAGTTTTCTCAGCCCTCTATGATGAAGAGACTGCCCTTTCTCCACTGAGCAAAGTTTTCCATATATATATATATATATACACACACACACACAAAAGCTTTTGCTCAATCACTATATATATATATATATATATATATATATATATACACACACACACACACACACACAGTGAGCCAGTAATCAAGTATTATAATATATAATATATAATCAAGTGAGCCAATTCCTTATAATGCATCACCATATATATATATATATATATATATATATATATATATATATAGGCTCACTTGATTATAGGATCAGTGAGTCCCAATATGGTTAGGGGACTCGGCAAGCTGAGAGCCAGGGGAGCCACGTCTGAAGACCTGAGAACCAAAAGAGTTGATGGTATGGTTTCAGTCTGGAGGCCAGCAGATTTGGGTCCCAGGAAGGGCCAATATTTCAGTTTAAGTATAGAAATAGTAGAAAATGGGTGCCTGGGTGGCTCAGTGGTTAAGCACCTGCCTTTGGCTCAGGTCATGATCGCAGGGTCCTGGGATCGAGCCCCACATTGAGCCTCACATAAGGCTTCCTGCTCAGTGAGGAGTCTGATTGTCTCTGCCAAATAAATAAAATCTTAAAAAAAAAAAAAAAGCCAATGTCGTAGTTCAAAGACCATCAGGCAAAAGTTCTCTCTCTTTTTTAAAAGATTTATTTATTTATTTGAGAGAGAAAGAGTGGGGGGAAGGGCAGAGGGAGGAGAGACAATCCCAGGCAGACTCCATGCTGAGCTTGGAGACCAGACTGTCATGGGGCTTGATCTCATGACCATAAGATTATGACCCGGAGATCATGACCTTTAGAACATGATCTGACCAAAATCAAGAGTCAGATCTTTAATGGACTGAGCCACCCAGGTGCCCCAGGCAGGAGTTCTCTCTTACTGAGAGGAAAAAGTCAGACTTTTTATTGTTTTTGGCTCTCAACTGATTGGATGAAGCCCACACACATTATGGAGGGCAATCCTCTTTTTTTAGTGTACTGATTTAAATATTAATCTCATCCAGAACTATCTCACAGGCACACACAGAATGATGTTTCACCTGGACATCACATGACCCAGTCGACTTGACATCTAAAATTAACCATCACAGGGGCACCTGGATGACACTCTCTTGATTTCAGGGCCATGAGTTCAAGCTCCACCCTGAGCAAAGAGCCTACTTAAAACAAACAAACAATCAACAAAAACAAAAAAACATCCTCACACAGTGCCACTTAGGATTTGAGTGACCCTGGGCAGATTACTTCCAATTCCCTCTCATCTGTTTCCTCAACCATAAACAGAATAATTATACAACCTGCCTCATAGACCTTTTTTTTACAAGGATTATACGATATGATGTAGGCAAAGCACATAATAATTGCGACTTATTACTAATAATCTTTTAACTTACTGCATAGGATTCCATTGTTTGAGTGTGTTAAAATTTATTGAACTGATTCTCTACTATTAAATTTTACTTGTTTCAAGTTTTGTGTTTTTTGTTTTTTTTTAATATGAGAAATGCTTTCAAGAATATCTTTGTAGGTATATCCATGACATACACCTTTGGGTGTATCCGTATTGCTTAAATAAATAATTAATTAATCATGGAGTGCTCTCCTGGTTCAGTCAGAAGAACATGCAACGCTTGATCTCAGGATTGTGGGTTCAAGCCTCACTTTGGGTGTAGAGATGACTAAAAAAAAATAAACTTTTTTTTAAAAAACAAAAATAAAAATAAAATTAATCCTTATAACTGAAATCACTTAGGTAAGCAGATAACCAAATCTTTCAATACATATATACCCACATCCTTTGCTCTTCGACTTTGAACATCTTGTCCTTGAGGTGATTGTATTTCTTTCTGCTTCACTGATACTGGGTTTGACTGTGTAACTTGTTTTGGCGGATATGGAATGTGACTGGATATAACAATCAACCAAAACTTTAAATGTGCCTATTATGGTTTGACTTGTTCCCTTGGAGATTCCACCCTCTTATACTTTTGTCATGACAATAACATGCCCTTGGTACCTGTTGGAATGAAAAACATGTGGTTCAGATCTGAACCCAACTCACAATCCGAAGCAGAGCTACCCTAGCCATCCCCCAGATCTGGGCATCAGAAAAATATGTGTTTTATAAGTCATTAAGATATTATGGTTTATTTGTTATGCAACATTATTGTAACTATAACTGAACGGTACCCAAGGAAATGAGACATTTAGATTTATTGGACATATTCCAGTAACCTAATCAGTTTACAGAAACCCCAAAGTACCAAGCCTGTTACCATCCTTCCTCCAAACTATCAAATCCATTTATAAGCTCGTTCCATTTTTAATATTACTGTCAAATTTAAAAACTTCCTAAATCTATTACAAAAAATGTTCATGCTCAGCACCTGGATGTCTCAGTCAGTTAAGCCTCTGCCTTCAGCTCAGGTCATGATCCCAGGGTTCTGGGATAGAGCCCTGCATCAGGTTCCCTGCTCAGTGGGGAGCCTGCTTCTCCCTCTCCCTGTCACTCCCTGTGATTACGCTCACTCACTCTCTCTCTGTCAAATAAATAAATAAAATCTTGAGAAAGAAAGAAAGAGAGAGAGAGAGAAAGACAGAAAGAAAGGGAAAGAAAGAGAGGAAGGAAGGAAGAGAAAAATGTTCATGCCCAGGAACTCTTACTTTTTAAACCACACCTTTAGAACCCTTAAAAAGGGTTCTTGGAATATCGTATGATAATTGCTTTTCCTAAGATGTGTTTCAAAGAATATCAGTCCTTTGAAATTCTCACAAAATCCACAAAAATTGATTAAATTTTTGTCACTTATTATGACCACTTAAATTTTGGAAGTGCTTTTTCTGGAAATGTATTTTCCAAAGAATTATTTTATGCCACTCTTGAATTTTCATAATGCACACAAGCATAGAAGATTCTTAGAGAAAGCTTGTGGTAAAGAAATGTGATAGCACCTTCCCTGTCCCAATCCTAGTTTGACACTAACCCTTTAATTTTAGCACTATCCCAACATCTCTTATTATCTGAGAAGCTATTTTGTGAAAACTTAACTCAGAAAGAGGGTTCTTTAACGAGCAAATTTCAGGCACTGTACAGGCCACCTAGAACAGATGTTTCAGGCCTCTGTAGCACTTATACTATATTCCATTATCTAAGTATACCGATTAGTGTACAGGCCAGTCTGCTGGTCCAGAGACCCAAAATTACAGTCACTTCAATAAGTTATTTCAGGTAACAATCCAGAGATGACCAGTCGAGGTTGACAAGGCACTTCTACGTCCTCAGGTCATCCAGGATCCCCAGCCGGCAGGTGGTCTCTGTGACCCTCAACATTGATTTCCAATCTCTGTCATTTCCCACTCATAGGAAAAAAAGAAGTCTGGAGTAGGAGCTTCCTCCTAAGAAACAATCAAGATATGGCTTATATCACTTCTTACCTGTAACAGGCCCAAAGCTAGTCACAAGCCTAGTACCTTTCTCCAAGGGAAACATAGTCTCTAGGTGAGTGGCCATATGTCCTAGGAAAAAATTCCTTAAAGGTGACAAAAGACACTGGCAGTCAGTTAGTGGTACTTGCCTCTATATTTAGTCCACTTTCTTAAAGCCTATGGACTTTCCTTCCTAGATAATAGAATGGAAGTAGTCATAAAAATGAGTCAGGAAATGCCACTTTTCCATTCCAGATCCACAGATCCCACTTCCAATTAGAATGATAACCATCATCCAGGTACCTGGCTGGCTCAGTCAGCAGAGCAGGCAGCTCTTGATCTCAGGGTAGTGAGTTCAAGCCCCACATGGAGTGCAGAGCCTACTTGAAAAAGAGAGAGAGAGAGAGAAATGAACGATAAACATCATTTCCGTTTTTTTTTTTTTTTTTTTTTTTTTTAAGTAGGCTCCCAACAGGCAGCTTGAACTCACCACCCCAAGATCAAAACCTGAGCAGAGATCAAGACCTGAGCCCAGATCAGGAGTCAGATGCTTAACTGACTGAGGCATCCAGGAGCCCCAAGAAACATCATATTTATTTATTTATTTATTTGCTTACTTACTTAATTACTTATTTCAAGAGGGAAAAGGGAGGAGGGACTGAGGGAGAAGGAATCTTTTTTTTTTTTTTTTTAAAGATTTTTATTTATTTGACAGACAGTTCACAAATAGGCAGAGAGGCAGGCAGAGAGAGAGAGGAGGAGGAGGCAGGCTCCCTGCTGAGCAGAGAGCCCTATGTGAGGCTCGATCCCAGGATCCTGGGATCATGACCCAAGCCAAAGGCAGAGGCTTTAACCACTGAGCCACTCAGGCACCCTGAAGGAGAGAGAATGTTAAGCAAGCTCTAAGCCCAGTGTAGAGCCCAACCTGGGGCTCAATCTCACAACCCTGACATCATGACTTGAGTTAGATGGGTAATAGACTGGGTCACCCTGGTGCCCCAACATCATCTCTAAATTACCATTGTCTCCTGTCTCCTTAAAAAGTTGGAGACAAAGCTAAATAAACAAATAGATAAATAAATAAGGGACCTCTGGCTGGCTCAGTCAGTAAAGCATGAGACTCTTCATCTCAGGGTCATGAGTTCAAGCCCCACCTTCCTGGTGGAGCCTACTTAGTAAATAAATAAATACAGTTTGAGACAATGCACAATTCCTCCTCTAAAATATAACTTGAACCTGCTCCTGTTTTAGTGTTTCGATTCACTAGTAATCAAAGAAATGAAAGCTCTGTGAGGACAAAGAAAGTGACTTACTGCTGTTGTCAGAAGATCAGAAGACTGTCTGCACACTGTGAGTGCTTGGATAACAAATGATTGCATGAATGGATAAGATGCAAGCTTTTAATAGGAGATACTATTACCTCCTATTAAATTAGTGAAGATTTATTTATTTATTTTTTATTTAAGAGTGGGTAGAGGGGCAGAGGGAGAGAGAGAGAATCCCAAGCAGGCTCTACACCCAGCATGGAGCCCAATGCTGGCTCAGTCTCACAACCCTGAGATCATGACCTGAGCCAAAATCAGGAGTCGGATGTGTAACCAACTGAGCCACCCAGGTGCCCTTAAATTAGTAAAGATTTAAAATAATGATAATGTTGGCATGCCTTCCTGGCTCAGTTGGTGGAGCAAGTGACTCTAGATCTTGAGGTCATGAGTTCAAACCCCATGGTGAGTGTAAAGATTACTTAAAAATAAAATCTTGGGGGGACTGGGTGGCTCAGTAGGTTGGGTATCTAACTCAGTTTTAGCTCAGGTCACCATCTCAGGGTTGTGAGATTGAGCCCCATGTCAGGCTCCGTGGTCCGTGGGAAGTCTGCTTGAGACTCTCTCTCTATCCCCCTCTGTCCCCCGCTCAAATAAATAAATTCTTAAAAAAATAAATAAAATATTTAAGACATAAATAAATAAAATAGTGATGATGCTTAATGCTGACAAAAATGCAGTAAGGCAAATAGTTTCACATATGACAGAAACTTGTTTGCTTTTATAATATCTTAACTTGTTTAATTTTTATCATATATCACTTTTTCAGCAAAAGTAAAAAAAAAAAACACTTCAAAAGTCACTATTCATACTCTGATTCTGTAATTCTCTTTGTAGCAATATATCCCAAAGAAATAATTTGAGACACAAACAAAAATGTATGCCCACAATGCATCAAAAACTTGGAAATAACCTAAAAGTCGAATATTATGGGAACAGTTGCGGAAACTACAACTACTCATTAAAATTTTCAATGATGCTGGAAATGACATAAAGAAAAGCTCAAAAGGGAGGGAAAAAAAAGTACATTTGATAGAACATTATCAATTATTGCCTATTATAGATCTGTATCACTCTACTTCTTTCTACTTTTTTGCTTGGTATAAGTCAGGGCTCTTCTGATTGTAAGTGACAGAAACCCTAATCCAACCAGCTTAATTAAAAGAAAACTTACCATCTCATTGAGCCAGTTGCAAGATGAGTGGAATAAGGGACTCCTCTTCATCTCTGCTGTCTGTCTGCTCATCTCTGCACATTGGGGTCAAATATCTGCCTTTTCCATAAGCCTTATGACTCTACTGCCAATAGTTCCTGGGTTCACATTTTCTAGTTTTGCTATTAGAAAATGTTCCCCCCAGTTTTTGGATGTGTGTGTGTGTGTGTGTGTGTGTGTGTGTGTGTGCTGGGAGATGGCAAGGGGTGGGGAGTGTACACTGGGAGGGGACAGATTCAGCAAAAGCAATCCCAGTGAAAAATTCTCATTGACGATTTTATTCATTTTTTATTTTTTTTTAAAGATTTTATTTATTTATTTGACAGAGATCACAAGTAGGCCCAATCACAGTGGCCAGGATGTGTGTAACCAGAGAACTGACCAACTTGGGTACGCTATCTATTTTTAAGAGGTTTTTTTTTTTATTTTTTTTTATTTATTTGTCAGAGAGAGAGAGAGAGAGAGAGCGTGAACACAGGCAGACAGAATGGCAGGCAGAGGCAGAGGGAGAAGCAGACTCCCTGCTGAGCAAGGAGCCCGATGTGGGACTCGATCCCAGGACGCTGGGATCATGACCTGAACCGAAGGCAGCTGCTTAACCAACTGAGCCACCCAGGCGTCCCTATTTTTAAACCAATCACTGTGGAAAGGGAGGCAGGCTTATGAAAGAAGACAGCTCCAAGGGGAGATGACAGAGGCTGTCTGCTTGAATTTGGGGCAAGTAAACCTATATACACATGCTGTAGCAGAATCCTTTCTTCCTTCCTTTCTTTCTTCCTTTCTTTCTTTCTTTCTTTCTTTCTTTCTTTCTTTCTTTTTTTTTTAAGACATCAGTACCCACCAGGGCCAGATGGTTAGTATGATGCACCCAGAAAAGAGCAAAGCTGTTGGATCATCAAAATAAGAACTGTCCATTGAGCTGTGTAGTCAATGAGCATGTTTTACTTGGATAATCAGGAAAAACATTTTTTAAGTGAAAGAAAGAAGGAGGGGTACCTGGGTGGCTCAGTGAGTTAAGCATCTGCCTTCCTCCCGCTCAGGTCATCGTCCCTGGATTCTGGGGTGGAGCTCTGCCTCCAGCTCCTTGCTCAGCAGGGAGCCTGCTTTTCCCTCTCCCTCTGCCTGCTGCTTTCCCAATTTGTGCTCTCCTCCTTGCTCTCTCTCTCTTTGTCCAATAAATAACATTAAATTAAAAAGAAAAGAAAAGAAAAAAAAAAAACCCAGCATTTCCTTTTTTTCCCTCCTTCCCTCTTGCCCAGAGGTTTACTGGTGCCTCTAGAATACTTCCTTACAGGCTTTCTGGTCATTTTCAAAAAACAATGATCTCTGTCTTCCGATTACAACTTGAAATCAAACTTGCTCTCCCTGAAAAGGCCTGGTAAAATAGTTTTCTGAAACCCAGCACCTGGTTGGGAGTTTTGTTTTGTTCTTTCCCCAAGACACCTTCGAGTCAGCAGAAACACAAATTACATCTGAGTCCTATTCTGTGGTTTGAATTTTGGGGTGCGGCTCAGTTCTAAAGGCCCTGGTTTCTTCATCTCTCTGCCTCTCCTGAATTGGCCAAGTCTGAATTTATTGACCTTTAAAGCACAATACAAAACACCCTTGTTTGCTTTGGCCTGTATGGATGAGTAAGGAGTCCAAAATCTTGTTTGATTTGCTAATTCTATTGTATGATTTAGTCACTTTCTGTATACATCACTAGGCACCTTTCTTAATGACTCATTATTTCAATGTTTAGGAAAAAAGGAGATTATAAAATGTACTTTACTTTCTTATGAATTGATTTACTTCTTTCTGGAAAATTATGAGACTATGCCAACCCATAGTTGGAGTATTTGTTACAAATTTATTTCTAACTCTAGCAGAAGCAGCTACTATTATATTAGATATAAGATATATATTTGAGGACCACCTGGGTGGTCAGTTGGGTGGCTGCCTTCCACTCATGTCATGTCCTGGGAGCAAGTCCCATGTCTGGCTCCCTGCTCATTGAGGAGCCTGCTTCTCCCTCTGTCCTTCCCTGATGCCTGTGCTCTCTCTCTCTCTCTCTCTCTCTCTCCCTCTCTCTCTCAAATAAATCAATAAAATCTTTTTTAAAAAATTACATATTAGAGGGGAGCCTGGGTGGCTCAGTGGGTTAAGCCTCTGCCTTCAGCTCAGGTCATGATCTCAGGGTCGTGGCATCGAGACCCGCATCGGGCTCTCTGCTCAGTGGGGAGCCTGCTTCCCCTTGTCTCTCTGCCTGCCTCTCTGCCTACTTGTGATCTATCTGTCAAACAAATAAATAAATCTTTTTTAAAAAGATACATATTAGACATATTAAGATATATATATATATATATATATATATATATTAGATATAGGATAAAAATTACCTAGAATTATAAAAAGTTGAAGATGAAACTTTTATTTTTTAAATTTTTATTTATTTATTTATTTATTTAAAGATTTTATTTATTTATTTGACAGAGAGAAATCACAAGTAGATGGAGAGGCAGGCAGAGAGAGAGAGGGAAGCAGGCTCCCTGCTGAGCAGAGAGCCCGATGCGGGACTCGATCCCAGGACCCCGAGATCATGACCTGAGCCGAAGGCAGCGGCTTAACCCACTGAGCCACCCAGGTGCCCCGAAACTTTTATTTTTAATTGTGGCAAAAGACACATAATATAAAATCTACTGTTGTAACCATGTTTAAGTGTCCTGTTCAGTAGTGTTGAGAACATTCACATTGTCGTGGGACCATTTCCAGAATTTTTTTCATCTCGCTAAACCAAAGCTCTGTACACATTAAACAATAACTTTCCGTTCCATAGCTCCTGGTAATTACCCTTTTATTTTCTGACTATGAATTTGACTACTCTATGTACTTCATACTAGTAGAATCATACACTGTTAATAAGCCCTTTGTGTCTGACTGATTTCACTCAGCATAATGTCCTCAAGTTTCATCTGTGTTATAGCATGTGTCAGAATTTCACTCCTCTCTAAACTGAGTATTATTCCATTGTATGTATATGCCACATTTTCCTCATCCACTCATTGAACAATGAAACTAGGGTTGCTTCCATCTTTTGGCTATTGTAAACAATACTGCTAGGAGAATGGGTATACAAATAAATAGCTCTTTAAGACTCTGCTTTAGGGGCGCCTGGGTGGCTCAGTGGGTTAAGCCTCTGCCTTCGGCTCAGGTCATGATCTCAGGGTCCTGGGATCAAGCCTCGCATCGGGCTCTCTGCTCGGCGGTGAGCCTGCTTCCCTCTCTCTATCTCTCGCTTTCTCTGCCTCTCTGCCTACTTGTGATCTTTGTCAAGTAAATAAATAAAATCTTTAAAAAAAAAAAAAGACTCTGCTTTAAATTCTTTGGGGTTTATACCCAGAAGTGGAGTGCTGTTTATATAATAATTACTTTCTTGTTTCAAAGTAGGCTCCATACCCAGTGTGGGGCTTGAACTCACAACCCTGAGATCAAGTATATCGTATTAAACTGACTAAGCCAGCTAGGCGCCCCATAGTAATTCTGTATTTAACTTAAAAAAAAAAAAAGATTTTATTTATTTATTTGACAGACAGAGATCACAAGTAGGCAGAGAGGCAGGCAGAGAGGGTGGGGGGAAGCAGGCTCCCTGCTGAGCAGAGAGCCCAATGTGGGACTCAATCCCAAAACCCTGGGATCATGACCTGAGCCAAAGGCAGAGGCTTTAACCCACTGAGCCACCCAGGTGCCCCTATATTTAACTTTTTGAGGAATCACTATACTGTTTTACACAGAGGCTGCACCATTTTATATTCCTACCAGTGGTGCACAAGTGTTCTAATTTCTCCACATCATCACCAATACTTGATTTTTTGGTTTTTGGTAGTGTCCATCCTAATGGGTATGAGGTAGAAAATGTATGGTTTTTTAAAATTTTTTAAAAGATTTTATTTATTTATTTGACAGACGGAGATCACAAGTAGGCAGAGAGGCAGGCAGAGAGAGAGAGAGAGGGAAGCAGGCTCCCGCTAAGCAGAGAGCCCGATCCCAGGACCCTGAGATCATGACCCAAGCTGAAGGCAGAGGCTCAACCCACTGAGCCACCCAGGTGCCCCTTTACAAAATTAATTTTAATATTAAATTACACAACAATTGATCACTGGAACAATGCTTCGTATGTAATAAGTGCCACTAGAATGTAAGCTCTCTAAGGACAGAATTTTGCCTTTTTTCCTTTATTGCTATTTCCCCAGGGCTTAGTGCTCTAAATATATAATACCTGGCATATAATAGATGTTCAATAAATATTTGTTCAATAAATATTTGTTCAATGAATGCGTGCAAGTTAAGCCCTTGTTTTTATTAGAGGTAGACGGGACTTAGAACTAGTCTATTGATTGGAATTTTTTTTATCACTCCCTGCTAACCTAAAAATTGCTGAAATCCTTTGTATACACACAAAAAGTTAGTGGCAAAATATTTTCTCACTTGCAAAGGTTAGAGACCATCAAAAGAGACCACATGGTGTTTCTTATACTGATAGTACAGTACCAGGCACTTGAAACTTACAGCTCAGTAATCCTCATAGCCATGCAAAATTTATAATATCATTTTCCCCCCATTCTACACATGAGGACACTAAGGTTCATGGAAGTTAGGTACTTTGCACAAATGAAGATGAGAAGTGGAAACTTCAAGATTTGAACCCAGATCTGTCTTCACTTTGAAGAGTGTGTTTCAGTCTAGAAAGCTATTTATAGGGGCGCCTGGGTGGCTCAGTGGGTTGAGGCCTCTGCCTTCGGCTCGGGTCATGATGTCAGGGTTCTGGGATCGAGCCCCGCATCAGACTCTCTGCTCAGCAGGGAGCCTGCTTCTCTCTCTTTCTCTGACTGCCTCTCTGCCTACCTGTGATCTCTGTCTGTCAAATAAATAAATAAAATCTTAAAACAAAAAAAAAAAAAAAGAAAGCTATTTATAAAGACCACTGGCACATAACAATGGATAGGAAGGACCTGCCTCTTTAAAAGTCAGGAAGAGCCATTCCCATGCCACTTCTGTCCAGCTGTGAGTTCTTCAACTCACAAGTCATTCCACTTTCCTCAGCCAGAAAATGAGAAGAGTGATCCCTGTCTCGCTTGTCTCCGTGCAATTTCGGTGATTCTTAACAACCCAAACACTTCTGCAAAAATGCTTCTGCAGAAGGACCTTTCCAGGGGCACCTGGGTGGCTCAGTGGGTTAAGCCGCTGCCTTCGGCTCAGGTCATGATCTCAGTGTCCTGGGATCGAGTCCCGCATCAGACTCTCTGCTCAGCGGGGAGCCTGCTTCCTCCTCTCTCTCTCTGCCTGCCTCTCTGCCTACTTGTGATCTCTCTCTGTCAAATAAATAAATAAAATCTTTAAAAAAAAAAAAAAAAAAGAAGGACCTTTCCATGGCAGGAAAGAGAAAAAGATAGGCAGGGGCAGGGGTTTTTGAGGTTCTGAATAGATCCAACACAAATATTTTTGACAAAATGGTGGGAATTATTCCAAAATTGAAATAATCTTTGGCAAAGCAAATCAAGTTCAAAAGAAATAAATTTCAAGGGGCGCCTGTGTGACTCAGTAGGTTAGGCGTTTGCCTTTAGCCCAGGTCATGATCCGGGGGTCCTGGGATCGAACCCCATATCTGGCTCTCTGCTCCTCCCTCTTCTTCTGCCTCTCCCTGCCTCTTGTGTGTTGTCTCTCTCTCAAATAAATAAATAAAATCTTTTAAAGAAATGTTAAGACTATTAAGATACTTCCAAATAAAGCATACATTCACTAAACATGAAAATTTTACTCCAAATATAATTGTCAATGTAGTCAAAGCATGAATATCTGAAGTCGAATATTAGTTTGGGAAAGTTGGAGTGCGTGTTAAAATTTAGCTGCTATTTACGCTCCAATAGCTTGGGGTACAAATCTAGTTTTGAAATCATTGGATGAGGAAAGGGTGAACCACTCCTTCCAATGCTGTGTTCTGCCCAGAACATTATAGGTTTAGGGTTCCAATCGTTTTGTTTTGCCCTCACGTGCTCAGTCATTTGCTACTAGACACATCCTCTGTGTCGAGGGGCAATGTCAAGAGGACCATCCAACCTCACCAGCACACTGTACCAAGACCACCCAGGCTGAGTGTGGCTGCTGAACCAAGCTGCCAGATGAGACTTTCTTGCCTGGGATAACTTAGAGTTGAGGGCTGTTGAAGGAGATTATCTCCACCATACAGAGATGTTCTAATAAAAGAAGACAAAAAGAAGATGTTAGCTTTTGGGAATTTCCGAAAACATTCTCATTTCAACTCCATCTTCACTCTCCAGGATCCAACTCTACAAATGCACAGGCTCCTGGGTAGGAGTAGCTTTTGTCAAGCAACAAAAGATCCTGTTATACACTTTCCCCCGGGACCCAGGGGGCCTACTTGACACACATTTGCATAACTATGTTTGACTTTACAAGTGATACTTTAGAATAAAAAAAGAACAAAGAGAATCTGCACCAAAGGGTCTGGCTGTATTCAAACACAGACACTGTTTAAATGCAATTTATTTGGCCAAAGTTCCATTTAACGTGGCAACCTCACACTGTCAGTTTCACATGTGCGTGTTTACACACACACACACACACACACACACACACACACACAAGCACACATACTAAGCTAGGTTTAGTTCTCCCGACTCAGATCCATAAATATTTCTATGGCCTATGACTGCAGATACATTCTAATGGTTCTCAGAGAACTTTCAAGAGTGTAAAGATTAGAACATGTTAACAAATTTTGTGAATGTCACTATTTTAATTGTAGAATTGGTTTCAACAAACAAAATTCAGGGTTATGGGGGGTATCAAATTTAACAAGAGAGTTTCAAAAGAGCAAGTCATTGGTAAATTTCCCATATCTTTCTGAATACATCATTCTTTTGGATTTTCCACACTTTAAAGCTTCATCAAGATTCCCTTTGTTTAGGGGCACCTGGGTGGCTCAGTGGGTTAAAACCTCTGCCTTCAGTTCAGGTCATGATCTCAGGGTCCTACGATTGAGCCCTGCATCTGACTCTCTGCTCTGCAGGGAGCCTGCTTCCTTCTCTCTGCCTACTTGTGATCTCTGTCTGTCAAATAAATAAATAAAATCTTTAAGAAAATAAAAAAATTCCCTTTGTTTAAAATATCTAGAATTACAATTGCTAAGACAAGCATGCAGGTTAAGGGATTTGAATCTGCCTTCAACCAACCTGATCTTCAACCCTATTGTAATAAATTTCTAGGCCCAAGATGGAGTCACTCTGGTCCATCACATGGGGAAACAAAAACTTGGATAACTCTTGTGTCCTTGTAAATGCTCCACTTGACCAAAACGAAGTGTATCCCCACAGCCAATCCTCGAGCACCATACCAGCTCAGGGCTGTATACTTGCAGCCTTGTTTCTTGTTTGTTTTTCATCTTTCCCTTTCTTGTTCTTTATCCTAATAAAAGCTTGTGGCCTGCCACCCCATTTTGCAGTTCTCTAGACTCTTGTTCATGGAGACTGCAGCTTCACAAAGGGTTAAATAAAGTTTGTTTGTGTTACCTAAATTGTCTTCTTTTATTATTTTTAATGAACCCAATCTGTGACTTGGTGGAGGCACATCTTTCCAGATCTTCTTGGCACATGTTGTGTAAGGTCATTGCAAAAATTAAATGAGAAGAAGAAAAATAACAGTGGGGCACTTGGGTGGCTCAGTCGGTTGTGTCTGACTTCAGCTCAGGCACATCCAGCTCTATGCTCACCGGGAAGTCTGATTCTCCCTCTCCCTCTCCCTCTACCCCTCTCCTGCATTCATGCTCTCTCCCTCCCTCTCTCTCTCTCTCTCTCAAATAAATAAAATCTTAAAAAAAAAAAAAAGAAAGAAAGAAAGAAAAATAACAGTGTTGAGTTTCCAGTAAGTTCCTAAAAATATCAGCAGTTGTAATTACTATAATCTTTTGCCAAATTTTTTTTTTTTAAAGATTTATTTATTTGACAGAGAGAAATCACAAGTAGACAGAGAGGCAGCCAGAGAGAGAGAGAGAGGGAAGCAAGCTCCCTGCTGAGCAGAGAGCCCGATGCGGGACTCGATCCCAGGACCCTGAGATCATGACCTGAGCCGAAGGCAGCGGCTTAATCCACTGAGCCACCGAGGCGCCCCTCTTTTGCCAAATTTAATGCTAACATTTTTTCTTTTTTATACTTAGTCCTTATTCCTCCCACTGAAATGGGACTGGTCTGCCTCCATTTTGACCTTGGACTTTCTAGCTGGGCTCTTCTTTCCAGCTTGTGTCTTGGTTCAGGCAAAAGATCCTGAGGGCAAAGCACCTCTTGTCCGTAACAGAAACTACCCGCTGGAGCCCTACGAACTGCGCTGAGCCAGTAAGACCCTGTCTGTGATTGACTCCAAGACAACTATCAATTGGACCTTCACTGTGTACCTGCAGGTACTCACCCACCTTTGCCCCACATTTTCCTTATATAAAACTGGAAGTATGTGCAGCACTTTGGAGACAGTCTTTGAGATGCTAGTCCATTGTCTTCCCCGGTGTTGGCTTCACTGAAATAAATCCCCTTCTCATTTCACCACCACTCATTTCTCTGCCTTTTGTCAGGAACGAGTGACAAACCCAGTCTATTTGGGATCCTGGTCCTGGGATCCAGGTGCTTCACACCCTGTGCCCCAGCTATAACACCTGCACCACCACCTTCATTTCTAAGACCACAGCAAGTTATTTACATTGTCCTTTACAACAGTCAGTAATTTTCATCTCTCTTCCAAAGGTTCAGTGTTCCAAAATGCAGGTGGGGCGCCTAGGTGGCTCAATCAGTTAAGCATCACACTTTCGATCTCAGCTTAGGTCTTGATCTTAGAGTTGTAAGTTCAAGCCTTGCATGGGGCCCCACTCTGGGTGTGGAGCCTACTTTAAAAAAAAAATGCAGAAAACAAAGAATTATTGAATTAGGAAGACTCAGTCTCTACTTAGCATCATGATATTTAAACATTTAGCTTATATATTGATTCCCTTTGCATTTAAATCAATTTTACATGTTAATAATAGTTCATCTAATTCTAGGATCCTACAATTAACACAAGAGCACAAATCATGGCCATCAAATACATATTAAAGTCAAATAACAGGTAATTTTTTTCTCTTAATTCTTTGAGGTTATTGATTATGCCCAGTGTAATTTCTCTTTCCAAATGGAATTCCGGCTCTTATGTAAGAATGAGGAAGTAACAACATCCCCTGGAAAGGGCTATGAGACCTCCCTGGCTGGGTTAGGATGTCAGTGGAAAGGAGGAAATGATAATTAAACATCACAGCTGAAGGGCAGATGGGAAATGAGATAAGCTGATGACTCTCTATTTTGTTTACCATTTGTGAGGGCTAAATGCCTGTCTCTGTTTGGGAATGACAGTTTCTCTGCTAAGAAGAAAGGAAATGAACAATACCATCAACATTATGATATAGCTGAGATTTATCTGCATCAAATCTACCCACATTCAGAATATGCTGAAAATCTTGATCCATTTAAAACCTTCCATTTTGGCAGAACCTCTTCCCTGTCAGCCCTGAGAATAGCCTTTGAAAAGCATAGGAACTATACAAATGAAGGGAGAATTCAAATGGACTGAACAAGGCATTTGGAACTGTAAGATTCCAAATGTCTTTTTCACAGCCACATTCACCTCCCGTGATTACTCTAGGCTCATTTTCAGTGTATCGTTCAGTGTATCTGTGTATCAGAAACTGGAAGATGGTCTCAAGTGAAGCCTGCAGCATCTTTGCTGTGATGTTAATGATTTACAGAGCCTCTTCCTCTCCAGTGTCTCTTCCTTTCCACTCCCAACTGGTCTGGGCCATTAAGTGGATGGAAATACTTAACCATAATCTCTAGCTTTCCCCTCAGTGACCAGCACCATGATCAGCGATGGTGTTGATTATATTAGGTTCATTTACTGCATCATGCTGTTCCTCATTCCTAACCTCCAAATTTATTCACCACATGCACTCATAAAATGGGCAAGTGAATCACACTTATCTATTACAGTGGGCAGTTATTGCTTTTGTCCTAATCTTCAGATAAAAGCATTTGAGTCTCCTCTGAGGAATGCAACTTCTCTACTCAATCCATAGTGTTATGAGTCCTGGTGGCCTCATCTCCACCTCTAAAGATACCAGGACTGACGGAGCCAGAGCATGGAATCCTGCTGCCCTGGGTCTTTGGTCCCATTCTTCTTTCTTTCTTTCTTTTTTAAAGATTTTATTTATTATTTGACAGAGAGAGAAAGCGATCACAGGTAGGCAGAGAGGCAGGTAGAGAGAGAGGGGGAATCAGACTCCCCGCTGAGCAGAGACCCGGATACAGGGCTCCATCCCAGGACCCTGAGATCATGACCTGAGCTGAAGGCAGAGGCTTAACCCACTGAGCCTCCCAGGTGCCCCTTCTCTTATCTTTCTATGTGCCAGTGGCTTCTGTCCCTACGCCATGTTGGAAACAAGGTCTCTGAAGAAAGTTAGTGTATGTAAGGTTATTTGTGCACTAGCAACTCGGAGTAGTGGTTGGAGCACCAGAAAGGACTTGCTTTTCTTTGGCCTTTGGGGAGAGGGCCAGCCTGATCACATGTCCTCAGCACCCTAAAGTGAATCATCATTCACATTCCTACTCACAAAAACAAAACCTAGCTCTAATTCAGGGGCAGGACACAGGAAAAACCCATCCCAAGCCACCTGTATCAATCAAACTTGTTCTTGATTCACGATAAGTTAAGTAAAAAATCATGGATGGTTAGAAAATTCTGTAGCTCAAGTGAGACTAACCAAAACAAACAACAAAAGACCTGACCCAGATGGTGGAAGTATAGATAATTCATAAAACATAATAAGCTACAAGAAATTCCAATCAGTGTCCCAAAAAAGAAGATATTTTGTTCACTCATTCATTCATTCATTCATTTTTATCAACTACAATTAACATGTAGTGTTATACTAGTTTCAGGTATACAATGTAATGATTTAACAATTCTATACGTTTCTCAGTGCTCACCACAATAAATGTACTCTTAATCCTCTTCACCTATTTCACCTGGCCACCTTCTCTCTGGTAACCACAGGTATGTTCTCTGTATTCAAGAGTCTAGGGGTTTTGGGGTTTTTTTTTGTTTTGGTTTGGTTTTTGTTTTTTTTGGTCTCTTTTTTTATTTTGTTCATTTGTTCTCTTTCTCAAATTCCACATATGAGTGAAATCATACAGTATTTGTCTTTCTCTGACTTATTTCACTCAGTAAAATACTCTCACGAATACTGTAGTCATTTAAACCAGAAGAGACTACTATGAAAAAGAAGCAATTGGAAAACAATGAAGAGTTCATGGAGATTCAAAATACAAGCACCAAAGTAAAAAATAAATCTAAGGAATGCAAGAAAAAGTCAAGAAACATAGAGCGAAAAGACCAAACACAGATCACACAAGGGAAAAAATGGTGAAGAGAGATAGTGTAACCAAGAGAAACAATATCTAATAGGGGTTCCGGGATAGAGAACAAACGAAAAATTGTAAAAATAATAGAAGAATATCCCCCAGGGTTGATATGAGACATAAAACCTCAGAGTGAAAGGGCTTATTAGGTACACAATAGGTAAAAAAAGAAAAAAAGATTCATGCTTGAACACATTCTAAAATTTCACAACATCATGAATAAAGAGACACATGAAAAGTGTATGGGGCATGGTTGAGGAAACAGGTTGTTAGAAAACAATAATGATTTCAGGGAGCCTACCACCATGAGAGTTGGGGTCTCATGGAGCAGTCATGGGGGTTGCCCGACATTCTGGGTTGAGGAGTGGTTGTGTTATGGCGGCCAGGCCAGGGCCACTTTCTTTCAAGACAGACTACAGACCAGCACCCGCCAGATGTGACAGTCCAAGTGGCACATTGAAGGACAGCCGCACTGAACCACAGAGAGTGTTGGTTGTACCCAAAGCAATCTAGCAGCCAAAAGTACCTGAGATGGATTTCTAGATGGAATTGAAACCGGCATTCTTAGCTGAGACACCAAGAGGTGGTTAAAGCAGTCCTGGAACATGGAGATAGTAGATTCCAGGGAAAACCAGACAATATAACAAAGATATTATCCATGGGGGGAAAAAAATAAACAACAACAACAAAAAACACCGAAAAGCAAACAAGCAAGCAATGGAGTAATGTTTTCAAATGGCTAGAGAAAAAATATTTTGAATATAGAATTCTATACACAGCCATACTATCAATCATGAAAATGAAATGAAGACTTTTCTCAGACATGGTAGGGATGTTGGAGTTATCAAGCTGACTATTTTATTTATTTTGTAATTTAAATTCAATTAGCCAACATATAGTAGTACATCATAAGTTTCAGAGGTAGTGTTCAATAATTCTTCAGTTGTATATAACACCTGGTGTTCATCACATCACATGAAGCTGAGTATTTTAAATAGCTATGATTAATATGCTAAGAACTGTAATGGGTAAAACAGAGAGCATGAAAGGATAGATAGATAAGAAGAGAGATGGAAATTAAAAAAAAAAAACAATAAAAAAGATAACTATTTAGGGCGCCTGGGTGGCTCAGTGGATTAAGCTACTGCCTTCGGCTCAGGTCATGATCTCAGGGTCCTGGGATCGAGTCCCGCATCGGGCTCTCTGCTCAGCAGGGAGCCTGCTTCCCTCTCTCTCTCTCTCTGGCTGCCTCTCTGTCTACTTGTGATTTCTCTCTGTTAAATAAATAAATCTTTAAAAAAAAAAAAAAGATAACTATTTATTAAAAATACTGTAACAGGGGACGCCTGGGTGGCTCAGTTGGTTAAGCAGCTGCCTTCGGCTCAGGTCATGATCCCAGCATCCTGGGATCGAGTCCCACATCGGGCTCCTTGCTTAGCAGGGAGCCTGCTTCTTCCTCTGCCTCTGCCTGCCATTCTGTCTGCCTGTGCTCGCTCTCTCCCCCTCTCTCTCTCTGATAAATAAATAAAATCTTTAAAAAAAAAAAGTACTGTAACAGAAATGAAAAGTTTGATGATTTCTGATGGGTTTTGAGGGGCAATTAGTAGACTGGATGTGGCTGAGGAAAGCAGCCTGAGAATATGTCAATAAAAACCTCCAAAACTGAAGGAAAAGACAAAAAAAGACTGAAAAAAAGAAAAAGAATACTCAAGATCCATGGGCCAACAAAGGGTATAGCATAGGCATAATGGGAATACCAGAAGGAGAATTTCCTGAAATTAATGTAACATACAAAACCACAGATCCAGGAAGCTCAAAGAACAATAAGCTGGATAAATGCTCCCAAAATTACACATAGGAATATAGTATTCAAACTGTAGAAAAATCAAAGATTAAGAAAAAAGTTTGAAAGAGGCTAGAGTGGGAAAAATACCTATAGGGAGCAAAGATAAGAATTATGTCTGAGGGGCACCTGAATGGCTCAGTGGGTTAAAGCCTCTGCCTCCAGCTCTGGTCATGATCGCAGGGTCCTGGAATCAAGCCCAGCATCAGGGTCTCGGCTCAGCAGGGAGCCTGCTTCTCCCTCTCTCTGTCTCTGCCTGCCTCTCTGCCTACTTATGATCTCAGTCTGTCAAATAAATAAATAAAATCTTAAAAAAAAAAAAAAAAAAAGAATTACATCTGATTCTTCTTCAGAAGCCATGCAGACAAGAGGGTGAAATGAAATATTTCAAGTGTTAGGAGAAAAAAACCCACCAAGCTAGAAATCTGTATCCTGAGAAACTATCCTTCAAGTGAAAGAGAAACAAATACTCAGACAGGAGCACCTGGCTGGCTCAGTCAAAAGAGTGTATGACTCTTGATCTCCAGGTGGTGAGTTTAGGCCCCACACTGATGTAGAGATTACTTAAATAAATAAAACTTAAAAAAATATATATTCTCAGACAAACAAAACTTGAGAGAATTTGCTACCTACCGGGAGACGTGTTTTATAAAAAATGTTAAAGGAAGTTCTTCAGTGGGAAGGAAAGGATTTAAGTCAGAAATGTAGATCTGTGTAAAGAAAAGAAGAGCATTTGAGAAGGAATAAGTGAAGGTAAATTAAAAACTTTTCTTAATCTTAGTTGATTTCGTTTTACTAAGTAGTTGATAGATAAAGAAAAAAGAGGTTTAGTTATATTTTTGTAAGTTCTATAGTAATTTATAAAATGATCAAAGTTGTATGAAAGGGTGGGGAACTGAGGGGTGTTAAGTGGTCTACACTTTGTGTTTCTCTCTCTATCTTTTTTTGGCATTTCAGATTTATGTATTTATTTGGGTTTTTTAAAAGATTTTAATTAATTAATTAATCTATCTATCTGTCTTAGAGAGAACGAGAATGAGAGAAAGAGAGAGAGCATGAATGGGAGAGAAGGAGTGAGAGAAGAAAAACCAGACTACATGCTGAACACAGCCGGTATCAAGAGTTGGTTGCTTAACCAACTGAGCCACCCAGGCACCCCTTTATTTATTAATTTTGAGAGAGAGAGAAAGAGAGCATGGGCATGAGTGGGGGAGAGGTAGAGACAGGGAGAGAATCCTAAACAGGCTCCCCACGCAGCACACAGCCTTATGCGGGGCTCATTCCCACGAGATTGTCTTAATCCCTGAGAGCTCGACCTGAGCAGAAACCAAGAGTTAGGCACCCAACTGAGTGACCCAGGTGCCCCTCCTCTCTTTTTTAAGTAGGATCCAGAGCCCAAGCAAGGCCATGTGGACCAGGGTGGGGCTGGAATTCACGACCCTGACGTCAAGACCCCAACCAAGATCAAGAGTCAGATGCTTAGCAGACTGAGCCACCAAGGCACCCTTGCACTCTGACCATTTCATTGAAAGGAGTCAAGAGTACTCCTGACAGTTGATAAGCCAAATAATAGCGACAAAGCACATTCTTTAGACTTCTAGGTAGATACATAAGAAGGATGAAACCCAGAAATGTTCCAAAGTGGTTAACTCCAAGGCAGAGAACGAATGGTTGTAGGCTGTAAGGAAAAGAGCAAGAGAGACTTAGATTTGTCAATTTACACACTGCTCAATCTGAAGGTTGAGGTATTTTGTTTTGATTTGCTTTTGGTTTTTTAATACATAAACACAAAGAATTCTACGTAGGAAAACCTATAAGATAAAATTTCAGAGGAAAATCCATGACAATAATTATATAATTATTACATAAGAAAGACTGATAACAGGTGGCCAAGATTCCAACTTAAGAAGCCAGAAAAAGAAAAAGAAAACAAGTCCAGAGAAATTAGGCAGAATTAATAAAGATGAGAGTAAACACTAATAAGGGAGAAAACCCAGAGTAACAATAGGAATGTTAAATAAATAAGATGATAAAGCAATAGCTGGTTTTTCAAGACAGAGACATTTTAAGACATTAAGAGAGATATTTGTGACTTGGATCAAAGACAACTTTTCTAGTTTCAAAGGTAAAAGAAATGTACATTTTCTACCCTTATGAATATGGGAGACTTCATACACCATTATGACTATGAATAAAATAAAACCAATCTTTAATGCTATTTCGTATCTTCCTCCATTATGTTGGAAAAGAGGAAGATCCTTAGCTAAAGACCAGTTAGAAGTCTCAGTTTCTCCCCCATTTCACTCAGGATTTGGAGTCCATCAGAGAGAAAGAAGTTGGGCACTAGTTGAGCAGAAATTCCTGAGGATAATGAGTCTGCCCTCATCCATTTCAACAGAAATTATTCTTTCACAGTTGAAATGCCATGGGAACTCTGGGTCCTGTTGCCTCAAACTGCCCAGGAAAGACAGTCATTAAACATTCTCTATTGGTCATCCAGACATTCAGGTCCATTCAGGCTACACAGGCCCAAGAAACCACAATAGATGAATGGACGGATAAGATAGATAGATAAAAAGTCAAGTATTGCTTTATTTCAGCCTAAGTCTTTTTATTTTATTTATTTATTTTTTTTAGATTTTATTTATTTATTTGACAGAGAGAAATCACAAGTAGATGGAGAGGCAGGCAGAGAGAGAGAGGGAAGCAGGCTCTCTGCCGAGCAGAGAGCCTGATGCGGGACTCGATCCCAGGACTCTGAGATCATGACCTGAGCCGAAGGCAGCGGCTTAACCCACTGAGCCACCCAGGCGCCCTAAGTCTTTTTATTTTAAAGGCTTTATTTTTTTTCGAGAGAGGGAGAGCTCTTGCTCACATGTACATGAGAGGTGGAGGATGGGCAAAGGGAGAAGCAGACCCCCACTAAGCAGGATGCTGAATGCAGGGCTCTGGGCTCCATCCAGGACCCTGGGATCATGACCTGAGCTGAAGGCAGACACTTAACTGACTGAGCCACCTAGGGGTCCATTTCAGCCTAAGTCTTTTTTTAAAAATTTAATTAATCAATTTATTTTAAAGACTTATTTATTTATTTATTTATAGATCTATTTATTTATTTATAAGATTTATTTATTAATTATTTTATTTGTTTTTAAGGATTTTATTTATTTATTTATTTAAATATTTAATTTTATTATTTATTGAGAGAGACTCAGCGAGGGAGGAAACACAAGCAGGGGGAGTAAGAAAGGGAGAAGCAGGCTTCTCGCTGAGCAGGGAGCCCGATGTGGGGCTTGATCCCAGGACCCTTGGGATCCGAAGGCAGACACCTAACAACTGAGCCACCCAGGCAACCCCATTTCAGCCTAAGTCTTCACCTAAATCAAAAGTGCTGCATTATAACCAAGTTTACTTAGTCAACTGTTTTTCTATGATCTATAGACTTCAAACTCATTTAGGAGACAGTGAGATTACTTTTAAAAAGTCTCAGCATAGGGGCACTGGATGGCACAGTTGGTTAAAGCATCCAGCTCTTGGTTCTGGCTAAGGTCTTGATCTCAGTGTCCTGCGACTGAGCCACAGCCAAACCCTGCCTCGGGCTCCGTGCTCAGCACAAAGTCTGCTTGAGTTTCTCTCTCCCTTTCCCTCTGTCCCTCCTTCCACCTCTAAAGTAAATAAATAAATCTTTTAAATTAATTAATTAGTTAAAAGTCTCATTACAAAGTGCATTGATTTAAAAAGATAATAAAGTACATTGATTTAATGACTTATTCCAAAAGGAAATTTTTCTCATATATAGGCAGAAGAAATAAAAGTTAATATTCTAGGTAAAATAGACATTTTCTAGGAAAACAAATGACTAAAATCGATTTAAAAAGAAAGAGCCTGCCTAGTGTAATAACAATTAAATAATAAAAGATTGTCAAAGACCCAGAGGACTTTAGACACACAACTCCTTTCAGATCTTCCAGGAAATGAGAGAAAAGGGTGGCCCAGTCGGTTAAACTTCTGCGTTCAGCTCAGGTCATGATCTCCAAGTACTGGGATCTACCTCGTTGGACTCTTCGCTTTGTGTGGAATCTGCTTCTCCTTTCTTTCCTTCCGTGCTTTCTCTCCCTCTCTGATCTCTCTCAAATAACTACATAAATAAAAATATTTTAAAAAGTAAAAAAAAATTAAAAGTAGTAAATGAAAGAAAAGAAAGGCAAAGGAGAAAAAGAAAAGAAGAAAGAAAAGAAAGAAAGAAAGAAAGAAAGAAAGAAAGAAAGAAAGAAAGAAAGAAAGAAGAGCTTCCAATTTGAGCACAATTCTTACACCAGAACCTGGCAAAGCGGGCACTGAAAAAGAAAATCAGACCACAGTTCTTAACCTGGAGTCTCTAGACACTGGAATATTCATGAGAGAACTTCAAGAAGGTCCATAAATCCCTGAAGCCAAATGGAAAATTGGGTGTAGATGTCACACAAACACACAAGCATACACATATATATTGTTCTGAAGAAAGGTACAAGGCTTTTTTTTTTTTTTTAATATTTTATTTATTTATTTAACAGAGAGAGAGAGACAGAGAGACCACAATGAGGCAGAGAGGCAGGCAGAGAGAGGAGGAAGCAGGCTCCCCGCTGAGCAGAGAGCCGGATGTGGAGCTCTATCACAGGACCCTGAGATCATGACCTGAGCTGAAGGCAGAGGTTTCAGCCTGAGCCACCCAGGCGCCCCAGGTACAAGGCTTTCATCAGATTTTCAAACATGTCCATGACCTACAAAAAGAACCATGACAATCAAGTAATTTCACCAATGAGAATAAATGCATTGTAAATAAATTGTTAATGAAATGAATCTAGTAATGTATTAAAAACCATTACATCATGACCTAGGAGGTTTTACACAGGAATTTGAGCTGGTCAACACA
The DNA here is from genome assembly GCF_964662115.1 of Mustela nivalis. Classification (NCBI taxonomy): domain Eukaryota; kingdom Metazoa; phylum Chordata; class Mammalia; order Carnivora; family Mustelidae; genus Mustela; species Mustela nivalis. The sequence continues at coordinate 39,573,427 of NC_139025.1, forward strand.
AAGAAATCTACTTATGTTAACACTAGTGATCTCTGGATAGTAGAAATATAACAAATTCTTATACTTGCTTTTGTTTATTTTCTAATTTTCCTACATGAGTATGCACTACTTCTGTAACAATAAAAGGTTATGAAGTAAATCTGGTAGCACATTTTAAAAACTATTATAAAGAAAGTTTTAAAAAGCAATCTACAAGGGCACCTGAGTGGCTCAGTCGGTTAAGTGTCTGCCTTCAGCTCAAGTCCTAGTCCTAGGTCCTAGGACGGAAACCAGTCTTGGGCTCTGTGCTCAGGGGGAGCCTGCTTCTCCCTCTCCCTCTGCTGCTCCCCCCCTCCCTCTGCTGCTCCCCCTGCTTGTGCTCTCTCACTTTCTGGCAAATAAATAAATGATAAAATCGTTAAAAAAGAAAAAAAAAGGCCACTTATGGCTTGTTTCCCTCTCTCTTTTTTTTTTCTTTTTCCCCCTTTCCATGTGTTCATGCTTTTTTTTTCTTAAATTCCACATAGAGTGAGATCATATGGGATTTGTCTTTCTCTGACTGATTTATTTCACTTAGCATAATACTCTCTAGCTTTATCTACACTATCGCAAATGACAAGATCTCCTTCTTTTCTGATGGCTGTATAATACTCCATTGTGTGTGTGTGTGTGTGTGTACACACACATAAATACATACACACATACCATGTCTTCCTTATCCATTCATCAGTCAATGGACATTTGGGCTCTTCTCATCGTTTGGCTATTGTTGATAATGCTGCTATGAACATCAGGGGACATGGATTTCTTTGAATCTGTATTTTTGTATCCTTTGGGTAAATACCCAGTAGTGCAATTGCTGGATCATAGGGTAGTTCTATTTTTAACTTTTTGAGGAACTTCCAAACTGTTCTCCAAAGTGACTGCTCTAGTTTGCACTCCCACCAATAAGGAGCATGTGACTCTTGATGTCAGGGTTGTGAGTTTGAGTTGGGTGTAGGGATTACTTAAAAATATTTTTATGGCACCTGGGTGCTCAGTTAAGCATCCACTTTTGGCTCAGGTCATGATCCCAGGGTCTTGGGATGGAGCCCCTTGTCAGGCTCTCTGCTCAGGGAGCCTGCTCTCCTCTGCCCCTCTGCACACTTGTGCTATCTCTCTTAAATAAGTAAATAACATCTTAAAAACATTTTTATATAAAAATATATAAATATTTTAAAACATAAAATTGAAAAATTTTATAAATAATGTAAAAAATGTTTAATATAAATAAATATAGAATCCAATAATTTAGGAATAGATGTATTAAGAATATGACAATATTTATCTTAATAAACTCTTTAATTTTCTTGAAAAGCTTTGTATTCATTTCCTGGGGGGGCTATAATAAATCACCACAAACTGGATGGTTTAAAACAACAGAAATATGGGGCGCCTGGGTAGCTCTCTCAGTGAAGCAGCTGCCTTTGGCTAGAGTCATAATCCCAGGATCCTGGGATTGAGCCCCACAATGGGCTCCCTGCTCAGCGGGGAGTCTGCTTCTCTCTCTCCCTCTACCCCTACCCCTTCTCCTTCTCTCTCTCTCTCTCCTTACTCTCTCTCTCTTAAGTAAATAAATAAAATCTTTAAAAAATAGAGACAATATAAAAGGAAACAGGAAAGAAGGATAAAGACAATAAAACCAATGGAAAACAAATAGAAGATGGGAGACTTAAACCCCATTGTATCAATAACCTCATTAAAAGTAAGTAGATGTCAGTTTCCAGAAAAAAACTAAATTATACGCTGTTCATTAGAAACACATTTAAACATAAAGACACAGAAAATCTGAAAATCTAAGGTTGGGAAAAAAATAGCTTGAAAATACTAATCAAAGAAAGCTGGTATGACTGTATTTATGAGACAAATGTATTTTAAGGCAATTGTTATTAGAGATAAAAAAGAATATTTCATAAAAACCAGTAATCCTATTTGTATAGACATAGTAACAAAGCTCTAACATATATGAAGCAAAAATTGGGGCAGCTGGCTGGCTCAGTCAGTGGAAAATGCAACTCCTGATCCTGGGTGTACAGATGACTTAAAAATAAAGTCTTTAGGGGCACCTGGGTGGCTCAGTCCCATGCCCTCTGCTTGGGTTCCCTCTCTCACTGTGTTTCTCTCTGTCAAATAAAGACAATCTTAAGAAAAAAAGAATTCTTTGTAAAAAAAATAAAATAAAATGAAAAAATAAAATCTTAAAAAAAATCAGTAAGAGAGAGAGAAAATACAAATGACCAATATCAGGAGTTTCAAAATGTGATGTAGTATACATTCTACAGATACTGAGAGAATACAGTGAACAACTTAATGCCAATAAATTTGACAATGTAGACAATTCTTTGAAAACTACAACTTAACAAAACAGATACAAAAAGAAGTAAATGGTGGGACACCTGAGTGGTTCAGTCCATTAAGCATCTGCCTTTGGCTCAGATCATGATCCCGGGGTCTTGGACCAAGCCCACATCGGGCATCCTGCTCAGTGGCAAGTCTGCTTCTCCCTCTCCCTCTGCCTGTTGCTCCCCCTGCTTGTGCTCTCTGTCAAATAAATAAATAAATAAATAAATATAATCTTTTAAAAAAATTATAAAAATAAAATTTCATAAAGATAATCCAGGCCCAGGTGCCTTTCAAGATAAAATGTGCCTGGTATTAAAGAGGAAATAATGATAATCTCTCTCAAACTCTTGCAGAGTTTAGACAAAAAGGAAAATCTATCTACTTGCTTTATGAGTTTAACATAAATCTGATGCCAAAACCAAAATCCTTTCTGCATATGGATGCAAAAATTCTAAATAAAAACATCAGCAAAGTGAAGACAGGACTTAACAAAAATGCAATAAGCAAATATGTTCATCCCAGGAATGCAAGATTGGTTTAACATTATAAAATAATTAATGGGGGCACCTGTGTGGCTCAGTAGGTTAAGTGGCTGCCTTTGGCTCAGGTCATGATCCCAGGGTCCTGGGATCGAGCCACACATCAGGCTCTTTGCTTGGTGTAGAACCTGCTTCTCCTGCTCCCTCTGCCTGCTGCTCTGCCTATTTGTGTTCTCTATCTCTCTGTCAAATAAGTAAATAAAATCTTTAAAAATAAAATAAAATAATTAATGTAATTCGCCACTTAACAGAAGAAAAGACAAAACCATATAATTATCTCAATAGATAAAAAAAAATGCATTGATAAAATAAACACCCACTCACGGCAAAACTTCTCAGCAAATTAAGAATAGAAGTGAATTTTATTAATCTGACAAAAGCTATCTATAAAAAAAAATTTAAAAACCACGTCTAACATATTTACTAGTAAAATATTTTCTCTCTAAGGTGCTAACGTAATTCTGCAGAAGAAAATTATTTCTTTATTTGTTTGCTTGTTTGTTTTAACATGTGATGCTAGAACTATTATATATGCATATGGGGATTAAAAAAACTTCACAAACTTAATTCTTTCCTTAGACCATAGACAAAAATTAAAGACAGCTCACAAATATAAAAGTGTCAAAATTAAAAGTACCAAAGTGTCAAATTAAAATATTCAAACTTGTACAAGAAAACATAGAAGAACATCCTTCTGACCTTGGGGTAGCCAAAAGTTTTTTTTAAAGATTTTTTTAATATATTTGAGAGACAGAATGAGAGTGAGTGAGAGCATGAGCAGGGGGAGGGCAGAGGGACAGGGAGAGGGAAAAGCAGGCTCCCACTGAGCAGGAAGCCCAATGTGGGGCTTGATCCCAGGACTCTAGGATCATGACCTGAACCAAAGGCAGAAGGTTAAAGAACTAAGCCACCCAGCAACCCCCCAAGATTTTTTTTTTAAAGTAAACTCTATCCTCCACATGGGGCTCAAACTCATGACCATGAGACCAAGAATTTCAGACTCTCTTAACTGAGCCAGGCAGGTAACCCAAAAATTCTTACATGAGATACAAAAGACGATAAACAAAGAAGAATAAAAACGTAATTGGATTTAATTGAAATTAAGCACTTTTGTTTGTTAGAATTATCAGTGTGAGAATAAAGGAGCAAGTCACAAACTAAAATAATACTTTAGCTAGCTAGCTATCCATCTGTGTGACAAAAAAGTTATATCCAGAATGTATACAGAATTCATACAAATCAAAAAAGACCAAAAAAGGGGGGGCAGAGATATGAACAAACACCACACAAAAGGGAATATCCAAGTAGCCAATAAGCATATGAAAACATGGTCAACATCATTATTCATCAGAAGAATGCAAATTAAAAACACAAGTTACTATTATATATTCATCAGGAATCCTAAGATATAAAAGCATAAAAACACTGAAAATTGAGAAAGATATGGGGAAGGTAGAATTCTCATACAATTGCTGGTGGGAGTGTAACTTTAGAAAACTATTAAGCAGTATCTATTAAAGCTACACTCTATGACTCAGCAATTCTACTGTAGGTATATGATTAAGAAAAATGAATAGATATATCTAATGAAGGACATGTTCAAAAATGTTCATAGCAGCTTCATTTATTGCAGTAAAAAACTAGAAGCAACTCAAATGTCCATCAACAGGAGAATGGATCACTAATCTACAGTATATCCATATAGTGGAATATGAAACAATAACAAAAGGGTGGCTAGGTGGCTCAGTCAGTTGAGTGTCTGACTCTTGGTTTCAGCTCAGGTCATGATCTCCCGGTCATGAGATGGAGCTCTAAGCCAGGCTCAGAGCTCAACAGGGTGTTTGCTTGTCCCTCTACCTCCCACTCTCTACCCCCCTCAACTGTTCATGCACACCTCTCTCGAATACATAAATTTTAATTACAAAAATAAAACAATAACAAAAAAGAATGAACTACTGCTACATACAACAACAATAAATCCCACAGATACACTGAGCAGAGAAAGACATCATAAAACTGATTTCATTTATATTCAATTCAAGAACAGGCAGGGAAAATGAACTGGTGTCTATGGAAGTCAGAGAGTCATTATCCCTGGGATAGGTAGGTGAAGCGGTGAAAAATAACTTTCTGAGGTAAAGGGAAAGTTTTGTATTTTGATCTGCATAATGGTTACTCCGATGTATACCTATGGAAAAAGTTATTGAGCCATATAATTCAGATTTCTATACTTTCTTATCTAATTATATATACAGTAGACATAATCTAAAATATGCTATAATTTAATAACAAGAAGAAAATTTAAAAATTAGTCACATTTTCCCAATCAGATTGGCAAAGATTAAATAGTATTGATAGACATCTAAAGAAAAATAGTCTACTGTATCTTTTTTTTTTTAAAGATTTTACTTATTTATTTGACAGACAGAGATTACAAACAGGCAGAGAGGCAGTCAGAGAGAGGAGGAAGCAGGCTCCCTGCTGAGCAGAGAGCCCGATGCGGGGCTCCATCCCAGGACCTTGGGATCATGACCTGAGCTGAAAGCAGAGGCTTTAACCCACTGAGCCACCCAGGTGCCCCTAGTCTACTGTATCTTGTCAAAGGGAGTGCAAATGGTATACATTTTGAAAGACAATTTAGCAATATACACCTAAATTTTAAAATTCATACCTTTGGGATGCCTGAGTGGCTCAGTTGGTTAAGTACCTGCCTTTGGCTCAGGTCTTGATCCTGGAGTCCTGGAATCAAGTTCCACATCATTCTCCTTGCTCAGCCAGGAGCCTGCTTTTCCCTCTGCCTGCTGTTCCCCCTGCTTGTGCTCTCTCTCTGATAAATAAATAAATAAAATCTTTAAATAATAATACATAAATAAAATAAAACTCACACTCTTTAACTAAGCAATTTCACTTTTAGCCATTTACCCTAATGAAATATTCACACAAATACTCAAAGATATATGTGTGAAGATAGTCACTTATGAAAGAAAAAGGTAGGAGGAAAAAAAGACATGTCCGTTCATAAGAGAACAATTAAATAATTTTTTTAAAAAAAGATTTTCTTTATTTATTTGACAGAGAGAGATCACAAGTAGGCGGAGAGGCAGGCAGAGAGAGAGGAAGGGAAGCAGACTCCCCGACGTGGGGCTCGATCCCAGGACCCTGGGATATGACCTGAACCAAAGGCAGAGGCTTTAACCCACTGAGCCACCCAGGCGCCCCCAATTAGATAAATTTTTTAAGTTCCTGACATGTCTTATATCCATTAAAACGTTTAAGGAATATCTACATGTTTTGACCTGTTAGAAATGAGACTACAATGTGGGTAAAAAAAAAATGGGAAAACTCAGGCATCTAGCCTCCATTCTATCACATATCCAATCACTTATACACTCATTATCTGAGTTGCTTTATTTGTAAAACAGAGTTAGCAATATTGTGCTTCCTTGTCCACCTCACAAGTGAGCATCAGATGTAAGAAGCCCCTGGAAAAACAGAAAGCATTAAAAATGTTGCAAACTATTTTTCCTGAAAAACATTCTTTCATTAACCAAAACTTTGTGTTTATCTTAAATCACACTCAACCCACATTTCTTTTCCCTATCATGCTCTTAAACCAATGTTTCTCAAAATGTGGGCAGCAGACAAATCATCAAAGTGGATGTGGAGAAGTTATAAAAAAAATTGAGCTCAGACCCAAATCTACCAACATTTTGTAACTACTGAGTTAGATGGAAATAGGCATTAAGTCAATCTTTCTTTTTTTTTTTTTTTTTTAAGATTTTATTTATTTATTCGACAGAGAGAGATCTCAAGTAGGCAGAGAGGCAGGCAGAAAGAGAGGAGGAAGCAGGCTCCCCGCTGAGCAGAGAGCCCGATGCGGGACTCGATCCCAGGACCCTGAGATCATGACCTGAACCGAAGGCAGCGGCCTAACCCACTGAACCACCCAGGCGCCCCCTTTCCCTGTTTCTTAAGAGGAGTCTTGGGCTAACTCCCATTCCTGGTAGCAGGCCGTCAGGTTCAGCTTTGATCTGTCTTGCCTAATAGTTTGCTCTCCCTGCAGGCATCAAAAGAGCTGGTAAAATAGTACAAATGGTGCCCCCATTTACTCATTCCCACCAGGAGCCAAAGAACATTCAACGACAAGAACAATGTGATTGCCACTTTGTAGACGCACGTGAACCCAGTTTAGCTTGAAGGACTGTAGCTGTTGGAAAACACCATCTCCTGGGCAGCTGCTTTGGCTACTGTCCCCAATTAACTTAGCAGAGTCTCAAAAATAGAAGGCAGCTTCTGTTCTGTTATATAATAAACAGTTCTTTATTTGAAATGACAATATTTACTTTTCCTATAGTGAACTCCAGCAGCCTACTAGGCAGTGGGCAAACAGCATAAATGCCTAAAATGGAAACTGGAGAAAGCAGTTTAGCTAGTACAGTTTATTCTTTCTACTTGGCCAATAAATAATTAGAAGATCCCCTTCATGTTTCTCTCACATTTTATCTACTTTGTACAGGACCATGCATTCCAAGGGACTTTGCTACCACCATTCCTATCTTTCTTGTTTTGACAATGCTCGAAACGTCTGAAAGAGAGGTAAGGCAGTGAGTTCTCCATTACTCAAGTGTTTAAGCAGCGCTGGGGTTGTCCCATCAAAAACATTTTTTGAGGGATTCTGCTTCCTCGAGTGTCAGGTTCAACTAATGACCTCTTGGCCCCTTTCAGGGGCGAGGAGTCTGGTGTCTGTGTTTCTATGAGCTCATTTCCAAATGATCTTCAAAGGAGAAAAATAATAAATTGCTATTGTGAACATTTTCCAGTATTGAATCTTCCTCTTACAAGCAAGAAGCCATAATTTATATGGTTGTGTTATTTATTATAAAAGTCTTCCATACTTTCATAAGCAACAAATGGCCACTATCTGAAGTATAGACAACTATTTTTCATTTCCTCCTAAATTGTATTTTCCATTCCTTGTATCATACTGTGCCAACTCTCTAGAGCATCTTCATTTCTTGCAGATCTTAAGGGATTGGGGCCCATTTGGGTTACACTATTCTAAGGGGTCATGCACACTGAGAAATGTTTTAAAAAAGCCTTTTGGTTTTTCAGATGGCATTCAGGAGGCAATAGTGGCTCCTTGTTTCCTGTCACACTCCTAGGCACTGTTCTTTGGCTGATGAGATTTGCTTTATTTTTGTGACTGGTGCTTAGATTTTCCTCAAAGTTTTTCCTCCTTGTCTTATTCTTCTGGTCTGGTGCCACTTCTCTGCTAACACATTCAGCAGAAGCAGTCTCTTAAAGAGGACAATTTCTATCTAATCACTTGCTAGAAATTACTAGCCAAAACAGAAATTTCTATCTAATTACTAGCTAGATTTTATTTTTTATTTTTAAACACTCTGTATTAAAGATTTTATTTACTTATTTGACAGAGAGAGATAGAGAGAGGGAGCATAGGGAGGGGCAGCAGCAGGCATAGGGAGAGGGAAAAGCAGACTCCCCAAGGAGCAGGGAACCCAAGGTGGGACTCAACCCTAGGATCCTGAGATTATGACCTGAGCTGAAGGCAGACGCTTAACCAAATGAGCCACCCAGGCACCCAGAAACGTTTTAATGCCAACGAAACTCTCCAGAGACCCAGAAATCCTTCCCACCAGCAAAAACCTAATCTAAAGATCCTTTTTTGAAATTGTACAGAGAAGAGTAAATTCTGGCTAGGTCAAAATTTGAAGTTTAAACTTTATTCATGCTGATAAAACCTTCCTTTAAAAAAAAAACCAAAAACTCCTACCTCAGGTAGACTGAATGTTTATCCTCGAAGAAAAGCCCATAAATCAGTTGCATTAAAATCACCCAGGGTGCTTGTTAAAATGCAGATTCCAAGGTTTCACTTAAAACCTAAGGAATCAAAAACTCTGGGGGTAGGGTCCTGTAAGCTGAATTTTTACAAGTGCGTCAGGTAATTTGCTTGCCCACTAAGTTTGTGAAACACTGCCCTTAAGATGAATTAAATCCTTAATTTTCTGGAATTTCTAATATTCTCTTAAATAAGCCAAAGAAAAAAATGATAAGCATTGAAAGTACAGGCCAATCTCGTCATAGAATACGCATTCTATTGTAACCCTGTTTATAAACACTTAATAGTTTCTCTGTGGGACAGTTAAGCTGTAGTAATTACCTCATGGTTCTGTAAACTGTATGTCTCCTCCCACATGACATTTGTACCAACTAAGACTATTGCTTATTTCCAGACAGGGTGAAAGAACTACCAGGTCTATATGGACTGAGGCCACTTCATGTAATATTTTCTTTTTCTTGATAACTTAAAGACATTTATGAAATTTCTCACAAGTCTGGAATCTGAATTTTAGAGTTTATCTTAAGGAAAATAAAAATTTCCAAGAACTCATTAAATCTAAACCACTTTAGTCATTGAGTTCTTTCTGGAAATTTGCTTTTTGGGAAAGCAAATTGGGAAGGAACCAAGATACATAGCTCTTATCCTCACACTGCCTCTGAATTATAATTCCGCAGGCAAATTATACAACCTCTTTGCCATATTTTTATAATAGGGATAATTACTCTTTGCAATAAGGATAACATCTCCTAAAGTTCTGAGAAAATGAGTGAGATCAGGCTTGTAAAATGTTAAAGTTTCTTGAGCGAGGAATCCCATAAAAAATGTAAATTATTAGTATTCCTTTTATAAGCCTTTAATGAGCTATTGACCTGTCAGTGATGAACCTGCCTATGGAAATATTTCACTTCTTGTTTTTCAGGCTTACTGGGTGACATAATCAGCTCTTAAATTTTCCTGGAGTGCTTTCAGAAGCTTTAAAGTTTAGTCAAAAAACCCCCAAACAGGGGCGCCTGGGTGGCTCAGTGGGTTAAAGCCTCTGCCTTCGGCTCAGGTCATGATCCCAGGGTCCTGGGATCGAGCCCCGCGTCAGGCTCTCTGCTCGGCAGGGAGCCTGCTGCTTCCTCCTCTCTCTCTGCCTGCCTCTCTGCCTACTTGTGATCTCTGTCTGTCAAATAAATAAATAAAATCTTTAAAAAAAAAAAAAAACAAAACAAAACAAAACAAAAAAAAAACCCCCAAACAAACAGAAAAAGCAACATTACCACCATCCCAAATACATATGCATTCCCTAAGACTATATAGTGTTTACATCTTTATCTTGACTTTCTATCGACTAGATTGATTGAACTTAATAAACCATTTGGGCCATTAAAGCCTCAAGTGCTTTGGATGAGCTGAAGTATTACAAAGTCCACTCGCTTATTAGCAGGAGACCCTAATGTAGGAAAGTGATTAGAAATAAATTATTTACTTGATGTCATTCGTGACTGTGAAATCATTCTACTCAGCTATAGCTTCAGTTGCTAGTTTGTGGATTGTTCTTCTAAATTTTTGCTAATCCAAAATTAAGGATTTTTTTGAGACTCCAACTAGAAACAAAGCAAAACTAATACTTATCCGGGTATCACAATCATTAAATTCCTTAATAATGAGGAACCCTTATTTGCTCAAAAGGATGTTTGAAGATAGTTCTCATGTTTTCAGTTTGCAGAGTGGGAGAAGAAACTTCTAAAAATCAAGTCTACTATTTGATCCTGATTACCATACCTAGTTGTCTTATATTTTAAAGTTTATTTAATAAGGACAGGGGGTCCCAGGCTGGCTCATTCAGTTAGAGCATGTGACTCTTGATCTCAGGAGTCCTGAGTTTGAGCCCCACCTTAGGTGTAGAGTTTACCTTCTTATAAAGTTTATTTTACAATAATATAATATGTACGTTTTATGCAAAGCAAGGAAAAAACCCTGAAAAACAACCCAAATCTGGGATCTATGATAAACAGACTCAAAAGATTGAGAGATATAAAGAAAAGAAAGTGAGGAATGCATGTATTGATGTGGTAGGGCTGCTCTCTTGGACAGTGGGCCCACATGGAGAAAAAGTTTTGGAACTGAGTCACTATCGAGAAGTTCCTTGCAGAGTTACATGGAAAAAAATATTTATATCCATCTTGACGGTGACACAAAGAGATCTGAGTATAGTTCAGTGGTTTGGGTTTGGTTGACCACTTCTTGAACAAATTTGAGGATTAAACACTCACAAATGTTCCTAATATTTTCTGAACAAGGAAGTAAGATATTAGCACTTTTTTTTCCCAGTACTATATCTACCATTATAGCATGTCAGTTAACCTTAACTTTAAGCCTTATGGAAGAATCAGTACATTCTAATTTGAGAGTTTCCCCCCACATGGTAAAAATAAAATGTGAAATTTCAGTAACGGGCATGAAACATTTTGGTAGTACCCAGGAAGTTTTCAGAAACTAGAGCTTTGACATAATACAAAAGTTTTAATGTTTTGAAGGTTCCGTAAATTACGTAGTGTATAAGAGTGAAGTCTAAATTACCCACCGGGAAGAGTAACCCTATAGCACACATGTCTGGATCCATGTATGCAGATGGACAGATACACTTCATTTCTCCTGGGAAGTTGAGTTCTAAAAGCTATCACTCAGAACAGACGGTTTTATGATTACATAAAAAGAAAAGGAAAGATGACAGGGTTGCTATAAAAATGAAAGTCCTTTTGGAGTATTAACAGCCAAAAACATTGTGACTTAAATGAAGATGTGAAACAAAAATCAGCTTAAAACTACAAATTTAATAATAATAATAAAAAAAAAAACTTGTGCAGAAGGTTTGAAGCATATGGACACCCACCCAGTTTGTGAGGAGGGCAATGGGAGCCCCAGACTTTAGCTTATTAAAGATGACCTTTCCCCTCTCTAAAATTTCAAAGCTGACGTTTCAAGTGCAGAGCAGACTGTGAGCCATATGTAACATGACCTCAGCTCCACTCTGCCCGAGCACTGATGCCATCACTAATGAGAGGTGAAAGGTCCTTTTCTTGCAGCCTTTTCAGAAACCCACCAACTCTTGCCTGTGAAGTAAGACTCCTCCCTCTCTCCCTCACCATCCCCTTGCTTTCAAGAGAGCTGCATTTAATACACAGCCTCAAAACACTTTTATTACCGGTCGATTTGCTTATAGCCACAACCAAATGGCAGGATGTACAATCATATGCAGAAGAAAATATTTATTTTGACTCAGAAGGCAAAGGGATTAAGAGAACATTGTATTAACCTTGCCTTTCATCTATGTTTTAAAGGGAAATTCTCCAGAGGCGTCTATTGAAGTTCTATTTTTTTTTTTTTTAAATAAAGACTATCAAAGACTTTTAGGAGGCCAGGTGTGTGTTTATCTGAGGGGAGGAGAGAAAGGGAAGAAACTATATTGGGGGAAAAGGCAGCTTCACAAAGCTGTTTCAGGCTGCAAAGACGTCTGTGCAGAAATCTGTTACAGGCATTCCTAACCAGCCAGCTCTTTCCCTCCGCCCCCTTTTCCCCTGCTGCTTGGAAACAAAATAGCTTTTTTTCCAAGCAGGTTGTTATCATATTCATGGCATGGTCAATTTCCGTTTGCCAAGAAAATATTTAAGCTGATCAAAGAAATTAGAAAATCGGATGAATAGAAACAGACGTTCCCACAAGAGAAGCGTTTCTCAATATGAAGAGGCAGGCGGACTGCAGCCAGCCCACCCAGTTACTCCTAGGAAATTGCTCTCTTGCCAAAGGCGGAACTACAGGGCCACCTAAATTCTGCTGGAAGGGCTATGGAAGAGTCTCCGCTCCCCGAGAAATTCACATGGAGACAGGAGCTTGAGACTGTGGTGGACGTGTAAGGAGAGGTTCTATTCTGGGCATCTATGTAAAAAGCAGGAGGGCCTTTTAACTACTACATCTGTTAAAACAGCGGGACCTCTCAAGACCGAAGTTGAGGGAATTTGGGATCCTTTTGGTTTGCTTTGCCTTCTTTGTTAGGAGCACGGAAAGACAAGAACACATTATCGTTCGTAGATGACAGAGAAGCATGTACTTTTGGAATGGAGGGATAGCACTTTCTCTTGAATTCATATAAATTCAGTTTTAAGATTTGTGGGTCTGAGTGGGGAATGGTTGCTAGCAGTCGTCTTCGGGAGCCCCTGGTCTCTGAGTGTGCGCCCCGGCTAACTGGTGACAGTGAACCCAAGGGTCTTGTCTTCGTTGTTCCGGGGGAAGGCGCGGCCAGACCAGGTGAGGCCACTTGCGATGGCGCTTCGAGAGAAGACGGCTTGGCGTCCGGGTTTCCTTCTGGAGAACTCTGGAAACCGAAAAGCCGGCCCCGCGGCGGTCAGGGGATCCGGATTCGCTCCGCTCCCTGCTCGCCTCGGGGGAAACTGGGGCACCTCAGTCGTCAGTGAAGCCTGACCAACCCTAACCAACACCTCCAGTCCTCTGAGGGAAGGATGACCCTGAAGGAAGGCGACTGTGAGGAAAGCTAAAGGAACCCAGGAACGATCCCTTTCTTGCAAGTCCGGCTCGTGGCTAGTCGGTGCTGGCAGGTCCACGGCAGGCAGGCGGTTCCCCTGCGGTGGGTCGAGAGCCCGCCCTGCCGACCTAGCCCCTCCCCGCCGCGCGCCCCTCACCCGGGGGACTCAGTCGGCAGCTTCTCTTTTCTTTTTGTTTCAGTTCCTGCCGCCTTTGCCAGGAAGACAGCGCCCTCTCTCTCCTGCGGCCGCGCCCGCCGTCCGCCTGCATCCCCTCCCTGCTCCGCTGACCTCCGCGCGCCTGCTTTTTGCCCCTGCCCTCCTCAGCCCAGCCCCCTCCTTCACGACCCTGCGCCTCTCGGTCCCAATAATCGCCTCGGGGAGCAACCCAAGACAGCGGCGGGGTCCGAGGCCTGAGCTTGGCCGGGCAGGAACACCCGACCTCTGGCTGCAGCACTAGGCGGAGCTGTCCCCGGCGCATACGCGGCGCCCGAGAGCTCTCGCGTGGCCCCGGGGTAGGGTTCCTGGCACAGGCGGCAGGACCGGAGAGAGGCCTGACTCCCAGGCCTAGGCACTGCCCGCGGGCGGGCGGGGCTGTGAGCTCTCCACTGCGCGCGCGCCACGACTTGGACGCGCGCGCGCGCACCTGGCAGAACGTCTTATCCCGGTCGCCCAGATGGGCCCGCCAAAGGTGGACCTGGGCCTGCAAGCCGGGTGATGGGAAGGTGGCGAGTGAACTTGAGTGGAGGCAAGGAAACTTCTTATAGCCTTGTTCCAAGTCCTAAACGCGTCCCTCGCGGTCTGGGAGTTCTGCAAGCCTCACCCTGCGGGCTTGCAGAAGGGCACAGCCCCGGTGTTAGAAAAGTTGTTGCAAAATCCAAACCCAAGCGGGGAGGGGGGGGTGGAGGGCGAGACGCGCGGAGCGGCCTGAGTGAGTGGGCATCTTTCCAGCTCCCTCCACCCAGTATTTCTTTCCGCACAGCTCAGAGGACTAGTGCATCAGACAAATGCCACTCGGCCCATTCGGGAGCAGAGGCAGTCAAGCTTCTGTCCACAAAAATCTGGATCCTTTAGAACCCAAACAATGTATTCGTGTGGAACTGCAAAACCATTTCCTTTGGCGTGGATTCTCACCGACGCAGGTAAAGGACTGAAGTACTTTTACCCCCCACACTCCCGCAAACTTCTTGCGCCCGGGAGCCACCGGGGTAGCTCCCCTCGAGCTGACCCGGCTCCAGAGCGCAAGCTGCTCTCAGAAATGCACTAATTGAGTCGCAAACCACCGGCCGCCCTAACAAAGCGATCCATCTCGGCAGCTCAGCGCCCAATTTGTCCACAGCACTTTCTTCCGCAATTCAGAAGCATTATCTTTGTTTTAGAAGTATCGCGGCAGAAACGTGGCAATTATCCTGGGCTCGGGTTACGCTAAATGGCTTTAGGCTGAGAAATGGAAGAATACAAATGCCGAGACGGTGCTGACCATCTCGCTGCGGGGCCTGGACCAGGGCAGGGGATGCTAGCGAGATTTCGTGGGGGGGGGGGGGGGGGAGAAGAAGGTCCGGCGCAAGTTCCATCTCTTAGTGGTCTCTCCCAATGGCATCAGCCAAAAAGAAATGTCGGGCCTTTGTCCCTAGAGGTTAAAGATTCTGAGCGATGGATCCTCAGAGGTTGGGAGAGAAACCTTGGCTTTAGATCAGCAACCGGTTGAGAGCTTCAGGCACAACTGGAGTAACGAAGGCAAGAGACGTCGAGGGTCAGCGAGAAAGGTGGGTAAGACTCCTTTTCCTCTTCGGGACAAGTACACTAAAATTGGGGAGAAGGGAATTGCACTGGGAGAAAATAACTACAAGCAAAGAGAGCTGGCTCTCAAGAAATAGGGAGAGGCTTTCACTCCGAGCAAGGGTCAGGCCTGGCCTCGGAGCCCAGGCGGACGCTGCATTTTGGGAACCTGCGAGAACTGTAGAGGCCCAGAGACCACGAAGCATCTCCGTACCGGGAGAAGGGAAAAAAAGAAAAAAAGGGGAAAAAAGGCTTTTAAGAATCTTCGTTTCTGTCCGCGAGGGTGAGTTCGGGCCTGGAAAACGGGGAGAAAAGAAAAAAGAGAGTAGCAAAAGGCGTTTGGGTGCCGGCGCCGGGTGTGCAGCCGCCTTTGCTCACCCCAGCCGCCCAGCCCACAGTGGTAGCCACGCTGTGCGGGTGTCTCTCTCTCGTTCGGCTCAAACCAGCCCCCACATCTTGAAGTAATCAGCAGCCGAGAAGGGACTCGTCCCCCTGGCATCTCAGGTTAAAGGAGGAGGTCCAGGAAAATGTGGTAGAGCCATTACAAGAAACCCGAGCCGCAGTCATCAGGGACTCCAATTGCCATCGCATTAGGATTGATTAGAGACCAGCAGTACCGTAATGACCCGGAAAGAGGGGCAGCCGGGGATTATTAATATCAGAATGTGCCGGGGAGGAGGGGGCTGAGCGGAGGGAGGGAAGAGTAAAGTGGGGAGGGAGAAGTTTTAAGTTACTAGGATTTATATATAAGTGCAGGCTTACCTGAAGAAACCGGATAGTCAGTGAATCACGCAGACAATAAATCTAATTGCATCTTAAATTTCACGAAGCCTGATTTTTTGGGGGGCGGGGGAGGAGTAAAACCATCGTGAAAACCAGGCCAACATCTTAGTTTTTATAAACATGTAGTTACATAAAATTGGGAGACTCTAAGTGAAGAGATTGGGTGGGGATGTTGGATGTTCGCTTTCCTTACCTCTAAAAAAAAAAAAAAAAAAAAAAAAGCCCGGATTTGAGGAGTGCAATTTCGGGTCACTTTGGGTCTCCTCTCCAGGGCTAGGGAGTAACCGAGTGGATATTTTCTGCAGAGTCTGTAGAGGTGTAAAAACCCAGATTTTAATTGAAATAGTGATACCTAAGTAGTGGCTTTTGTTTTTTGTTTTGTTTGGGACACCAGTGATCAGGATCCCTAAGAGATGTAGAGAAGAGAGTGGTTTGTCTCCTTCCTCGGACTATGAGCCAAAACAAATCAGCCCCTGATGGTCTGGGCTGAAATGCAGCTCACTGGATAATTAACTCCATCTTTCCAGTCCACCCTAACTGTTTATTTAGTGTCACCCTGCATTACCGTCACTAGCACTTTCCTCTGAACAGGAGGAGCTGCAGGCTTTCACCTCCCCAAAGGAAATTCTTCTTAGCTTAGACAGATGCGGTATTCAGGATGTACATTAGTTGAGAACAAAGTTGATTGGAAATTCAATGGAGGATAAGGACTCTTGAGTATTCTTTGTAAACTTGCACTAAGGCGATATTAATAGAGGTGACAACAGTGTCTTAAATTCTTAAGAATGGATTCTGGTATTACTCCCCTTCATTTTCTAGAAAGGTGCTTGCCAGCTGATGTTGAGTGGCATCTTCTCAGATGCCGTGATTGGCTAATCCCCGAGCCACAGCCTTCTCCGAATGCAGCTAAAGAGGGCCCTTTTCCTCCAGGTGGCCAGCCCACCTTCTTCCGCCCTACCCACCAGCTTCCCCACGTTTTGGCGACGCCACCGCTCTGCTTAGCTGGTCTCGGGAATGAGCGCGACGCCGCTGCCCGCACTTCAGAGTTTACTTGTCCCGCACCAGCACCCTCTGTCTGTGAAACCTCAGGTCCGCCGCAGAAAGAAGCAGGCGCAGGCGCCCAGAGCCTTGCGGAAGGGAGAGGACCGGGAGCGAGAGAAATGCAGAGATCCGAAG
This sequence comes from Mustela nivalis, assembly GCF_964662115.1. NCBI lineage: Eukaryota > Metazoa > Chordata > Mammalia > Carnivora > Mustelidae > Mustela > Mustela nivalis. Next base: position 39,590,451 of record NC_139025.1, read on the forward strand.
AGGGGTGTGTGCGTGGAGGGGGGGGGGCAGGAGGGGCAGGAGGGACAGGGACAGAGAAAGAGACAGACAGGGACAGAAAGAAACGGAACAATGAGATTGAGGCTGTGAGGGAAAGAGGGAGAGAGGGTGAGAGAGATAAGAGAGAATGAACGAGAAATGAGAAACGAGGAGGTTCGCGCACAAAATAAACGAGTTTCCGCATTCAGACTGAAAAGAGAAGTCAGAGGGACACATAGAGACCAGACGTGGAAGGACACACACAGGGGAGCAAGAGCTCTCCAACCACCCATCCCAGCCCTGTCGTCCACTTTGAGTTCCCTCGTAGCGTTGTCTGTCAGTGCTGGTCTTCCTCTCCCTTCCCCGCCCCTGGGACAATGTGGAGCCTGTACTTGCAGGAGTCGCGCGGGGCTGCAGGGTTTTCAGCAGCAGCCGACTCTGTTTGTCCAGGTGTGGGCGGAGGGGGGGGGGCGGTCTCCCGGAGTCTTGGGCTGGCGCTGGATTTTCTCACCAAGGAAGCGCGAGGCTCTGCTCTCAGCTTCCCGCTTCCAGGAGAAAACTCCCTCCTTCCATACATACATAAATATATTAGGGGAACAGACAAATCTTCATTGTTCAGAAATAGCCGAGGAGGCCGGCCGGCTCCCCTTGGCCTTGCTGAACGAGGTTGGAAGGGAGGGAGGGGGAGAGGCGGGGGCCCGCGCGGATCCGGTGTCACGTTGCAGATTCCCACTAAAGATAATGAAACGTGATCTATTTTTCAGAACAGCAAGTGGATGGGAAAGAACCTTGACAACACAAAACTCATTTACTAATGGACTGGTTTTGAGTTTCTCTTCCCGGGGTCCGCAAATCTCCCTGCCTGAGTCCTGGGCCTATTCAGACCTCGCGGGGAGCACGGTCCCCCAGGAGGCAGGTGGGCGGCTGCTCCGGCGCCGCGCTGGCCGTCGGAGCCCGGGATCCCAAGGGTCGAGGGCACCCGGAGTTTCCAACCAAGCAGAGGAAAAAGATGAATGTGGTCACTGCAGCCAGGATTTGGGGAGTCTCCGCAGTGCCCTAGAGCGACGACGCTAATTTATTGAAGAAACCCCTCGCGATGCTCTTCCCTTCCAAATATTTGTAGGTAGAGTAGGATTCCCGCTGCAGTTCTCGATGGCGAAGGAATGCCAGGAAAGGTGGCCGGGAGCCCCAAAGCATCTCTCTACAAGCCAGAAGGGAAGTAAGTAGGCTCCACAAAAAGGTTTTTAAACCAAGGCCTTGTAACGACCAAGCCGAGAAACCCCACCAGCAACTAGGGCACTGGCCTTCTCCATAAACCAGTTGTGCGCACCCGGCGATTACCTGCACAGAGGAGGCACAGAAGAGCCGAAACCTGGCGTCGGGCGCCGGTCACCGGCCGCGTTACCCTCGGGAGCCGCCGGGAAGGAGTGACAGCAGCAACTATACTTGTTCGTTCCCTTTAAATCTCCGACGCATCTCTGTTTTTCGTGTGATTTGCATTGACAGCAAAGGTTTTAAGTTACTAGAACAACTCAAACCTTTCTGTGTGCGATTTAAAATGGATCATTTGGTTTATGTGGTTTGTAAATTCATGTCATTTTACCTCTTTTAGTGGCTTTCGCTGAAAGGCTCCATTTTGGGAAACCTTATATATCCGAGCCAACAATTAACATTTATAACAATTGGTTTCCCTAACCAAGGGATCGAAATAGTAGGTAGGCTCATTGGTACAAAGCGGATAGCACTTCTCCTTTCTAGTTCCGCGATCTATTGGATTAAACGCCAGGAGAAGGGCTGGCGGCCCGGGTATGGCCTCTGAGGACTAGCACCACATCTCATCAACCTGGTGCCCGCACTCGCGGCACCCACGTGGTCATCTCCCCAGTTGTCGCCAACGTCCTCGAGTCCTTGTTCCGTTTGAAGAAAGACGAAAAGTGGGCAGAGAGTTCTGGAGGAAGCAGAAAAAAGGTGGTCAGATTGGTGTCTAATTGCCATCTTTCTGCTCCTCGTCATCCCCTGTAAATTTATACCTGCCCTTATTAGTCCAAGTTACGCCTCATTTCCTCATACAAAATCGTTAATTATAAAGTACACCCCATACACAACTTGCCGTTTGTCTTTTTAAGAGATGTGGCTGTACGTACAGACCCTCCACCTCCTACACACATGTTAATTCTGCGCACTTGCTCCAGTCTTGAGGGTATGAACTCATTTTAGTATATGTGCTGCCGAAGCCAGCACGGATTAACTGATTTTTAGTGCAGAATTTAAGCCTCTGCTCTGGTCTTCACACAGCTGCCATGTCAATAAGGACTATTCCAAGCAGAGACGTTCCCTCTGGCAGTACACTGCAGCTCCTTAAGACTTCATCTGAAACATCATGAGCACTAAAATAAGACAGGGAGGGAAAATTACCAGACACATGGACTTGGGCTCAGCTGTGCCAGGCTTCCAGTTTAGAAGGTAAAGTCATTGGGCACACCATATGGTAGGGGCTCTTTTGAAATAATATGCACCAAAGAGGGAGAGAGAGAGAGAGAGAGAAGAAAGAAATAGAAAAGAAGAGAAAAAGAAGAAAGAAAAGAAATACTATGCACCCATCAAATGCATTTAAAAAAAAATAACTCTAAAGGTAATGAAATCTCGGCATCTATTTCCAAGGTCTAATTGCATAGGATTCTGCAGAATTTTAAGGATGCAAAAAAATGCATTGTGTGGAAGTTCAAGGGAGAGGCAGCGTCTCTCTACTTGGAATCTCTGGAGAAACAGCCAAGAAGGTGAAGCCCTTCATGAGTTTAAAATGCTTCAGGGTGCACTGAACTGGGCACATTATTTTGAAACCATATAAATAATACAAGGGGAAACCTATGCAGTGCTCCTTCTCCCACTTATGTCTTAATATATAAATGGTTCTGTGGAGCTGTGCTCTGGCTCATGTAATCAAAACATTTGAAGAAGACAAGCAAGTTTAAAGAGCCTACAGTTTTTTCTTCGCATTCACTAAGAGGATGCATTTAAATCAAAAGCATTTTTGAAGTGTACTTAAGATTCTGTTTTGAACTTATCTAATCAGAGATAAGTATAGTTATAAAGTCACTCTCCTTCTACCATTCTGCTCCCCTTATCTTCCCGCATTGTTCTTATCTGCTGCCAGTCTCAGCTACTGACAATAGATTATCTTTGTTTAGAGATGCTAATTGTTTTCAAAATCTTTTTAATAATTGCTTTGGAACAAGGTGTGCAAATGAGGCTTAAGATAATTACAGCTTCATTTGTTTGTACAGTTTTACTAAACATTCTCCACATATACACAAAATAACAGATGATGGGACTGAAATTGCAGGACATATCTCCTTCCCTGGCAGTAAAATAGGCCAGCATTGCAACCTACACACACACACACACACACACACACACACACACACACACACCTCTTTATTTAATCTTCCTGGAGCCTCTGTCATCCTGGCTTTGAGGGCAGTGTCCCTCTCAGAGCAGGGCAAGGATTAGGTTACAATCAGATGGCTATTGGAGCCGGACACAGTTTTATTTAATTTACACCCCTTCCAGCGCCTTTCGTAGGAGGGCCCCAAAGCATTTTTTGCTAATAGCAAGTAAAGCTTCTTGGCATTCCTTGTAGCAGAGGTGGCCTTGGAAAACGCAAACCGCCAGTGGGGAAACTGAGTCCAAAAGGCTGCCTGCTTAAACCACAGAACATTAAGATACCAAATCACAAATGAGCCCTCAGAATCTTTATTTGCTCAGCAACAATGCATAAACAGCTCTTCGCATAGTCCCTGATAGTCGCGGCCTCTTGAAAATGAGGGAAGCGCTATCCCCCGGGAATACTTGTGCCCTTTGCACGGCGGTGGGAACGAGGAAGAACGGTGGAGGAAATTAGGCTCCTAGAGCTGAAGTCAGCCGGGGAGAAGCCACTCTTCCAGAGGCTGCAGCCCGGAGCCCAGCTCTGATCTTGTATTATTTATCGCGTTCCCTAAGCTATTCATCAATCCATTATTTATTCATTCCAACATTAAGGTAATTAAATATGAGCTCACCGGGAAAGGGCAAGTCTGCAAGGGACAGGGACAGGGGTACGGAGGGAGAGAAGAGGAATTATACGGTCTGGAGTCATTGATTTGTGCAGAGATGTGCACGGCTGCCCTTAGGTGACACTGGAGAGGGGGCTCACGTTGCAGGGTCCTGACGCGCTCACCCACTCATCCCCCGCCCCTGGGCAGCCCGGCTCTCTCCTCCCCCCTCTCACCCTGCTTCCCACCTCTCAGGGTCCTTCTCCTCCCACCACTCCCTATCCCGGGCTCCACTGCCGCGCCCTCCCCGCGCAGGGCGGCGCAGCCTCGCTGCCTGGCCCAGCCGCGCGCGGGCTGGCCAGCCCCGGATAGGCGCCGCCCGCAGCCAATCAGCGCGCCGGGGACGCTGCGCGCTTTAAGGCAGCTGCGGGGAGAACAGAAACCAAGTTCCCCGGCAACGAGCAGCATCAACCCGGCGGGAGGCCGGAGCCAGAGAGGCCCAAAAGGCTGCGGAGAGAGCCGGCCGCTGAGTGTTACAGCGCGCCCCCCTCCTCCTTCTTCCTCGGCCGCCCAGCCCTAAATTTCGACCAGCTTTTTCGCCTGCGGAAATCCTAGGAAGGGGGTTAGGAGCAGCTGCGCCCCCCTCTCTGAAGCTGCCGCCCCCTGACTTTTCGGCGCTGCTCCCTGCCGCGTGCGCCCGGGCAGTGCACCTCGGCAGGCCCCAGCCATGTCGATGCTGCCGTCGTTCGGCTTCACGCAGGAGCAAGTGGCGTGCGTGTGCGAAGTTCTGCAGCAAGGCGGGAACCTGGAGCGTCTGGGTAGGTTCCTGTGGTCGCTCCCCGCCTGCGACCACCTGCACAAGAATGAAAGCGTGCTCAAGGCCAAGGCCGTGGTTGCCTTCCACCGCGGGAACTTCCGCGAGCTCTACAAGATCCTGGAGAGCCACCAGTTCTCGCCACACAACCATCCCAAGCTGCAGCAACTGTGGCTGAAGGCGCACTACGTAGAGGCCGAGAAGCTGCGCGGCCGGCCGCTGGGCGCGGTGGGCAAATATCGGGTGCGCCGAAAATTCCCGCTGCCGCGCACCATCTGGGATGGCGAGGAGACCAGCTACTGCTTCAAAGAGAAGTCCCGGGGTGTGCTGCGGGAGTGGTACGCGCACAATCCGTACCCCTCGCCTCGTGAGAAGCGGGAGCTGGCCGAGGCCACTGGGCTCACCACCACCCAGGTCAGCAACTGGTTTAAGAACCGGAGGCAAAGAGACCGGGCCGCCGAGGCCAAGGAAAGGTACGCGGCGTGCTTCCCGCTGCGCGGGCGACCCCGGGAAGCCTTCCTTTCCCCTCCGCCCCTTCTCGCCCCCGCTGGCACCCGCCACCGCGTCCTCCCGGCCGGCTGGAGCCCGTCCGCGGGGCGGCGCCCAGGCTTCCGCGGTACTGCAGCAAAGTTCATGAACTCTGCGATCGCTTGCTAGGGATGGGGAGTCATTTGATTTGAGCGCCCGCGCGTGGGTTTCTTGGGGTGTGAGTGTCATAGGAAATACTGGCGCTAGGTTTGTTTTTCATGCCTCCCTGGTTGGCTGGGGTGATGAGTGGGGGTGGGGGTGCGGAGTGAGTTTCAAGATCCACTACAAGGGAAGTGTTGATTGGTGTCTCGAGGAAAGGGGTTCGGTGGGGGCTGAGGGTAGCGAACCTCTGTCCTTTTGATCCCCAGAGGGGTGGAGCTGGTCTGAGACGTCTGCTCTGCCCCCCCTCCCGCCGCGTTCCTTTCTCGCTCTCTCCTTGTAGGCTTTTGGGCGAGAGGTCGCCGCTTCATTCCGCGCTAGTTGTGTACTAGGGAGGAGTTTTCAAAAGAAATTCACAGAAAATCGGGCTTTGGAAGAGCTGGCGCCGCCTTATCTGGTGCCCCACGCCCAGAAAGAATTGCTCCTCTTCCTGCTGCCTCGCGCGTGTCCCGGGGCCGCGGCGGGTTGGTCTGGCGGTCCGCGCCGCCGCCCGGGATGGGGAAGGGGTCTCCAGTCGCAGACTTTTCTCTGGCACGCAGAAGGCGAGCTTATTTTAACCCGTCTCCGCCTCCGCCTCCGCCCTCCTCGCGCGAACACCCGCGTCCACCTGGCCCGGCTCCATCCATTTGCTGTAGAGTTTCCGAACGAGATTCGGGGAGGCGACGGCGGCGGCGAGGGCGCTCCGGGAAGCCGAGGAGTTTTGGGGGAAACCTGAGCGCCCGGGAGGGCTGGGTTTCCTTTGTTCGCTTCCGAGTCAGGGGGCCGCAGATGTCGCCTCTGCGGTCCCCTCTGGGTGGAACAGCACGGAGCCTGGATCCTCTCAGCGGCAGTGGGCGAGAGACTGCGAGGGCAGGGCTCGGAGAGAAAGGGGGAGACTGGCAGGCGCTGGGGTCGAGGAGGACGGGCCAGCGCTCTGAAGGCGGAAGCGGCCAGCGCTTCGACATCCCCCGGTTTACCAGCACCGAGCATCCGGACCGACGCCCGGGCACGCCGCACCGGCTCGGGCTGTGCGGGCTCTCGAAGTTTCCTCTGCTGGGAAACGGTGCGCTGTTGTGGATGTCCGGCAGGGGTTTGAGAGCGGCCTGTGACGGACTCAGGACTGAGCGACTAACACGGGGTCGGGGACAATACGATTCCAGTTAGACTTTAGTTACAAAAAGGCCGTCCTATAAGCCAGGCCTGAGGGCCCACTCCCTGATGAAATTGGAGAGACTGGCTGCGCTCCCTGTGTTTACTCAGGTCACCGGGCAGCTCCGGACACCACTTCCCATGACCTGTCTTGTGCCTCTGAAACCACAGCCTCCGGGCAGGGGCAGGGGAAACTCGACGTTTAATTGTTTCCTCAGATGGGAACAGGACAATTGACTTGATTCACTCTAGACATCTGCGCGTGGGGCTCTGTTTGTCCTCTGATCATTTTCTTGATCACCAACAACCCTTTGTTGGAAGACTTTCAAACTTAATTACTTATAAATGTGGTGCTAGTGGAGAGGTATTAAAAAAAATAACTGCTTGAACAAAGTTTTGAAAATAATTTTTGTTTTTCAAGTAAGTCCTACTGATCTGGCTTTCTAAAATATGGAAGAGGAAAGGACCTGGCTCCCCACTTGCTCTGTCTGTAGTTCTCCATTTCTCCTCTGCCTCCTCACTTCCCCCAGGACCCTTGGGATGGGTGGGAGGGCACAGCTCCTCCATTTGGGTATATGACTGATTGCACAATGGCCCTTTCCTCCTTCCAGCTCCCCTCTCTCCACTCAAACTTTTTGTAACCTACTTTTTTTTTTTTTTTTAACCATATGGTGTTGTCCTCTATTTCTTAGGGAGAACACCGAAAACAATAACTCCTCCTCCAACAAGCAGAATCAACTCTCTCCTCTGGAAGGGGGCAAGCCGCTCATGTCCAGCTCAGAAGAAGAATTCTCACCTCCCCAAAGTCCAGACCAGAACTCGGTACTTCTGCTGCAGGGCAATATGGGCCACGCCAGGAGCTCAAACTATTCTCTCCCTGGCTTAACGGCCTCGCAGCCCAGCCACAGCCTGCAAGCCCACCAGCATCAGCTCCAGGACTCCCTGCTGGGCCCCCTCACCTCCAGTCTGGTGGACTTGGGGTCTTAAGTGGGGAGGGATTGGGCCTGGAAGCAGTGACTAGGGACACCTGTAAATAGAAATCAGGAACATTTTTGCAGCTTGTTTCTGGGGTTCTCTGCGCATAAAGGAATGGTGGACTTTCACAAATATCTTTTTAAAACTCAAAACCAACAACAATCTCAAGCTTAGTCGCCTTCTTCTCTCCGACTCTTGCGTTTCCCATCTCAGTGCAGAGATCAGGAAAACAAAAACCAAAAACCAAAAACCAAAAAAACCCAAACAAACAAAAGCACCCAGTCACCCAGTCTCGGTTCTGGGCAATCCATGTGCCAGCTTCAGTAGCTTTTCTTTCTTTTTTTCAGTGAATGGGAATTACAAATCAACTGGATTTTAAATATTTCCTTTTAATTTATTTATGGAAAAGTCTTTTTGGAAAGAGGAAAAGGAAATGAAGAAAGAGAGAAGTCAAAATAGTGAAAATAAGACCCTCCAGCCGGGAGGAACTGGTTGCATTCTTAAAGTGAAGAGAAAAAATATGATTTTACAACTTTTTGATGGGGAAAAATTAAGTTTACATTTTTCATTATTTAGTGTTAAACACTTTTATGTAGATTAAAATGAAAGAACAGTATTAGGGGGAAAAAAAAAAACAAGTGCCTAAATGTCTTAATGCTCTCTGTGTAAGGCAGTTAGAAATAGCAGTGACCATTAGTAATACAACTATTTTTGTCAAATTTAGTGGGGGTTTTTGGTTGTTGTTTGTTTTCTTGGTTTTTTTTTAATGACAAACTTTAGAAATGTACCAATGTGAAAAAAAAAAAAAAACAACACTTTCCTGAATGCCATAACTTCTCATGCCCTTGAAGCTTTCATATCTGTAGCCTACTCCTGTTAAGGGTTTCCCTTGTTCCTAGTTTCTAGCCTGCAAAAATATATGACAAATCTGGCAACCTGGTATTTGTTACTAAAACAGCATGTGTTTTCAGGTTTCTTTTCTATTGTACCTAAATCAGTCTAAATTAAAACTTAGTAGAACACCAGGAGTACGATTCTGTTTCTGAAAGGTGAGTTGTGCATTGCTGTCATTGCCCTCCCCCCTTTTTTAAAGCTTTCTTACTTAATGGTTGTTGTGAATTGCAGGGTACTTTGAAGGCCACCACCTGAACCAGGAATGGTGACTGAATTGATTATGTGACAGAAAAAGAGTGAAGCTAGCTTTGGGGTATTTATTATTTTATGTTTATTATTTAGATATGCAGTTTTGTTTACCACTAGCTCTTCTCCACCGCGTTCATATGTGAACTCAACCCTTTTGTATTAACGAATTTATAACAAGACTGTGAAAGTAAAATAATTTATCTGCTTGGGAAGAAAAGGGGGGCACTTGAACAAGGATAACAACATTGTGAATTAATCTGTATAAATAGAAAGCAGAGCAGACCAGTAGGACAGGAGCTCTTTGCACTGCTGCCGGATAGTGTCCAGAAAAATCCCAGTAATCATGTAGGCTCCATATTATTTTTGCCTGGGGCAAAAATGATGTATCTTTGTATTTAGCTTTTAAATTTAGTGAAACAAATGGCATTATTTATTAAAATTCTACTCAGGATAACAGGATTGGCTTGCTTGTGCTTTGTAAAAGTATTGCTCCCCAGAGAGAGTCTATTTATTTTCTGACATGACAGTTTCATAATTTTGACTTTCCCCCATCTGTATCACTATTAATGTATTCATTTCTTTCTTACTCTTTCCTATCTTTTCTGTCCTGATCTAGGAGAGTGAGGTGTCTGTATGGGGTGGGGAGCGGAATTTAGGCCTATCTTATTATGAGGTTTTTAAAAATGTCAAATAGCTTTGACTGAGTTCAAAGGAGAAAGGATCACTGTACTTAACTGTAGTCACTTTTACTTATAAAGTCATTTTTCCCCCTCAGTGATGGACAGATGTGCACACAGCCGCTGGGAGACCATCATTTGGATTGGGAGCTCAGGGTCCCAATCTCCCTTGTTAGTGTTTTGGATCATTAAGTTGGTGTTTATTTAAGTCACTAGGGTGTTTATTCTCCATGTCTTGGGCCACGGAGAAATGCCACCCTCTGCAGGAGGGGCTCTCACAGGGGATCTCCACACATTCTTCACATTCACTCCCCAAAACAAACACCCTGCACAAAGATAGCTTTCAATGACCCTGACAGGCTTCAAAGGACACCGCGGAAATCTCCCTGGAAAATAAGGAAGGGCCAATTACTTTAATTTCTTACATGCCCTCTCTTCCTACTCCGATGACTACCCCCCACTCTTCCAGCTCTGCTTGGTATAATTTTAGACTCGTGGAAGATCTGTCTCCCTGGGCACCGGGGCCCACTTCCTGCTCCCTTGGTTGGTGAAGCTTGGAAAGAAATGTCTGCAGATCTGGTGAGGAGCAGAGTGGGCCAGTTCTGTAAAAACCCCTGTGATTACTGCTTGTAAACTCGTTAAAAGGACAATTTTCTGTCGCAGTCATAAACTCTTTGTAAAATCCCTGGCACTCTATTCAGAGTGCGCATATTCCAGATGTGTTTAATAAGAAATTGCACAATATGCCTTCCTCCGCCATCACCGGCTCAGTCTGGCTAAACTAGGGACAAGCAGGAAGAGGCGAGAAAGCTGGATACTGCTGTGAGTTTTCTTGGCAATCATTTTAGAGAGATCATTGGGGGGAACTAACCACATTTTTTTTCCTTGAGGAAATCTTCGAGGACCAGCTGTTAAGGGACCTCCAATTTATCTTCTCCGCCTTGCAGTTTAACTGAATCAAAAGCCACTTTTCGTTTCTCCTCTGCAGTTTTCTTAATGATAGCCAAAAGTAATGAACAACGGCTTATAAATAGTGTTTTTAGGACGAAACCTTACAGCCTTTTGCCAAGTAAAATGAAAAAAAAAAAAAAAAACAAAACTAGGACGATTTTTTCCCCCGACGTTTTAAATCTGAACACACAAATTGTTCGGGTCCCAGCTGCCTGCTCGTCTTGACTTCTTGGCTGAGAACGAAGCTTCCTAAATATTCGGAGACAAAGAGACTTAGCTGGCAGTTAGCGCTCAAAGCCCTACGAGCTGTCGGCAAGGAGATTGGCGCCGCCGGGATAGGGCGCTGCGGGTCTTGAACCAGTTCTCCAGGCAAGGACAGCTTGGTGGTGACTCCGAGCTGAAGTGGAAAGAAAATTCCAGGAAGAGGCATTGGCATTGACGTTTATGGGCGAAGTCTATTGCTGTGCGGTGACCCTCGTTAACGCCTCTCTCCCCCGCACCTTGAGGGCCAGTCGGGCACCTGGCACTGAACCCACGCAGAGTCGCCCTTCCTCTGCTCCGCCGCCGCGACTCGGGCAGCGGCTGCGGCTGAAGGGGGCTTCACTCCTACCGCCTCCCCTGCCCGGAGGCCTTTGGTCAAGTCTGCAGGCAGAACTCCAGGTCCTGGGAATCCAAAGACTTCCACGTCGCGCGACTCGGGCTGCACAAACCTGGGGGAGCTCCTCCCGCCGCCCGCAGACTCCAGTGGCAGTTCTTGCCGCTCTGCCCTGCCGAGGCGCGGCGAGTCTGGGCGCCGCTGCTCTCTCCTGCCAGCCCTGGCCGGGCCTCTTCTCCACCAGTTCGCAGAGATCGCGCGCGGGTTCCCCATCACAGCTCAGCTCCAGGCGCGGAGCCTGGCGGCCCGGCCCGCGGAGACCTTGAGAACAGAGGCTGCGAGACTGTCCTCGAAGGACCAGACGAGGAGGCGGGAGCCGGAGCTTCGCGGGACAATAACCTGACATCACCTTGTGTCCCCAGAGCCACCTCCCCGGCCGAAGCCCGGGTCTCGCGCTTTGAGTGGTGGAGCGGAGCTAAATTCTGGGCGAGGCACGTAGGTGACCTCGGACGCACGACTGCCGGGTTGGAGCGGCCCGGGCGCGGCGAGGTGAACAGGTCCTGGCCCCTCGCTGAGCCCCGCGGGGCCAGAGGTGTGAAGGCCCTCGGGTTCTCGGACAACGCGCTTTGGGTCCAGGACAGCTGCCTGGGGCCTCGGAGCCCAGTCGGAAGGCGGCCCAGGCTCCGCCGCCTGGTCCCTACTGCCCTTCTTGCTTCAAATACGTCCCATCTCCTTTGCTTCCTGAGGCCTTGGCCTCGGCTTTCGGATCTGTGCTTTTCACCGGCGCCTTTGGCGGAGGAGTGCGGGCCAGAGAAGGCGTCTCTTCCCCCGCTTGTCGCTAGAACGTCGACGGTCGAGGAGAGCGGCCCTGGTTCCTAGAGTCTCGGGCCTGCGGGGCCGGCACTCCCCTTCTTCGGCCGGGCCTGGTCGGACGTTTTCCCCTTGGCCGGTGGCCCTGGGCCTGGCAGCAGCCTCTTCCCCACGCGCGGGCCTGGCAGCAGCCTCTTCCCCACGCGCGGCCCGGGGCCCCATCAGGGAAGGCACCAGCCGGGGCCTGCGCTGCGCTTCGGACCCGGCTGTCGCCGCGCGCATTCTGCCCTTCTCTGGTGGGGTAGGTGGCGTTGACAGGGACAGCGGGGTCAGGGTTAAGGTGAGGAGAGTCGCTGGTGGCCCGCGTGCTCTCTCTGAGCTGTTTCTCCCTTTTCTGAGCTTTCCCCAGGAGAAGAACTAAAAAAAAAAAACTCTCTCCAACCCCCTCCTCCAGCCGCCGAAAGCCAGCGGAACGGGTGGGTACCTGTGCCCATTTCGCCCCCAAAAGGCAATTCGCACCGAGGCTACCCGCGGGCTCAGTCCCTTAGCCAGCAGGTATGCTCTGCGGTCTTAGCTGGGAACTTCGGAGCCCCTCAAGAACATAGTGACCCCTCCCCCAGTCTGACGGACTACAGTAGCTCCACCTGGAAGATTCTCCCGAGAGATGAATGAGCCAGCCAGGAACAAGGAGAGTCAAACTCTTGGGCGAATTGTTGGCTTACTGTCCGCCCAGAAAAAGCGCTGCCCTGGGAAGGCCGCGTTTTCTCTAGCGTTTTAAGCCAAGTATACACACACAATTTTGTTCCAGCTGATGAAATTGGAAACCTGTTCTCCCACTGAGGATGACAATCAGTGTTTTAGACGCTGTGGTCCTTTCAGACAGCGAAAAACAACACTACAGTAGCGTTTAAAAACAAAGAGAAAGAGACTGCTTGAGGCGCGTGGACGCCGGACTCTCCAGTTTGAGTTTCAGCTTCTTTCCTTTTAACTTGTTAATAATGGACAGCTGAGACCCCGTTCTCAGTAGGTAGAGCACAACTAACCAGAATTTGCCCCCCTCTTTGTTACCTGGGAGTCTTTTTTTCCCCACCGTCCTTCTCCTTTTGGGGAAGTGCTCATTTATTGTTTTCCTTTGCCATAACGTTAAAATAGGCTTAAAATCACATTTTTTTTTTCCTGGATCCAACAGGAAAATTAAAAGAAAAACAAAGCCAAAAAACTGAAAATCAAACATCAAAAAATCTTTTCTGGAGAAAAACTTTAACTTCAGATTTAACACAGGCTTAAACTTACCTGAAGTGGCTACCCAATTGTAATTAAAATAGTCCTATGTGATACTGGTTGCTCTCTTTGCTTCACTGCTTTTAGTAGTTGTCATTAAAAGAACAGGTAAGTAGAAAGATTCTGGCCCTTTACTTACTCTAGTAAGGAGGCACAGAAATGCACACTAGCTCCCTCCATCTGGTCCTCTGTTCTTCCAATACTAACTTAGAGATAAGTCTTCTATAGGACTGATAGAGGCTGACCCAAATAGAAACACTCATGAATTAACACAAGTCAAATTTACTTTAATTTGCTATATAATTTATTTTAATTTAGGATTTAAACTTGATTATGGCTTTTAAAATATCATGGTTTGTAACAGTTACAAGGGTTTTGGGGGGAAGCAGTGGTTCAGGACCTGAGCTGCTATGGATGTGGGATCTTAAAGGAAAGAAGAGCCCTAGACTACAAAGTTTTACTAAACATAGGGCATTAAACTGCTTTAGGATTCTTAAAGAGCACTGAAACCTTCTTTAACATTTTGTAGAGCTGGCCAGTCAGCATCCCTGATACAAAATCTGCAGGTTCTTGTCAGCAAGCCGGCAAAACCAACTTTGTAGGTGTTCTTTACTTTATATTAAGTGTTTTTTTGTTTTACTTTTTGTTTTTTTTTTTTTTTTTTACAAACTCAACTACTCTCTTTTGTTCCCCTGACCCAGGCACGACTTTAGCTGCTTTGCAACACTTCGATTCTAATTTGAGTTGCCACTTATCCAAATAATCTAAATACCAGGAAAAGGCAAAAGGCAATGGGACTGTGGAAAAAAAAAAAAAAAAAAAAAAAAAAAAAAAAAACCAAACCAAAACCAAATAGCTGTGACATCTTTAGTTAGCCCTCACACAGATATTATATTTAAACTAGTAGCATCAGTGTGTAGTAATGCTCCCTTAACTTTTGGAACTTGTGTATGTTATGCAGGGGTAGTGATGGGGAATGATGTGGTTGGTGGAGGTGAGCAAAAACTTACAGCGCTTGTGCAGAAAATGCCCATTTTTGAGGGGAGGTGGCATAGTCTGCAAAGTTGCTTTTGGAAGTTGCCTTGGAAAAGGCAACTTTACCTCTAAATCAAGGGGATAGTTATATGGAAGAAGCATTAGCTCGTATTTATTTAGAATGCCATGAATGTGAAAGTAGGTAACAAGTTAAAAAAAATTAAGCCAGATAGAAAGTCAATGTGCCTTAGTATCTATGAAGTGAAAAGAACATTTAAACAATTGAAGCCTTGTCTGTCTGCAGATATGTGTGGTGAATATTTTCTATGCATTGCTGATGCTATATAAACATAACATGCTTCCTCCTAAAGTCAAGTTCTTCATTTTAATTGAAGAATAATATTGCTCAGGGCTCTACCTCTGAGTACAAATAGCTAATCTAAGAAAATCAGTTCTGGGAATCTGGAACCAATGGCTGATTTCAAAATAAACATACAAAATCTTCATAAAGAAAGCCAGAAGGATTATTTTTACATACAATATATCTCGAGATTTCTCACACAAAAAAATCTCTTATGAAAAAACTAAAAGCCTGAATGACAATGTGGTCCCCTTACCATACTTCTGTTTTAAAAAATCAGTCTGTTTAAAGACTCCAAAACTGTCTTTGTTAACTTTTCCAATATTAATGTATCTTAGAAGCAAATTTGTATGGATTTCCCTTTTCCTTCTAATTAATTTTTTTTCCAGGAAGGGAAAGAGTTATAGGACAAAGAGAAGTAGGATGAATAGAAAATAAAGATATAATTTAAAATTTGTATTATAATACAAATATTGTATTATAATATTTAGCAATTAAACAGTATCCACACACACAGCAAAGAACACTAGTATGCTAACTTTCTGTTTTTGAGCAACTAAAATTTAATTTTAAAAAATTACTTTTGAACTAAGTTAGGAATAAAATAAATGGGGAAAATTTTGAGATAATTTGGATTTTCTAATACAGAGCCCAACAAGGATGCTCAACAAGGTTGACTTAGGGAAGAGTCTGGGAGAGGGAAAACACCCATTTACAGACATTTCATAGAAACCTATAAGATAAAGGTTTTCTTTTAACTAGTTAAACCCAACTACACTGACATCAGGAAGAGAGGAGGAATCTACCTAAGTTCAGAGACCACACCTGTGGCTTCTTTCAGTAGGTAGAACCAGGTGACCGGAATATGCCCCATTCTCTCCTGTTTCCTTCATGCTCCAAGTCCCACTAAGATGGGAACCCCACAAACGAAGAAATTGCCAAGTTGAGCCAGATGTAAAGATGTTCCCTCCAATTTTCATTCGGGTCATTTGATGTGAATGTGTGTTGGGTTTTCTGAAAATTTATTTTTAGTTCCCTTGGGGGACAAGAAAGAGTTAATTTGTTTTCTGACAGGTTTCACACTGTGGGCAGGTCTGCCAAAAGGAGAGGAAACAGAGAACAGCCCTGTGATTAATTCTACCTGTTTTTCCCATGAGCGATCACCTGCTCCAGGGGTCATGAATAGCAGGTAGCACTCCCTCTCCAGGGCTCTGAGAGCTTCGTTTGTTTGGTGACAGCTGAGTGACAAGGCCTGAAACCCGAGCCCATCGCCTGGCCTGATGGGGGGATAAAAACCCTGGATGTTCCCTCAAACATTTCAGGAAATGAAAGTTGTAACGCGATCCCTCCTGCGCCCACATCTCCCCCAGCAAACACAAAAGCTCAAAGGAGCCTTCTCGGATTGAATTCGGCCTAGAGTTGATGGAGGGAAAGCGGAGCCCGGCGCGGGCTTGGGGGAGGAGAGAGGAGAAGGTTGGGGCTGCGGCGGGCAGGCTTTCAGAGCTGGGGAAGGAGAGGTGAGCGGGGAGAGAGCTGGCCGCAGGAGGTCCGGGGGCCGCCCGGGGCCCACTTCCACGCCGCGTCCCAAGCGCCCTGCGCCTCCAGAGCGCCTGGGCCGCCGCCGCCGCCACGGTCACGTCTGTCGTTAGGGTCAACTCTGAGTAAGGAGGGAAACCCGCGGCCTCAGACCCAGCACAGTCCCCTGCCTGGTAGCGCGGCCTCTCCATCCGGGCCTAGAGCCTCGGGCTGGCGACTGCGCAGGCCCGGGCCCAAGGTTTGGACGCAGGCTTGGCTGGGCGGAGGCTTTGGCACCCCGCGCCAGCTCTTAGGCCGAGGTGTCCTTTCCGACCCCACCCGAGGCCCGCGCAGGGTGAGCTGCGGGGATCCTGAGGCCGAGCGGCGACAAGGCGCGGGCCTCACTCAGCGCCCTCGCGCTCGGCCGCCCCCGTCAGTCAGCAGCATCCATCTGCTTCCTGGCCTCACCCGCACTGACCGTGCGAGCTCCCCGGCCGCGGTTGGGACATGGGGTGGAGAGGGTGGGGGTACTGAGAGAAAACGTTGCTGAGAAGCTGACGCTCAGAATCCCACGCGGCCCGCCAAACTTGGGTCGTACTCTCCTGTCAATCACCGCGCCCTGGCCCGGCGCACCCTCGGGTTTGGTAGAAGAAGTAAACCCGAGGCCCCGAAGGACGCTCCCTAACCTGGACAGCTGCGACTGCTTGTTTTCTTACATTACAGAAATTTTCTTTTCCCATCTCTCTCTCCAGCCTTCATGGAGTCTAGGCAGGTGGTTTTTTGTTTTTGTTTTTGTTTTTAAAGTAGAAAGACATTACAGAGAGAACTGAAATAGGAATCAGAGTAATGCACTGTCACAGATCCATTACCGAGACACGCTTGCAAACTGTGTGACTTTGCACCAGTTACCTAACTGCTCTGATCCTCAACCGGAAAATACGAACTATGATAACTTACCCTGAAGGGGTACTGGGAAGCTTAAATGAGCGGAAGTATTAAATGTGAAGTGCTTGGCACAATAGTCATTTAATGAATAGTAGCTATAATTATAACATGCTTGAAGCCTCCTTAGACTTGCACAAAGCCGCCTGGGAGAATTCCCATGATGCTAGCGTTTCCAGTGAGGGAAGATTATGGTCCCTTCCTTCTCTTGTCTGAAACACTGAAAGAGGCACAAGGTACTGTAATGGAGACCTAAGGTCTGATTAGCTTTTGGGAGTAGTCAAAGCTGAAATTTATTTCTTGAAGCTCTGAGTCTAGAATTTTCTATTTTGACTCAAGTAATTTAATTCTGGAATGATATTTATATCTACAATGCTTGAATTTTGTCATCTGAACACTTATGTAGATGCCATCATATACGGTAGAATTCCATTGACGAAAAGTAAAACCCACTTAAATGTGCCTGAAAATGACAAATTACTTAGAGGGGAATAAAGCATTCAGCTGAGTAGAGAACTTAAGACCCCACCTAAATGTGTCAACATAAGTGTAGAATAAGAAAGTACTTTGAAGATTTAATGCTTTAGTGATGTTAACACAGTGCTGGATATAATAGCACCTGATAAATATTTTTTGAGTAAATGAATGGGCTGCTGAAATGACAGAGTCTTTAGATAGAACACAATTCCCAGAGTTGGAATTGTGCAGGACCCTCTTGGGTACATTTCTTCTCTTGTGACACTCTCTAATAATCACCAGGGATAAATAGCTCATTTTGACATATTGCACATCCTTCTCTGATTTCAAGGACTTTCTCATTCAGGTATTATTGAAAGCAAAGTGCATAGCTGAAATTTGTATGGGCAAATGAGAGAGAGAGAGAGAGGGAGGGAGAACTTTTTTCTGGTATTATGTTGAGATTTACTTTTACTGATAGGTAGAATAACCCCAGCAAAAATAACAATAGAGCTCAAAGAGTAGGTGATGCATACATGTGGTAGATGTCTTTAGGGATGGGTATATACCGCATTCCCTTCACAATGATTTCATTGTCATTATTGGAAGAAGCATTTTGTATTCAATTCTTTAACACTAACTTTTCCTCCAGCATTTTCATTTTTTCAAGTATCCTAGCCAACTCAAGACTGTACATATTTAAGTTTTAGTTTAGAGAAGTTGATAGATTTGTAGTCAATTACTATACACACTCAAGAAGAGTTCAACTTTTTTTGTTTGTTTAGTAATAAACCCTATGTTACATTCATAATTTCCTTGGGGTAGAATAAGAGAGAGAAGGGGTGCCTGGGTGGCTCAGTGGGTTAAAGCCTCTGCCTTCAGCTCAGGTCATGATCCCAGGGTCCTGGGATCAAGCCCCACATTAGGCTCTCTGCTTTGCAGGGAGCCTGCTTCCTCCTCTCTCTCTCTCTCTCTCTCTCTCTCTGCCTGCCTCTCTGCCTACTTGTGACCTCTGTCTGTCAATAAATAAATAAAATCTTAAAAAAAAAAAAAGAAGAAGAAGAAGAGAGAGAAGGTGAGTGTTTAGGAATTTACCAGAAAGGTCTGTTATATACATGTACTCTATCTTATGTCTGCAGAATTGCACTTGTCCACAAAAGTGCTTATTTTTGGGAAACACATGTCGTAACATTACTTTTATTTGCAAAGTAAAGATTTGGATGTAAGCAGTACACAGAAACGAATAGAAAAAGTGGGAGTTCAAGCCCATTACTTTTAAGAATGTGCCCCATGATCAGAGAAACATTTGGTAGGAACTATGACTATATAGGTGCTAGATCATTTGCATATTATGAAATGATTTGCATAGTGCCAGGGCCAGGAGTTCTCAGAATTATGCTTTCTGTCACTGCTTTTAACATGACTGAAAGAAAGAAATATGTAGGGTTTTTTTTTCTTTCCAAGTTTTTTCAGCATCTACATGTTTGGAAACGAAAATATGTCCCTGTATTCCCTCAAAAAATGAAGAGAAATAAGTATGAGCATTTTATGCCGAGGAATAAGTTGATTTAAATTAGATTATACTTCGCAGAGGGTGCTTCAAGGAGGTTTGGGTAGATTCCAAACTTTAGCATATCATTCAAGAAATGAAAGGCCTCAGGGCATTCCAAAAGGCATGTCCGCTCTAAATCAGCTTTAGTTCATTTCAAATAAAAAAATATATGAGTGAACTTGAAGGCTGGATAAAGAGTGGAGTCTTATTTCTGCTTTACAGATGTATCATCGTGGAATAAAATAAGTGTGGAAATCCAGACCCCTTGATTTTAGAATTTCTCTAAAGGATTGATATATATGTGCTGAGGCAGTACTTCCTGTTCAACCACTTAACCATCACGAAGCTGAAAGACTTATTTGTCAATATGCTCAGAAGTATAAAAACTTTCTTTCCACTGGAAATTAGTTATAACTAAAATGAATTAGCCCGCATGGAGTACTCAGAAGATAACATGCTGGATGTTTTCAACTATATTTCATGATGCATGACATTTTATGATTTTAATTATAGGTCAATTTCAAATACTTGACCCGTCCTTTAACTCCTGAAAGCATTATTTTCCTTTTGATGAAGGCCAAAAACAATGGAGAGACAAGTAAATTTCTTTTTTAAAAAAGATTTATTTATGTATTTATTTGACAGACAGAGATCACAAGTAGGCTGAGAGACAGGCAGAGAGAGAGGAGGAAGCGGATTCCCTGCTGAGCAGAGAGCCCAATGTAGGGCTCCATCCCAGGATTCTGGGATCATGACCTGAGCCAAAGGCAGAGGCTTTAACCCACTGAGACACCCAAGAAATTTGAAGTTTTCAGCATTAGCTGAGCTAAGCAAGGAATGAAATGAAATACAAATACTTCATTTTTCAAAGTTCAAGTTTTTAGCATTTATGTGGTAGTAAACTTACTGTAAAAACATGCATATGACAAATGTTATAATTTGTGATCATCTCCTCTTTAAAAAAAATACAAACCATGCATGACTTTGGACTTATAAAGACTTGAATTTGAATGATTACCTAAAATAGAGGGATAAAGTATAGTAAAACAAAAGTATGAAATTTTTGTGAAGATATGAACAAAACTCACAACAATACTCAAGGTTGATTCTAATCTTCCATTACACTTCTTAACAACAACACAAATGATTAAGAAAGACTTATTTTCTTTGCTTATGCTCTCAGCCATACTTCCCCTGAGAAGTATACCAACGGAAATATGGTAATGAGGATTAGGAGAATCAAATACTGCTAGTTGGTGGGGGGGGGGGGTGGGGACACCATGAATTGTATTACCTGGCAAAGTAGAGGTAAAATGTCCATAAAACAGCCTCTCAGATTCAGTTTGTCTCAAAGTATGTTGTGAAATACAGTGTTGTTCTTGTTGTTTAAGATTTTATTTATTTGACAGAGAGAGAGAGATCACAAGTAGGCAGAGAGGCAGGCTAAGAGAGAGAGGGGAAGCAGGCTCCTTGCTCAGAAGAGAGACTGATGCAGGGGTGGATACCATTACCCTGAGATCATGACCTGGGCCAAAGGCAGAGGCTTAACTCACTGAGCCAACCAGGTGCTCCAATTCACGGTTTTTGGTACAGTTATATATACCCATTGGTTCTCAAGAATTAAACAAAGTTGGGGTGGGCCAACCCTTGTTCAAAAGGACAGGTGGTACTAGAGGTTTTGGGGTTTATGGTTTCCTGTGGGAAATTCTTTTGGTGATGGCATTCCCTTATAAAGAATGGATATAGAGGTAGAAGTTCCCAAGCCTAATCTATAGCTCCTTGTTGGTTTACAGGCCAGTCTATATCGTGAAGGTTAATTTGATGCAGGTTATTTGTAATTCCAGCACTGGCCTTCTTTGACTAAACATACCAACTGGTTAAAATTTGAAATTATATCTTTCATCCATTAAGAGAAGAGTGTCCTAACATGCCAAATTTCTTAGCTGAGAAAGAAAACCTCAAGTTCTGACCACATAGTTCACTTTAATCTTCTTTAGTTCTCTTGGAAATGGTATCAACAATCCTGGTATCCTGGCTGAAAATTCAAGTTTAAGACCTTCCCATGCTCCTTTATGTTCCAGACATAACTGGAAGTGGTATTTATTCTTTACTTCCTGTTCTAGACTTTAGTATGGCTTTTTTTTTTTTTTTAAAGATTTTATTTATTTATTTGACAGAGATCACAAGTAGGCAGAGAGGCAGGCAGAGAGAGGGGAATGGAAGCAGGCTCCCTGCTGAGCGGAAAGCCCAATGTGGGCTAGATCCCAGGACCTTGGGACCATGACCTGAGCCCAAGGCAGAGGCTTTAACTAGATGCCCCTAGTGTGGTATTTTTAAAAAAATTATTATTATTATGTTTTTTGTGTGGACTGCTGTTAAACTAAAGGCTGAGGAAGTTTTAAAAGATTTTCTGTTTAGGCATATTTTAATTGATTTAACCTCTTAAAACCGAACAAATTAATTTTAATTACTTCAAATTCTTCTTATGGGAGAAAAATATAAAAACTTCCAAATTTTGGGTAAATTATTGAGATTATGATATTAATGGCTACATGTAAATATGTATGTCTACCAGCACTACCAGATTGGTACATTTCATTGGTAAGGAAAAAAAAAATCAGTTATTGGATTTTATAGAAATCAATGGATCATCAAGATGAATGAAGTACCATATCAGATAAAGTACATCCATGTCTCAACTCAGTGTTGAAAAAGGTCTTATGCTGGATCAGCTGTTAACTTATTTTTTATCTTTTTAAAGATTTTATTTATTTATTTGACAGAGAGAGAGAGGCCACAAGTAGGCAGAAAGAGAGAGAGGGGAAGCAGGCTCCCTGCTGAGCAGAGAGCCCAAGGCAGGACTAATCCCAGGACCCTGAGACCAGGGTCTTTCTCAGCTGAGGTCAGAGGCTTAACCCACTGAGTCACCCAGGCGATCCTGGATCAGCTATTTAGAGAAAATAGACAAGACCAGCAAAGAATTTTTAGTGGTAATGTATGGAAAGTAAGCGATCACTGTAACTTACTTATTTTCTCAGCAGTTTGACTTATGTAGTCCTTTCTTAAAACCTGTATCCTTTTCGTTATCTCTTCCTTTTGCACACATCTTCATAAACATTGCAGGTAGATTTGATGCACTTGCCCTTACAAATAGAAATACGCACTATCTTTACTGAATGATTGATTTGTTCATCAACAGTGGGCAGTTAATTAAGGCTGGTGGGAGGAGACACTGCAGTTGGTAATGAAGGTGGATTAAAAAGGATAAGAGGAAATATTTTCTCTTCTTTCATGATAAGGTTGTGCCTCTAATTAGCCAAAGATTTAAAAACGGAAAAAGGTAATGCTAGAAGGGATTAGATGATTGAGTGAACTTTTCTGGGCTTGTGCTGCTTGGTTGAGCCGATCACTTTGCATATAGAAAGCAGACATGTCAGCACAGCGATCTCTGTTAAATGTCGTCTGGCCCCTTTGCTTTCACCAGAAATGAATCCAAATATTTAGATATGCTCTCAGTTACAATTGAATTAGAAAATTTGCCTAGAATGAAATCTTAGAAAAAATGAAATTTGTAGCCATGTATATATAAGAAATGATAATAAATGTAAAGTTTAAAACAATAAACTTCTCATGAAATTTCAAACTCAGTACTGTCTTTGTTTATGATGGATGCAAGGCTAAGGGGTGGAAGGATGTATCTTTAGCCCTCATAGGAAAGGTTTTCTACCTCGAGAATTCCGCAGTAGTTAGAAAACCACCATTGAGAAAGGTCTTTCTCCTGCAACTAGTGTAATTTAAAGTGGTTGTCTCAGAAAGAATCTGCCCATGGCCACCAGCTAATTCAGAGAATTGAGGTCACATTTACTTAAAACAGTTGACCAGTTAAATACAAAGAAAGCTTTTCTTTATAACAATGAGTGCAGAATTATGGTTAAAAATGTTATTCATGAGCAATCCACAAAATGGTTCTTGGGTCAAATGTACCATTAAGTGGGATGCAACCATATATAGGATAGCCTTATCTCCCTGTCCAGTCTCTCTGATGAGATTGTGCTGGAGGAAACTGAAAACTGTTCAGGTAGCTGAATGACTGCCCTTCAGATAGATAGACTGTCCCTGAGAAATGGGAAGCATAATCATATAGAAAGCATCATGGTAGTATCACATATTTTATAACAAAAGCATAGACTGGTTTCACTGAGTTGCATATAATCTATATATATAAGATATATATATATATATACATATATATGTGTGTGTGTGTATATATATATATATATATATATATATATATATATATCATATAGCACTCATGTTTGGAGGATAAACATTTTTATTCCAAAAATTTTAAGAAGAAGATCTTTGTCTTTACATGTGACTCTAGACTTTTTCTAGGAATGGTTTTCATTAAAAAAAAAAAAAAAAAAGGGAACAAAACAAACAAAAATGCTACCAGGGCACCCCAGGAAGGTGTTAATAGTAAATATTCATAAGGTAATGAGAGAAAGATTTTTATCTAACTAGATTTGGTGAATTTATTGGTAAACTGTGTATTAAACCAGGAAAATAAATCCAATGTAAACAGAGTACGTTTAGGGAATACTTGTAGTTGGATGGTTTAACAAGTATAAGTATGTGTATGAGCCAAAGTTACACTTTTTTTTTTTTAAAGATTTTATTTATTTATTTGACAGATCACAAGTAGGCAGAGAGGCAGGCAGAGAGAGGAAGGGAAGCAGGCTCCCCGCTGAGCAGAGAGCCCGATGCGGGGCTCTATCCCAGGACCCTGGGACCATGACCTGAGCCGAAAGCAGAGGCTTTAACCCACTGAGCCACCCAGGTGCCCCCAAAGTTACACTTTTAAAATCAGATTCTTCCAAGTGCCTAAGATTGTGTCTACATAAAGCAAGCATCACAATTCTGTTAAAACAACAACAACAACAAACAAAAAACAAAAAAACAAAAAACTACTCCAAACCCAGTGAAACTGGCCATTTGGCAGCCTAGAAAGCAAAATGCTTATTAAACTGAATGTTCCAATTTTATAAATAGCTTGTAAATTTCAATTAGGCAGTTTCCTTGCCTTCTTTCCCCCACCCCTCAGTAAGCCGTGTGTTAAGGTTGTTTTAGGCTGCCAGGGTTCCATTTCTCTATTTTTATGCTTTTATTTTTATCTTAAAAAAATTTTTTATTTAAAATAAACTCTATCCCCAAGTGGGGCTCAAACTCTTGACCCCAAGATCAAGAGTTGCATGCTCTCTGGACTGAGCCAGCCAGGTGCCCCCATATTTCTACACTTTTACATTTATTTCTATATTTTATTTTTATTTTTATTCTTAAAGATTTTGTATATTTATGTGACAGAGAAAGACACAGCAAGAGAGGGAACACAAGCCGGGGGGAGTGGGAGAGGGAGAAGCAGGTTTCCCGCCCAGGAGGGAGCCAGATGTGGGGCTTGAGCCCAGGACTCTAGGATCGTGACCTGAGTCGAAGGCAGACACACAATAATTGAGCCACCCAGGTGCCCTCTTTCTATACGTTAAAGAGATATGCCAGCAACCCGAATGCCTTTCTGTGCCCAGCATCTTGGCAAAGTCAACTTATTGGGAGTGTAACTTAGGCAAAATACATAATTTCTTTTATTGCAATTCTCTAACCTATTGGTCACCTTGTTAAGGTATCAGTGTGACTAGGAAAAAATATGAGGTTCTAGATAACTCATGAAAGCAAGCATGACTTACAGAATGATTGTTGTTTTTAAGGTTCTTGGTGTTTAAAGCTTTATTGTCACCTTTGATGTCTACTCCAGATAACTCAGTATTTACCTTTTCAAAAAGAACTTCTGGTATTATTTCTAGAAGCAATGATTATGTTCTCAATATATCCCTTCTCATCTTATTCAGGAGAGGGTTAGAGAGTCTAGTACATTAGACATCAAAGGGTCTAGGACTGGGGCTAAAAATCCCAATATATCTCATGGATTCTCAAATTGTCCACCTTTCAGATGGCATTGGCATACAGTGATTTGAGGACTTTGTCTTGGACAACTTCAGAAGATGGCATTAGAGTTCCTTTTTATTTCTTCTTCCCCTTGACAAGAAAATCTTGACCCTAGTGATTTATAAAACAATCTACACACATCATTTTCCTTCTGAGTATTCAATCCATGTCTCTAGGGTGCTCTCAGGTTGTCAGAAGCTGATATCAGAGGCTGCCTGTTCTTCGTTTAAGGTTCAGGTAAGGTATTCATAATAAGACCTGATCCACATGCAGGATCTGAGGATAGTCTCATCAGCCTGTACGTTTCCAAAATCTTGTTCTTGACTCTTCCCCTGCTCCTATTTTCTACTGAATCTAATTTCCCTTTGTGTTCTTTCTTTTCTCCTTCATAATGTGAAGTTTTAGAGAATAAATGGCATCCAAGGGAAGATAAGGAAAATGATCAACATCTCTCCTATGAGAGGGTGCATTTTATTTGTTTTGGTATGACCCAGGTTGGGTTCAAGCACCTAGATGATGCTTAATAGATGCACTTTGAGTGGATGTAAGAATAATGTTCAGTGAATGATAGGAACATTTCTATGTACAGCACAAGAGGGAACAGATAGGCACTGCTAGACAAGATTGAGATGAGACTATAGGAAAAACCATGTGACTCCAAGGAGTTCAGGACACAAGAACACTTCATTTGGGAAAGCTGTAAGCCCTTATATTGGGATCATTTAAAGAATAAAAGGTGGTTATTTTTGTAAAGTGGTCTTATCTAGAGAGTCAAAGATCCAATGTTTCTGTATTGCTGTCCCACTGATGTGTTTCTTTATATTGTAAACAATTACAAGGAGTGATTCTTTCACAAACTAAAGTTTGAGATTAATGGTTCCAAATAATATTTCCATTATAGAGCCCAGGCCATCATCATCTCTTGCCTGGATTCCTATAATAGCCCTCCATCTCCCCACAGTTATACTCCCTCTCCAGTATATTCTTCAAACAGAAGCAGCAAGAATGAGCTTGAATTATGTCACTGCTTTAAGTCCTTCAGTGACTTTCCATTATACTTAAAATTAAGTCTAGGGGCACCTGGGTGGCTCAGTTGGTTAAGCGTCTACCTTTGGCTCAGGTCATGATCCCAGGGTCCTGGGATGGAGTTCCACATCAGGCTTCCTGCTCAGTGGGGAGTCTGCTTCTCCCTCTCCCTCCCTTCTCCTCACCATTTGTGCTCTCTCTCCCTCTGTCTTGCTCTCTCAAATGAAGAAATAAAATCTTTTTTTTTTTAAAAAAGATTTTATTTCTTTATTTGACACAGAGAGATCACAGGTAGGCAGAGAGGCAGGCAAAGAGGGAAGGGGCAGCAGGCTCCCTGCTGAGTAAAGAGCCCAATGTGGGGCTCCATTCCAGGACCTGAGCCGAAGGCAGAGGCTTAACCCACTGAGCCACCCAGGCGCCCCTCAAATAAATAAATAAAATCTTAAAAAAAAATTAAGTCTAAACTTCTCTCTGTTGCCTTGAAGGTCCTGCATAATCTTTTTTGTTAATCTTATTTCATACTCCCCTCCAGTCACCATACTTCAGTCCTACAAGCTTTGAGTGCCTTAAACAAGCCAAAGTCATTCACTCTTCTAAGACTGCAGACATTGTTTCCTCTCACCATTAGGAGTGCTCCTCTCCTGCCTAATCCTTCCTGCCACTCGAGTGTTACTTCTCTGAGAGGTCTTTTCTCTAAGTATAGCAGGGGAATTAAGGTACATATGGCTGCAAATGTCAGAAAACCACAATCCAAATTGACTAAAACATTAGGGCAGGCCCCAGCCAGGTCCCTCCAGGAAGCTGGCTCATAGCAGTCCTGCCAGGCAGACCATCTTCTCTATGTCAGTGTCATCCATCCCTAGATGGGTTTGCAAGATGGTTCCAGCAGTTCGAGCCATCTCATCTAGGCATAGCTGCAAGCAGAGGGGCCAGGCCAACCTTCTCTTCTTGGAGCCCACAGGAAGGAGGAAGCCTCTCCCTAACAGATTTTTCTTTGTCTCATTGGCCAGAAGTGGATATATGCTAATTTGTAAACCAATCACTGGTGGGTGGAAGTGAGGTTATTATGACTACCTTTGACCAGAGGTTCTTTTGTTGTTGTTGCTAAGATTGTATATATTTATTTGACAGAGAGAGAGCAGAAGGAGGGTGAGAGGCAGGCAGAGGGAGAAGCAGGCTCCCTACTGAGCAAGGAGCCTGATGGGGGACTCGATTCCTGGACCCTGAGATCATGATCTGAGCCAAAGACAGCTGCTTAACTAACTGAGCCACCCAGGCACCCCTTGACTGGGGTTCTCATTCCATTCTGTACCAAGTATACCTCAGGCAGTTTTGTGACACCCAAAGACCTCAAGTGTCTAGTATAAGTGATATGTTGAGATATCTAGATTTCTTTTTTTCTAAGATTTATTTATTTATTTATTTTTTTTTTTTTGAGATATCTGCAGGAGCTGATGAGTGGGGGCAGAGGCAGAGGGAAAGAACTCCTGACCTCCACTAATCACCTGAAGATTCAATGACAGTGAATTTAATGTATGTAAAGTGCTAAGCATAATGGCTAGTACATGACAGATGTTGAAAGGATAGCTTAAAACACAGACATTCACAGAAATCTTAGGAATATAAAACCCCAAATAATATCATTTAAATTGATTCATTTTATCCTTATAAACTAGGGATGGGATTTTAGTGCAATATATTAAAACACACTACTCCCAAACAATTTCACATATACGTTCAAGACAGTTAGAAGAATGGCAAATAAAGGATGTCTGGGCAGCTCAGTCGGTGAATAAAATCTTAAAAAAAAAAAAAGAAGAATGGCAAATGACTGAAACTAACTTGGTGAATGGACTAGAACCATATCCAGAAATATTCAAAATCACACCTAACTTATATTTTTTAAGTTTTTAAAAAATATTTTATTTATTTATTTGACAGAGATCACAAGTAGGCAGAGAGGCTGGCAGAGAGAGAGGAGGAAGCAGGCTCCCTGCCGAGCAGAGAGCCTGATGTAGGGCTCGATCCCAGGACCCTGAGATCATGACCTGAGCCGAAGGCAGAGGCTTAACCCACTGAACCAAAGCTTGTATTTTTTAAAGGTTTATTTATTTTATTTGAGAGACAGAGAGAGAGAGAGAGAGGGAGAGCATGACCAGGGGGAAGAGCAAAGGGAGAAGGAGGGAAAGAATCTTAAGCAGTCTCCCCACTGAGTGCGGAGCTTGACCTGGGGCTCTATCTCAGGACCTTGAAATCATGAACTGAGCTGAAATTGAGAATTGGAGGCTTAACTGACTGAGCCACACAGGTGCCCCCACACCAAGCTTATTAATGCTACTAGCCAGAGAACCTGTCCCTTAATGCCATGGTTTGGCACCATCATCCACTCTGATTGATATGCCTGGATCATAGCTCACTCTGCCATGTTGCTGATACTGGATAAGCCAGGACCAAGACTTGGCTCTGCATCCTATGGTGTGGTCACCTTGGCTCAATGCTGGGTAGTTCTGGTTTACACCAGTCATGGTTCTTCATTAAATTTTAGTTCCTCCCTTAATAGGAGGATGTAATTTTGTGACCATTAAGATATCATATTTTGGTCAGAAAGACAAAAGGTCATCTTGATCTACCGGATGAATTGGGGGAGGCAAAGCATTTGCTTGTTCATGTGTGTGTTGGGTCTGAAAGAAGAAACTTGAAGAGATGTTGATGGTTCTTATAAATTCTCTCTATTAAAGGGAGGAATTTCCAGATTTCCAGAAGTCTTATTTTATTCTCAGAATTACCCTGGCTTAGTCATTCAAAAGCATTGCCTTCTATATACTAAGCATCCAAGTTCTGGAATCAAAAAAGAATTTGAACCTGAGGTCAAATTCTGACCATCCCATACTCTCTGTGTGACTCTGAACAAATAACTTCAATAATAATAATAATTATTATTATATAGAATATTTATGTAATTGGTACTATATTATATGTATAATAAAATAATATAACATATCATATTATAACATAATAGTAGCAGAAGTAGTAATCACAGCAGCAGGAGCAATAGAATAGCAGCAGCAACAGTGTTAGGAATCCCATATGTAGCATTTACTCTTACAAGGCTAATTGCTTTGTATGGATTCTTTTAGTTGATTCTTACAACCCTAAGAAATAGCTTCTACTTTCTTTCTCACCTTGCAGATGAGGAGATAAGGCAAAATGGGTTATAATATTTGCTTATAAACTTTATTTTTCTTTCTTACAGAGTGGAGATAATCGTCCTACCTGCCTAATAGAGTTGCTGTGGAGACTAAATTGCTTTATGTTGTAGGTTTTCATTGTAGATATAAGCGCTCAGCGAGTGGCATTGTTAGGTATTATTAGTCTACCCAATCTTAGGCAGCCAGTAAGACTTTTTAAAAAGATTTTATTTATTTATTTATTTATTTATTTATTTATTATCAGAGAGAGAGAGAGAGAGAAGATGCACGCATGAGCAAGCGGAATGGCAGGCAGAGGGAAAAGCAGGCTCCCCACTGAGCAAGGAGCCTGATGACCCTATCCCGGGATCCTGGGATCATGACCGCAGTGGAAGGTAGATGCTCAACCGACTGAGCCACTTCTGCTCAATTCATTCTTACTCAAAATGGTTTTGGCTTGCTTTTTTTTTAATATTCAAAGTGGGATGTGGTTCCTTAATCCCATTCCAAATACTGTCAAATCAGGAAAGGGGCAACAGAAATATTTTAGGCCAAATGATCATAGACTGGGTGGTTCAAACGAGAATTATTTCTCACAGTTGTGGAGGTTGGAAGCTGTGATCAGGATGCCAAGAAAGGGACATCTGCGTGGCTGGGTTGGTGAAGGGTCTGCTCAGGTTATGAACCTGAGATAGAGCCCCAGGTCAGGTTCTCTGCTCAGCGGGAAGCCTGCTTCTCCCTCTCCCACTCCCCCTGCTGTGTTCCCTCTCTCTCTGTGTCTCTCTGTCAAATAAATAAATAAAAATCTTAAAAAAAAAAATTGCCTGCTCTACTCACTGAGCCAGCCAGGCACCCTAAAAGTTCTATTCTTGTAACCTAATTATCTCCCAAAGTCCCCACCACTCATTACCATCATACTGGGGCTTTAAGATTTAACATATGAATATTCAGGGGGCATAAACATTCTGTCCATAATGTCTACAAAGCTATATTTTCAATATGGAATTTCTCCAGTCTTGGATTACTTTACACACACACACACACACACTCACAAACACATAGATTGACTGGCTGCTTACGTCCAATGTCAAAACTTCATTTAAGAAGACACTAGGAGTGAAATTCATGGTCTTTTATTAAGAAGTCATCTTTCTACTATTTACTGAGTAGCAATGAACCCACCTTTTGTGAACAAAGATTTCCCTGGCCAGGGCAAAGCTCCTTGTATCCTTGGATGTGAGTGCCACCTGCTGGATGCTATATACAAAAACTTCCCTGTACCTCAACCCAAGAAGGGTCAATGGTTTCAATGCTTAATGGGAAAATGCCCAGGCAACACCCCTTTTGATTTTAGGTCACAAGGACAGCTGTAATGCCTAACAAGCAATGTAATCTTTTAGTAAACGTGCAGATCTTATAAGAAAAACACACTCAGGAAACAAATCCAATGCTAAAATATTCCACTGAGCTATTGTTTATAAGCTTGCCTGTGCCAAGAATATAGTAAATAGTTCTCTGTT
The DNA here is from genome assembly GCF_964662115.1 of Mustela nivalis. NCBI lineage: Eukaryota > Metazoa > Chordata > Mammalia > Carnivora > Mustelidae > Mustela > Mustela nivalis. The sequence continues at coordinate 39,621,075 of NC_139025.1, forward strand.
TATATTATGAGCTCACTCAGTTTTATACATTGGGGACATAGGCAGTTGGTAGGTGGCTTTTTACCTTAAAGAGCCTGTACCTATATCTTGCAGAAGGGTGAGAAATTAGGGAACCCTTGACTATGACCATGACTATGTGTTGGCTTCAATACTAAATACAAAACCTCATCAATCTGAGTTTTGGTGCCATACTCACTGCTTGGGGCTTAGGAGAAAAATGGTTTTCTTTGTTGTTGTTTGTTTCACTTTAAAAAAAAAAAAAGCTTTTATTTATTTGACAGACAGAGATCACAAGTAGGCAGAGAGGCAGGCAGAGAGAGGAGGAAGCAGGCTCCCCGCTGAGCAGACAGCCTGATGATGTGGGGCTCTATCCCAGGACCCTGGGATCATGACCTGAGGCAAAGGCAGAGACTTTAACCCACTGAGCCACCCAGGCGCCCCTGTTTGTTTACTTTAATGGGCTCTGCAACAATAACTTAATCTGTTATTTATGGACTCAGTAGATGGAGGCTCATAGTAGCTTTGGGACAACTTGTGATTTCCATGGAGGGCAAGAAGGTAGAAATGGCTCTTTAAGGGAAATAAATACATGTCTTGGGCTATCAAGAGCTTCATGAAGTTTCTGCCAGATTGATCCTTGAAGGACATGACAATTGCAAAGCATTGTTTGTGTGGTAGCTACCTAGGGGAGGTAGGGGGAAAGGGACAATCACCTAGCCTTCTTCTCCTTAGACCATTTTTGATTGCTTTTGCAGAAAGCTTTTAAGTTGGGCCTTTCTTCAGCTTCCACTAAGGTGCTCTGTGCTTCCGAGGAAGTTCAGGCTGCATTGGGGTGAGGCCCTCATTTCATCCAGTGACTAGTGTGGTGCCCCGCACAGTGCCTGCTCAGCACTCTCCAGGCCACGGCCTCTGTCTAGGAACTCGCCTGCATGGTGATGAGGTAACAGTCACAGGGGATAAATCAATGCCCTCATTAAAGCAGCAGGTGTAAATGTTGTGTCTCTCTGGCCAGGCTTGTTTGCAAAGGTCCTGGATGATGTCCGCATCGGGAACCTCATCTACGGTGTGGGGTTGGTGAACCTGATCAGCTGCTGGTGCCACACCAGCAGGAGTCCTGCTCCTCCCACCACTGCTGCCCCAGCTGAGGTGAAGAAAGTGGAAGTAAAGAAGAAGAATCAGAGCAGTGTGAGGATGACAGGGGCTCTGGTCTTTTTTGTTGTTAAGATTTCACTTATTTATTTGAGAGAGAGAGAGAGAGAGAGAAAGCACGTAGAAGCAGGGGGAGTGGCAGGCAGAGGGAGGAGCAGACTCCCCGCTGAGCAGGGAGCGGGATGTGGGGACTGGATCCCAAGACCGTGGGATCACTACCTGAGCTGAAGGCAGACACTCAACTGAGTGAGCCACCCAGGTGCTCCAGGTTTTGGTCTTTTTGACCACACCTCTTCTGTAACCTGTTCAATAAAAAGCTGAGCTCCTGGGGGGAGGGGGAGTTGTCCCTAAGTTATCCCTGACCCAAAGATTGTCTTTAGTGTATTCTTGACATAAGTAAGGCCAGTAATCTGCTTTTAGAATTTTACAAAAGCTGGTGGCATCTATATCTCCTGCCCTGATTCCCTTTTCCTAGCATTGAAAAACATCATGCATAATTCACAAAAGAGTCTTTGAGCTAAAGCAAAAATTCTCTTTCTTTGTTGCTAAGTCGGTTAATGGATTTTTGTGGCTAAAATTTCTTTCTTTCTTTTTTTTTTTTTTTAAAGATTTTATTTATTTATTTGACAGACAGAGATCACAAGTAGGCAGAGAGGCAGGCAGAGAGAGAGGAGGAAGCAGGCTCCCTGACAATCAGAGAGTCCGATGTGGGACTCGATCCCAGGACCCTGAGATCATGACCTGAGCCGAAGGCAGAGGCTTAACCCACTGAGCCACCCAGGCGCCCTGTGGCTACAATTTCTAAAACTACAAAATAAGATTCAGATTTGGAAGGGGCTCAAGGCAGATAGAGCTTTCTGTTTTTATTTTTGGGTATGTGCAGCTCAGGACCATGATAGCACAGTAGTGCTGGAATTCAGTATTTTATGGAAAACAATGGATCCTTGACAGGAATCTATGTTGTGAATATTAACTAGGCTTATTTTTGTAATACATGCAATTACAGATTCATTATGCTAAACACCTGAAACTAATATATTATATGGCAAATATATCTCAACTAAAAAAAGAACTGTAGTATATGAGATTACATGACATTTAGCACTCTTGTCTGTACCTACATCAAGGGCAAGCCAGAACACAGAATGAAAATGTTACTTCTTAGACCTACAATGGTACACTCAGCTCACTTGACTGAGGTATTTTGTCCCTGCTAATGATTGCATGTTCAGATTTTTGGCTTCTCTGGACCTCTCAATATGCTGTACCATTTCTGTTTCTTGCACTTTTAGTCTGGGACAACATTTACTTATGCTTGGGTTTCGGTTGTCCAGCAATTCTACCCCATGATATGCAAACCCCAGTTTTTTCAAATGTGACTTTCAAACTGAGTTGTTATTATTGTTGGTCTAATAGAGCAAGCATGTAGATTTGTATTATATCTTAGAATCTTCTTGATATTACACTAAATGGATTTTAGTATTCTCTGCTTTTTCATCATAGAGTTTTCCAAAAATGTTGCTGGGCAGAAATTTGGTTTGAACCTCTGTGGAACAGAGGAGAAATGGCAGATTTACACAGTCATATGCTATAGAAGTCACCAGACTTTGCAAAAAGAGTTTGAAACAAGACAGGAATGGAAGTGCAAATCTCAGTGGGTCTTAGTGTTTCATCACAAAGTTTTGTGGTAAAACAAAGATGAAACCACAAGTTTCACTGTTAGCCAGACCAGCCCTGGAAGAATGATCGATTTCAAGGTTAGCTAAGGTCAGGCGGAAACTTGGGTTGTTTTATTCATATGTTCAAACCCCAGATCTACTGAATTTTGTATGATTTGGGGTTTCCAAAACAGAAAGCATTTTGGGGCCCAGTCCAAGGCTGAGGTCTAGAGAATAAGGGTAAGGGAAAGTTGTTCTGTGTTGGTTTGCACTTCAGCGATGACAAGGTGAGGGCTTTTATCTCCAGTTACTAGCTGAGCCTTATTTACTTAAACTGTTCTTTGGAAGTTTACAAAACCAAAGTATGTCTTTTCTCTCTGTATTTCTGCCTAATAAGAAGACCAGGGTTCTTCTCCCAGAGTCTCCAGATGTTTCTACAGGCCACAAGAAGATTTATTTTTTGAAAAATTTCATGCCTGCATTTGCCATCACTCATAGACTGTATTCAATTTCTTCACTTCAATATTTAGGTAATTTTCTAGGGGTAAAACTAGCAAGGTCACCTACTCTGAAAGAACTGGGCCCAGCCCACTAATCTGAAAAAGTCTTGTTGAACTTTCAGAATAAGAATTCAAAGAAAACAAAAGAAACAAAAGAAAGACCTGCCCCCCAGTGGAGTGTGGGAAATGGGACTCATGACAGACTTTCCTTTGGCAAATTGTGGGCAGACTGAGTTCTGGTTAGGGCATTATCAGTGAGTAATATGAGTCTGGGAGTGACTTTTATTATGCCAGGACCAAATATACTAGAAGGTGGCAAACCCAGCAAGTTAGTTGGACATGTTTTCAACTACAAATTGTGGAAAACCCTTCTATAATGTTTCAATCTTATAGGGTGTTACTTCTTTTTCTCAATAGGAATTTTGAGACTGGCATGGTGGCTCACTGATACCATAAGGAACCTAGTCTTTTTTCTTTTTTCCATTCCACATTCTTATTATGGTCACCTTAGGATCTTAAGATGGCTGCTGTGGTTCCAGACATCATGTTTGTGTTCCATACAGGAAGAAGGAGAAAAGGAGCTGAAGGGTAAAAGGCAAAGGCTTAAGGGCAAAATGGTGAAAAGATCCATTTCATGCAGAAAACAAGAGCTTAACCAGAAGACTACGCCAGCAGATCCACTCAACAATATCTACCTTTATCTCAAGCCAGGTGGTCAACAATAAGAGGATACCATGTAACTGCACGAAAGAGCAGGTGTGAAGTACTCACGCTGAGTACATGCTGAGGCAGGTCTCACCTACAATTCAGAGCCATGGAATAAGGCCAGTAGAGCCTTACAGCTAAACATGAGAGGATTCTCAAAGAGAAGGTTCTCTGTGAAAGTTCACAGAGAAGTCCAGGGGAGATGGTATCAGGAGATCACAAAGCAATTGTGTAAACTAAAATAATTGGGCATGGGATGGTTAAAATGTAAGGTTACGAGCCATTGTTGACCACTAAAGTTTTCAGAATGAGCAAATCAGCTAAAACCACATCTTTCAGGGTCTTAAGGAAGACTTCTTTCCTTCATTCCTTCCTTCCCTCCTTCCCCCACTCTGCTTCTTTTTTTCCATTTTTCTTCTTTCCTTCTATTCATATGTTTAAGTTTTTTAAAAAAATTTATTTATTTATTTGACAGAGAGAGACGCAGAGAGAGAGGGAACAAAAGTGGGGTGGGGGTGGGAGATAAGGAAGAGGCTTCCCACTGAGCAAGGAGCCCAATGTGGGGCTTGTACCCAGGACCCTGGGATCATGACCTTAGCCAAAGGCAGACGCTTAATGACTGAGCCACAGGCACCCATATGTTTAACTTTTTAATCATGAAAAATCTCAGCATACAGAAAAAGAGACAATAATTCCCCACATTCCTCCTATTAAGTTTTAATAAATTGTTATGTACCTATTTTACCTTATCTTTCATTCTATATATAATATCATTAAACACATGTTTATGAGCATATACACATATGTACATGTGTATACATGCGTGCACCTACATATATACCTATACATATACACAAGTCTACACATCTCTATCTACATATCTATCTACATCTGAGCTATTTTTTAAATGCAAGGTTTGTTTTTTTTTTTAAGATTTTATTTATTTATTTGACAGAGAGGGACACAGTGAGAGAGGGAACACAAGCAGGAGGAGTGGGCAGAGGGAGAAGCAGGCTTCCCCCTGAGCAGGGAGCCAGATTCAGAGCTCGATCCCAGGACCATGAGATCATGACCTGAGCTGAAGGCAGACGCTTAACCAACTGAGCCTCCCAGGTGTCCCTATTTCGGAGCTATTTAAGCAGGTTGTAGACTCTTCACCCCTAAATACTTGAGCATATATCTCTTAAGGATATATTTCTATGTGGATGTGTAATTGCAGCACAGAGCTAAGGTAAAAAGACTGAAAAAAAGAAACATGATTTATAAAGAAACTGAGGCAAGAGGAATTCATGAAACAAGTAAGGACAGAATGGAGAGTGTCCACATAGCTCATCCTTAAAAATGAAATTATCTTCGGAATAACTGCCAAACACATTGTACTCTCTGTGGACAAAGCTTACGTCAGAGAGAGGCATGGCTCAGAAACATAAACTGAAGTTTCTAAATAGTAATTTTTCTAATGGTATCCTAACTTTGAGGAAGAGAAAAAAGTCAGAATGTGAAACATTTTCAACTTCTTCTACTACTCTTTTCTTTCCTTTTAAATTATGAAAACATTAAAAGTTAGAGAAAAGTTGGGGCACCTGGGTGGCTCAGTGGGTTAAGCCTCTGCCTTTGGCTCAGGTCATGATCCCAGGGTCCTGGGATCAAGCCCCTTATTGAGCTCTCTGCTCAGCAGGGAACCTGCTTCCCCCCTCTTACTCTGCCTGCCTCTCTGCCTACTTGTGATCTCTGTCTGTCAAATAAATAAATAAAATCTTTAAATAAAAGTGATCTGTTAAAAAAAAAAAAAAAAGAGAAAAGTTGCTAGCATAAATATTCAGGTGTGTGCCACCTAGAATTTAAAATGGAAATTCGAGGTAACAGCCTTTTGAAAACAGAACAATGAATCTCAATCTTCAAGGGCAAATGTACTGAAGGGAAAGAAATGAGGTACGTGTAAGTAAAATATTCTAGAGAAGGGTTGTTTGTGAATTAAAAGAAGGTAGAACAATGGAGAAAGAGAGGGGTTAGGGTGATTTGTGGAGACTTAAAATCCTCAGAATGAAGTTCTATGAAAAGCGTGGCACTCTTTCATGCCTCCCTCATGAACAGAGCTGTCCTTTCCTTCTGACCCTGGTGTCAGAGTTCCAGAAATATCGCTCAGCAGAAAAGCCCAAATCTCACTCTTGGCCAGCACTGCCGGCCAGCTGCAGTCAGTACTGGAGATGATGGGTGCTCACTCCCTCTCAGACCTCTTCTGGGGGCAGACTGTTCCCTCCTCCTTCACGGGATAAACCATGAGCCCATCAGGAGATCTGAGGGAACCTACAGCCAGTGGAGTCAGGGCCCGTCAGATTCCAGCCAGAGCAAGCTCCCTTCAGGTGAGTGGTGGGGGTAAAAGCAAAACCAAAACCCACAGCGGGGTAGATTGAGAACCAAGAGTGGTTCAAGCTCAGTCCACCCGAGGTAGGAACGGATTATAGCATCAGTGGCCAGGATGCTGATGGCTTTGTTCTACCCCTCTTCAAGTTCTTGGACCCCTTGATCCAAGAAGTTAGCTCTATAGCTAAGGCACAGGGAACTACCCTTGTCAATGTGGGTGTACCTCCCTTTCAAAACCACCTTGTTTGAAAGATTAGGTTTTTTAAGCTGCTTGAAGGACAAGCAAAATTGTTTTCTTTCTTCTTGAACTTCCCTTTGTCACACTTACTTTTCCCAGGTCACCCCACTTGGGTCTGCTTTTGCTACTGTTGGTTTCATCAAACCTTTACTCTCACAGGTAACGTGTTTAAAGGCTGTGAAGCTAAAAGTGATGAAAAAGGTTCCCTCACTGGCACTGACATCCTCTGGTTTCTCTCTGCAGTCAATATACTCATTTTACTTATTCTGTTTCTCTTGACTCCCGAAATCTCCTTTTTTTTTTTTTTTTTTTTTTAAAGATTATTTATTTACTTGACAGAGAGAGACACAGGCAGGAGGAGTGGGAGAGGGAGAAGCAAGCTTCCTGCCCAGTAGGAATCCTGATTCAGGGTTCAGTGTGGGGCTCAGTGTGGGGCTCAATGCAGGGCTCTATCCCAGGACCTGGAATCACGACCTGAGCGGAAGGCAGATGATTAATGACTGAGCCACCCCAGGGCCCCTCTCCTTTCTTTTTAATCAGGTGAGACTAACCTGGGTCCTCTGCTGATGGGAGAGATCTTTCAAAAGCAATATTCAGAGTGTGTGCTTGCCAGCAAGAACCCACCTCTTGTATGAGGCCATATGTTCTCTAAGGGATGGGAGTCTATTAACAGACTTTGCCGCCTGAGGGTTTTTTATTCTTTCCTCTTTCAGACTTAGAAGGATATCTAAAGTGTTTATTATTAGCTAAACTGAGAGCAAGTGAGTGTCCTTATCATTCAAAAACAAATACACCTGTCTGGCAACAGGAACTCTGCCTGGCTTTATGAACCAGGAAAATCAACACTGTATTCAGAGCTCAGCCAGTAAATCTGAGGGGCTTGTAAAGTCATGTTGGAGAAGGGGTTCTTTGTGGAAGGATCTAAACTTCCACAGACTCAAGAATTCCCAGTGGAAGACCAGACTTGCTAGTCATTTTTCTGTACTGACTCTGTATCCTACTTAGTGTCCTATACCTACTGTAGGATATATATAAGAATTCCAGTGGGGGAGGGGAGGACATACTGAAGAACTGGGAGGGAAGAAATTGAAGGGATAAAGGGAACTTAACATCTGTGAATGCTGTCAGATTAGCACTTCTTCCTGATCTCTCCTAAGTACCCTAGACCTTCACTACTTTCCTTTTTGCTAAAAAAGAAGCTAGGTTAGTTCCAAAGCTTGGTCATGGCATTGTCATGACTTCCTTCATCTAGAATTAAAACTGAAATTTAAGAATAACTGTTTCAAAAGGAAAAGGGTGTCTTGATATTGCCCAAATGCACAAGGCTGTAACACCTGATATTCATTTAGTTATATGACTCATCTCTTTGTACCTGTGAATTTTAAGGACAAAATAAAGGTGCAGAATGTGACCTTGCCCTCTAGAAGCTTATGATCTAATGGGGATGTAAGATATTTTGCATCCAGGCCCCCGACACCCACACCAGAGCCACATATCCATGGCTCCTACTCTTTCATCATCAGCTTCAAAGACATTTTCATAGGGGAGATAGTTTCAGTCACTCATTGCCCCTGACTCTTACCTTCTGTAATTTTAAGCCTTCTCAGAGCAGACTTAAAGGTTTTTTTTTTTTTAAACAGTTTTAGAGTGACCGAAACAGGTGTGGGTAGTTTTGAATCCTTTTACCTTAGCTGTTAGGATGTCGTTTGATGGTTTATCAACAGAGGAGAGATTTCTTTCTTTCTTTTTAAAAAGATTTTTTAAAATTTATTTTTGCACGTGCGAAAGAGAGAAAGAGAGAGAGAGGGTGCATGAGTAGGGGAAGGGCAGACAGAGAAGCAGAATCCTGCTGAGTAGGGAGAACCATGTGAGACTCAGGCCCAAGATCCTGGGATCATGACCTGAGCTGAAGGCAGATGCTTAACCGACAGAGCCACCCAGGCACCCGACGGGAGAGATTTCTAGATCGAATGTAGCAGTTCGGGTGAGGCGTGAAGGACAATGTCTTTGATGGAATAAAAACGTTTGGGACCTCTTTCAAGAAATAACCCCAAATTAAGGAGTGATTGAACATATGGTTATTACTACTAATGAATGAAGCCAACCAAATTTAGAAGTCCTATTTGTCATATTTTTAAACCTAAGACAGCCTGTGAGAGAGAGTGTACAGTTTGAAATTAGCAGAACTGTGTTCAAATTCTGCTCTACCATTTTCTATCTGCAAAACTTTAGACAAATAACTTGCTAAGCTTCTAAGCCTCTATTTTTACCTCTGCAAAATGAATATTGCCACCATTCACTTTTCAAAATGCTGTGAGGATTAAGTGAGACAATGTGTGTAAAAGCTTTTAACTGTGTCCCCCCCCTCCCCTCCCACTGCCTGGCTGTGCTAATTCTGTCCTTGTCTTTTCCTCCACTTTTCTTTGGAGGATTATGTCTGTATTTTATTTTAGTCCATCCTTTCCCCCCCCCCCCCACCCGCGTTCTTGGCTTTTCTCATTGTTTTTGTTCTTATTTTTTCTGGCTGATCTTGTCTCTTTGGTTTCCCTCTCTCTACTCTTTGTGGATGTTTGTTTTGCCTGTGTTTATTTTTCCATCGTGAACTTTCCTTGAGTTCCTTTCTCATTTGCCTTTTCGCAGGCGTCTTTTGTTTTACCTGGGGCTCTAGCTCTTTGCACATTGATGTCAACACTGACTGCTGATTTTGGACTTTGCTGAGGAAAGGAGGGTGGAAGGTGTGGTGAAAACCGCTCTTACAAGGCTAGAGAAAGGCTATTGGGAGGTTGGAGCAGTTTGTTGCTTGGCCATACATATTTTGCAGACATACACTCAGTTCCTGGCCAGAAGATTGAGGCTTTTTCCCGCAGGTCCTCAGAATTTTTTAAATCTGCCTGGATTTCACTCTCTTTTTCTTCCCTGCCTGTTTCTCTGTCTTTTGGAGTGGAGCTCTGCTTCTCCTTCCCCGACTTCTGGCTGTTTTGCTTTCTCTGAAACATGTTTTACCTATTACTGCTCCTGTCCAATATTTCACTTATGTGGAACACCCACTTGGAAGGGGAGATGTTTTTAAAGAGGGGGTGGTCATTATTGATAACAGCAATAAGAATAAGGGTTGCATACAAAGCACTGATGCTTGTTCACATAAGGCCAAAAACAAGACAGCAGGAACTCATGACCCTGGGCATAGATTCTTAATAGAATCCAGAGTCCAAAGGATAGAAACAAGCTAAGGGAGTGGTGGGTGGTGACAGGAAGGAGAAGCAGGGAATATTTCTTGCATCTTTATTTCCACAAACATTTATTCATCACCTATGCGGGGCCAACCAGTGAGCTACGTTTTGGGTATCATTGTACCAATATACAAAAGGTGTTGTCTTTAGCAGCCTTTGAGAATTATAGTTGTGTTCTAAAGAGTTAGAGTCTCCCTGAAACTCATACTGAGTATTTTGAATTTGGAGCGAGTTTTCTATCAGGAAACACCATGGAAGGGAGACTGTGGCTCCGGTGGCAACAGTAGATCTTGTGCTTGCGGGCAATTGTTGGTGGCACACCACGACTACCCATTAGTGTCCTTAAATATTTTTATTGTGGAATTTTTAAGCAAATGTAGGGAGAATAGGATAATGAATGTTTATGACCCATCCTTCAGCTTTAATAGTTATCATCATTTTATCGATCTTGTTATAGCTCTTCCCTCCTCCACTATTTTCCTGAAATATTTTCATGCGAATTCCAGACATCCTGTCATTTCACCTTTATTTCAGTCTGCATGTCAAGTAGGTAAAGACTTTGTTTTTTATGTAACTATCATGCCATTATCACACGAAACAGAATCAATAATAATTATGTAACTTCCTTCAATATTCTTTCCACATGCAGATTTTCCCCGAGTTATTTCAAAGATGCTTTTTTATAGTTTGTTTGGGTGGATGGAGATTAAAGCAAAGCCCACACATTACTTTTGGTCATTCTGTCTTTCAAATCTCTTGCTCCATCATAGGCCCCCTCCATTTCCCGCCACACCATTGCTTCTTGTCGAAATTTGACGTAGTGGTTGTGGTGTGCTGTCCATATCGCTTCTTCATGACCAAAGTACTCCTTCCTGAAGCTGTCAGACCCACAGCATGCATCCGATAACTGAGTGTTTAGAGAGTAAGAAGGTCTGGTTTTCTTGCTTCAGTTTAGGACACCTCTGGAGGACTATCTCAACTCTAGAGCTTCCTGTAGGACTGAGATGTCTGTTGTGATGACATCACAACTCAATTTCTTCTTTTGCCCAAACTTGTTCCCCTCACTCCCTTTGGGTATGTTCCTGTGGCTGCTTTTTGGTAAAATGCCTCACACAAATCACCATGTCAGAGTCTAGTTCCTGGGAAACCTGTCCTAGACAATTGATACTACGAGCTCTCTGAGCAAGCAGAATGTAAAAATGGGATTTTAGAGTTGGTCACCAGCCTATTGGCTGGCAACCCAAGCACCATCACTGGTGTAGATGAAAACTGGAAACACTCATATTTTGTAGTGTTGTGAGTTTAATTTTTATTTGATTTTCACTTTTTAAGAGATTTATTTATTTATTTTAGAGAGAAAGAGCGAGAGTGCATACAAGTGGGGGGAGGGACAGAGGGAAAGGATCTCAAGCAGACTCTCCACTGAGCATGGAGCGAGACTGATTTCAATTTTCTGACCTGGAGATCATGACCTGAGCTGAAACCAAGAGTTAGATGCTCAGTCTACTGAGGCACGCAGGCGTCCCCAGAGTTGCAATTTTTAAAAAGATTTTTAAAATTTATTTGACAGAGATAAAGAACAAGAGAGCACAAGCAGGGGGAGTGGCAGAGGGAGAGAGAGAGAGAGAAGCACGTTCCCCACGGAGCAGGAAGCCTGATACAGGGCACAACACCAGGACCCTGGGATCATGACCTGAGCCGAAGACAGATGCTTAACCAACTGAGCCACCCAGGTGCCCCTAGAGCTGCAATTTTTAAACAAGAATTTCACACTCTATTCTTTAATCATAAATACCCCTTCCCCATCCTGCCCTCTAACTTCTCAAGGCATAATTATTGGCATGGCCTCCTCACTCTCTCTTTTTACTAAAACATTTTTTTTTCTTCTGGTAAGTTTTTTATTTTTAGATAATTCTGGATTTACACACAACTATAAGAAATAATTCTGAGAAGTCCCATACACTTTTTACTCAGTTTCCTTCAATGGTAGCATCCTGCAAAACTATAGTACTAGAATGCAATCAAGGTACGGAACATTTCCATCACCAAAAGGATTTATCATGCTTTCTTTTAAAAACCATACTCTCTTCCCTTCAGTGCTCCCCTCCCTGGCAATGACTAATCTGTTCTTCATCTCTATAATTTTTTCATTTCAAGAATGTTATGTAAATGGAACCATACAGTATGTTAACTTCTGGGATTACTGTTTTTTCCACTCAGCATAATTCTTTGGAGAGGCATCCAGGTTGTTCTATCAATAGTTTTTTTAAAATAGTTTGTTTTTTTAAATTGCTGAATAATATTCCATGCTATGGATTTATAGCCATTGTTTAACTGTTTACCTGTTGAAGGATATCTACATTATATCTGGGTTTTGGCTATTAGAAATAAAGCTGGAATAAGCTTTTGTGCATAGGTTTTCTGTAAGCATACGTTTTTATTTCTCTGCAATAAATGTTCAGGAGAGAAATTGCTGGTAGTATAATAGTTGTATGTTTAGTTTTTTAAAATAAACTGCCAAACTGTTTTCTAGAGTGGCTATACCATTTTACATTCCCACCAACAATGCATGAATGATCTAATTGTTCCACATTTTTGCCAGCACTGGAGGTTGTCACACTTTCTTTTTTCTTTTATTTTTTCCAGCTTTTTTGAGTTATAATTAACAAATTAAAATAGCATATATTTAAGTTGTACAATGTAATGATTTAATATATACATACATTGCTAACTGATTATGACAATCAAGTTAATTCACTCAACCATCACTTCGCAGTTATTATTGTGTGTGTGTGTGTGTGTGTGTGTGGCGAGAGCACTTAAGATTTACTCTCTTAGCAAGTTTCAAGTATACAATACAGTATTATTAACTATAGTCACTTTTCTGTACAACAGATCTCCAGAACTTATTCATTTTATAACTGGGAGTTTGTACTGTTTGACCAACGTCTCCACATTTCCCTCACCCCAGCCGCTGGCAACCACCTATCTATTCTCTGGTTCCTTGAGATTGACTTTTTTAGATTGCCACATAGAAGTGAGAACATGCAGTATTTGTACTTTTGTACCTGACTTATATTACTTAGCAAATTGTCCTATGCTTTCATACATATTGATGCAAATGTCAAGATTGCCCTCTTTTTTTGTGGCTGAATAACATTCCTCTGTGTGTGTGTGTGTGTGTGTGTGTAACATCTTCATTATCCATTCATCTATTGATAGACCCTTAGGTTTTTTTTTTTTTCCTATTTCTTGGCTATTGTGAATAATGTTATGAGAAACATGGGAGTGCAGATAACTTTTTGAGATACTGATTTCATTTCCTGTGGATATATACCCTAAAGTTGAATTACAGGATCATATGGAAAAGAACCACCATACTGTTTTCCACAGTGTCAATTTACATTCACACCAATAGTGCACAAAGTTCCCTTTTCACCATATCCTCACCAACACTTGTTATCCTTTGATAAAAGCCATCTTAAGAGGCATGAGGTAATATCTCATTGTGGTTTTGATTTGCATTTCCATTTCCCCGATGAATAGTGATGTCAAGCACTAATCTCATGTACCCTTTACTGGAATTTGATGTCAGTTTGCTAAGTTGATACATTATTCAGCTATGTTAAATGAAAGGGAAGAGGAAAGGTCTAAGGTCTTCCTTCTAAGAATCTGTTATCCCCTGCATGGTAATACATAGCTGGCATCTGAAGATAATTCTTCCAATTTTATTATTCCATAAATAGGATGACTGGAGGGATGGGAATTCATTGGGAAAAAAGGAAACACTCTGGCAAACTAGGGTAGCAGTTTTTTGGTAGGCATTGTCTTGAGTCTAGTAACTATCAATCAGCTCAGTAGCTTACTTCATTTACACACAGGGCTGGCCAAAAGGCTTATGTCCAAAGGCATTGAGAAAGTGCTCACTTGAAAAGAAAGACATTATTTGACAATGACATCTGATCTCTTTCACACACTGTGTTATAGTCAATGTTGTAAAGTTCTTTTGATTGCCAGTAACAGAAAATAACTTGGAATAACTTAGCCGAGAAGGAAAGAGAAAAAAGAAAAACAAAAAAACATAGAGATAGGCTATGAAATTCAAGAAGTTACAGATTAAATAAGGTTTCAGGAAAGGAAATGACCAGAAGTTAGAAAGCTATCAGATCCCAGGCGACTATTCCCATTTGTGTTCCTCTCTGTTTACATTTTTTAAAAAAGATTTTATTTTTTTATTAATGAGAGACAGAGACAGAGCTAGAGGCAGAGGGAGAAGCAGGACCCCTGGAAGCCTGATGTGGGACTCAATGCCAGGACCCTGGGATCATGACCTGAGCCAAAGGCAGAAGCTTAACCAACTGAGCCACGCAGGTACCCTGTTAACATTTTTTTCTTTCCTTTAAAAAAAAATTATTTATTTATTTGGCAGAGAGATTGAGAGAGAGCACAAGCAGGGGAGTGGGAGAGGGAGAAGCAGGCTCCCCACTGAATAGGGAGCCTGATGTGGAGCTGGATCCCAGGACCCTGGCAGCACAACTTGAGCCAAAGGCAGACACCTAACTGACTGAGTCACTCAGGCATCCTCCTGTTTACATTTAAAAAAAAATATTTTATTTATTTATTTGAGAGAGAAAGAGAGAGAGCCAGAATGAGTTGGGTAGGGGAGGAGCAGGGAGAAAAGCAGATTCCCTGATGAGCAGAGAACCCAATGTGGGGCTCAATCCCAGGACCCCAGGATCATGACTTGAGTCCAAGGCAGATGCTTAGCCAACTGAGCCACAACACATTTGTGGAAATTTGATCAGAGACTGGATGCTAGATGATACCAAAGAATTATTATTAATTTTGTTAAATATAATAAGGGACTTATGGTTACATAAGAAAGTGTCCATGTTTTTAGAGATGCATATTGAAACATGTGAGGGTAAAATTATATATCATCTTAGATTTTATCTAAATTGCTTCAGCAAAGAAAAACAAAACCAAAAAGAATGGACAAAATAATGGCAAACATTTGCAGTTTTTGAGTATGGGTGATATGCATATGGTGGGTTATTTTCTATTCTATTCTCATGCATTTGAAATGTTATATTAGAAAGGAAATAGAGAAAAGAGCATATTTTCAGCTTTTTCTTAAAACACTGGGTCTTAAGTATGTTTAAGTTTTATCATTAGAATATCCAAATTTATGTGGAGAAACACTTCTTTTTTTTTTTTTTTTTAAAGATTTTATTTATTTATTTGACAGACAGAGATCGTAAGTAGGCAGAGAGAGAGAGGAGGAAGCAGGCTCCCTGCTGAGCAGAGAGCCCGATGCGGGGCTCGATCCTAGGACCCTGGGATCATGACCTGAGCCGAAGGCAGCGGCTTAACCACTGAGCCACCCAGGCACCCCTGGAGAAACACTTCTTGTGGGACAAGAAGAAATGGTAGAAAGTGTACTACCTTAGAAGTCAGACAAATGTGATTTGAATCTCATCCACACCCCAAGGCCCTGAGAAGAAAGAAACATGGCAAGAGCAAAGATGGCAAGAGCAGAGATATGGCGCTTTATAACATCTCTATGTGCACGTTTGGGGGTGGGGATGGGGTTGGTGTACTTGAGGCTGGCTGTGTCAAGTTTAGAACAAGCATTTACTTTCTCTGTTTGCTTTTTTGTCTTGTTTTTTGTTTTTTTTGCCATAATTATCAATCGTAATGACTGTATTGCCAACAAATTATCTCAAAGAAAATTGTTAGAAAGTTATCTCTTCTGGAGATTATGTCCTGGAAGGAACTCTACTACCCTTCCTTTCTCCCTAGTGAGGGAGAGTATAGTGTGAATTGGGGCTGATGAGGTAGGTCGAGAGCAGATCATGCAGGGCATTATAGACTGTCATAAGGAGGTTTGTCCTGATCACAAGAGCAACAGGGAGACATGTGAGGCTTTTAAAACAGAATATGTATCGTGACATGATTGGTTTTGTATTTTGAAATGATAGCTCTGGCTAAAGTGTAAAGAACACATTGGAAGGGGCCAGAGTGGATGTACAAAAAATACAGTGGGTGTTCAGAGGCCAATGATGTGTCCATATGAGAGACAATGGGTAGGGGTGGTAGAGATAGAAGGGAGTAGATATCTCGAGAGACACCGGGGAGGTAAAATGGACAGGACTTGGTGATGCACTGAATGTGGTAGAGTAAGAAGATGATGTCACACGTGAAAGGTAGGTGAGTGGTAGAACTGGATGGATGGTAGATTAATTCACTTGGAATCCCTGGAAGAGGACCAAGTTTTAAGGAGTGAAAGAAATAATGGTTTTTGGTTTTGGGCACACTGAGTTTGACTTTAAGGTATCTTTGAGACATTTAAGAAGTGATGTCAAGAATGCAGTTCAATATTAAAGTCTGGAGCTCAATGAGACATGAGTGTACGTCTATTAGTTTAAAAGAAAAAGGTAGTTCACCTTTTGGTTTTTCTATATAATTGTGTTACTGCTGCACCATATGCAAACATTTCACAGCTGTAATACCTGTGAGAAACAAGGACTCATATAAACCAAAGTTTTGTTTTATTTGTTTCACAAATGAGCAGGTTCATTTTTACAGGAAAGCAGTTAACTTTCCCTTGCTTTTTATTTTTTATTGCAAATACTGAAGGATTCTGGCAGTAGCTAAGACTTCTTTTGAATCAGCTGTGCTTTAATTTTCTCCTATTATTTATGGTTTCTCTTTTTCATGATGCATCTTTGCCAGTTACTGGTTAGATCAACTTACCATTAAGGGAGATTCCTCTGGAATTAGAATATAGTAATTTCTACACAGAAACATACCTCTCCAACCCATTAAAAAACCATTAGAGGAGCTCCTGGGAGGCTCAGTGGGTTAAGCCTCTGCCTTTGGCTCAGGTCATGATCTCAGGGTCCTGGGATCAGGACCCTGATGTGGGCATCGGTCTCTCTGCTTGGCAGAGGGCTTCCTGTTTCCTTCTCCTCCTCTCTCTCTGCTTACTTGTGATCTCTCTGTCAAATAAATAAATAAAATCTTAAAAAAATAAAAAACCATTAGAAAACCGTTAACAAAACTGAGGGTTGCTGGGGGGAGGGGGTTTGGGAGAAGGGGGTGGGATTATGGACATTGGGGAGCGTATGTGCTTGGGTGAGTGCTGTGAAGTGTGTAAACCTGGTGATTCACAGACCTGTACCCCTGGGGATAAAAATATATGTTTATAAAAAATAAAAAATTAATAAAAAAAAACTGTTAACAATATCTGAAGAGTCAGATCCCAAAACAAAATTTCCCAAATGTATGTAGGTATAGAACAGAATGAGGCTGGCAGGGAGGGAGTGGTGGGGGTGGAGGGGATGATATATATTTTTTTAATTTTTAATTTTTTATTAACATATAATGTATTATTAGCCCCAGTAGTACAGGTCTGTGAATTGCCAGGTTTACACACTTCACAACACTCACAATAGCAAATACCCTCCCCAATGTCCATAACCAGCCACCCTCTCCCTGCTCCCCTCCCCTCCAGCAACCCTCAGTTTGTTTTGTGAGATTAAGAGTCTCTTATGCTTTGTCTCCCTCCCGATCCCATCTTGTTTCATTTTTTCCTTCCCTACCCCCCAAACCCCCCACATTGCCTCTCAAATTCTTCATATCAGGGAGATCATATGGTAATTGTCTTTTTCTGATTTATTTCGCTCAGCATAATACTCTCTAGTTCTATCGTATCTAGTCTAGTCATTGCAAGTGGCAAGATTTCATTTCTTTTGATGGCTGCATAGTATTCCATTTTGTGTGTGTGTGTGTGTGTGTGTGTGTGTGTATACCACATCTTCTTTATCCACTCATCTGTTGATGGACATATAGGTTCTTTCCCTAGTTTGGCTATTGTGGACATTGCTGCTATAAACTCGAGTGCACATGCCCCTTCAGATCACTACATTTGTATCTTTAGGGTGAATACCCAGTAGTGCAATTGCTGGGTCATAGGGTAGCTCTATTTTCAACTTTTTGAGGAACCTCCATGCTGTTTTCCAGAGTGACTACATCAGTTTGCATTCCCACCAACAGGGTAGGAGAGTTCCCCTTTCTCTACATCCTTACCAGCATCTGTCATTTCCTGACTTGTTAATTTTAGCCATTCTGACTGGTGTGAGGTGGTATCTCATTGTGGTTTTGATTTGCATTTCCCTGATGCCGAGTGATGTGGAGTACTTTTTCATGTATCTGTTGGCCATCTGGATGTCTTCTTTGCAGAAATGTCTGTTCATGTCCTCTACCCATTTCTTAAATCAATTATTTGTTCTTTGGGTATTGAGTTTGGTAAGTTCTTTATAGATTTTAGAAATTAGCCCTTTATCAGATATGTCATTTGCAAACATTTCTCCCATTCTGTCAGTTGTCTTTTGGTTTTGTTAACGGTTTCCTTTGCTGTGCAAAAGGTTTTGATCTTGATGAAGTCCCAATTTTTGCCCTTGCTTCCCTTGCCTTTGGCAATGTTCCTAGGAAGAAGTTCCTGTGGCTGAGGTTGAAGAGGTTGCTGCCTGTGTTCTCCTCAAGGATTTTGATGGATTTCTTTCTCACATTGAGGTCCTTCATCCATTTTGAGTCTATTTGTGTGTGGGGTGTAAGGAAATGGTCCAGTTTTATTTTTCTGCATGTGGCTGTCCAATTTTCCCAACACCATTTGTTGAAGAGGCTGTCTTTTTTCCATTGGACATTCTTTCCTGCTTTGTCAAAGATTAGTTGACCATAGAGTTGAGGGTCTATTTCTGGGCTTTCTATTCTGTTCCATTGATCTATGTGTCTGTTTTTGTGCCAGTACCATACTGTCTTGATGATGACAGCTTTGTAATAGAGCTTGACGTCCAGAATTGTGATGCCACCAACTTTGGCTTTCTTTTTCAATATTCCTTTGTCTATTCAAGCTCTTTTCTGGTTCCATATAAAATTTAGGATTATTTATTCCGTTTCTTTGAAAAAAATGGGTGGGATTTTGATAGGGATTGCATTAAATGTGTAGATTGCTTTAGGTAGCATTGACATTTTCACAATATTTGTTCTTCCAATCCATGAGCATGGAACATTTTTCCATTTCTTTGTGTCTTCCTCAATTTCTTTCAGGAGTACTTTATAGTTTTCTGAGTATAGATTCTTTGCCTCTTTGGTTGGGTTTATTCCTAAGTATGTTATAGTTTTGGGTGCAACTGTAAATGGGACTGACTCCTTAATTTCTCTTTCTTCTGTCTTGTTGTTGGTGTAAAGAAATGCAACTGATTTCTGTGCATTGATTTTATATCCTGACACTTTACTGAATTCCTATAGAAATTCTAGCAGATTTGGAGTGGAGTCTTTTGGGTTTTCCACATATAATATCATATCATCTGCAAAGAGTGATAGTTTGACTTCTTTGCCAATTTGGAAGCCTTTAATTTCTTTTTGTTGTCTGATTGCTGAGGCTAGGACTTCGAGTACTATGTTGAATAGCAGTGGTGATAATGGACACCCTGCCATGTTCCTGACCTTAGTGGAAAAGCTCTCAGTTTTTCTTCATTGAGAATGATATTTGCTGTGGGTTTTTCATATATGGCTTTGATGATATTGAGGTATGTACCCTCTATTCCTACAATTTGAAGAGTTTTGATCAAGAAAAGATGCCGTACTTTGTCAAATGCTTTTTTAGCATCTATTGAGAGTATCATGTGGTTCTTATTCTTTCTTTTATTAATGTATTGTATCATATTGATTGATTCATGGATGTTGAACCAACCTTGCAGCCCTGGAATAAATCCCATTTGATCGTGGTGAATAATCCTTTTAATGTACTGTTGGATCCTATTGGCTAGTATTTTGGTGAGAATTTTCGCATCTGTGTTCATCAAGGATATTGATCTGTAATTCTCTTTTCTTTCTTTCTTTCTTTTTTTTTTTTAAGATTTTATTTATTTATCTCAGAGGGAGTGAGAGAGCACTAGTAGGGGGGACAATGGGGAGAGATAGGGAGAAGCAGCTCCCTGCTTGAGCAGGGAGTCAGATGCGGGGCCCGATCCCAGGACCCTGGGATCATGACCTGAGCTGAAGGCAGAGGCTTTAACTGACTGAGCCACCCAGGTGCCCCTGTAATTCTCTTTTTTGATGGGGTCTTTGTCTGGTTTGGGGATCAAGGTAATGCTAGCATCATAAAATGAGTTTGGAAGTTTTCCTTCCATTTCTATTTTTCAGAACAGTTTCAGGAGAATAGGAATTAATTCTTCTTTAAATGTTTGGTAGAATTCCCCTGGGAAGCTGTCTGGCCCTGGGCTCTTGTTTGTTGGGAGATTTTTGATGACTGCTTCAATCTCCTTACTGGTTATGGGCCTGTTCAGGTTTTCTATTTCTTCCTGGAAAAGTGGAAAGTTTATATGTCTCTAGGAATGCATCCATTTCTTCCAGATTGTCAAATTTGCTGACATACAGTTGCTCATAATATGTTCTTATAATTGTTTGTATTTCCTTGGTGTTGGTTGTAATCTCTCCTCTTTCATTCATGATTTTATTTATTTGGGCCCTTTCTCTTTTCTTTTGGTAAGTCTGGCCAGGGGTTTATCAATCTTATTAATTCTTTCAAAGAATCAACTCCTAGTTTCGTTGATTTGTTCTATTGTTTTTGTTTGTTTGTTTCAGTTTCATTGATTTCTGCTCAGATCTTTATTATTTCTCTTCTCCTGTTAGGTTTAGGCATTCTTTGCTGTTCTTTGTCCAGCTCCTTTGGGTGTAGGGTTTAGGTTGTGTATTTGAGACCTTTATTGTTTCTTGAGAAAGCCTTGTATCACTATATCTTTTCCTTTTAGGACTGCCTTTGCTGTGTCCCACAGATTTTGAACAGTTGTGTTTTCATTTTCATTTGTTTCCATGAATTTTAAAAATTATTCTTCACTTTCCTGGTTGACCCATTCATTCTTTGTGAGATGTTCTTTAGCCTCTATGTATTTTAGTTCTTTCCAACTTTCCTCTTGTGGTTGGGTTCTAGTTTCAAAGCACTGTGGTCTGAAAATACACAGGGAATGTTCCTAATTTTTTGGTGTCAGTTGAGACCTGATTTGTGACCTAGGATGTGATCTATTCTGGAGAATGTTCTATGTGCACTAGAAAAGAATGTGTATTCTCTTGCTTTGGGATGGAATGTTCTGAATATATCTGTGATGTCCATCTGTCCAGTGTGTCATTTAAGGCCTTTATTTTCTTCTTGATCTTTTGCTTGGATGATCTGTCCATTCAGTGAGGGGGTGTTAAAGTCCCCTATTATTATTGTATTATTATTATTGATGTGTTTCTTTGATTTTGTTATCAATTTAGTTTAAATAGTTGTTGCTCCCATGTTAGGGGCATAGATATTTAAAACTGTTACATCTTCTTGTTGGACAGACCCTTTGAGTATGACGGGGATGATATTTCTAATCCTATTTTTAAACAAAGTTGAAAAAGGCTGCTTCTGTAAATTATTTGGTTTCTCAAAGGGTTAAACTCCTTCAGGGACTTTGGCAAACTAAGATATATCCTAAGGGCAATTGTCCAATTTGGTGTAGGTTTTGATTAACCTCCCAGAGGATGTTCTGAGTAATGGAATCTTAAGCAGGCTCCATACCCAGTGCAGAGCCTGACTCAGGGATTGATCTCATAATTCTGAGATTATGACCTGAGCTGAAATCAAGAATTGGACACTTAACCAACTGAGCCATCCCGATGCCCCTCATAACATTATATTTTTAATTGGGAAAGGAAGACAAGTTGATGATGCACTAATGGGTCCTTGCATACCACTAAGAGAGTTTATCCCCTTCCCTTGCACATATTTTTTTCACTTCTAGGTTTTCCTAATTGTTTCTTAATTTTGTAGGCCAGTCTCTGGTTCAGTTAGTAGATAAAAAATATCAAAACAACATCTTTGATTTATCTAATTCCTTTCTCTTGATTGATGTCCCATGTGTGATTTCATTAGAATTTACACGATATTTCTGTCAGTGAGTTAAAGAAGAATAGGTGCTCTTATTACCATTTTTTGAAAAAGAATGATCCACAGAATTAATATCAGAACCAGGGCTGGAACACAGGTGTTTTGATTTTATTCTAATAAGAGAAAAAGAAAACAGAAAAAAAGGAGAAAAAGAAGATAAAGGATAAAAGGAGGTGGTAGGAGAAAAGGCAGGGCAAAAAAAGGAAAATGAATTTATTTATTCCTTCAAGAAACTTTTTTCCACATGGAAAAAGCCCAAATATCTGATGAATGCGATAAAGAAGATGTGATATGTATATACAATGGAATTTTACTCAGCCATAATAAAGAATGAAATCTTGCCATTTGCAACAACGTGGTTGGAGCTAGAGAGTATTATGCTAACCAAAAAGAGTAAGTTAGAGAAAGATAATACCATATGAATTAACTTATATGGAATTTATGAAACAAAATAGATGAACATAGTGGGGGGAAAAGGGAGATAAACCAGGAAACAGACTCTAAATGATAGAGAACAAACTGAGGGGTGCTGGAGGGAGGAAGGTGGCAGGATGGGGTAGTTGGGTGATGGGTATTAAGGAGGGCACTTATTGTGATGAGCACTGGGTGTAGAATGTAAGTAATAAAATCACTAAATTCTATACCTGAAAGTAATATTACATTGTATGTTAACTAACTGGAGTTTAAATAAAAATTTGTAGAAAGAAAAAAATAAGTGTATGTAGAAGCATTGAAAAGAAAAAAGAAGTAAGGTCTTCCAAATTAGAAAAGCATAAAGAAGAAGAATAATGAAGACCTGTAATGCACCCTGTAGGGATATCACAAATGGCAGTAGAGTGCAAAATCTAAGGTGCATCATGGACATTAAAGGCAGAACTTGTGGTCCAATCGCTAGTTCCCAAATTATTAACTACATATATTTCTTAACTTGTTCTCTGAGACTCTGAGTCATTTTCTGAAAAATACAGATAATAATACATACTTTCAGTAGTTACTACAAGGATCAGTCATAAAATAGTAATACCGGTTACTACAAGGATCAGTCATAAAATAGTAATACCACATGGTATATAGCAGCATTTAAGTATTTTTTAAGAAGATTTTATTTATTTGAGAGAGAGAGAGAGTGGGCACAGGCAGGGTGAGGGGAAGAGGGAAAAGCAGGCTCCCCATTGTGTAGGGAGCCTGATTCAGGGCTCAATCCCAGGACTCTGGGATCAGGACCTGAGCCAAAGGCAGACCCTTACCGAGTGAGCCACCCAGGCACCCTGCAACTAAGTTTTTTTTTTTAAAGGTTTATTAATTCACTTGAGAGAGAGTGCACATGAGTGGGGAAGGGGCAAGGAGAGAGAATCTCAAACAGATTCTCTGCTGAGTACATGGCCTAATGTGGGGCTGGATGTGGGGCTTGATCCTATGACCTAAGAGATCATGAGCTAAAACCAAGAGCTGGTTGCTTAACCGACTGAGCCACCCAGGCATCCCAGCAACTAAATAATTAATAGCTAGCGCCATCATCATTGTCATCATCGTGTGAGAATGAAAACCCAAGGCTCAAAAATGCTGTTAAGTAATTTTCCCAAAATCTCACAGAGAGTTAATTGGGATTAAAATCTAGGGTGGTTTTTTTTTTTTTTTTGCTTGTTTTGTTTTGAAATAAACATCTTTATATTAAAAGATATGGAGAACAATCTACGGAAAAAAAAAAAATTAAAAAAAAAATCTTCAGTGTTCCCATTCCTGAGAATAAATGGTATATGATGCGTGGTTACATGACAAGAGCTAAAAACTTAAAGGGGAGGGAGATAAAATCATAAATATTAGAGTACAGGGGAAAAATTAAAGGAGGACTATGGAATATAAATTGCATAAAATAAATATAACACATAGTAAAAAAAAAAAAAATATATATATATATATATATATATATATATATATATATATATATATAACACAAAGTAGTTTTTATCAATGGTTTTGGTTTCTCAATCCAAATATCTAATACCTTCTCATTTGTTTGTCTTGAAGTGGATTTGTCATGCATTATTTGGTATTACTTTTCATTCACATACTTTTGTGCCTTCTTGTTATTTTGCCCATATCTTGACATAAGATTTCTTGATTTTCTTTTCTTTTTTTTTTTTTTAACTTTTTATTTTTTATAAACATATATTTTTATCCCCAGGGGTACAGGTCTGTGAATCACCAGGTTTACACACTTCACAGCACTCACCAAAGCACATACCCTCCCCAATGTCCATAATCCCACCCCCTTCTCCCAAACCCCCTCCCCCCAGCAACCCTCAGTTTGTTTTGTGAGATTAAGAGTCACTTATGGTTTGTCTCCCTCCCAATCCCATCTTGTTGATTTCTTGATTTTCTTAAATATGTATCCTTTCTTAGCCACATTTCACCTACTGAAGTCATAAAAAAAACTCCTATTTTCAATTTTATGCACCCAGAATTACCACTTTGGAGCAGGGGAGAACTGCAGTAGATTTTTGAATCCTGCTTCCTGGGTTCCCCTTTCATCACTATGACAAACCTCGGTGGAACACCATGTCTTCCTCCTGGACTTCCAGGTGCTGTCCCTTTCCCCTTATAATCCACCTGATCCAGGGATAACTAGTCAGCTAGATGCTATACCCTATGCTTACTTAGTTTTTTAAAAAAATATTATTTCAGAAGATCTTGTTATAGCATTAAAAAGGAGTAACCAGGCAGGCGCCCAGAAGGGAATATTAGAGGAAGATAGTCAAAGATACAAATACTCAGTTATGAGATAAATAAGCACTAGATATGTAATATACAACATGGTGACTATTGCTAACACTGCTGTGTGGTATATAGGAAAGCTGTTAAGAGAGTAAATCACAAGGAGAAAATTATTTTTATTTTATCCTTTCTTGTCTTTTGAATCTATATGAGGAAATACATGTTAGCTAAACCTATTATTGTAGTCATTTCACAATATATGTAAATCAAACCATCATCTTGTATTCTTGAGACTTATACAGTGTTATATATTAATTATTTCTCAATAAAATTGGAAAAAAGTAGGATTGGTTGGGTTTGAGTCCAGGAAAGTTTTGGTAACTGATGTGACTCATTTCGTAAAATGTAATTAACCATTTTTATCTTAATAAATCATGCTACTTCATGTTTGTTTGTGTGTATGAGAATTATCAAGAAACAAACCACTCTACTTCTTTACATTTCAGATGTGATGACTGACCTATTCTTGTGGTCAGTTTTGAAGAAGGAAGTTTGCCTACATATGCATTTATTCAAAAAGTATTTACTGAGTACCTTCCACAGTCAGGTCACCTGCAGATGTATGGGAGATACAGAGGTGCCTGGCTCCCAGAGTGGTGGCTTCAAAAAAATTAATAAGATAATATGTTTATACGAAAGCTGCTTTATGAAGTAAAAGCAAACATTTTAGTATTGTTACAAAAAAAAAAACCCAAACAAAATCAATTCATCTTTTCCTATTGCATGTTTGGCACAGAGGTGAAATCATTTCAACTTTGCTCCTTTAGAAACCCTGGGCTTATGGAACGCAGGAAATAAGCTTGGACTCAGTTCAAATTCTATGATGTCAGAAACTGTGGGGACTATTGTTGTGACAGCACCATTAGAGTCTTGTCCTCTGTAGGTCCGCAGAGTTATAATCTTCATTCCAATTTGGGTAGAAGAGGAAGCTGAGACTAATTTTACCTTATGAGTCATGTAGACCCTGAGTGACTTAGATTTTCATCCTCACTAATTTCCTTTGCAAAATGTCCTTCCATGGCAGGTGTAGGCAGAGAAACTATGGTAGAACTCCCTCCTCTTGCAAAGCAAAGTGGAGTGTTACTGTCACAACAAATGCACCTTTTCTTTTCCTCTCGTTTTCATAAATGTCCAGGTGCATAAACAAATGTCCTAGGATTACCCGTGGCTTGTTCAAAGTTGTAGTAATTTCTACATTTTCTAGTTTGAGGTCTTTCTTGGTCTCCTTCCCTAAATTCTGTTATCTGGCCTACCAAGGAAAGATGCTTTTTCTCCAAATATGGATAAAGAAAAATAAGGCTCCACGTAGTGAAATCAGTGATCACTCAAATTGTTTGGTCTTTGTTCACAGAATAAGAATTGTATATCTTGGTTATGGTTTGTTGGTTGCTCTGAAATCTTTGGTACAGATTAGTTATGACCTTAGTTGTATTTGGCATTGAAAACAGCAGCGAGTAATACACATTTTATTCTACAGAGTAGTTCCAGCTGGTGTTGACTCTTAAACAGTATTTATTGGAAAGGTTATTTTACATCATTGTTTTATTGTTTAAGGTTTATTGTCAATTTGCTTTTAAACATTATGCAAAAGCATTGGCTTAGTTGTAGAAAACTTAGTCTTGGAGAATTTGACTCTCTGAGGGATGAATAATTAATGTCCTGTGAAGTCACATGTGTGAAAGAGAATTCTAAAGTTTACCATGACCATACTTTCTCCTGTTTCCTATTTTTGAAAAAATTCTTGGAAACCACTCTATGCTAAAAAAGAAAAAAAAATTTAAAAGCAAACGTGCTGAGAACGTATTCACAGAACATATGATAGGCAAAAGATTGCTGCTTATGTTATAAAAATTTCTAAGAATATCTTTAAGATTAGGTGAATGAAGAAAGGATATGAACATCCTACATAATTAGATGAAATAATATGAACCATTCACAAAAGAGATAGTTCAATTAACAAACATGGAAACTGGTCAGTCTTACAAGTGTCATAGGTATACAATAACAGATGTTTTTTTTTTCTAGGCCAAATTGGCATTGGGAAGATTACAATATTGGTGAGAGTATGGTAAATAGGTACTGTCTCACATAATTTTTGAGTGTACAAATTAATAAGAGACTGCTTTGCAAACTGAGTTGGAAAACTCTATGAAGTTTCTTAAAAATACGCATATTCTTCATTTTCAGTGATTACACCTCTAGGTATTTACTCTAAGAATACAATATTACATAAAGCAAATAATACATATATACCCTAATCTAAAGTGAAATATTAGAACCAAAACAGACATATTCAATGATAGGAAAACAGTCAATAAATTCTGTGTACTGTTGAGCATTGAACAACATGGGTTTGTACAGTATGGTACTGTAAATGTATTTTCTCTTGCCTATGGTTTTCTTCATAACATTTTCTCTAGTTTACTTTATTTTAAGAATACAGTATACAATATATATAACATACAAAATGTGTTAATTGAGTGTTTTTGTTTTCAGTATGGCTTACAGTCAATAGGAAGCTATTGGTAGTTCAGTTTTGGGGGAGTCAAAAGTTATATATGAATTTTTGTGTGGGGTTTGGCACCCTTAGCCTTTCTGTGTTGTTCAAGGATCAATTGTATTTAATATTATGTCATCATTGAATAATATTGTAATGTTAAATTGCAAGGTCAAAAGTACAAATATTGCATGATTCCATTTATATGAGGTACCCAGAATAGTAAAAAAAAATTTTTTTAACTGGACAACGTACTAGTTTCACGTTTGTTTGTTTGTTTGTTTTGGTAAAGACTTATTTATCTGAGAGAGGGAGATCAGACGAGCAAGGGGGAGTAGCAGAGGGAGAGGAAGAAGCTGACTCCCTGGAGAGCAGAGAGCCCCAATGCAGGACTTGATCCCAGAACCCTGGGATGAAGACCTGAGCCAAAGGCAGATGCTTAACTGACTGAGCCATACAGGTGCCATGCAACTGACAAATTTATAGAGATAGAAAATAGAACGATTGTTGCCAATCGGGGTGGGGTACGGTATGGGTAATGGGAAGTTAATTGTTATTATTTTGTTTTGAATTGTTTTATTTTTGGGGGGGAAGTTTATTGTTTAATCGGTATAGAGTTTCGGCTTCAGTTTTCATCTTTGGGAAGATGAAAGTTCTGGAGACAGTGATGATAGTTGCACAACCATGTGACTACTTACTGTCACTGAAATGTATACTAAAATGATTAAAATGGTAAATTTTCTGTAATGTATATTTTATCACAATAACAAATGGCAAGTTCCTTATAATAGTATTGGGAATGCTTATTACATTATTTTATTTTAAAAAGGCAGTATACATGCTCTGCAAAATACGTTGTCAAGAGAATGAGAAGACAAGCCACAGACTAGAAGAAAATATTTGCCAAAGACACATGGGTAAAGTACTGTTATCCAAAACATAGGAAGAACTCTTAAAACTGAACAATAAGGACAAAACGCACTTGATTAAAATGGGCCAAAGACATCTAGGTTCTTTCCATAGTTTGGCTATTGTGGACATTGCTGCTATAAACATTCGGGTGCATGTGCCCTTTTGGATCACTACGTTTGTATCTTTAGGGTAAATACCCAATAGTGCAATTGCTGGGTCATAGGGCAGTTCTATTTTCAACATTTTGAGGAACCTCCATGCTGTTTTCCAGAGTGGCTGCACCTGGTGATTCACAGACCTGTACCCCTGGGGATAAAAATATATGTATATAAAAAATAAAAAATTAATTAAAAAAATTTCAAAAAAAAAAAAATAAAATGGGCCAAAGATCTGAACAGACACCTTATGAGAGATACAGATGGCAAATAAGCATATGAAAAAATGCTCAACGTCATATGTCATTAGAGAATTGCAAAGTAAAATAGCAATGAGGTACAACTACATACCTATTAACATGGCCCAAACCCAAAACGCTGACAACACCAAACGTTGGTGAGGATGAGGAACAATAGGACCTCTCCTATTTTGTTGGTGGGAATGCAAAGTGATACAGTTACTTCAGAAGACAGTTGGCAGCTTCTTACAAAACTAAACAGATTCTTACTATATGATCCAGCAATTCAACTTGGGTATTTTCCCAAAGGAAAAATTTTTTTCCAAATCCAAAAAAATTTTTTGGAGCACCAAAAAATCTGCACATGGATGTTTATAGTAACTTTTTTCAGAATTTCCTAAACTTAGTCCAGCACCTTTTATTGAAGAGCCTATCCTTTCCCCATTGAATTTTCTTGGTTCTTTGTCCAAGTATTAGTTGATGATATATGTCTGGGTTTATCTGGCGGCTCTTGATTCTGTTCCGTGGGTCATTGTGTCTGTTTTTATGCCAATACCATACTGTTTTGATTACTACAACTTTGTAATACAATTTGAAATCAGGAAGTGTGATGTTTACAGATATGTTCTTTCTCAAGACTGCTTTGGCTACTTGAGGTTTTTTGTGGTTCCATACAAATTTTACAACTGTTTTTTCTTTTTTTTTTTTTTTAAAGATTTTATTCATTTATTTGACAGAGAGAAATCACAAGTAGATGGAGAGGCAGGCAGAGAGAGAGAGGGAAGCAGGCTCCCTGCTGAGCAGAGAGCCCGATGCGGGACTCGATCCCAGGACCCTGAGATCATGACCTGAGCCGAAGGCAGCAGCCTAAACCACTGAGCCACCCAGGCGCCCACAACTGTTTTTTCTATTTAATTTTTTTCCTATTCCATAGGTTGCCTTTTCATATTTTTTATTTTCAAAAGCTTTAAGAAACTTTTTAGTTTGATGCAGTCCTAAGAAGCCCTCATACTTTCATGAGTTTCACCTCCAGGAATTCTACCAGGTTTTTTTTTTTAAGATAGATTTATGTATGTATATATGAATATATGTATGTATTTATGAGAGAGTGGTGGGGCATGAGCAGGTGTGAGGGGCAGAGGGGGAGGAAGACGCACACTCCCTATTGAGCAGGGAGCCTGATGCAGGGCTCAATCCCAGGACCCTGAGATTATAACCTGAGCAGAAGGTAGACACTTACCTGACTAAGCCACCCAGGCACCCTCTACCAGTTTTTTAGGTGAAGAGCCAAGAAAAACCTTCATATTTCTGCCTGGGGAAGGGGGAAAGCAACCATTTTGAAATACACCTAGTGTATTCTCCTTAACGAAGGCATACTTAGCAACAGAAAGATTACCAGAACTTTATCTGAAGTGGGGGAAAGAAAATTACCCAATTCCAGCCTCTTCTAGCCTTTCTGTCTCACCTACAAGGAAAAATAAGATCACAGCCCAATCATGACCCTTCTCTATAGTCAGAGATTTTAAAACACTTTTTTTCAATAATTGATAGATCATGCAGGCAGAAAATCAATAAATATAGTTGAACTAAAAAATACCACCAATCATCTTGATATAATATCAACACTTATAAAGTATTTCAACCAACGATAGCAGCATACACATTTTTTCAAGTTCACATAAAACATTTATCAAAATAGACGATAAATACACCAGAAAATACACCTGAACAAGCCTAGAATAGAAAATATATTAAGAATGTTAATGTGTTCTTTAGACCACAACAGAATTAAACTATAAATAAAAAAACAGAAAGCTAGAAAATTCCAAATACATGAAGACTAAGTAACATACCACTAAATAAATGATGTGTCAAAGAAATCTTGAGAAAGGACAAGCTTAATTGTTTTGTCCTTCACATTTAGGTTTACAATCCACCTCAAATCAGCTTTATGTGTGATGTGAGTATGGGATCAACTTTTGCCCTTTTTTTTATGAATATCTGTCACACACACACAAGATAAGGTAAGGCCAAGGCGTGACTGATTTAGTCATAAATGTACATGAGCCACTTCTAGATTCAGGTAGTTTTTACTGTACAAACAGTGAAAGTAAAAAAGCTTCCCACACACCAAGTACACACCTTGTCCCCTACACCAGGGCCAGCACCAAAACCAAAGGGGCTAGATGCAAATTGAGATGAATTAATGAAATTATTAGTTGCAAAACAGGAGAGAGTGATTTTGGCCCCACTCATTCGTTAGTTTATTCAACAAATTTATTGAGTACTTACTATGCACTTTATGTTAGATTCTGGCAATGATGAACAAGATAGACTCGGTCTCTGACATGACAGAGAGTTTATAATCTCAGACTTGGAGAAAGAGATTTAAAAAATTAATTGCAGTACAGTGGTTAAATCCTATGATTTTTAAAAAAGATTTTATTTGACAGAGAGGAAAAGCATAATCAGGGGGAGCAGCAAGCAGAGGGAGAGGAAGAATCAGGCTCCCCTGCAGATGTGGAACTCAATCCCAGGAACCTGGGATCATGACCTGAGCCAAAGGCAGTTGCTTAACCAACTGAGCCACCCAGGTGCCCCTTTTATGATTTTTTTTTTTAACAAGATAGGCTAATTCTAAGCTTACTAGCTAAAATATATTAGTCTAGTTGAAGTATGAAAAAATAAGAGTAATGGGTGATAGTAAGGGGAAACTAGCCCCAACAGATATTTAAAACATGTTATATAATGATGTGCTGTATGTTGGTTAACTGAACATAATAAAAAAAAGAAAGAAAGAAAGAAAGGCAATACCAAGTATTAGTGAGGATATACAGTTACTGGAACTTATAGAATGTTCTTGTTGGGAATGCCAATTTGTACGACACTTTGGAAGACAGTTTGACTATCTATTAAAGCTAAAAATATGTATATCCTATGATCCAACAATTCTATTGCTATCTTTACATTCACATGCCCAAGATGCATGTACAAGAATATTCATAGATAAAACTTCAAATAACCCAATGTTAACAGAAAAATGGATAAATTATGGTGAATGTCTAAAATACCACACTGCAACAAAAATGAATAAACTATAGCTATGTGGAACAACATAGATGAACCACACAAATAAATAAAACATTATAAAACTACATTAATTGAGACTATTAGTACTTGTGAAGGGATTGATCAGTGGAGCAAAAGCAAGTATCCAGAAATCAATCCAAAAAAGTAGGATGAAAGATGGCTTATTTGATGAATGTATTACTTTAAGATGATTGTTTGGTTATTTGAAAAAAATAATCTCTGAAATGAATTTCACTCTATACCAAAATAAATTCTGAATGGATCTAATATTTAAAAATACAAATTTAAAAAAATAAAATAAAAATACAAATTAAATAATAAATTTTGAGACAAAGTATGGACGAATTTTTTTAATGAGTTGGGATAGAGAAAAGAACTTTCAAGCAATATTCCAAATTTAGAACCCATAATGTAAAAAATTATTAGATCTGACTACATATTAATTAGAAATAACTGTACTACAAAAGATAACATAAACAAAGTCAAAGAAGAACTGATAAATTGAAGAAAATAGGTTTTAAAAGAGTAACAATGGCTAATCTTTTCTTAGTATATAAAATCCCTTAAAAATTAACAAATACCAGGTGCCTGGGTGGCTCAGTTGGTTATGCTTCTACCTTTGGTCACGAGCTGGGCATCCTGGGATAGAGCTTCTCGATGGGCCCCCTGCTCAGTGGGGAGTCTGACTCTCCCTTTCCCTTTGCCTCTCCCCCCACTCATCCATTCATGCTCTCTTTCTCTCTCTCAAATAAATAAATAGAATCTTAAAAAAAAAAAAACACAAACCAATAAGCTATGTTCATGCACATATAGAAAAGAAATACAAATGAGTTTTAAAGATATAAGGAAATGAATGAAATATGGTATACAAACATTAAATAAATCAATAATAATACCTAATTTGGGGGTAAAAATATCAATAACTAAGGATAAAATAGGAAATTCTAATATCCATCTAATTGAAGTCCCAGAGGGTAAGAATAGAGAGAATGGGAGAGGCATTCTTCACAGAGATCCCATCTAATGATTTTCCAGAAATATAAAGACATGCATTTTCAGGTTTAGGATACACAATGAATTCCAATTACTCAATAAGGAATTCACAGTTGGATACATCTTGGATTGATTGTAGAGCACTAAAAACAAAAAGAAATTTACACAAGCGAGCAGAGAGAAAAAAATACAACTTACAAAGGATATGACAATCACATTTACAGCAGACTTCTCATCTTTGACATGGAAACTAGAAGACAGTGGAATATCCTCAGAGTGCTGAGACAAAATAACTGTCAACTTAGCTAAGTTACCATTAAGTAAACACCCTTTCTGACAAAAACTGAGAATTTCTTTTACCTTAAACATATGCTAAAGCACTTCTAAAAGGATTACTTTAGGGACACCTGGCTGGCTCAGTAGGAAGCCAGCAACTTTTGATCTTGGGGTCACAAGTCTGAGCCCTGTGTTGGGTGTAGAGATTACATAAATAAATAAATAAATGGATTACTTCAAGAACAAGGAAAATGTTCTCCAAAAGAAGGTCTGAAAATACAATAAATAAATATAATAAATAAAAGATCTGAAATACAATAAAGAATTGTGAGCAAAGAAAAGATACTTAACCTCTTAGGCCTTAAATGACTTGCAAGTAAAATGCTTAATAAATAGTAGGCACTGAATAAACATTATTTTTATGATTATAAAGGTCCTGAGATTGCTTAGAGTAAAACTGACATACTGATTATATTTAGACAATAACCAAATACATGAGTTGAAATTTTTTTTTTTTAAAGATTTTATTTATTTATTTGACAGAGAGAAATCACAAGTAGATGGAGAGGCAGGCAGAGAGAGAGAGGGAAGCAGGCTCCCTGCTGAGCAGAGAGCCTGATGCGGGGCTCGATCCCAGGACCCTGAGATCATGACCTGAGCCGAAGGCAGCAGCTTAACCCACTGAGCCACCCAGGCGCCCCACATGAGTTGAAATTTTAAGGGTGACTACTAAAAGTATAGAAATAGAGATTATACATTTCTCATCATGGCGGGGGGGGGGACCTTAGTCCAAAATGAGATACTAAAAGCAATGAAAAAATAAGCTTGGAGAAATAGAACATTTAACTTTCTCCTATTGATCATGCACATGACAGTTGGCTTTCTCCTATTTACCAGTGATTCCTCATAATCAGGATATTATTAAGATTAGATATAAAACAAAGAGGGCTTCTTTTTTTTTTTTTTTAAAGATTTTATTTATTTATTTTACAGAGAGAGATCACAAGTAGGCAGAGAGAGGAGGAAGCAGGCTCCCTGCTGAGCAGAGAGCCTGATGCGGGACTCGATCCCAGGACCCTGAGATCATGACCTGAGCCGAAGGCAGCGGCTTAACCCACTGAGCCACCCAGGCGCCCCAAAGAGGGCTTCTTGATGATTTTATTCCTTAGCCACATTTGTCCTAGAAGCTGCCACTATTGATGTAAAATTGTATATAGAGGCTTTAGCAAAGCATATGGAGGCCATCTTTAACTGAGCCCAACATGCAGTCACCCATAAATTCAAAAGATGGCCCTTCAAAACTGGGTAGCCTTTGATAGCCTGACTGCAGCTCAAGAAGGAACCTATATTTTATAAAAACAGAGTGTTGTGTATATACTCCGGGTTACCACAAAAATGTGACAGGATTATTAAAAGACATGAATACTCAAATTGGTACTTTTTTTTTAATGATTTTATTTATTTATTTGAGAGAGAGAGAGAGCAAGCACGAGAGGAGAGAGATCAGCGGGAGAAGCAGACTCCCTGCTAAGCAGGGAGTCTGATGTGGGACTTGATCCCAGGACTCCAGGATCATGACCTGAGCCGAAGGCAGTCGCTTAACCAACTGAGCCACCCAGGCGCCCCTCAAATTGGTACTTTAAAAGATTCCTCTGTTTCCTTCTGTGATTGGTTAAATTCCTAGACTGGAGGAAGATTTTGGTCAACTAGAGAAGGTCTTTTATTTGGGTTTCTCTTTCTCATAATAATAATAACAACCTTATTTTGCTGTGTTTTCCAATGTCTTTTCCAATGTCTGGTGCTGAGACTCCTTCACTGCCATAACTTTAAGCCAACAGATGATTCTTTCTACTTAAGGAGATTCATATATGTTGTCTACCTTGGATTTGGCTGTCTCCACCTTTCATAACTTCTATATATAAATTCCCCAACTGATCAATGTTGACACATAGGTAGGGACATCTCTATGCCCCTATTCAGCTGGAAGAAGTTACAGAAGATAAGACCTTCCACCCTCAGCAACCTTAAAGATTTAAGGGTCAAAACTGTCCAGGGGGCAATGGTGTGGAGAACAAAGGCAAAAGGACATGTAGATAAAATTAAATTTTCTTACAACTTGCAGCCCATTGACAAATATTTAAGACAAGTCAAGTATAACATTCCTCCAAAAATTCCCAACTCCCTTAATGTTAATGCTTTGTTAGAGACAAAACAAAACAAAACAAAACCCACAAAAAACCCCTAAGTTTGACAGTAGTCAGGCTTCCAGGATCCTGTAAATTTTCTGTAACATACGAAAATCCTTTTGGAAACTTCTTTATCTCTTCCCCTCCCAACTTCAACCTAAACATGTCTAATCACTCTTTCCTCACCATCACAGTGCGGCTCTTTTTGCCCATGGGTCCTCTCCTTGTGCTTTAATAAAACCACCTTTTTGCACCAAAAATATCTCAAGAATTCTTTCTTGACTGTTTGCTCCCAAACCCCACGTCAAATTGTACCAGTTACATGTCTCTTGTATTATTATTTTAGAACTGTTATAGATTTCTTTTTTAAAAGATTTTATTTGTTTTTTTATTTATTTGAGGGAGAGAGAGTGAACAAGGTGGGGTGGGCAGAGGGACATGCAGACTCCCTCCTGAGCAAAGAGGCCAAGCTGAAGTTATATGCTTAAGGGACTGAGCCACCCAGGCACCCCTGTGAGAGATTTCTTTATATTTCTATTATATGTATGGGAGGTTTTTATCCTGCTCTAATTTTATTCTGGTTGTTTTCTTCATAAGAAAATTACTGTTAGAAGAAACTTAATTTAGCATTATTCTTGTCTCTAACAAGAATGTTTTAGAAGCCCAATGCACTATTTTAGAAGTCCAGTGCATTATTCATTGTGCAGCAGAACCTCTAACAGGATAATTTTAAGGAGTAATAACACTGTGTTGTAATGGGTTTCCAAATATTGTGTTGCTATTGTAATTTGGTCTCATTCTATTTATGTTCTTATAATTTACTCAGCAATGTAAATGAATGTAACTTTTTGTGATTACATAAACCTTTACTTGGTTATAATAAATTTCTTAAAACTGAAAAAAAAGAACATTTAGAAAGTGCATTTATGTAAGAAAAAAAGTATTAGAAAATTGACATGACATTTATGTAAGAAAAAAAGAGATATTAGAAAATATACAGGAATCTGCTAATTTGTGTAAAGGAATACAGGAAGAATAAATCAGAAATTAAAGAGATTGGTGGAGGGCTCCTGGGTGGCTCAGTGGGTTGAGTGTCAGACTCTTGTTTTTGGCTCAGGTCGTGATCTCAAGGGCATGGCATCAAGCCCCAATGTTGGGCTCTGTGCTCAGTGTGGAGTCGATTCCAGGTTTTCTCTCCTTTTCCACCCTGCTTACTCTCTCTCTCTCTCTCTCAAATCAATACAAAAATAAAATCTTTAAAATTAAAAAAAAAGAGAGATGGTGGGCAAAGGGTGCAAAAAGTTTGGTAGCGATGAGAACAGAATAGTGGGCATGTGGAAAAAGCATCACTTCTTTGAGTATACCTTTTTTATAGCTCTATGGAACCATAATAATGTTTCACATACTCCTCTAAAAAATAAGTGGCAATCCAAAACAAAGTGCAAATAGTTAGATAAATAACATGAATGATATTACTAATAAATAATATTGCTACATTGGAAGGGTGGGGAAGAAAAGAGCTAATGTAAGTAATGTAAGAAATATAATATTTTGACCAGACTCTATAAAAGCTGTACACAATGCTGTTATTTAGTTATTAGATTTGTTTTTCACATGGCTCTGGATAAGCAATTTTGAAAGTACATTATGTACACACTAAGAACAAATAGAGTGTAGATAATAAGAGCAGGGTGATTTCTCACTGTTGGAATAAGTATAAATAAGAAAAGGGGTAAGGGAAAAAATGAACTTCATGGTGTTGGATTGGAATCAGAGGTATCAGTATGACCTTGTTCATACATAGTATGGTAACTTAACACATCTATTTGTGAAATTGGTAGATAAAGCAAAGAAAAATAATCTAGTGCATAAGAGCTTTTAACAATTGATAAGAATAGATCTAATGATCAAATATAAAACCATATATTCAGTGATTACAGAATGCACTTATTTTTAAGTTTTTATTTAAATTCCAGTTAACAGATTGTGTAATATTAGTTTCAGGTATAGAATATAGTAATTCAACACTTACATACATCATCTGATGCTCATCACATAAAGTGCACTACTTAATCCCCATCACCTGTCTCACCCATCCTCCCACCCCCCTTCCTTCTGGTAACCATTAGTTTGTTCTCTATAGTTGAGTCTATTTCCTTAAAAATATATGTTTATAAAAAATAAAAAATTAAAAAAAAAAGAGTCTGTTTCTTGCTTTGTCTCTCTCTTCTCTCTATCTCTCTTTATTCCTTAGCTTGTTTTTGTTTCTTAAATTCTACATGTGAGGGAAATAATATGGTATTTGTCTTTCTCTGACTTATTTCCCTTAGCATTGTACTCTCTAGCTCCATGTATATCATTGCAAATGGCAATATATCATTCTTTTTATGGCTGAGTAATATTCCATTATATATATATGTATGTATACATATATATATATATATATATGTATGTATATATACACATCTTTATCCATTCATCAGTCAATGGACACTTGGACTCTTTCCATAGTTTAGTTGTTGTAGATAATGCTGCTATAAACATTGAGGGGCATGTGTTCCTTTGAATTAGTGTTTTATAGTCTTTGGGTAAATACCTAGTAGTGCAATTGCTGGATCATAGAGTAATTCTATTTTTAACTTTTTGAGGAACCTCCATACTGTTTATCAGAATGACTGCACCAGTTTGCTTTCCCACCAACAGTATAAGAGAGTTCCCCTTTCTCCACATCCTTGCCAACATTTTTTGTTTTCTGTGTTTTTGATTTTAGCATTCTGATAGGCGTGAGGTGTTATCTCATTATAATTCTGAAATGCATTTTACCAACAATCAGTGATATTGAGCATCTTTCCATGTGTCTGTTGGCCATTTGTATGTCTTTAGAAAAATGTCTCTTCATATCCTCTGCTTATTTAAATTGGTTAGTTTTTTGGGGTGTTGGGTTTTATAATATCTTTATATATTTTGGATCTGAACCCTTGCTATATCATTAGCAAATATCTTATCCCATCCTGTAGGTTGCCCTCTTGTTTTGTTGATTATTTCCTTTAGTGTGCAGAAGCTTTTTATTTTGATGTATTCCCAATAGTTTATTTTTTTGTTTCCCTTGGCTCAGGAGACTTATCTAGAAAGAAGCTGGTGCTGCTGATGTCAAAGAAGTTACTGTCTGTGTTCTTTCCTAGGATTTCTATAGTTTCAGGTCTTACATTTAGGTCTTTAATCCATTTTGAATTTATTTTTGTGTATGCTGTGAGAAAGTGGTCTAGTTTCATTCCTTTGCATGTGGCTGTCCAGTTTTGCCAACACCACTTGTTGAAGAGACTTCTTTTACCCATTGGATATTTTTTCCTGCATTGTCAAAGATTAGTTGACCATATAGTTGTGGGTCCATTTCTGGGTTTCTGTTCCGTTGATCTGTGTGTCTAATTTGTGCCAGTACCAAACTATTTTGATTACTATAGGTTTGCAATATAATTAAAAGTACCGAATTGTGATGCCTCCAACTTTTTCTTTTTCAAGTTTGTTTTGGCTATTTGGGGTCTTTTATGGTCTCATAAAAATTTTAGGATTGCTTGTTCTAGCTCTGTGGAAAATGCTCTTAGTGTTATGATAGGGATTGCTTTAAATGTGTAAATTGCTTTGGATAGTATAGACATTTTAAAAATAGTTGTTCTTCCGATCCACAAGCATGGGATGTCTTTCCATTTCTTTGTGTCATCTTCAATTTCTCTCATCAGTGTTTTATGGTTTTCAGAGTCCAAGTCTTTCATATCTTTGATTAGGTTTATTCCTAGGTATTTTATTGTTTTTGGTGCAATTGCAAATGGGATTGATTCCTTAATTTCTCTTTCTGCTGCCTTATTATTAGTTTGTAGAAATGCAACATATTTCTGTATGTTAATTTTGTGTCCTGTGACTTTACTGAATTTATTTATCAGTTCTAATAGTTTTTTTTTTTTTTTTGTGGAGGTTTTTCAGTTTTCTACATATAGTATCCTGCATCTGCAACTAGTGAAAGTTTTACTTCTTGCTGATTTGGATGTCTTTTATTTCTTTTTGTTGTCTGATTGCTGTGGCTAGGACTTCCAGCACTGTGTTGAATAAAAGTGGTAAGAGTCAATATCCCTGTCTTCTTCCTAACCATAGAGGAAAAGATCTGTTTTTCCCCATTAGGGATATGAGTTGTGGGTATTTCATATATGACCTTTATTATGTTGCAGTATGTTCCTTTTACACCTATTTTATTGAGGGTTTTTATCATAAATGGTTATTGTACTTTGTCAAATGGCATTTTCTGCATCTACTGAGAAGTTCATATGGTTCTTATCCTTTTCTTTATTAATGTGATATATCACATTGATTGGTTTGTGAATGTTAAACCACCCTTGTAACCCAGGAATAAATCCCACTTGATTGTGGTGAATGATTTTTTAATGTATTGTTGCATTTGGTTTACTAGTACTTTTTTCCCTAGATGGGGAAAGGCGGGGGAGGGGCAGAGGAGGGGAGAGAGAATCTTTTATTTTTAAATTAATTTATTTATTTTCAGAAAAGCAGTATTCATTATTTTTTCACCACACCCAGTGCTCCATGCAATCTGTGCCCTCTATAATACCCACCACCTGGTACCCCAACCTCCCACCCCCTGCCACTTCAAACCCCTCAGTTGTTTTTCAGAGTCCATAGTCTCTCATGATTCACCACCCCTTCCAATTTACCCCAACTCCCTTCTCCTCTCTAAGACCCCCTGTCCTCCATGATATTTGTTATGCTCCACAAATGAGTGAAACCATATGATAGTTGACTCTCTCTGCTTGACTTATTTCACTCAGCATAATCTCTTCCAGTCCCATCCATGTTGCTACAAAAGTTGGGTATTCGTCCTTTCTGATGGAGGCATAATACTCCATAGTGTATATGGACCACATCTTCCTTATCCATTCGTCCGTTGAAGGGCATCTTGGTTCTTTCCACAGTTTGGTGACCATGGCCATTGCTGCTATAAACATTGGGGTACAGATGGCCCTTCTTTTCGCGACATCTGTATCTTTGGGGCAAATACCCAGGAGTGCAATGGCAAGGTCATAGGGAAGTTGTATTTTTAATTTCTTGAGGAATCTCCACACTGTTCTTCAAAGACGCTGCACCAACTTGCATTCCCACCAACAGTGGAAGAGGGTTCCCCTTTCTCCATGTCCTCTCCAACACATATTGTTTCCTGTTTTGTTAATTTTGGCCATTCTAACTGGTGTAAGGTGATATCTCAATGTGGTTTTAATTTGAATCTGCCTGAGGGCTAGTGATGATGAACATTTTTTCATGTGTCTGATAGCCATTTGTATGTCTTCATTGGAGAAGTATCTGTTCATATCTTCTGCCCATTTTTTGATATGTTTGCCTGTTTCGTGTGTGTTGAGTTTGAGGAGTTCATTATAGATCCTGTATATCAACCTTTTGTCTGGACTGTCCTTTGCAAATACCTTCTCCCATTCCGTGGGTTGCCTCTTTGTTTTTTTGACTGTTTCCTTTGCTGTGCAGAAGCTTTTGATTTTGATAAAGTCCCAAAAGTTTATTTTGACTTTTGTTTCCTTTGCCTTTGGAGACATAAGTTGCTGTGGCTGATATCAAAGAGATTACTGCCTATGTTCTCCTCTAGGATTCTGACGGATTCCTGTCTCACGTTGAGGTCTTTTATCCATTTTGAGTTTATCTTTGTGTACGGTGTAAGAGAATGGTCGAGTTTCATTCTTCTACTTATAGCTGTCCAGTTTTCCCAGCACCATTTATTGAAGAGACTGTCTTTTTTCCACTGTTTATTTTTTCCTGTTTTGTCGAAGATTAATTGACCATAGAGTTGAAGGTCCATATCTGGGCTCTCTACTCTGTTCCACTGGTCTATTTTTGCCAGTTTTTATGCCAGTTCCATGCTATCTTGGTGATCACAGCTTTGTAATAAAGCTTGAAATCAGGTAACGTGATGCCCCCAGCTTTATTTTTGTTTTTCAACATTTCCTTAGTGATTCGGGGTCTCTTCTGATTCCATACAAATTTTAGGATTATTTGCTCCAGCTCTTTGAAGAATACTGGTGGAATTTTGATTGGAATGGCATTAAAAGTATATATTGCTCTAGGTAGTATAGACATTTTAACAATGTTTATTCTTCCGATCCAAGAGCATGGAATGGTCTTACATCTTTTTGTGTCTTCTTCAATTTCTTTCATGAGTGTTCTGTAGTTCCTCAAGTACAGATCCTTTACCTCTTTGGTTAGGTTTATTCCCAGGTATCTTATGGTTCTTGGTGCTATAGTAAATGGAATCGATTCTCTAATTTCCCTTTCTCTATTTTCATTGTTAGTGTATAAGAAAACCACTGATTTCTGCACATTGACTTTGTATCCTGTCACATTGCTGAATTGCTGAATGAGTTCTAGTAGTTTGGGGGTGGAGTCTTTTGGGTTTTCCATATAAAGAATCATGTCATCTGTGAAGAGAGAGAGTTTGACTTCTTCATTGCCAATTTGGATACCTTTTATTTCTCTTTGTTGTCTTATTTCTGTTGCTAGGACTTCTAATACTATGTTGAACAAGAGTGGTGAAAGTGGGCATCCTTGTCTTGTTCCTGATCTCAACAGGAAGGCTGCAAGCTCTTTCCCATGAGGATGATATTTTCTGTGGGTCTTTCATAGATAGATTTGATGAGGTTCAGGAATGTTCCCTCCATCCCTATACTTTGAAGCGTTTTAATCAGGAACGGATGCTGGATTTTGTCAAATGCTTTTTCTGCATCAATTGAGAGGACCATGTGGTTCTTCTCTCTTCTCATATTAATTTGTTGTATCACATTGATTGATTTGCGAACGTTGAACCATCCTTGTAGCCCAGGGATGAATCCCACCTGATCATGGTGGATAATCTTTTTAATGTGCTGTTGGATCCTGTTGGCTAGGATCTTGTTGAGAATCATAGCATCCATATTCATCAGTGATATTGGTCTGAAATTCTCCTTTATGGTAGGGTCTTTGCCTGGTTTGGGGATCAGGGTAATGCTGGCTTCATAGAAAGAGTCTGGAAGTTTTCCTTCTGCTTCAATTTTTTGAAACAGCTTCAGGAGAATAAGGGTTATTTCTTCTTTGAAAGTTTGGTAGAATTCCCCAGGGAATCCGTCAGGTCCTGGGCTCTTGTTTTTTGGAAGGTTTTTGATCACTGCTTCAATCTCGTTATTAGATATTGGTCTATTCAGGTTGTCGATTTCTTCCTGGTTCAATTTTTGGAGTTTATAGTTTTCCAGGAATGCATCCATTTCATCTAGGTTGCTTAGCTTATTGGCATATAACTGTTGATAGTAACTTCTGATGATTGTTTCTACTTCCTTGGTGTTCATTGTGATCTCTCCCTTTTCATTCATAATTTTATAAATTTGGGATTTCTCTCTTTTCTTTTGGATTAGTGTAGCCAATGGTTTATCAATCTTATTGATTCTTTCAAAAAACCAGCTTCTAGTTTCATTGATACGTTCTACTGTATCTCTGGTTTTTACCTCATTGATCTCAGCTCTAATCTTGATGATTTCCCTTCTTATGTGTGGAGTTGGTTTGATTTGTTGTTGATGGGGAGAGAGAATCTTAAGCAGGCTCCACGCCTGGTGTGGAGCTCAACATGGGGCTCTCTCTCACAAACCTGAGATCATGACCTGAGCTAAAATCAAGAGGCAGATGCTTAAGGAACTGAACCACCCAGACACTCTGGTTTGCTAGTATTTTATTAGTAATTTTTGCATATATGTTCATCAGAGATATTGGTCTATAGTTCTGCTTTAAGTGGCATCTTTATCTGGTTTTGGTATTAGGGTAATGCTGTCCTCATAGAATAAATTTGGAAATATTACTTCTTCATTTTTGGTGGGGAAAATAATTTGAGAATAGGTATTAACTCTTCTTTAAATGTTTGATAGAATTTGCCTGTGAGGCCACCTGGTCCTGGACTTTTGTTTCTTGGAAGCTTTTTGATTACTGATTCAATTTCTTTGCTGGTTATTGGTCTGTTCAAGGTTTTAAATTTCTTCCCGTTTCAGTTTTTGTAATTGGTATGCTTCTAAGAATGTATCCGTTTCTTCTAGGTTGTCAATTTTTTGGTATATAGTTTTTCATAATATAGAATACACATTTTTCTCAAGGACACATAGGAAGTTCAGAAAAAGCAAACATCAAGGAATCTTAATGAAGTTCAAAGAGTCCGTAGTACCAATCATACTCTGTGACCATAATGCACTTAAGTTGGAAGTCAACTACCAAAAATAACCAACCCTGTTAGAGGGGTAACCACTAACCAACCACTTTGGCCATGTCAGTTGATTATACACACAAGCTATGGCTCAGCAATTCTTTTCCTGTAACAGAACTACATACATACATACAGTCAACTAAAAATACGTACTAGAATGTGAATAGAAGCACTATTCACAACAGCTCTAAACTAGAAACTACTCAAATGTCCATCAACTGTAGAATGGATAAAGAAATTGTGATCCATTCTTAAAATGAAGTGTTCTACATCAAGGACTATTAACAAACTATAGTTACATACAACAATATGGATGATTTCACAAACTTAACTTTGAAGACCTTCAGGGTACATATTGTTTGATTTCTTTTATATTAAATACAGAAGCAGGTAGAACTATACTGTCAGAAATCAGGGTAGTGTTTATTCTTAGGGAAGGTAGTGAAGGGAAGGGAGCATAAAGGTGGCCTCTGGGGTACTGGCAAAGTTTTGTTTCTTGATTTTGGTGTTGGTGACATGGCTGTATTTAGTTTGTAAAAATTCACTGATTTGTGCATTTATAATATGTACTTTGTGTATGCATATTATTCTTCAATGAAAAGTTAAAATTAAA
This sequence comes from Mustela nivalis, assembly GCF_964662115.1. Taxonomy (NCBI): domain Eukaryota; kingdom Metazoa; phylum Chordata; class Mammalia; order Carnivora; family Mustelidae; genus Mustela; species Mustela nivalis. Next base: position 39,664,916 of record NC_139025.1, read on the forward strand.
CCCATATGACTTTCTTATATTTGGAAATTTAAAAGCATTTATGAAGTAACTTATGAATAAGAGTATAGTCAAAATGGAAATTTGTAAATGCCTAGAACTACCATAAGGAAAATACTAAATCAAAGTTAATGAAATATAGCAAAAGCAGAAAGAAATGTCTATTTTTGAATGTTTACATTATAAAGGAGGAAAGGCTGAAAAATTAAAGGGGTAAGCATCTAACTTTAGATAGCAAAAGATAGGCAGAGCAAGCCCAAAGAAAATAGAAGAAAATAAAAATAAGAGTAGACATTAATAAGATATAAAAAATAAAGATAAAATAGAGAGGATCAACAAATCCAGAAAGAAGATGGTTCTTTGGAAAGTCTAATAAAGTACACAAATCTTTGGCAGGACAGATGATGAGGAAAAAGAGAAGATGAATAAATAAACAATATTAATAATGAAACAGCTATCTAGTGCACATTCTGCAGAAATTAAGAGATAAAAGAATGCTATGAACCTCTTTAAACCAATAATTGAATTTGCTAAGAGAGTAGAACTTAAGTGCTCTCACACACACAGACCAAAAGATATGTGAGGTGATGGATATGTTGATTATTTTTCATTTTGTTGAGAGATAATTGACATACATCATTTTGTAAGTGTAAGGTAGACAGCATGATGGCTTGATTTATATATATTGTGAAAAGATTACCACCCTAGATTTAGTTAATATCCATCATCTCATATAGGCACAATAAAACAAATGAAAAAAATTTCCTTGTGATGAGAATTCCTCGAATCTACTTTTTAAAAATTTTCCCATGTATCATACAGTAGGGTTATATAATCATCATATTGTATATTACATCTCCAGGACTTATTTATCTTATAACTGGAAGTTGTACCTTTGACTGCCTTCCTCCAATTCCTCCTCCTCTATCCTTCATCTCTGGTAACCACAAATCTGATCTCTTTTTGTATTCCTTTGGTGAGGTTTTAGAGGGTTTGTTTTGTTTTTAGATTCTACATATAAATAAGATCATAGAGCAGTTTGTTTTTCTTTGTCTGACTTATTTCACTTGGCATAATGCCTTTAGGATCCATCCATGTTGTCACAAACTGTAAGATTTCCTCATTTTTCATGGCTGCATAATACTCCTTTGTGCATATGTGTAAATGTGCGTGTGTGGGTATATATAGATAGATATAGATAAAGATATAACAACTTCTTTCTCTATTCATCCATTGATGGACACTTAGTTTGCTTCCATGCCTTGGTTATTGTAAATAATGCTGCTATAAACATGTACACATCTATTTTTTCAAGTTAGTGTTTTCGTTCCCTTTGGACATAGTTCCAGAAGTGGCATTGCTGGGTCCTTTGGTAGTTCTATTTTTAACTTTCTGTGGGTATTGCATGTTGTTTTCTATAGTGGCTATGCCTATTTATAATCCAACAGTGCACAAGTGTTCCCTTTTCTACACATCACACCAGCATTTATTTCTTGTCTTTTTGATGACAGACATTCTAACAGGCATGAGATGATATCTGTGTGTGTGTGTGTGTGTGTGTGTGTGTGTGTTTTAAAGATTTTATTTATTTATTTGACAGAGAGAGAGAGAAAGAAAAAGAGAGAGAGAGAGTGAGAGCACAAGCAGGGGGGAGCATCAGAAGGGGAGAGAAGCAGGCTCTCCGCTGAGCAGGGAGCCTGAAGCAGAGCTTAATCCCAGGACTTTGGGATCAGGACCCGAGCTGAAGGCAGATGCTTAACCAGCAGAGCCACCCAGGTGCCCCTCTGTATGGTTTTAATTTGCATTTCCTTGATGAAATGATGCATTTCTCAGGTTATTTGCCCATTTTTAAGGGAAACAAAAGCAAGAATAAACTACTGGGACTACATCAAAATAATAAGCTCCTACACACTGAAGGAAACAATTAACAAAACTAAAATACTAAAAGGGAGAAGATATTTGCTAATGGCATAGCTGATAAAGGTGATAAATATAACAAAATATATAAAGAACTTATAAAACTCAACACCCCAAAACATATAATCCAATTAAAAATGGGCAGAAGACACGAAAAGACATTTTTCCAAAGAAGACATACAGATGGCCAACAGACACATGAAAAGATGCTCAGCATCACTGATCAAGATATATATAGGGCACCTGGGTGGCTCAGTTGGTTAAACAACTGCCTTGGGCTCAGGTCATGATCCTGGAGTTCCAGATCCAGTCCTGCATCAGGCTCCCTGCTTGGTGGGGAGTCTGCTTCTCGCTCTGACCTCTTCCCTCTCATGCTCTCTCTGTCTTTCTCTCTCTCTCAAATAAATAAATAGAATCTTAAAAAAAAAGATATATACATATATATATATAGATAGATAGATCTATCTATCTATCTATCTATATGAAAATACAATAGAAATGAAGTAAGAAAAAAAATCCAGCACAGGCCAACAAAGACAAAGTTGATTTTTCAAAACAATAACAATTAACAATATAAACAAATATAAACAAATAACAATATAAACAAATTACTGACAAGATTTATCAAGAGCAAAAGGGAGAAGATACAATTTTATGCATGAAAAGGGGAACATAACTAAGATAAAGTAGAGATTAGCAAATAGGAAAACACTACCAACTCTATGCCAATGATTTTGCAAATATAGGTGAGAACATAACCCTATGAAAAAAATTTACCAGAAGAAATAAAATGCTTGAATAATTTTACACTAATAATTGTAATTAATTGAAGTAATTGAAACAATAGTTAAAATCTTCCCAAAGAGAAAGCCTTGATATTTTTATGAGGTTTTATTAAGTTTTTAAAGAATAAGGAAATATGAAAATTATGTAGGACAGTAGGAAAATAGGGATGCCTGGGTGGCTTAGTCAGTTAGGTGGCTGCCTTTGGCTCAGGTCATGATCCCAGTAGTCCTGGGATCAAGCTCTGTATTGGGCTCCATGCTTGGTGGGGAGCCTGCTTCTCCCTTGCCTCTGCCTGCCGCTTTGCCTGCTTGTGCTCTCTCTTCCTTTCTCTCTCTCTGACAAATAAATAAAATCTTTTTTAAAAAGAAAGAAAAAGAGAGAACATTGCCCAGTTTGTTCTACAAGGCCGGCATAATATATAAAATAAAACCAGGGGTGCCTGGTGTCTACCTTCAGTTCAGGTCATGATCCCAGGGTCCTGGGATCCAGCCCCACATCGGGCTTCCTGCTCTTCAGGAAGCTTGCTTCTTCCTCTCCCACTTTCTCTGCTTATGTTCCCTCTCTCGCTGTGTCTCTCTCTATCAAATGAACAAATAAAATCTTAAAAAAAAACAACAACCAGGAAACACATTAAGAGAAAGAAAAATTACAAGCCTAATGAATTTCACTAATGAACATCAATACAATAATCCTAAACAAAATGCAAATTGAAACCACGGTGTAAAAAAGAATACACTACAATCAAGTTGGATTATCCCAAGATTGGGATGGTTAGTAAAAGAGGGAAATTTATACATTTCATTACAAAAGTTGCATAAAAAGTATTCTTCATCTAAAATAAAACAGTTAAGGGCTCTTGGGTGGCTTAGTTGAGCATTGGACTCTGGATTTCTACCTGTGTCATGATCTCAGGGTCATGAGATCGAATTCCTCAATGGCTCCTTCGTAGCCTGGAGACTAATTAAAATTCTCTCCCTCTCTCTCCTTCTGCCCGTACTTCACCCTCCTCAGCACTTGTGCATGTGTGCTCTCTCTCTCTCTCAAAATAAATAAAAAATAAACACTTAAATTTTTTTTTTTAATTTGAGAGAGAGAAAGAGCATGGGCAGGAGGAGGGCAGAGGGAGAGGCAGATTTCCCACTGAGAAGGGAGCCAGACATGGGGCTTGATCCCAGGACTCTGGGATCATGATATGAGCCAGAGGTAGATGCCCTACTGACTGAGCCACCCAGGTGCCCCTAAATAAACACTTAGTAAGTACAAATGGGAGTCTTTTTATTCTGATCAAAATATTTACCAATATCTAGCACAAACGTCATCCTAAATAGGGGGAGATTAGAAATAGTCTCTTGAAATGAAAGAAATACGTACTCCACTAACATTTGTATTCATTACTGCATTAGGTGTCTAAGCCAGTATAATAAGGACAAGGAATAGTCAATTGAGGCATAAAGACTGGTAGAATGTCGCAGAAGTGACTTTCTGGGATTTTCAAGTGCAACCCTTAAGAAAGCAACTTTCATGGCCTCTTTCTAGGAATCCAATCACCATGTGAAATACCCAGCTCTTCCACTAGACAGACTCCATAGAGATGATATGGAGAGGCCACATGGGTAGGGAGAGGCCCTGAAACGTAAGGAATTAAGAAATCTAGCCAACAAGAACTAAGGCCCCACAAGCATGACTCTAGTTGGTATTCTAAACAGCCATTTGAACAATCATTTGAACCATCCTAGCTGAGGTTCCGGATATGTGAGTAAAGACGCCATCTTGGATATTCCAGACCCAGCAAACATCAGGCAGAGGAGATAAACTGTCTCTGCTCTATCCTGCCCAAATACTAGTCCATGGTCTCATGAACAAGATAAAGTTGTTACAGTTTCCAGCCACTAAGTTTTGAGGTAGTTATGCAATGGCAGATATTTGACACACCAGGAGTCTAACTATACACTCTTCTCTTGAGTTTCATGACATAAAGGATGTATGTGGTACTTACATAAGTGAGAAATGCTTGAGACCTTTTATCTGAATTCTTGCTATAGACAAATTTTCCCTGGTTGGCAACTTGTATATGATATGGATTGTGTAGCAGATAGATGCCAAGTTGGCCTCCAGTGGTTCCTACCTCCTAGTCTTTATGCCTTTGTGTAATCCCTCTGAGTTTAGGCAGGATTTATGAGTGTAGGTAACACACACACACATACAAAGATGATAGGATGTCACTCCCATGGTTAGGTTATGTTATATTGTAAAGGTGATGAGATATCATTCCTGTGATTATGTTACATTATATAAGACTCTTCTTAGCAGACTGGAACTACAGATTCTTGCTGGATGAATAGACAGCTATATTGAAAAAGCTCATATATCAAAGGACTATGGGTCTAGGATCAAAAGAGGCCTCCAGTCTACTGCTAGCACAAAGCTAAGCCCCAGTCATGCAGTCACAAGGAAATAAAGTCTGCCAACAACCCAAAGAGCTTGGAAGTGGATTCCTGTCCGGAGAAGTCCCCAAAGAGCTTGAAAGTAGATTCCTGTCCGGTGAAGTCTCCAAATGGGAATGTAGTCTGGTCAACGCTTTGACTGCAGCCTTGTGAGACTCTGAGCTGAGGAGCTAGTCAAGCTGTGCCTTGATTCCTAATCCATGGAAAATGTGAAATAATAAATGTGTGGTGTTTTAAGGCCCTGGATTTGTGGTAATTTGTCACACTGCAATAGAACACAAATTCAGGAAAATTCATGTTGGGGGAGTATTATGGTGCATCACTTATATATCCAACAAAGAAGAGCATTACTATGCAAATAAAAGAGGTTATATAAATTCCACACTTAGTTCATTCACAGGGTATAGATGGTGGTCATCAATAACCCTCCTGATTTTGATTTGGAATTGAAAAAAAAAGAGTAAAAATAAATGATTCACTGAAGGAGGTTGAAACTTTGGAATTGAGTTCCAGTGAGAGTTGGTATAATGTTAATTGTGGGTTTTGCTTGTTTGTGTTTTTTTTGTTTTTGTTTTTGTTTGGTTCTTGGTCTATGTGTGGTGAGTAAGGCACTTCCATTGACCTTTCCTAGGATTTTTGATGGCTTAGTTCTTTCTGAATTTCCCTGTCTCGACCCTCCCAAAACTAGGAAGGATTTTAACATTCTAGCCCATGCCATATTAGATGCAGAGTTCCATACCTTTATGATTTCTACAGGAAAGCTACTAACATTAGGTGTTTTATGATTTTTTAGAGGAGTGAGAGGGGTAGTACCTTTTTACTGAGGTTTGGAGAGAACCAAAGTGGGGAGTCATGATGTGCAATGCTCTGATATCATCTTGTTGGGTCCTCCTTTCTTCTCTTCTCTGTCTGTCCTTGTCTGCTTTGGGATCAATTAAGTATTTCCTCTCCTCTTCTCAAGCAGGGAGGTTCTTTCCTCCTTTGCTTCCACTCAAGGTGTTAGCCTTTGTCTGAATTGGGTAACAAAGAGATTTTTTCCAATTAAATATTTTGTATGTGGCAGACTCTATCCCTTGCCTACCCTATACTTATTTACTTGTTTTCCTTACTAACAGATAAAGTATTAATTAATTAAAAGTATTAATTTTCCCAAACTTTTCTTAGAGCCAATAAAAGGCATGTAGGCTGTATGGGAAAAACTATAATTCCCTGCTGAGACAGGCTCAGCTGGCAGTAGTACCCTTTTGCCCTTTTCCCTTCTTTGGGGCTAAATAGACACAGTGATTCAAAGGGCTGCAGCCATCTGGTAAACTCAGAGGTGAATAGCAGAGCAGGAAAATAGCAGGGCTACTTTGCTGAGCTGCTTCACTTGCTTTGGTTATCAATCTCTGGACCTACTATCATAGAAGAGAACAAAATCTCATATTTAATTAAGTCACTGTTTACTGGGTATCTGTTACACCATTCTGGTATATAGAGAAATAGTTTATTTCTCTTTCTACTTGTATCTTTATCTTTTTCTGAAGGGCTTATTTGAACAACTCAAATAAAACTTGGCTTTTTTATTCCCTGCTTAAGTCCACCCTCAGCATGGTGACTTATCTCAAAGTAACATGAATCTGACTGTAAAAAGCAGTCTGGTGGTCACTGGAGCCTCTCGAGCACAGGGAATACTGCTACCTAAAGCTCCAGCAAAACTTCCCCAAACCCTTCTCTGCAGAGCTTTCTCTCTGCAGTCATACCCTGAAATATACTTCTTTCCATCTCTCCTTGATAATCTCCTCAAAACTGTCTCCACTACTCTTTCACCCTCTTTTTTCAGCCTTGGAGTTGAAAGATTTTTTTAAGAGAAGCTTCATGTCAGCACTTTTGTAAATCAATCTGTCCCCATCTTTTCCCTCTTATTTTGCAGCGTTATCTATAAGCCCTGGCAACATATCAAAGAACTCATGTGTAGGGACACCTGGGTGGGTCAGTCAGTTAAACATTTGACCTTGGCTCAATATTCCCATCCCAGGGTCCTGAGATGGAGGGAGTCCCACTTTGGATTCCCTGTTCAGCAGGGAGTTCTGCCTATCCCTCTACCCATGCTCTCTATCTCTCCCAAATCAATAAACAAAATATTTTAAAAAAAAAAAAAGGATCCATGTGCAGTTATAGACTTGTCCTCAGAAGGCAACCGAGGGAGAGATATTTGAAAATTCCATTTCCCCCCGCCCCACCACCAACCCCATGTATTAGCCAGGGTTCTCCAGAAAAATAGAACCAACAGGACTGAGTAGTTGGTTGGTTGGTTGGTTGGTTGGCTGATTCATTTTAAGGAATTGGCTCATGTGATTATAGAGGTTTTTAAGTCCTAAGATTTACATTTGGCACTTTGGAGTTCCAGGATTGCTAATGGTGTAATTTAAGTCTGAAAACTGGGGACTCAAGACCCAAGAAAATCCAATGTTTCAGTTTGAGTCCAAAGGCTGAAAAAAACAAAAACAAAAACAAAAACCAATGGACTAGCTCTTAGGCAATCACTCAGGAGAAATTCCTCTTTATTTGAGGGAGGGCCAGACTTTTTGTTCTATTCAGGCCTTCAACTGATTGGGTAATGGCCATCCATATTAGGAAGAGCAATCTGCTTTACTCATTCAAATGCTACTAATTCAAATGCTAATGTCACCCAGAAACACCCCCACAGACACTTTCAGAATAATATATGACCAAATGTCTGGGCACCCCAAGGCCCAGTCAAGTGGATACAAAAAGTTAATCATCATAGCCCATCACATTTGTATCTCTCACACAGCTGTCCACTCTATGTGCCAACTCCCTAGGTTCATTTCTTCACACTTCCCTTTCCTCTTCCCATCCCCTTTTCACATCAGGCTATTGGTTCTATGTCCTAGAGTAGACTCCTTCCTCTCCCTCTTCCCCACCTTCAAATCTCTGTTCATCTATTGTTCTTTTTTTTTTTTTTTTAAGATTTATTTACTTATTTAGAGAGAGGGTGGGGGCAAGGGCAGAGGAAAGAGAGAGCCTTAAACAGACTCTTTGCTGAGTGCAGAGCCTGAAAAAGGACTCGATCCCAGGACCCTGAGATCATGACCTGAGCCAAAATCAAGAGTCAGATTCTCAACCATCTATGCCACCAGTTGTCCTAAACCTCTGTTCATCCTCTAAGAGTTAGCTCACTCTAACTTCTTCTGTAAGTTATTTCTTGATTCTCTCAATTCAACGTAAGTGCTCTCTTTTCTGTATGCCCAGTATTTTGTGTGACTCTCAAACATACACTTATCATAGATGACTTGTGTTCTATTCATGTTTGTCTGACATGTCTGTGTCCTGTAAGTGCTCTCCACAGAGTGGAGGGTGTGACTGAAATGGTTGGGAAGAATTAGTGATGCCATATTTGCATTGAAAATGGTAGCAATAATTAAAATTTGGCATGTGAGAGTGCCTGGGTGGTTCAGTGGGTTAAAGCCTCTGCCTTTGGCTCAGGTCATGATCCCAGGCTCCTGGGATCAAGCCCCGCATCGGGCTCTCTGCTTGGCAGGGAGCCTGCCTCCCCCCTCTCTCTGCCGGCCTCTCTGCCTACTTGTAATTTTTCTGCCTGTCAAATAAATAAACAAAAATCTAAAATAAATAAATAAATAAATAAGAATTGGCATGTGAATAACTGGTTTCACTCTAAGAAGAAAGATGCCTTAGTTGAAAGTAAGTTTTAAAATGGAAATGTGGATGATAATAATACAAACAGCTAATCATAAAAGCTCTATTGTGTCCCAGGCAGTACATTAAATGATTTACATATATCACCTTATTTAATCCACACATCAACACTATGAAACAAAGCCTAATAACCCTATTTTACAAAGGAGGAAACTGAGGGAGAGAGGGGGTAAAGTAACTTGGCAAGGTCACAAAGCTAGATGCTGTGGAGCTGGAGTTTGAACCCAAGCATAAATGTGTAATATTGTGAAAGGCTGAGGTGTGTTAGGTTCCCAGGAGGAAAGCGGCACACCTATGTAATCTATTATGTGCATTCTTGATTCTCCCCACCCCCACCCTGAGAGCATTCCTTATACTCTTGCCCACCAACAACAATGTTTTTTTGCTCCTTTTCTCCTGTTTTCCCTCCTCAAAAAATGCTATTAATTATTATAATGAAAACCTTTCTGGAAAAGCAACACCAGGCACCACATGCATTCCAAGCCTGGTTTTCGTTACCAGATTTGCTTTCCACACATGATTCTCACCATGAGCGTGAAGTTATGGTGCCCTTCTTGTGACATGATGTAGTTGGCTCTGCTTTGTGGTTGGTGCTGCCAACCTCTGGATTAAATAATAAAGAGCCAATTGTATATTTCAGGGCTATTATACCATTTAATCAGGATTTAAAGAAAACTGTATAGAATAATGGAATCTGTAAGTGTATTTATAATTAATGCTATTTTCATTTCACTGAAGTAAAAGCACATTATGCAGATTATCAAGTGAGGAATGTCTTAATTTTTCTTTTCTGGATATGAGAAATTTTATATCTAGAGTCTCCCTCCACAATACCCCTTAAAAAATTATTATGACTTTCCATTGGAAAAAGTGGGACTGGTAAGTTCTAAACATATTTTTATAGAAGAAACTAAAAATTAACTAAATAATAGGATATTTCCCACATTATCATATATAAGCAAATGTAGTATCTTTAAATTTCATACATTACAATCTAAGAAAAGGTACTGAATTGAGGTAAATATTCTTTTAGTTTAAGATTTTATTTATTTTTATTTATTTGAAAGAGAGAGAGTGAGTGAGAGAAAGGATAAGCAAGGGGAGGGGGAGAAGCAGATTCCCCTGCTAAGCAGGGAACAGAACACGACTCCGGAGTTGATCCCAGGACTCTGGGATCATGACCTGAGCTGAATGAAGGCAGAAGCTTAACGGACTGAGCCACCTAGGTGCCTTGAGGTAAATATTCTTATAATTTAATTACCTTCTCAAGAATTTTCTTACAGGAATCTTGCAAAATGTACTATTGTAGGAACAAACTTATACCTTGGAGGAAATGAATGCTCAACACCTAAGAGCTGCTCTATAAATCATGGTGTTTTCAGAACAAAAATCGCAGTTCTTTCAAAGTTTTCTGATAAGCAAATGAGAGTAAAAAAATAACTTTATATCTCACAAACTTCTTTTTGATGGAAGAAAGAGCACACAAATCAGGCATTTAATGCAAGAATGTAGAATTTTTCCAGATGATTTTTTGGTACCAGACCTGTGCATACATTGTGGTCTTTGGGGCCAAGAAGCCGAACTTGTTGTGAGAGTTTTGCTTTGAGGGAACAGAATGGGCTTTAGCAGCAACCCACTTATTTCGAAACAGCTTGGGAAAGGCTTCCAGAGAAAATACAAGAAATCTGCTATGTATTTAGAAATGTTCTTTCCCAGATATGGAAGGGACATCACTTGCAAACTTAAAATATTTTAGAAGAGAAGGCACTGGCCTACATCTACTTAAGTAGGACATTTCAGGAGTCCTTATGCTGGTTGGCATAGAGAATTAGTCTATTTCAGAAAATCTGATATTCTAACTAGGAAAAAAAGACATACTTTCTACCTTTTAATTCTTTCTGGTGACTCGACTCATCAATTCAGACTAATTTGAGAGAGAAGAATTAGAGCTAGAGAATTGGAATAAAATTTCTGGGGCCAAATTCACACTGACCTTGGGCAGATCATTTACGACTTTGGGTCTAGGGTTCCCCTTCACCCCACCCCCCACTGTATTTAAGTAGCTGGACTTGATCCCAGGTTTGCTGGTCTGATAGAAGAATAATATGTGTCCTTGGCTGGAGAAGTAGGAGATGATGTGATAATTTTATGTATTTTATTTTTAGTTATTAAAGACTTGCCTTCTTAACCAGAAAGTTAGGATGGTGATATATGTTTGTCAAGAAGTTGATCTATGATTGAGCAACAATGATAGAAATCCAAATTATTGCTTTCTTCTCTTGAAGGATCATAGGGACAAACCTGCCTGTAATTATCTGTTGCTTAGGTATGGCACTTTTCATTAGATGATGTCAAACTGTTTTGTAAATGTTAATTAAGATTTGCCTTTTCTCTGTGAAGTGAATGTGATTGTTTTCCTGGTACACAGAGTAGCAGACTGAGACAGAACACCTTAGAGGCTGCCCATGATTACCCTCATGAACAGTTCATCAAGAATCAGAGAGACTATTTATAAAGTTACTTAGTCTAACCTGCAACACTATATAGCTACTTGGTAAAGGTTAAGTAGTTAAATTTTTGAAAGGCCAGTTGGCCTTGGTGCCACTGACTAAAGTTCTCAGATGCATCAGGAAACTTGTATTCTATGCAGAAATGGAGGCAACACTAAGTGAGGGAGGGAAAGTTACTAAGAGACTAACTGGCTCTGTCTTCTCTTGAAGAGTTGCAGGCTTCCTTATTCCCACCTGGTATGCTAGGCAGGTTCTATGGCATTGGGTGGGGTTTGTAAAAGCAGGATTTTTGAGGAATGGGGATACCCTGCAAGGTGGGTACTACTGGTGATTTCAGGGTCTAAAGAGAGCAAGCTAAAGGTTGGATAAATGGTGTCTTACCTTTTATAAAAGCACAAAAATTCTGAACCACCCCCAGAGACCACTAGAATAATCCCTGAGTGCCTTATAGGATTATTGAACCCTATTTTTGTATGTTCTTAACATAGGAACATTTTGTTCTTATGAGTGTTCACTTGGTGGCCATGTGAAGAAGTGGCTGGTAGACAAAAAAATAGTAGTTACTATGGAATTTATTTTTTCCTTCTTCTCTCATCACCTCACCCCTGGACCACTGCCTCCTCAAATGTTTTGTCATATTTACTTGTTTATTCTTCAGTCTGCTCTGCGCACAACTGCCAGATTAGCTTAAGCATGGCTTTCATGGTACATCTCTTCTTAGAAATCGCCCATGTTTTCACCAAAACATCAACCAAAACAGCAATAAATATAAGCCGAGTCCTTAGTTATGGGTAGACATCATACTAAGGGCTTTATATATCTTATTTTTACTTCATTCCAAATATTTTGTATAATTTGAACGCCCCTCCAAAGTTGGATCCTACCCTCCCTTTTCCAATTGCATTTTCTCCCATTCTAACATGAACTCTCTCCTCTGGTGGGACCGTGTCTCATTTGTCTGTCCACCCCCTACCCCCAGCCCTAAATGCTGTGCCCATTATCTTTGGCTCATTGTTTCCCCCTCATTGAGTGGGCTTACTTCCTTTGACCATTCAATTCATCTTTCAAGGAACAGCTTGAGTCCCACTTCAGGGCTTTGGCAACAATTATAGGTTCCTTCCATGAACTATTCACTGTTGTTGAATTACATAATTATCACTCAATTACTTGCTAATCTATTTTCTGGTAGACTATCAGGACATATTGAGTACCGGTGTGGAAGATGTTTCTTGATCCCTCCATTTTCTGTTGGATCATCATTCCTTCTAGACTTGGCTTCTATATTAGGCAGAGGACAGCCTAAGTTATCCTGCAGTAGTGAAGACTCAAATCTTAATGGTTTCTAACAACAAAGGTTTATTTGTTACCTATAATATGCATCTGTTGTGTGTTGGCTGGAGGCTCTGCTCTGCTGTCTTATTCAAGGACTCAGGCTGATTCAAGGACTCAGGAGCAACATCTGGAACATTGCCTAATGCAGTGATGGGGCAAAAAAGATGCGGCTAATAATGCACTAGCTCTTAAATTTAGACCCGTGTCTCTTCTGCTCACTTCCCATGGTCAAAACAAGTTAAATGGCCATTTCTAACTTTAAGGGGTACAGGGAAATACAATTTATCATGTACCCATTGTAAGGGCCTATTTAGCCAGAGCAATTCCATCCGGTTAAACAGTGATTTTGTTGTTTATGCAGTAAAACTTAAACTGACCCTGCCACCCCTCTCTCAGGGAATTTACTCAAAAACAAGTCCCGGAAACCAGTCCCAGGTAACAAAGCCCAAATACAAGGGTGGGTCAGGCAAGGTGGAGGTATCTAATCAGTGGGGGCACATACCTTCTCCCTAGCTACCAAGGAGTATGGGCCCCGCCCTTTGGGTGCCCTTTGGGCGCCAATTCTGACCAAGGTGATAGGCTAGTTCAAATATCTACTATAGGGTAAATTGTAATTCAATTGGTCACTTATGTGTGACCTAACATGACTGTGCAGATTTCTCTTTGTGTTACAATCTCATTGGCCATCTGTGCGTGGCCAGGCCCAACCACATAGCCTTTGCCCTTAAAAGCTAGTCTGTAAGGCAGAGAGAGGTCGCTCTCTCTGCGTGGCCCCAAACGGTCGGTTTGTTTCTTGATGCTTGGCGTGAAATAAAGCTTTGCTTGACCTTCGCTTTGTATCAGTCTTGCTCCTTTGATTATGGACCCTACACCCATCAGAAAGGAAACCAGAATATTTGCCAGAAACGCTCATGATTAATACAACATTATTTTCTGTATAGACTAGACCAGGGGTTTTCAAGCTTTTTGATTATATCCCATTATGAGGACTACCTTCTACATCACAACTAAATATACAATACATATATGCATGTACTTAACTGAGACAAAGGTTACCGAAAGTAATTTACTGTTATTTCTTATTCCATTCCATTTAACTTCATTTTTACAAAAATGGACAATACCCACTAAATTGGTTTGATGATCCACTGATGAATTGTGACCCAGGATTTGAAAAGTAATTGTCTAGAAGCCATGAGCCCAGCAGCCTTAACCTTTTCTCACTGCTAATCTCAAATTTTTTCTCACTGAAATCCCATTCCATACATTCACCTTCTCTATATCTATACCCTTGTTAAGTACTGCTAGTGAAAAACCATATAGTTATAAAGACTTACTGGAGGTTGGAGACAGTACATCTGTAGAAGTATGATCATCATAATCGATTTCATCCAGCAGCGTTTTGTGTGTCCTATTCCCCTCACTTTCTTCTCTCTGCAAATGAGTCAACATGCACTCATTAAGGTCATTTAGGGACATGCTCATTCAACTTCTTACCTCGTGCTTATAACCTTATCAATATCTGCATTCTCTCTCACTTCCTTTCATCTGGTCTTAGAGAAGGAGGTGCTGCTTTATGAAGTGTTTTTTTTTGTTTTTGTTTTTGTTGTTGTTGTTTTTTGGAAGTGCTCTTATTAAGTATTCAAGTGTTTGCCTGTTTCCTTCAGGAACAGGTCTATAACATTGGGCTTGCATTGTAATCATCCTACCTGTTTCACCTTTTCACCTACTCTTAGGTAAGCTATTATTTTTCTCTTGGGCTCATTATTTATCTCTTGGCCTCAAAGACCTAGTTGTCATTCTTAAATGCAGGAAGTGTAAGGATCTTTGGATCTTTGGCTGGCTCCCTGTTCCTCCTGAGTCACCTGCTCTCTGCCTTCCTATCTTGGAGCTCACAGAAGATTAGCTTTACCATTGGCTCTCTCCTGGCTTTTGAGAGTCAGGAAAACCAGCATACTTACATGTGGGGTTAAGGTAGTCTATCCCAGGAACCAAAGTTTGCTAAATAAATGAGAAGCTCTTCCCAGTAACCACTGCCTCTGATCCTCACTCCCAAATCTGGTTCACAGGGAAAGAACCCTACCTCAGGTCATTCCACTAGGAGCCTGAATGGTTGCTGCCTCATCTCTACTCAGTTAGTTGCCTGAGGGTCCCAGCACATTGTTACTCAAGAGAGACCAATATCTTGTGGGAATGGACAAGAAGGAGTTGCTTTCAGGATGCCCTTTTCTGGGACCAAGATAGCTAATTACTTCCTTACTGATTTCTTTCATTTACTGTCAACTTTCTCAAAAAGTAAACTATACCTGTTTTCTTTCTTTCTTATCTTATGTATGCTTTAGAATCCATTGCAATAAAACATTAGCCCCACCACCTCCCTGAAACTGCTTTGGCAAAGGCAACTATTGACCTAATTGCCACATGCCTTGTAATCTTCATGGTTCTCAGGTCTTTATCCACCCCTTGGCTGCATTTACTCTGTTGACCACTCCCACTCCTTTTCTGACTCTCTCTTTGGCTTTTGTGACAATACTCTTTTTTAGTTCTTCCCTTGTTTCTCTGATTCTTCTTAGTCTCCTCTTTTGGAATTCCCATCTCTCCTATGTTCTCTCTCTCTCTTTCTTTCTTTCTCTCTCTCTCTCTCTCTCTCTCTTTTTAAAGATTTTATTTATTTATTTGACAGAGAGAGAGAGAGATCACAAGTAGGCAGAAAGGCAGGTAGAGAGAGAGGGGAACGGAGGCTCCATGCTGAGCAGAGAGCCCAATGTGGGGCTTGATTCTGGGACCTTGGGATCATGACCTGAGCTGAAGGCAGAGGCTTTAACCCACTGAGCCACCCAGGCGCACCCCCCTCCCTATCTCTACTATGTTCTTATTTTTGGTGTCACCCATAGTTGTGTTCTCTCCTTTCTCACTCTACTTGCTGTCCTCTGTGTAAACCCGTCCAATCTATTAACTTCTATATTTAGCCACCTGTATGTGAATGAGTCAGAAATTCAGGTCTCTAGTTCAGATCTTTTCTAAAGTCTAGATCTATTTCCAACAGCTGCCAATAGGACATTTCTTCCTGAACATTCCACAGGCATTCTGAACTCAGCAGTCCAAAATGGAAAATAATCTTTCTCAGAAGTAGCAGCTCAGGAGGTGGCAAACCAAGACCAAAGGGCCAAATATGGCCTGCTCCCTGTTTTTATATGGCCCAAGGACAGACAATGGTTTTTACATTTTTAAATGGTTGGAAAAATCAAAATAATATTGTTTCAGAAAACATGGAAATTATATGAAATTCAAAGTTCAGTGTTTATAAGTAAAGTTTTATTATAACACAGTGTTACCCATTTGTTTATGGGTAATTATTGTTCATAATTGGCTATAGTTTTCACTACAATGGCAGAACTGAGTAGTTGTACAGTTCACAATGCCTAAAATATTTAGTATTGGGACCTTTGTAGAAAAAGGTTTGCTGACTCCTGGTGTAGCTAAATAGACCTAGTTTTATTTATTTATTTTTAAATGATTTTATTTATTTATTTGCCAAAGAGAGAGTGTGAGAGAGTGAGAGTAAAAGCTGGGGGAATGGCAGGTGGAGGGAGAAGCTGGCTTCCCACTGAGCAAGAAACCCAATGCAGGACTCTATCCCTGCATTGAGGATCAAGATCCTGGGATCTTGACCTGAGCTGAAGGCAGATGCTTAACTGACTGAGCCACCCAGGAGTCCTAAGACTTAGTTTTAAATCTCAGCTTTACCACTTATTCTCCATGTCACCTGGGCAAAATATTCTACTTCTCTCAATCTCGATTTTCTTGTCTGAAAATGAGAATAATCATACTTACTGCTCAAGGTTTTTTGTAGACTGAATGAGATAAAACATGTAAGACATTTGGCATAGTGCTTGATATATATTACCTCATAAATGTTAAACTATTGTTATTTCTCCCCAAACTCACTCTTCCTCTGGTTTTTTTTTTTTTTTTCTCTTTAGGATAGCTACATGGTCTACCAGTCATCCAAGTCAGAAATCTGAGTGTCACTGTCGACCTTCCATGCTATTTGTTGTTGATTTTAACTCCACAAAATCTAAGATGTTCAATTTTTTTAAAAAATTTATTTATTTATTTGACAGACAGAGATTACAAGTAGGCAGAGAGGCAGGCAGAGAGAGAGAGAGAGGGAAGCAGGCTCCCTGCTGAACGGAGAGCCTGATGTGGGGCTCGATCCCAGGACCCTGAGATCATGACCTGAGCCAAAGGCAGAGGCTTTAACCCACTGAGCCGCCCAGGTGCCCCAATTTTTTTTCTTTATAGTACTACTACTCCCTTTGTTCCCACTCTAATCTTCTCTCACCTGGATTGTCCTTAACTTGTCTCCCTGAGTCAGATCATGTCCCAATTTTCTGTTTTCTATACTATAACACAAGTGAATATTTTAAAATGAAAATCTTATTGTATTACTCTCCATCTTAAAGCAATGCAAGAACTCCCCATTGTCTGCAAGATAAAGCCCAAGCTTTCACTATTCTCCATGGTTAGCTTTTGCTCAGTCTTCATTTTCACCATGCCTATATTGGACATCATTCACCAGCTCATTACGGCTTGAAATTTTCAAGGCTACCCAAAATGCCCTTCTTCTCCCGTCATTCCAGGCAGCTGGTACTTCACTTTCAACATTCAACCCAACCATCACTGCCACTATGAAGTAAGTTTTCTTTAGTTCTAACCTCTTCCAATTTTTTAAAGAATATTTATTTATTTGTATATTTAGAGAGATGGGGGAGAGAGAGAGAAAGAGCAAGTAGAGGGAGGGACAGAGTGAGAGAATCTTCAGACAGAGTCCCTGCTGAGTAAAATCCTGACATGGGGCTCATCCCATGACCCATGAAATCAAAACCAAGAGTCGGAGTCTTAACGGACTGAGCCTAGGCACCTTACCCCCTCCCTATTCTTGTCCATCATTCAGCACTCCCTTTTTGAGTTCCCATGGATGCTTATGTTCTTTAATCACAGCATGGAATTGTGGTTCTAGGTTATAAACACCTGGGTAACATGATATGTATTCAAGTCCCAGAAGCTAGTATAGTGTTGACACATTGTGGAAACTTATAAGCATTTATCAAAAGAAAGAATCAGCAAAGTCCTGCAAAAAAATACACATATTTGTAAAATGAGCATTTATCAGTCCGTCTTTTCCTTCTGTGACTTTTCAGAAGATCCAAGTGATTCTTTTTTAAGATTTTATTTATTGATATGAGAGAGAAAGGGAGAGTGCATGTGTGTGCACTACATGCGTGTAAGCACACAAGTAGGGGGAGGTGTAGAGGAAGAGAGAGGGGGACAAGTAGACTCCTTGCCGAACATGGAGCCCGACACAGGCCAACTTGAGGCCTGACATGGGGCCCCATTCCAGGACCCTGAGACCATGACCTGAGCCAAAATCAGATGCTTAAGGCTGAGCCATCCAGGTGCCCCAATCAGTGATTTTTTAAAAATTCAATTAGCCAACTTACAGTACATCATTAACTTCAGAGGTAGTGTTTAATAAGTTATAAGTTTTGTGTAACACCCAGTGCTCATCACATTACATGACCTCCTTAATGCTCATCACCCAGTTACCCCATTGCTCCACCCACCACCCCTCCAGCAACCCAGTTTGTTTCTTATAGTTAAGTCTCTCATAGTTTTTCTCTCTCTCTGATGACTTCCCATTCTGTTTTTCCTCCCTTCTCCTATGGTCCTCTGCCCTTTTTCTTATATTCCATGTATGAGTGAAACCATATGATAATTGTCTTTCTCAGACTGACTTATTTTGCTAAGCATAATACCCTCGAGTTCCACCCATTTGATGTAAATTGTAAGTACTCATCCTTTCTGATGGCTGAGTAGTATTCCATTCTATACATATACCACATCTTCTCTATCCCTTAATCTGTTGATGGACATCTCAGCTCTTTCCACAGTTTGGCTATTGTAGACATTGCTGCTATGAACACCGGGGTGCAGGTGCTCTTCAGATCACTAAACTTGTATCTTCAGGGTAAATACCTAGTTGGTATTTGTTGTTGGGTCATAGGGTACCTCTATTTTTAACTTCTTGAGGAATCTCCAAAATGTCTTCCAGAGTGACTGTATCAACAGTGTAAGAGGGCTTCCTTTCTCTGCATTCTCGCCAACATTTATTGTTTCCTGTCTTATTAATTTTAGTTATTCTGACTGGTGTGAGGTGGTTTCTCATTGTGGTTTTGATTTGTATTTCCCTAATGTCAAGTAATGTGGAACATTTTTCATGTGTCTATTAGCCATCTGTGTGTCTTTTTTGGAGAAATGTCTATTCATGTCTTCTGCCCATTTCTTGACTGGATTATTTGTTTTTTGGGTGTTGAGTTTGATAAGTTCTTTTTTTTTTAAGGTTTTATTTATTTATTTGACAGAGAGAGAGAGAGAGAGCAAGCACAAACAGTGGGGGAGCCAGAGGGAGAGGGAGAAGCAGGCTCTCCACCGAGTAGGGACCCTGATGTGGGGCTCGATCCCAGGACTCTGGGTTCCTGACCAGAGCTGAAGGCAGATGCTCAACCGACAGCCATTCAGGTGCCCAGAGTTTGATAAGTTCTTTATAGATCTTAGATACTAACCTTTTATCTAATAAGTCATTTGCTAATATCTTCTCCCATTCTGTAGATTGCCTTTTAGTTTTATTGACTATTTCCTTTGTTGTGCAGAAGCCTTTTATCTTGATGAAGTCCCAGTAGTTCATTTTTGCTTTTGTTTCCCTTCCCTTTGGAGACATGTCTAGCAAGAAGCTGTTGCAGCTAAGGTTGAAGAAGTTGCTGCCCATGATCTCTAGGATTTTGATGGATTCCTGCCTCAAATTGAGGTTTTTCATCCATGTTAAGTTTCTCTTTGTGTAGGATGTGAGAAAAATGGTCCATTTTCATTCTTCTACGTGTGGTTGTCCAATTTTCTCACCAGCATTCACTGAAGAGACTGTCCTTTTTCCATTGGATCAAAGTGATTCCTATAATGTGGTATCCCTGCACCAGCATCACCTGGAAATTTGTTAGAAAGACAGATGCCTAGGCCTCATCCCACACTTCCTGAATAAGAAATTGTGGAGGTGGGGCACAGTAAACCATTTCAATAAGGGCTTGAGTTCATTTGGATGTATGCAAAAATTTGAGAACAACCATTCTAGACTAGTTTCTCTCAAACTGTGACTGTGGCCCACCTGTATTAGAATAATCTAAGTTGATTGTTGAAGCTAAAGATGGTGGACCCCATCCCAGAGTCTTTGGGTGCATGAAATAGCTATAATTTCAACACTGGCTGCACATTAGAAGTACCTGCCAAGACTTAAAAAATAAAAAACAAAAACAAAAACCAGTACTCTTTGTTTCCAGAGCTTCTGATTCTTTGGGTTTGGTGGAAGACCCAGCACAAGTTTTTTCAAAGCTTCCCAGGTGATGAAAATATACAGTCAGGGTAGAGCATGGAATATGATGGCTCACCATCTAGTCCTAGCTGTGTGACTTTGGTTAAGTTAATTCTGTTTCACTTCCTTGTCTGAGGATTAAATGAAGTAGTATGTATGGAATGCTTACCACGGGGTATGGCCCACAGCAAGCTTTTAATAGATTTTAAATACATTTTAATTCATGAATATAAACCCTTATGGTTCTTTATAAACACCAACATTTAGGAATCATGGAGGATGGTTAGTTTAGAGGATGGAGCTAGAGGATATCCTGATTCCCTGAAACTGACTGAGTGCTGGTGAATTACTTTGCTCTTTAGATGGTTTGATCAGGTACCTTGTAAATCTCTCAACTTTCTGATATGTTATTTCATCCAGGTAATCAGTCCTAACTAATCCTGATTGTGGTGATAAAATGTAGGTATACCTTCAGAGACACACAATGTTTTTTTGTTTTTGTTTTTTTTAATATTTATTTATTTATTTGATAGAGAGAGATCACAAGTAGGCAGAGAGGCAGGCAGAGAGAGAGGGGGAAGCAGGCTCCCCGCTGAGCAGAGAGCCCGATGTGGGGCTCGATCCCAGGACCCTGAGATCATGACCTGAGCTGAAGGCAGAGGCTTAAACCACTGAGCCACCCAGGCACCCCGTGACACACAATGTTTAAAGTACTTTAAAAGCATCTATCATCATCTCTTGCTCAGAAGTGTTTCACAGGTATGTCTCTTCTTCCTAATTAGATTCTAATTCTCCTGGGGCGGACCGAATCTTATATTTGCTTTTCATATTACAGTACCTAGTAGAGTGTTAGAGATATCAAAGACCTTCAACTTGACTAAAACATAGGCTCCACACATGCCAATCTCAGTCCTGCCTTGTGTGATCCTTACTGGGTTTTCTGAATTCCTTGGGTGTTGATTTCCCCATCTAGGACAGGGAGAGAGTTAGTTATTTCAATTTACTTCCAGGGCTGAAATTTACTTCCAGGGCTGAAAAAGTGTCTATATAGCTCCTCAGAATTTCTAGTAAGGTTTAAATATTCAAACAAAACAGACACAAAGTTCCCCCACAGTTGTGTTTGAGCTCTGAGTATTTATCTGAGGTTGCTGGTATTTCCAGGTATTTTAGTAAAGCCTTCCTTTACTATGATATCTCATTGTGAATGATTTTAATATGAATTGTGTAAATGCCCAACTACAAAAAGAATTAAGTTTTCAGACACCCTTGCTTTTTAAGCCTCTCTTTCCTTTTTATTTTTCTCCTGAGATTCTAAAAGTCATCTCTTTTCTAAGATTTCATTGGCACCTTGCAAAAGAGAAATAATAATTAATTATAGAAGCATAAAGTGTCACTATATGAATCTCGTATAGTTTGTGGACTAAGAGTATGTTAAACAGATGAAGATTATGATTTTTCATTCAGGATGAAATATCTAAATTTTGTTTCCAGGACACTGGTGGTAGTATTCCATAATCAGAGCTTTGTAATGATGTCATCTTCATGATTTCTATCATTGAACTGCATTAGAAATGATTGTCACCTTTGAAGGTCTTTGGTCAGAAATCAGTAGATCAGAGGGTATTCCCTTTGAACTGATGTTAAAACAGAACTTTGAGAATCAGAACTGAGCTGGAGATACTCTCAAGCTTACCTTTCTTTACTACCATTACAGTCTGTAACTTCCTCTATCCTCACTTAAATCACAGAGCATTGTTCTTAAGTTTTTATATGTAGTTAGTATAGTGCTTAAGGCAGCTGGTTTTTATTTTAGTTAGAATTAGTCACACTGTTCTCTGGCCTTGGAATTTGTAAGAGTTTTGGATGGAGAGACTTCTTGGAAGCTAAGGCCTGTGTAATTTTGTTAGTTTTTTTGGCTTGCTGAATTCACTGCTGTGGTTCTTGACAGATGAAGGGTGTGTGTGAATTGGCTGTAATTTCTTTGTTGTGTCAGGCAAAACTCTGCACTGGGTGACTTTTAATAACCCAGTTTTATTTACTTTCTGAATGTTGGAGCATTCAGGGCTCCTAAAAAGAGGTTGGGTAAGTATGAGTGCTCTTAGGTTGTTTTATTACTATAAGATTTCCCCAAATACTTCCAACTGTGTACTCATACAAGAAATATAATTAGATTTATGAGGATTTGTAGCATGATTCTGGTATATCTGTTTGAGTATTTGGGCTTAGATTACCTATTTAAGAAATTCTTTTTAATATCATAATTTATCCTTCAGATAAGTCAATTAGGAATCACTTAATTCTCCACCATTGGAATTGCTAGTCACAATTGTATTTCAAAATTGGTTTCCTTTCTTGTATTTGACCAAATTCTCATGGTAAGTTTTGCAATTCATTTTGTAATGATGTTACAGCTGATGTGTTCTTCCATCTAAAAATTCCAGTGAATCCTTGCATTTGTCAGACATTTGCTGAGTCTCTCCACATGCTAACCCCTGGGATAAAGGTGGACAGCAGAGTTGGACAGCAGTCTCTCTTCTTAGGAGCTTGCTGTTAAGAGGGTGGCAGGTGAGAAAAACAAATAATCCGATATATAATGTGCTTAGAGATGTGCTGGAGACAATGCCTGAAGCAAATTTCCTCTATTTCCTCCTTGCTGGAGGAAGTCAGGGAAGGTCTTTCTTCATTTGCAGCCTCTTCTGAAAACTAGGGAGGACTCCATGATTTGGAGCACAGAAGGGGTGTAGGTTTCCAGTTGGTTCTTGAGGAAACAAAAGAGAACAAGAAGCTTTTGCACACGAGGTGGTGCTGCTGCTCTGTAGTAAGAACAGGCAGGCCATCACTCTCAGAGGCAGATAAGGGGCTCCTATCATCTTTTGACTTGTGCTGAAAAGTTAGGTTTTTAAACTTTATTGTCTTTGGCCTTCTGAAGCTTTTAATTCCTAGGTACGTTTGCTTTCTGAATGAAAATATCTGCTTCTTCTCCAAAGTGCTATTCCTCTCCCATCTTAAAAGGGAAGGCTTTTGCTTTTTCTAAAAGTTATTGAGGCTTTCCTGGGAGTATCCTTGAGAAATATGGTATTTAGTACTTATATGCTCAGATTTTTATTTTGTTTTGTTTTGTTTTTGTGATTTGGGGGTTGGCCTGACAAACTTTTGGAATGGCTTTGGCTGTGGAAGGACTTTTTTGAACCGGCGGAATGAGTCAGGAGAGGGAGGCCCCCAAATACTGAATTGCATTAGAGGTTTTTTTTTTTTTTTTTTTTCCTTACAATTGCTGCAGTATTTCTGGTAAGAAAAGTTATTAGGTGTTTATGGATGTTTCAAAAGACCAAGGGAAAAAAAGCAGATTCCATGTTAAAATATCCACTTGGGGACCCTTAACACTCAGAACAGAACCTAGGCTGGGAATGCCAAAGAGTGTGATCAGCGTAAACCAGCAGTTGTTTCTAACATGGGGGTGTTAGCTGGATGCAGTCCAAGAGGAAAGGGGTTGCCAGAGCATTCCCCCGGGTGGATAGGTTGGCTAGGCCAGGTGGATCAGGAATACAGGTTTTCCTCCTACTGAGTCACATCTAAACTTCTTAAACAGGGAAAACCCAGCTCAGTTAATGGAGATCTCTTTCCCTGTCTGCCTCCTCCAGGAGATATGGAGGGAAGCAAGCTATGGGAAGAGGTGAAAACTCAGAGTTCCAAAAGGGAAAGAGAGAGGAAGTATTTTAGGCTAATAATTTTGGGTTACTGTTTTAGATTAAAATGCTTTTCCTCCCCCATTAGACATGAGGCTGCTTTGAATTGTTTTTTGCAGAGCAGGTGAGGGAGTGGCTTTAACCTGATCCAGTCCCTCATCTGATCCACTTTGGAATCCACAGGCCACATTTACTATTCAAAATCTAACATTTGGCCAGAGGTTCCTTTAACACTCAAATTTTGGAATATTTGGAGGGAAAAATGTTATGAAAATTTTGCCAGATAGTTTTTACAAAATGTTGTTTTGAATAAGTGGTACGAATAATGGGACGTGATGTTGACATTCTTCTAATCTCTTTGGTGTGAAAAAAAACAGAGCATTCTGGGGCACCTGGGTGGCTTAGCTGATTAAGTGCCCAACTCTCGATCTCCACTCAGGTCTTGATCTCAAGGTCATGAGTTTGAGTCCTGGGTTGGGCTATATGGGACAGTTACATAATACCAGTTATATAATACCATGTTCGTGTGATGTATATGACATTAACATAGGTAATGCACACTTTAATTATACATTAGTGTATAATTAAATGTAATTAATGTATAATTAATGTATGGCTGCTTTTTATGGTTATTGTGATATGCAGCAAGCATTAAAAAGACTACCACTCAGTAAGACTTAGGGCTATATAAATCAGTAATTATGTGTTCAAATCTAAAGTTCAAATCAAATTAAATGTTAATTTGGAATTCACTTTATGTAAAACTCTTCTAGTCATTATTTGAGATATCTGTAAGTTCAGGAGAAAATTATGAGAAACTAAATGAATCAGCCAATACTCAACTTATAAAAAGATTGAAAATTTCTTTTAAATATTTGTAAATCAAAACACATTCCTATTAAAAATATCACATAGGATGTCTAGTTTCTCTGGGTACCCAACAAAAGCTCAATTACACTATCATGACTTTTACAATAACTACAACATGATTTCTGGGACTTGAAGGGAATGGGCCATGAGATGAAATAAGAAGGAAGTAGAGTTTCTCTGCTTTTATGAGGCAGAGCCAACCCTAGGCAAACCAATTTAAAAAAAGAAAAATTTATGCTTGGCCAGCTCCTAGTTCCATTTCTGTACCCTTCTCCCAAGGATCCAGGATCCTCATGATACTTTAAATGCTCCCATGTTGTGGCTCTCCACTGAATTCTAACATACTCTATCAGTGATTTGGAAAATATGATTTTTGTACCACCTGTATCAGAATCACTTGGGATACTTGTTAAAAACAGATTTCTGGATCCCATTCTAAACATACTGTAAATTGGAATATCCAGTGACGGGGATTGGGAATCTACCTGGGTTTACAACAAACCCCTTGAGTCACATTTAGATTGGGCAACCTCTGAAATGAGGTCTCCTATTTCATCAGAAGAACCAATAGTGTTAAATATTATTCAGTCTTTAAAAAGAAGGAGATTCCACCATTTCCAACAATGTGGATGAACCTGGGACAGGGATAGGAGGGAAATGAGGAGATACTGGTCAGAGAGTACAAAATTATAGCTATGTAGGCTAAGTCTAAAGATCTAATGTACACTATGATGACTATAGTTAATAATACTGTAACTGGAAATTTGTTAAAGGTATATTTCAGGTGCTCTCACAATACACACACAAAAATGCTAACTACACAGGGAGATGGATTTTTTAAGGGGGGAGGGGCAGAGGGAGAGAGAGAATCTTAGGCAGGCTCCACACTCAGTGTGGAGGGCTTATGAATCACAGGGCTCATGACCCTGAGATAATGGACACAGGGCTTATGAATCACAGGGCTCATGACCCCGAGATAATGACCCTGCGATCATGGCTTGAGCTAAAATCAAAAGTTGGTTGCTGGGGCACCTGGGTGGCTCAGTTAGTTAAGTGCCTTCCCTCAGCTCAGGTCATGATCCCAGGGTCCTGGATCGAGCTCAAGGTCGAGCTCCCTGCTCAGTGGAGAGTCTTCTCCCCTGAGTCTTCTCCCTCTCCTTTATCCCTCCCCTCCCTGGTGCCTTCTTGCTCACACTTTCTCTCCATCTGAAATAAATAAATGAATGAAATCTTAAAAAAAAAAAAAAAGAGTTTGGTCACTGAACCAACTGAGCCACCTAGGCACCCTGGGAGATGGATATGGTAATTAGCTTGATAGTAGTAATCATTTTACTATGTACATGTACACCAAAACATCATGTTGTATAACTTAAATGCATATAATTTGTACTAAAGAATAAATAAAAATCAGAAGAAGAAACACCAACAATATCAATCAATGTTTCTCAAACTTTGGCATGCATCAGAATCACCTAGTGGGCTTATTAAAATACAAATCACTGGGCCCTTACTGAGTTTCTGATTCAGTAGGTCTGAGACAGACCCCAGAATTTTCATTTAAGTCCCTAGGTGACTTTCATGTTGCTGGTTTGAGAGACACACTTTGAAAACCAGGATTTATTATATAGACTCTATGGAATCTAGAGATACTTGTGTTTTAAAAATAGGCTGCTTACAAACCAGACCTGTAAATACAGAGAACAAAGCAATGGTTGCTAGAGGGGAGGAAGAGGCAGGTAAGTAAAATAAGTGAAGGGGAGTCATAGATACAGGCTTCTAGTTGTGGGATGAAAAAGTCACAATAATAAAAGGCACAGCACAAGGAATAGAGACAATAATATTGTAATAACATTACATGGTGAGCATAGCATGATGCATAGAGTAGTTGAACCACAATGTTGTACACCTACCTGAAAGTAATGTAATATTGTGTGTCAGCTATACAAAAAAAAAAAAAAAAAAAAAAAAAAGTTGTGATCAATAGTTTCAAGAAAATATTTTGAAAAAAATACAAGGATACTGCTTACTAATCCAAATGGATCTCAGACAGTGGAGCATTGCAAAATAAAAATGGAAAGATGCAGAGGGTTAGAACTTCTGGGTGGAGGCTGAGGCGTGTGTGTGTGTGTGTGTGTGTGTCTGTGTGTGTGTGTGTGTGTGTGTGTGTGTGTTGGGGTGAGTTGGGTAAGCATCTCGAGATCTAACTAGGAATCTGACTGGATTTTTCCCCTGTAAATCAGACCCTGATTTTCACAGCTTTTATCTCTAATCTAATCCTAGATATGCCCCTAGTAGTTCCAATAGCAGTGACCATAAAATGATAAACTGGATGAGGAGAGGCAGGGCACGGAAGCTATGCCTCTTCTGGAATTGTTCATTTCCTGAAATCTACAGTGCTCCATTTATTTAAATTTGCCAACATTAGAATTTTACTTTGGCCACCAGAGGGCTCTCCTAACATTGTATAAATGGATATTTCCCTAGCGAAAGAAAGGGAAGTGATTTGTTAACCTGATAATACTGGAAATTCTGACAGAATTTGCAATTAGGGAATTTCTACACTATTTTGATTATTACGTTTTCCCTTATAATAAGATTTAAAAATCACTAATTGTTATGTAAGAAAGAACAATAATATAAGAACAATAAGTAAATGGAGGTTTGGTAGTTTGAGTCTTTACTATGGATTTGACTAATAAAATTGGTAGTGTGATAATTGCCAGATGTGTAGGGCAGGGATATGAGAATGAGTGAGTATTTTTTTTTAAAGAAACTAACTATTCCAGACTAGGAAATTTTTTTGTTTTGCTTTGCTTTCTGGAACAAGAAGCCTGTAATCAGAATTAATATTTCATAGGTAAAATGTTTTTTCTATTGTGGATGAGGATATGAAGTGCAAGTCTCAAATGTTTCTACACATTGGTTCAATAGCTTAGCCTTTTATTAGTCATGAGAAAGTGAGCGAACTGTCAAGACAAATCAAGTTGTTCAAACAGACAATAATACTGTTTAGAGATTAGTTATTTGCGGGATCTTAGACACAGAGTGAACACCATATTGAGAAAAGATTACCTATTTCTTGATCCTAAAAAATGAAACAAAACACCATAATTTGGTTTAGTAAAGAATGAAATCAAGACTGGTTTCATGTGCGTGTGACCTGTGCAGTGACACGGGGCCCTGTGCTTAGATGGATCTCATGCTTGGTTTAACACTCTTCTGTCATGATCTTGAAATTTTAATAATTTTGAACAAAGAGCCAATATTTTCATTTTGCATGGGGCCCTGAATTTGCTGGTCCTGAATTGAATAGGTGATTGTCTTCTCCTGTTGTTGAATAGGATAGATAATAAAATAGATAATTGTATTCTCCTGTTGCTGCTGCTGCTGCTGCTGCTGTTGTAGTTGTTTTTCAGACAGTAGTTCTTGTCCTTGGTTGTAAATTTAGAATCATCTGGGGAGTTTTTGAAAATCCCAACAGTTTATACCCAGATTGGTTACATCACAATCTTCATGGACGGGTTTCAGATTTTTGTATTTAACCAGTCTCTTTAACAAATGGTATTGGGAAAATTTTAACAAATGGTGATGGCAACATGCAAAAGAAAGAAACTGGGCCACTTTCTTATACCATACACAAAAATAAATTAAAAACGGATTAAATCTGAGAGCAGTAACCATAAAAATCCTAGAAAAGAACACAGGCTGTAACCATTTTGAAATCAGATATATTCTTTTTAATATGTCTTATGAGTCATTGGAATCAAAAACAAAAATAAACTATTGGGACTACATCAAAATAAAAAGTTTCTGTACACTGAAAGAAACAATCAATAAAACAAAAAGGCAACCTAAAGAATAGGAAAAGATATTTAATAATGACATACCTGATAAAGGGTTAGTATCCAAAACAGAATAAAGAACTTATAAAACCCAACACCCCCGCAAATATTCCAATTAAAGGTGGGCAGAAGATGTGAACAGACATTTCTCCAAAGAAGACATACAGATGGCCAAACAGACAAATGAAATGATGTTCATCATCACTTACCCATCAGGGAAATGCAAATCAAAACTATAATATCACCTCATACCTGTCAGAATGATTAAAATCAACAACATAAGACACAACAGGTGTCTCTAAGGATGTGGAGAAAGAGGAACACACTTACACTGTTGGTGGGAATGTAAATCGGTATAGCCACTCTGGAAAACAGTATGGAGGTTCCTTAAAAAGTTAAAAATAGAACTACCCTATGATCCAGCAATTGCACTACTGGATATTTACCCAAAGAATACAAAAACACTAATCCAAAGGGATGCATACATCCCTATGTTTATAGCAGTATTATTTACAACACCCAAGATACGGAAGTAGTCCAAGTGTCCATCGGTAGATGGCTGGATAGAGAAGATCTCTCTCTCTCTCTCTCTCTCTCTCTCACACACACACACACAAACACACATACACGGAGGAATATTATTCAACCATACAAAGGAATGAAATCTTGCCATTTGCAATGACATAGATGAAGCTAGAGAGTATTATGCTAAGCCAAATAAGTCAGAGAAAGACAAATACCATACGATTTCTTTGTATGTGGTATTTAAGAAACAAAACAAAGGAGCAAAGGAGAAAAGAAAGAAAGAAAAATCAGGAAACACGTTATCAGAGAGTGTTAGAGACTGTAACTCTAACTATAGTAGAGATTATAGTAGCTATAGTAGAGACTATAGTCAAAACAGACTATGGAGGGGCGCCTGGGTGGCTCAGTGGGTTAAAGCCTCTGTCTTCAGCTCAGGTCATGATCCCAGGATCCTGGGATCGAGTCCCACATCGGGCTCTCTGCTCAGCAGGAAGCCTGCTTCCTCCTCTTTCTCTGCCTGCCTCTCTGCCTACTTGTGATCTTTGTCTGCCAAATAAATAAATAAAAGTATTTAAAAACAACAACAACAACAACAACAACAAAAAACAGACTATGGAGATCAAACTGATGTTACCAGAGGGGATGGGGATTGGGAATGGGTTGCACAGGAGTGTACTTATGAAGAACAGCAGGTGATGTATGGAACGGATGAATCACCATATTGTGTACTTGAAACTAATATAACACTGTATATTAACTAATTAGAATTAAAATAAAAATGTAAAGAAAAAATTCCTCAGGTGATTCCAATGTGCAGCCCAGGTTGTGAACCACTGTAATTTTAGAGCCTCATTTTCAGAACTGTTCTTCTACCCTAACCTCCCCAGCTTAGATTGCTCTTGTGGTTTTATGGTCTTGTAAGATTTCAGATTCTTCACATGGGCTTTCTTTATGTCTGAGAAGAACAAAAGTGTATGAAATTTGAGTCTTTTATAGATGTACTTCATTTTTATTACTCTTACTTAAGAGATTATAGAGTTCGAAAGAAAACCATCTTTCTTAAACACAGGTCTAATCAACTCTGTATTCCTTTTAAAGTAGCAAATTAATGTACTCTGTTAAGAAAAACCTCAGGTATTTAGTGAGATTAAAACTGAAGAGAGAAATACATACTTTCCTCTTCTTTGCTAATGGGTGAATATTCACTAAGCGCCTTGCCCTGGCTGGGCCTGCATCAGGTTTCATTAAATGCCTCTTTTCTATCTGAAGGGTTTTTTAGGACACTAATTGTTTTTTCATTATGAGTCACCTGTGGGCTTTTGCAATCATCTAGAAGCGTCTGGTCCCAATCCTTCTGGATTATAGGAATTGAAGGTCCCAATTAGAGACCTGGGGTCCTGCAAGGGCAAATCCTTTTAACCTTAATTCACTGGGGACCTTCTCTGAACAGAACTGTTTTGCTGTCTTTAACCTTCTTGTTCCCTTACAAAACAGCACACAAGGAATTGTTTTTCTCCTTAGTGTGTCTTCTTAATATTATGTCTATGTCTGCATACAGGTAATTTAGGGATTAATTCCAACCCTAGATTATTTTACTATTAAGAGTTATGTTAAATCTTTCCACTTGTTTAGCTTTGAAATGAACATTGAGTGAAGAGTCACTTAATGGTAAAATATTTGAATGTTTAATGAAAATATTAGTAAGCTGAAACCCAAGGGGAGATGAAAACCAGAATAATCCTTTGGTTCTCAGGATTCAGAGATTCAGACCCACAGGGAGGCACCATTTTACTGCTATAATTTATGGCCAAATTAGACATAAGAAGTGATGGTGAAACTACAGTTTGGAATAAGGTATTTTGATATTAAGCAGTTTCTCTTTAGCAAATGGTCATTGGCAAGAATAATGTAAATAATTTATGTATGTAACTTCATATTTTGAAAAATTATTTTCTTGTTTACATGTATCATCCTCTGAGTTGAAGTGTGCATTTTTTTAGGTTCAGAAAAATATGACTTAACGAGCACTCACTGAATATCAGATGTGATGCCAGATGCCTTACATATATTATCTCTAAACCTCAGAATAGCCATGCAGGGTAGGGATTATTGTCCCATTTTTCAGATGAGGAAACTGAGCCTTGGAGAGGCTAAGTGCCTTTCTCTAGGTCACACAGCCTATAAATGTCAGAACTAGGACTCTCAACCATCTTTTCGACTATACTACACAGTCCCTAGAAATTGTAGGCATAGAATTTTAAAAATTGTAGTAAGATATACTTAACATAAAAACTGCCATTTAAACCACTTTACATATACAGTTCCGTGGCATTAAGTACATTCATGTTGCTGTGCAATCATCACCACTGTCCATCTCAAGAGTTTTTTCTTTTTTTCTTTAAAGATTTTATTTATTTTTTTGACAGAGAGAAAGAGAGATCACAAGTAGTCAGAGAGGCAGAAAGAGGGGGAGGGGGAAGCAGACTCCCTGCTGAGCAGAGAGCCTAATGCGGGGCTCAGTCCCAGGACCCTGAGATCCTGACCTGAGCCGAAGGCAGAGGCTTAACCCACTGAGCCACCTAAAAAAAAAGCTTTGGGGGGCTCCTGGGTGCGCAGTTTGTTAAGCAACTAACTCTTAGTTTTGGCTCAGGTTGGGATTTCAGGATCATCAGATAGAGCCCCATGTTGGGCTCCATGCTCAGTGTGGAGTTTGCTCTCCATTCTCTCTCTCTCTCTCTCCCTTTGCTCCTCCCACTCATGCTCTCACTCTCTCTCTAAAATAAATAAATACATCTTAAAAAAAAATTTTTCTCTATTCCAAACTGAAATTCCGTACCCTTTAAACAATAACTCCCTATTTCTTCCTCCCCTCAGCCCATGGTAATCTATATTATACTTTTTGTCTCCACAAACTTGACTACTCTGCATGTTTCATATAAATGAAATCATACAATATTTATACCTTTATGTATGGCTTATTTCACTTAGCATGTTTTTGAGATGTATCCATATTGTAGCATATGTGTCAGAATTTTATCCCTTTCTTAATATTCCATTATAAGTATATACCATGCTTTATCAATTTCATTGCTTATCTGTTCATCTATCAATGGATATTTGGATTGTTTCCACGTTTTGGCTAGTATGAATAATGGTGCTATGAACACTGGTGTTCAAATATCTATTTGAGATCCTGCTTCCAATTCTTTTTTGGGGGCATATACCTAGAAGTGGACTTTCTGGATCATATGGTAATTCTATGTTTAACTTTTGTTAAGAACCACCATATTGTCTTGAAGCCTTAGAATTTTACATTAAGACATTTGATTCTTAAAAAATCCCCCATGTGTAATGCTGAGGTAAATCTCAACTACTGGCTGAACTGACAGCACCAGGCCTATCTCCTCAATCTGTGGGCTCTGATTCAGGCATAGAGTTAAGGGAGCTTGAGTCATTTGACAAGCAAGAGATTGTTCTTTCCTTACTGTGGGCCTTTGCCAGCATGTGGCCATCCATGTCTGGCTCTTGCCCTGGGTATTCCAATTAAAAGGAAATTCTTTTGAAAGAATGTGCTTGTAGGGGAGGGTTATCTTTCTTAGTAAAATTAAGCCCAAACATCTCTATTTCTGGACTCTGAATGGAACAATACCTAATCTTTGATCATTTTATTGTTCAAATTACAGACACACAAAGCCACCTTGAACTGCAGATAATGAATAATCCCATTTATGAACCAGTTGTCATGTTTTCATATCATAATAATGTTAAAAAATGCAGCTGATGCTAGGCTTCCTCTTTTTTTTTTTTTTTTTTTTTTTAAGATCTTATTGATTTCTCAGAGAGAGAGAGAGAGAGAGAGACAGCACAAGTAGGGGGAGTGGCAAGCAGAGGGAGAAGCAGGCTCTCTGCTGAGCAGGGAGCCTGATATGGGACTCGATCATAGGACCCTGGGATCATGACCCAAGCCGAAGGTAGATGCTTAACGGACTGAGCCACTCAGGTGTCCCAGATGCTAGGTTTCTTTACTTGTGGGGCCATGCCAACTAAGAACCACTGGGGGGAAAAAATGGAAACAGTATTTGGTAGAGTGGTATGTTAGTCAACTAATGATTACTTAATGAATGATTTCACTGTGCCTGTAATGCCTTCTGCATTAATGGATATTAATGACATCCTATGAATTTGCTTTAGCAATAATCATTGTGTGCCCATGTTCAATTCAGCATATATTCATTGCATGTCTGTTCTGTTCTACTATTAGGAGTAGAGGAACAACGAACTAAAGGGTACACCAATGATTAGACATATACTCCATCCCAGAATTTCTTCCCCATTTATAAAAGAACTATAGAGCTGGAAGAAGATCATAGGATTTATCCAGTCCAATATCTTCCTTTCTCAACTCCACTTCCTCAGTATATTATAGATGAGAAAATTAAGGCCTTCAAAGATGGAGTTGTTATGAACACAGAGATCTGGGTTTGAATCCCTATACATGAGTATGTATCTTTTTGGGTAATCTTTCCTAATTTTTTTTTTTTAAGATCTTATTGATCTTATTGATTTCTCAGAGAGAGAGAGAGAGAGAGACAGCACAAGTAGGGGGAGTGGCAAGCAGAGGGAGAAGTTTATCTGTAAAGATAACTTTTTGTTTATCTGTAAAGATGAGCTTCAGACACTCCCTTTGTTCTGAAATATTCTCTCCTCTTTGTTTGTATGATACCATTCCTTTTGGATTTTCTTTCTTTTTCCTGATTAGTCATTGTTTTCTTTCATAGTCCCTCTTGCTTGGCTTATCTAATAAATACTGGAATTCTTGGAACTCTACCTTGGGCCCTCTTCTCTTACTACTCTATACTCTTTTCTTGAGAAATCTCATCCATTCCCATCTATAGGCTGGTGATCCCTAAATATGTATCCTCTGCCTTGAAATTTCTTCTGAGCTCCAAACGAATACACCCATTTGTCTGCCTGATTTCCATCCAGGGATCCCATAGGTACTTTAAACTCCACAATACCAAAACTGAGCCGAGAATATTCACCCATGCCTGCTCCTTCTCCAGTATTTGCAATCCTAAGTTTTCCAAGACAGAACCTGACAGATATTCTCTAGCCAACAAATGTTTAAGTTGTGTTGCTTTTATCCCCCTAACTATATCTGGCATCTGTCTACATCTCTATCCTGACCA
Organism: Mustela nivalis; assembly: GCF_964662115.1. Classification (NCBI taxonomy): domain Eukaryota; kingdom Metazoa; phylum Chordata; class Mammalia; order Carnivora; family Mustelidae; genus Mustela; species Mustela nivalis. The sequence continues at coordinate 39,699,157 of NC_139025.1, forward strand.
CCACATTATTGCCACCATCCTTACTCAGATTCTCATCATCTTACCTAAACAACTACTTGCCTGTCTCCTGAATGACCTTCTGCTTCAAATAGCACTCTCTTCCAATCCATTTTTCACACTCCACTCAGAGCAATCACTCAAACATATCTGATCTATCACTCAAACACATTTAGAGGAACACCTCTATTTAAAACCGCCCAATGGTCTCTAGTTGCCCTTAGACAAAATGTAAACCTCTAAACTTGTGTAGCAGGGTAGAACATTTATTATCCTAACAACTGGAACTGGAATTTTTCTTGGTGAAGAGAAAGTGGTCTTTGCTTAAGAAAAATCCTTCAAGACTGCTGGAGATTGGCTGAGAGAAGATCTAATGAAAGACATGACATGCCAGAAGTCAAGGTAACAAATTGTTGACTGACAACAAATTGTCAGTCAAAATAAGTAGAAATATGAAGTTAGTGAAAGATCTGATGGTAACATGGCTGAGGACTTTGGGGAATCAGAATTCGAGTATTTACTTTAACTTTTACAGTACAATGTTATAAGCATCTCATATACTCTGTAAATCTACTTATATAAATTACCTGGGTGTGTCAGTGATTGTGTGTACACGTGTGTGTGTGTGTGTGTGTGTGTAAAGGAAAGGAAAGAGCTTGTCCCATGTCTTGGTCAACATTGTGTAGGAATAGGACCAGTACTCACTCATGCAGTGATAATCCTTTAACTGAATTAAGCAGAAATTCATAGTTAGTAATATAAACCTACTAGAAATTTGATGAAATCCTGGAGAAGGCTTTGGATTTTCTAAACTCCTGTGGAATGGCGTTTTAGATCTGGCTTATCTAGATCTTTGTCAAGCTGACAGTGACTTACACAAGATTCCATTATCTTCATTATCTCTCCACTGCCTTTTTCCCCTCTGGATTTGTCTCTCATTCTTTTTATTCCTGGACTTTATATTCTAGGTATGCTTAAGTGTTTCCATTCACTCAAACTTGATGTTTCCATTCACTCTAATCTTCTTGTCTTTGCAAATAGAGCACTGCTCTTCCCAATATTAACTGGGTTAACTCTATTTTTCCTTCTGATTGCAGAGAATTGTTAGGGCAGTGAAACTATTCTGAATCATTCTGTAATGGTGGATGTATGTCATCCTCTGTCAAAACTCATAAAATATGACATGATGTAAAACATGGACTTTAGTTAATAATAATGTATCAATGTAGGTTTGTCAGTTGTAACAAATGTACCTCACTGATGTAGGGTGTTAATGAAACTGAAATTGGGGTGGTGGCAGTGAGGGCAGAGAGGGATATATGGAGACTCTTGTACCTTCTGTTCAGTTTTCTGTAAACTTAAATTGGCTCTAAGAAATAAATATCTATTAGTTTTCTGTTTCTAAAAGATTATTTGAGGGGCGCCTAAGTGGCTTCGTTGGTTAAGTGTCTGCCTTCAGCTCAGGTGGTGATCCCAGGGTCCTGGGATGGAGCCCTGCATCAGGCTCCCTGCAGGAAGCCTGCTTCTCCCTCTTCCTCTGTCCCTCCCCCTACTCTTGTTCTCTCTCTCTCAAATAAATAAATAATAAAAAGTTATTTGAGGGGCACCTGGGTGTCTGGTTAAGCCTCTGCCTTTGGCTCTGGTCGTGATCTCAGGGTCCAGGGATGGAGCCCTGTGTCAGGCTTTCTGCTCAGCAGGGAACCTCATTCCTCCTCTCTCTCTCTCTATCTGCCTCTCTGCCTACTTGTGATCTCTGTCAAATAAATAAATAAAATCTTTTAAAAAATATATAAGGTTATTTGAGAGAGAGTGTGTGCATGTGCCCCTGGCTGGGGGAGCAGAGACAGAGGGACAGGGTGAGATAGTCTTAAGCAGACTCCACACTCAGCATGGAGTCCAACCCTAGGCTTGATCTCATGACCCTGAGATCACAACCTAAGCTGATGCTTAACTTACTGTGCCACCCAGGTGCCACTATTAATTTTCTTCAGTAGCTAACAAAACAAAACAAAACAAAACAAAACAAAACCCACAAAAAAAGCACATGCAAGATCTAGCACAGGCAAAGGGAGAAGCCAATATACTTGGGTGTTTATATTTTAAGCTCTTTCTACTTTAAGGTCCTGAGACTGATGGTGATGACCTGGAAGATACTAAGGAACATGTGGTGCCAAAGTTTCTCTGCACTCTTACCAAGTCTGTGAAGACAGAAAGTAACTTTGTATCAAAAAATTCTAGGGGAACTATTTCAAACCAAAAGCTACCAGGGTCTAGGGCACTTATTTAGAGGGGAGGGCCAAGTAGGTGGCGGAAGTTAGGTGGTTGAGGATTAAATATGCAGGCTTGAACCTGCATCCACTGAAGTATATGAAGATATAATGATAAAGGAATGAGACAGTCCCTAAGATTTCAACTGTAGTCTGTGATAAAGAGATGATGAGATGAGAAGAGTTGTTAAATCACCAAAGGCCATTCTGTCACTTTCCAGTGATTGATAATCATCTTCAGAATCAAAGGATTCTGCAAGGGTCTGTGGTAACTAAAATCCACTCTTCTCTTAGAATTTTTTCGCATTGAGAAATACTTTTAAAATACACTTGAACTTAATAATTGATTTTGTAAATTTGCATATATATATTATCCCTCATGTAGCACCTAGAAAAAAATTAAACTATTTTTAATGCTTTATTAACAACCAATTAATGCTTCTACTCTCAAAAAAATCCCACTCACCTGTGGATAAAAGATACACATGAAGCATATTAGAATGATTACCTCTTGGCAGAGAGGGGAATGGGAGTAAAAAGCCTAATAAATAAAAAGCCTAAATAAATAAAACCAGAGATTACCTTGCACAGGCCAATGATAATGCTATGTCCTAAAAAAAGAATGATTCCCTTAACCCTCCACAATAGTTTAAAGAAGGTATCAGTAATTCTTATTTGGGAAGTAGAGTGGCATATCATGTTCTCTCAGATATGTTTGGGTGGATTAAAAGACTGAAGAGGAATGAATTAAATGAGCTTTCCAACTATAAACTTGATGAAGGTGGTTTGATGAGTAGAAAGAATGCCAGGTTAGAAGTCAGAAGGGAGGGGTGCCTGGATGGCTCAGTGGGTTAAGCCTCTGACTTTGGTTCAGGTCGTGATCCCAGGGTCCTGGGATTGAGCCCCGCATCGGGCTCTCTGCTCAGTGGGGAGCCTGCTCCACCACCCACCCCCACCTCCTCCCCGCCTGCCTCTCTGCCTACTTGGGATCTCTGTCTGTCAAATAAATAAATAAAATCTTTAAAAGAAAAAAAAAAAAGAAGTCAGAAGGGAGTTCTACTTAGGCTACTTCAATAGCAAGGCTGATACTGGGTTGGGTATAGAGATGCTTTGGAGGTAGAATCATGAAAATAGGGGATATTTTTGGTTGTGAGGGGTGAAGAAGAGGAAGAAATCAAGAATGACTATACTATTTCTGCTTTGGATGACTGAGAAGCTGGGAAACATAAGCAGAGAGGGAGGTTTGGGAGCTGAGTAAGATGAATTCAGTTGGGTGTATTGAAGCTGATGTGGGTAGAGGTCAGGAAAATGCAACCTGCAGAAAGAAGCTGCTGACTGGGGATGGTGTGATTGATCAAGGGCCCCTGGTCATAGGGTGCTCTGACCTTCTTTACATCAATCAGGCCCAGGCCACACCTCCTATGGGTTGCTTCCAGTCAGTGACTGGGCATGGCAAGAATACTGAACACTTAGAATCTTCCTCCTTTTACCACCAACGTTGGTTTCAGGACTCTCCATCAGCCTTGCCGAAATTCCTTAGAATTGCACAGCAATCTATGGCTCTTCCCTCAACCTCCCTTCCTTCTCCCCTCAAAAAGGGGTAGGTAGTCTGTGCTTTCCCAGTCTCACTGTTTTTTTCTCTATTTTCCCTCATTAATATTTCCCCCAATTCATCTCTTGCTTCTCTAATCTTGTTTTGGCATTTGCTTCTCAGACAACCCACACTAACATGAAGTGTTATTGGGACATCCACTCGGAGAAACCTAGCTGACATATACAAATATAGGCTGAGAGCTTCTTTAGAAAGGCTCAATTAGAGTGCAAGTAATAGAAAAAGCAGCCCAAATTGGCTCAAATGATAAAACAAGTCCATCAGTAGAGTGGTTTCTGGGCATGGTGTGGTCAGGGATCTGGCTCCATTTCTCCAAAAACTCTTTTGGTTCTTTCCAACTGTGTGTAAACTTTGTCCTTAGGTGGTTGTATCAATCAAAAGCCTGTTTTTTTTTTTTTTGTTTGTTTGTTTGTTTGTTTTGTTTAGATTTTATTTATTTATTTGACAGAGAGATCACAAGTAGGCAGAGAGGCAGGTGGGGTGTGTGCAGGAAGCAGGCTCCCCACCGAACAGCGAGCCTGATGTGGGGCTCAATGCCAGGACCCTGGGATCATGACCTGAGCTGAAGGCAGAGGTTTTAATCTACTGAGCTGCCCAGGCACCACAAAAGCCTGTTCTTTTTCCAGCCTCAGCTCAAATATCTCATTCTCTGTGGAGGCTTACTTACTCAATCAAGTCAGAAATCATTTCTCTCTTTCAAACTTGGATGTCTTAGTTCAAGTTGCTATTTAAAAATACTATAGCCTGGGTGGTTTAAACAACAAACAATTTATTTTTCATTAATCAACTCTCATCTCTTCTTATAATGGCACCAATCCCATTCATGAGGGCTGTGCCCTTGTGATTTAATTACGCCCAAAGTCTCTAGGTATCATCACATCTTCAAATACCATCACACTGGAATAAGATTTCAACATATGAATTTGGGGGTAAACAAATATTTGGTCCAACACTTGAATCTATTTGGCATTGTTTTATCCTGCTTGTCAAGCCTGTTTACATAGCTGCTTCCTCTAGACCAGAAGGGAAAATAATGACCATATTGCATTAACTTTCATCCCTATTAATATTTTACACATAGTTTAATCCAATTAAATTCACTATCATTCTTTACATAGAGAAATAGAATCTGTGCTTAAGCTTATTTAACATTTCAAAGTAATTTAGAAAAGGTAGTACATAGAAAAAATTTGAGGTTCATACATGGCATTTAGTCTCATTAGATAACACTACACCTATGCTGCTAAAACCTCAGGAAGATACAATGAGAATGTAGTTAGATGGGTTAAATATGAGACCTGAAATGTAGGAATGATGCATATAGCTAATAAATTTGGGAAAGATGCATATAGCTAATGAGTTCCAAGCTATGCTTTCAAATATAGGGACAGAATTTAGAAGTTCATCTGAATTGCTTCCTGAAGATTTTGACCAAATACATTCCCTCAGCAAAAAACTAGACTAAGAAAAATAAAAAGAAATGAAATCATAAATATAGAGGAGAAAAACAGTAATATATCTTCATACTCAAACTTAGAAATAAAACAGAAAATGTTCTACCTGTGTATAAACTCCTGTCTGTTTGAATCTTGAATGGTGAATCGCAAATAAAGTAGAGAAGATTGTAAAGACTGTAAAACAAAAGAATAAAAGAATTGTTGATTGAAGACAGATTGACAATAAAGATCTTCTGTAGAAATATAATTGGAGAGAAAATATATTCAAACAAAAGTCACTGTTTAAGATGAAAGTGGAGAATTTCTATCAAACTCAAGAATTCAAATATTTGGCATGCTTCAGTATTTGACAAAGCAATTTTATTTTTTATTATTATTTTTTAAAGATTTTATTTATTTGTTTGACAGACAGAGATCACAAGTAGGCAGAGAGGCAGGAGCAGAGAGAGAGAGAGGAAGGGAAGCAGGCTCCCTGTCAAGCTGAGAGCCCAATGTGGGGCTCGATTCAGGACCCTGGGATCATGACCTGAGCAGAAAGCAGAGGCTTTAACCCACTGAATCACCCAGGTGCCCCTTATTATTATTATTTCTAAAAGATTTATTTATTTGATTGAGAGAGAACAAGTTGGGGAGGGGCAGAATGAGAAGGAGAGAATCTCAGGCAGTCTCCCCCTGAGTCCACCCAGGTGTCTCTGACAAGGCAGTTTTAAAACAAGAAGAATGGGGCACCTGGGTGGCTTTGCTGATTGAGCATCTGACTCTTAATTTTGGTTCAGGCCATGATATTGGGGTCCTGAGATCAAGCCCCGAGTTGGCCCTGGGCTCTGTACAGTCTGCTTAGTATTCTCTCTCTCCCTCTCCCTCTGCCTCTTCTCCTGCTCATGCTCTCTTTCCAGCTCTCTCTAAAATAAATAAATAAAATCTTAAAAAAAAAAAAAAAGTAGGAAGAAACAAGTTTTTCCAACAGGCAGTTATGGAACTCGATATTCCAAGAGGTGATATGGGCTAAGGGTTGTGTTCAATTCAGGGCTATTGAGTTCATATCAAGTTAAAAACTTGGGTTGGTTTAGTGATACAGAGAAGTATTTTGAGGTTGATGTTAGAGGGAACTATCATGCCCTTCTGCCAAATACCTTTTATGCCACGAATGGCCCTCTTGATTAAGATGAGAATTTTTCAGTGATTGGTAGCTAGATGCTCCTCTTGGTGGACTGTGAATGGATGTAAATTTATGAGTGCTTTGGTTTTCAGTTTTATATGCATTTAAGGAACTATTTACATGTAACTTAACTGAATTGTGTCCCCACCTTCAAATTCATTTGTTAAAACCTAACCCTCACTCTGATTGTATTTAGAGATAGGGCCTTTAGGGAAGTAATTAAGGTTAAATGAGGTCATATGAGTAGGACCCTAATCCAATAGGACTGGTGTCCTTATAAGAAGATGAAGAGATAAAAGATTATCACGCAAGGACACATGAAGAAGGCACTGTCTGCAAACTGAGGAGAGAGACCTCACCAGAAACCTACCATGTTGGCAGCTTGCTCTTGGACTTTTATTTTCCAGAACTGCGAGAAAATAATTTTCTGGTTTTTAAGTCTCCCAGTCTGTGGTATTTTTTTATGGCAGTCTGAGAAGGCTAATATGCCTGCTAATGAATCACTAAAATAAGTAAAATAATAAAATTTGGAGTCCATAAACAAAAAACTAGTGTATTACCAAGGGAAAGAATATATATATATATATATATATATATATATATATACACACACACACACACACACACACATTGACTGCTTAGTATGTGTTAGGCACTGTCTACGTATTTCTTTAATCTGTACAATTACTTAAGATTGTGTTGTTATTAACTCCATTTTACAGATGATGAAACTGAGACCCCCCAAAATGACTATTTTGTTTAATGTCACAGAACTCAAACCTGGGTTTCAAACTGACCCCAGACTGTACTGAATACAGTATAAAATAGCATTGTTGAATAGAAATATGATGTGAACCATGTATGTAATCTAAATTTTTCTAGGAACCATATCTTATTTTTTATTTCAAGTTTTAATTTAAATTCCAGTTAGTTAATATACAGTGTAATATTAGTTTCAGGTGTAACCATATAGTGATTCAGTACTTCCATACATCACCCAGTGCTCCTCATGACAAGTGTACTCCTTAATCCTCATCACCTGTTTCACCCATCCTCCCACCCACCTACATTCTAGTAACTGTCAGTTTGTTCTCTATTATTAATAGTCTGTTTCTTAGTTTGCCTCTTTTTTCCCCTTTGCTCATTTGTTTTGTTTCTTGAATTCCACATGTGAGTGAAATCATATTGTATTTGTCTTTCTGACTGACTTACCTCACTTAGTATTATACTCTCTAGCTCCATCCATGTTGTTGCAACTGGCAAGATTTCATTTATTTTATAGCTGAATAATAGTCTCTCTCTCTCTCTCTCTCTCTCTCTCTATATATATATATATATAGTGTGTGTGTGTGTGTGTGTGTGTGTGTATACACATACCACATTTTCTTTATCCAGCCATCTACAGATGGACACTTGGGCTACTTCCTTATCTTGGCTATGGTACATAATGCTGCTATAAAAATAGGGGTACACTATCCCTTTGAATTAGTGTTTTTATATCCTTTATGTAAATACACAGTAGTATGATGTCCTGATCATAGGGCAGTTCTATTTTTAACTTTTTGGGGAACTTCCATACTGTTTTCCAGAGTAGCTGCACCTGTTTTCATTCTCTCCAAAAGTAAAAGAGGGTTCGCCTTTTGCCACATCCTCTCCAACACCTGTTGTGTCTTGTGTTGTTGATTTAAGCCATTCTGACAAGGTGAGACCTCATTGTAGTTTTGATTTGTATTTCCTTGATGATGAGTGATGTTGAGCATCTTTTCATGTGTCTGTTGGCCATGTCTTTTTTTTTTTATTTTTAAGATTTTTATTATTTATTTGACAGAGAGAGAGAGATCACAAGTAGGCAGAGCAGCAGGCAGAGAGAGAGGGGGGAAGCAGGAAGCCTGATCAGAGAGCCCGATGCAGGGCTTGATCCTAGGACCCTGGAATCATGACCTGAGCCAAAAGCAGAGGCTTAACCCACTGAGCCACCCAGGCACCTCCATCTGTATGTCTTCTTTGGAGAAATGTCTATTCATGTCGTCTGCCCATTTTTTAATTGGATTATTTGTTTTTCGCATGTTGCGTTTTCTAAGTTCTTTTTTTTTAAATTTTATTTCTTTATTTGACAGAGAGAGATCACAAGTAGGCAGAGAGGCAGGCAGAGAGTGAGAGAGGAGGAAGCAGGCTCCCTGCTGAGCAGAGAGCCCCATGCGGAACTCCATCCCAGGACCCTGAGATCATGACCTCAGCCGAAGGCAGCGGCTTAACCCACTGAGCCACCCAGGCACCCCTGCGTTTTATAAGTTCTTTATATATTCTTGGATACTAACCTTTTATCGGATATGTCACTTGCAAATTTCTTATAGGAGCCAAATTTTATTTATTCTATTTTTTTAAAGACTTTATTTATTTATTTGACACAGAAAAAGAGATCACAAGGAGGCAGAGAGGTAGACGCGGAGGGTTGAGGGGAAGCAGGCTCCCCACCAAGCAGAGACTCTGACACAGGGCTCGATGCCAGGACAGCTCGATCCCAGGACCCTGAGATCATGACCTGAGCTGAAGGCAGAGGCTTAACCCACTGAGCCACCCAGGTGCCCCTATTTATTTTTTTAAAAGATTTTATTTGACAGAGAGATAGAGCCAGTGCACAAGCAGGGGGGACAGCAGGCAGAAGTGGAGGGAGAGGGAGAAGGGAGCAGGGAGCCTGATGCAGGGCTTGGTCCCAGGACCCTGTGATCATGACCTGAGCTGAAGGCAGAGGCTTAACCCACTGAGCCACCCAGGTACCCAAAACTCCTATTTTTTATATGCATACATAGTTGATATTCTTCCAATTTTTCGGAAGGATATTTTCTTATTATAGTACATCGCTAGTGTTGTCTTGAATTACTGTGGTTTCAAGTGCTCCAGTTGGTGTTAATGAAAACATTTACAGAATTGCTATTTTTTTTTCTATAAAGTTATGTGTGGTTGACATTTTCTTATTATCAAGTTCTTTTTTCCCTAGAAAGTGAGAATATGTAGACTAAGAGGACATCCTGCCTTTTTCTCCACCTAAATAGGTTATATTGTTAGAAAAAAAAAAAAAGAAAAACCACTGGGGTAGATGAATCAGTGGCCTGACCTAGACTGACATCGTGTATGGGTTTTTTTTTTTTTTTTTAACAAGATACAATTGTAAAACATAGTTAAGGGAGCTTCTGTGACTATGAAATAGAATGATGCTAACCAGTCTGAATAAATCTATTATGTTGAATGCAGAACTGTTGGCTCTCTTATGACCTTATTGGATGTGGTTTGGAAGTGTTTCGGAGGTGGTGGGTTTTTTTCCCCCCTTTTCATATTAGCCTAACTTCAGTGTTCCAGAGAAGTGGTTATTTTTAAACCAAGTAAAAAAGAGCTTTATCATATTATCATGGCTACATCACTTCAAGACAGAAAAAGAAATTATTTCAGATGATCTCCTTCTGTTTCACTATATACACATTTATTCTCTCTAGATTCCAAGGATAAGTGGATAAATGCGATGGTTCACATTTGCCCTATAACTAGTGAGAACTGGTTTTCTAAGGCAAATGTTTCTATTCCTTTGCTTTAGCTTTATCAAACGATCTGAGCTGAAACAATCTTTTAAAATGCTATGATGCACTCAGTGTTTTCGAAAGCAGAGCATTGTAACCATTTAGATCCTTCATCATTATAACAATGCGTCCAGTGGCTCTTCTTGTAGAATTAATGCACGGAGCTTCCATTAAGTGTTCTCTGAATCCACTCAGAGATAGGCCAGTCTATTGTCCTCTGAACTATTCATATATAAGATTCAAAAAATGTTCAGAAACATTGCCAATCAGAGAGAGAGAGAGAAAAAAAAAAACCCACACGTCAGCTTTGATAAGAAAGATGTGCTCTTTAAAGGGTCCTTAGGAATTTCAAGGGGGTTCCCAAGGGACGGTGGAATATACAGCTATGAGTTTAAAACAGCTATGAGTTTAAAATTCTAATAGCAGTCCTCCAAAACCCACAAATTGTTGTCAGTTTAAAAAATCTATGGGAAAAAAAGATTAAGAAAAATAAGCTGATTAGACTAATAAAAAAGAATATTATAGCAATCAACTGTGCATTAGTCAAGAAGCAAGTGAAAGAAGCCCAATGCAAACCAGTTTAAGTGAAAAAAAAAAAAAAAAAGATTTAATCGGTTCATGTACTGGGGGAACATCTGAAGAACATCTGACTTTGGGCATACCTGGATCCAGGGTCTCAAATGATGGTTTCAGGATTCTTCTTCTTCTTTTTTTTTCCCCTTTTAAAAAAATTTTTTTATTTTTTTTTATTTCTTTTCAGTGTTTCAGAATTCATTGTTTATGCACCATACTCAGTGCTCCATGCAATACATGTCCTCCACAACACCCACTAGCAGGCTCACCCAACATCCCATCCCTCTCCCCTCCAAAACCCTCAGTTAGTTCCTCGAAGTCCACAGTCTCTCATGATTCATCTCCCCCTCCAATTTCCCCCCACTCCCTCTCTCCACCTCCCCATGTCCTCCATGTTATTCCTTATGCTCCACAAATAAGCAAAACTATATGATTATTGACTCTCTCTGCTTGACTTATTTCACTCAGCTAATCTCTTCCAGTCCCATCCATGTTGATACAAAAGTTGGGTATTCATCCTTTCTGATGGAGGCATAATACTCCATAGTATATATGACCACATCTTTATCCATTCATCCATTGAAGGGCATCTTGGTTCTTTCCACAGTTTGGCAACTGTGGCCATTGCTGCTATGAACATTGGAGTACAGATGGCCCTTCTTTTCACTACATCTGTATCTTTGGGGTAAATACCCAGCAGTGCAATTGCAGGGTCATAGGGAAGTTCTATTTTTAATTTCTTAAGGAATCCCCACACTGTTTTCTACAGTGGCTGCACCAACTTGCATTCCCACCAACAGTGTAAGAGGATTCCCCTTTCTCTACATCCTCTCCAACACATGTTTACTGCTTGTTAATTTTGGCCATACTAACTGGTGTAAGGTGGTATCTCAATGTGGTTTTGATTGGAATCTCCCTGATGGCTAGTGATGATGAACATTTTTTCATGTTAGCTATTTGTATGTCTTCATTGGAGAAGAGTCTGTTCATGTCTTCTGCCCATTTTTTGACAAGAATATCCGTTTTGTGTGTGTTGAGTTTGAAGAGTTCTTTGTAGATCTTGGATATCAGCCCTTTGTCTGTACTGTCATTTGCAAATATCTTCTCCCATTATGTGGGTTGCCTCTTTGTTTTGTTGACTGTTTCCTTTGCTGTGAAGAAGCTTTTGATTTTGATGAAATCCCAAAAGTTCATTTTCACTTTTGTTTCCTTTGCCTTTGGAGACCTATCTTGAAAGAAGTTGCTGTGGCTGATGTTGAAGAGGTTACTATGTTCTCCAGGATTCTTCTTCTTCTTCTTTTTAATAAAATATTTTATTTATTTATTTGACAGAAAGAGAGAGAGATCACAAGTAGGCAGAGAGGCAGGCAGAGAGAGAGGGGGGAAGCAGACTCCCTGCTGAGCAGAGAGCCCCATGTGGGGCTTGATCCCAGGACCCTGAGATCATGACCTGAGCCGAAGACAGAGGGTTAACCCACTAAGCCACCCAGGTGCCCCTCCAGGATTCTTCTTATCTGTCTTTCCTTTCCGTTTAGTTTTGTTCCTTTCTATTTTATAGGGCATTTCTCCCTATGATGGAAATATGGCCTCTGGCAATGCAGATGTCATTGCTCTACACTTTCAGCTCCAAAGGGAGAGAGAAAACTATCAGTCTCCAATTTGGAAAACTTCATGAATATTGATCACTCTGTGTTGGATTACTTGTCAAATGGGCCACTCAGGGCAGTCACTATTTCCAGGGGGCTACAGTCCTGTGGTCTGCTTGGCCTGGCTCACAGGCCTGCCCCTTGGTGGAGGTGATGGGGAATGGAGGTCCATCAGATCCACAAAGAATAGGGGAAAGGTGGTGACTCAAATGGGAATAGTACAAAGATGAAAATAGTTATATGTTTTGCAAAGCTATTGGAGAAAACATAAATAGTTCAGGTTCTAACAATTCTGAAAATTGCTTTTCAGATTTGGAGATTTTGTTCAAGTAGTTTCCAATTGAGTAGGTTGGGTTGGGCTCTGAGATTCTTTATTTCTAAGCAAGCTTCAGGGACCACACTTGAGTAGCACTACTCTAGAAGACATTTGTAAATTGGGTATGATTTTATAGCATCTGGTCAGCAGAAAACCAAAGCAGATTACCTGTGTGAGGTTGAGTTTTGAAAGCTTCAGATTTAATTATCTGAATTACTCTTTATCAGGAGTACTAACATACAAACTTTAATGTTCTTTTGGACCATACTGTTTTGTTACTTGTTAAGTGTCCTCAACTAGAAGGAGTGCAATGATTAACACACTTACCTTGAACATAGTTTTGAGAAATAATGAAGTAAGATACATCTGGAATATACTGTTCTCCTTAAGACATAATGTGAGAAAGAGAAAGGTATGGGGCTAGGGCTGGGACTGTGGTCTGTCTCACAGTCATGGGGCAAGGCTGGGACTGAATAGAACTCATTTCCATGGGTTGTGGGAAGATGTACAGGTGGGCAGAGTGTGACTTCTTGGTCCTTGGCAATAGAGAGAGCTAGTAACAGGGCTCCATCTCCAGGGCTAGGGCTTAGGGATAGTGATGTGCATAGGATGTGGATAGGAGGGGGGATGAATATAGACACTGGCACGAGCAAGGTAAAGATGAAGGTAAAGTACAGAGACTGGGAGAATGGGCAGATTATGAAGGTAAGTATTTAAGTCATTGGAACCAGGGAGAAGGCAAGGGCTTAGTTTTAGAAGCACAGTTGAACTCAAGGTACCAAATCTTAGATATGAAATGGAAAACAGGCTGGCTTGATGTCTGTTCCCTTAGTGTGCAACAAGAGTTCTGCAGAGCTCATGCTGGAGGGAGTAGAGGTCATGCATCTTGAAAGAGTAGAAGGAGTAAGGCCACAAGTCCCAACTAAAAGGCCCCAGGTATAAAGGATGAATGTATTGACAAGAAATCAGATAAGTTATTACTACTGGAGAAAGTTCCAAGCTTTTATGCATATCTCTTTATTTCAATTTTATAATTACTGAATCTAATCATTATTGTTTAATGCATCAATTGAGAAAGAAATGTGTTCTTACCACAAGAGTGGTAGTGATACTAGATACACAGATTTGTAACCCAAGTCTGTATGATTGCCCAGAGGTTCTACAAACAGGAATCAGTTAAAAAAGTCTATTGAATTTGAGATAGTTATTTTGAACTGTAGTATTTCCTCTTGGCTCATTGGTTAGTTGCAAAGGAACTTGCCTAAGATATAAGCTGGAAGGCTTACTAGTTTTTAACTTCTTTGGATTTATTTCTTAAAAGAATTGGGTTTTGGATAAAAAGGAGAAATCTGATTGGTTATCTACCTAAAGTATAATGCAAATTACCGGAAATAATATATTATTTATCTTCAAACAAATTTCTTTTTTTTTTTTTTAAGATTTTATTTATTTATTTGACCAAGAGAGTCAGTGAGAAAGGGAACACAAGCAAGGGGAGTGTGAGAGGGAGAAGCAGGCTTCCTGCTGAGCAGGGAGCCTGATATGGGGGTTGTGGGGCTGGATCCCAGGACCCTGGGATCATGACCTGAGTGGAAGGCAGACGCTTAACAGCTGAGCCGCCCAGGTGCCCCGAAACAGAAATTTCTATACCAAAAATTTATAGAGCAAAGAAGTTCTCTAACGGTATATAGGAAGGTATGAAGACCTAAAACTTTAAGGGATACTTGTTTTCTTTTCCAATTCCACCTTCAAAATACTGCCATTGCTTTTCACTCTGCACCTATTCACCCTTTCTCTCCAATCAGTTAGTACTGAGTATAGCAGTGAGCTCTCTTTGGAAGCCTTTGGAACTTTGAGATGGGGAGGATTCCCCGAACTTCTCTCAAATTCAACTTGACATCACAAGGGCAGAAAGGAATCAGGAATGGTTCCTTATTTCCATGTATTACTTAAGATATAAAAAAGTCCCATCTTTGATTTCCTTGGATAACTGCCAAACCCTTTTGTAGAAGGGGCAGAACAAGAGAATCTATGCTAAAGGCAATAGCAGTCACACAAGTTTAAGAAGTAATTCAGAGACAACATATGCATTTTGTGGCATAGATTCAAGAATAAGAAACAGTTTAAAAGAATTCTAAAAAAACATTGATTAGGGAATGCCAAGTTAGCAAGTAGATACAAATTTAAAAACAATATGTCCCTGGTGATTCAGGATGACTCAGCTAAAATGGTCATCTTAATTTAGGATGTTTTTTGAAGGCCTCCTCAGGTGGGGTGTGTGTGTGTGTGTGTGTGTATGGAAGATAGAAGAAATCAATTTAATGTTTTTCATTGGGTGAATTGAAATTATGCAAATTTGCTTTTCTTGGAGTTTAACAGATGAATAATTGACTCCATTAATTGACTTCAGAAAGCTGATGATAAACCTTTTACTTTTTATAATCATTTCAGACAGAAAATATGTAAAAATAGTGCAAAGATTTCATGTATATGCTTCAACCAGCTTCTTTTATGTTAACTATTTATTTAACATTGTACAATGGACAAACCAGGATTAGCATTGGCACATTGTTATTAACTAAATTATGAATCTTATTGAAAGTTCACCAGTGTTTTTCTAGTGTCTTTTTCCCCCCCATTTCAGGATCTGATCTTGGATTCTACATTGCATTTAGTGTGCCTCTCTTTAATCTCTGTCAATCTTTAGTCTTTTCTTATCTTTTGCAACATGGACTCTTTTGAAGAATACTGTGTTAGTTTGTAGAATGTCTCTCCAGTTTGGGCTTGTCTAATGTTTTCTCATGATGGGGTCATATATTTTTGGCAAGAATACAAGTAATTTTGTGTCCTCCTTAGGACATAACAGAGGTACATGACATTGACACATCTTATTACTGGTGATGTAATCTTGATTGCTTGGTTAAGTGGTTATGTCAGGTTTCTTCACTAAAAAGTTACTATTTTCCCTTTTGAAATTCATAATTATCTTGGGTTATTTTGAGAGTTAGGTTAAAATCATATTTCTCCTCAAACTTTTGTCCATTGATTTTTACATCCATAGGAAGATCTTGTCTGTAACAACTATTATTATAAGTATGCCCAGTAGTGAATTTGTACTTCTTAAATTCTCTCTATATTTATTAACTGGAATTCTATAAGGAGGAGCTGCCCTTTTCCCCCCATTTATTTACTCAATTATTTGGCTCATGGATATTTTATGGATTAAAATCTAATACTATCATCGCTGATTTAGTTGCCCAAATTTTTCCATATTTGGCCATTGTGGGGTTCCTTCAGTTTGGCTCCTGTATCCTTTTGATTTATCACATCTTTTTGTGAGAACTTCCTTTTTTTCTGGTACCACAGGATTATCCATGTTCATCCTGTCCCAGCCCAGGAATCAACCACTTCTCTAATGAGCCCTGATTCCTTTTATTGGCTTTGCCCTGTGGTCCTATACTGCTCTCTGCTCTGGTGGGCAGCCTTTTGGGTGTGATATCCCCCTACACTCTGGGCTCAGTTTAAATGATGTGGGCTTTAGATGTGGGCTCTCATCTAAAGCCCATATCTTTAGATGCCATATAGTTGAATGCTATGGAGGACTAAACTTCCCAGCTACATTTAACTGTGTTGCTTAGACTGAGAGGTGGGGTTAGGGTAACTTCCTTCTTTCTCTGGGCCTTTGGGGGAGTGTAATTTGAACTCATAGGGGTAGAGATGTCAAAGCACTCTCAGTGAATGGATGGTTCAGAGAAGTAGAAGCAGGACAGGACTCAGCAAGGGCTCAGTCTTTGGGATCTAATAATAATCACTTCACGTAGCATTTGAACTTCTGCTTTATACTTCCTTTCTGTTATCCTCTAACCCTTAAGTAAAATTTTATTCTCTATACTTCAGGGATTTTAATGGGGAATCTGTCCTATGTGGATAGAGGTGAAAAGGAGAGAACAGAATCTTCTTCCTTGAAGCTTGAGAAGTTACAATGAGGGGATGGATTATAGGTAGAGACATCTGTGCCCAATATCGTGGTAATCTCATGCAGTAGCAAGAGTGCAGTATCAAGATAAGGTGGTTATAGCAGAAAAATATAAAAACACTTGTAACACAATATGGGGAAATTCTTTCAACCAAGGTAGTTTCCTTCAAATAAACCAACAGGGTCCATTGTAATTTTCCCATTTAGTGGAAGTGTGATCTGTGATCCTGTGACCTTATTTTGTAGTTACAGGTTGCTAAAGCCTAGATATTATGTAGAGATCTTCTAAAATTTACCTGGCTAGTTTTGGCCCATCCCATTTGGGATCATCATGAATTTTGTTTCTATCACCCATCATATTAACTATTCTTTTTGGTTATAATTCTGCTCATTTAAAAAACATGACCTTTTTTTAACCTTCATCTAAGTACTGAATAAAAATGTTGATTTACAGTGACTTGTGGCACTGCACTGTGGTCTTCCTGCAGTTAGAGAACTAATGTCTCAATCTCTGGTTTCTAAAATTGACTCTTTTTCCTGTTTCTGAGCAAAGGAGATTCTCTTCCCATTCCAGGATTCTGGTACCTCTCTCATCATCCATTGATTCTCTAAGTTTCCGGACTCAGAGACTACCTCATTACCGTCATTCAAGGTCCAAGAATGTAATTCACTAGGCACCTGACTGGCTCAGTCACTAGAGTATGCAACTCTTGATCTTTTGAGCCTCATGTTGGGTGTAGAGATTACTTAAATATTTGGGGGGAACCTCTGGGTGACTCAGTCAGTTTATCATCTCACTCTTGATTTCAGCTCAGGTCATAATCTTAGGGCCTTGGGATGAAGCCTAGAGTCCTACCTTGGGCTCCGTGTTCAGAGGGAAGTCTTTTTGAGATTCTGTCTCACTATCTGCACCTCCCCTCTGCACTCACACATATGTATGCAGTCTCTCTCTCATAAACAAATACATCTTTTAAGAAAATAAAATCTTTTTTATTTTCTTTTTAAAGGATGTAATGGGGCACCTGGATGGCTCAGTCAGTTGAGCCTCTGACTCCTGATTTCCACTCAGGTCATGATCTTAGGGTGATGGGATTGAGCCTTGGGTTGAGCTCTGTGCTGTGTGTGGAGTCTGTTTGTCTCTCTCCCTCTGCCTCTCCCCCAATTCTCTCTCTCTTCTGATTTCTACCTATTGGATACTCATTTACTAATAATTACTTAAAAGGTTAAAAGATGGAAGAGATTTTTAGTGTAGGTGGAGAGCAGAAAATGCCTTGCAGGTACTATGAGCCCAATATATGGATGGATGATTACAGGATGATTGAATGAATGAATGGATTTCTGACCAGTCTGTCAATCTGTAATAGTGATACCACTGGGGTGCTGACAGTGAAAGTTCTTCTTCAGAAGAGAAATGGGATTTCTAATTTATATAAGTTACCATGAATTACTAGTTAAGATGTTTTAAATAAAAAACCAAGCTGCTTCCTTTAGCTAGTAGGAATATTATTATTTTAGCTAATTATAAATTGTTAATTAGATAATGTGTCAAAAGACCTGACTTTCAACTTTTAAATGAACAAAATGAAGTTAAGACTTTTTTTGTCTGTAAACCTATTTAATTTTATCGCTTTTTATCACTAACATTGTGGTGGTTTATATGATTTCATTCAGGTCATAAGATCAAGATTTGGGAGTTAATTAAAAACAAAATAAAAGTAATGCTT
Organism: Mustela nivalis; assembly: GCF_964662115.1. NCBI lineage: Eukaryota > Metazoa > Chordata > Mammalia > Carnivora > Mustelidae > Mustela > Mustela nivalis. The sequence goes on from NC_139025.1 coordinate 39,717,456, forward strand.
GGAAGAAAAAAAATTGGGGATGACTACACAAAATATCTAAGGTCCCTTTCAATCTAATATTTTATATATTTTTAAAATCAACTTCATTGAGGTATAATTTATATACAATGAAAGTCACCCATCTGAAAGTGTAAATTTCAGTAGGTTCTAAGACAAGGACGTTTTTTTTTTACTGAAAAGAAAAACACTAATTAGTAGATGGAGAATTCTGAATTCTCTGATATCCTTTTTTTTTTTTTAAATATGAGACAATTTTATTTAAAGCCTTTACATTTAGCTTCAACGTTATCATTATTATTACCAGGGCTGTTTGCTCCATCTCTTGAGATCTCTAACAGAATTTTCCAGACCACATCATCTTCATGTCTATATAAATTATTTGAGCTATTTTACTTTTTAAACCAGAGCATGGTGTTATTACCACATGCATGTTACATTAAGAAAGATTTTTCCTTTCATCTTGCAAGTAGAGAATCTCTACAACAAGCCTCTTTATTTAATTGTTCTTTTATTCGTTCACTTTTTTTTTTTATTAAAGATTTTATTTATTTATTTGACACAGAGAGAGATCACAAGTAGGCAGAGAGTCAGGCAGAGAGAGAGAGAGAAGCAGGCTCCCCGCTGAGCAAAGAGCCTGATGCGGGGCTTGATCCCAGGACATTGAGATCATGACCTGAGCCGAAGGCAGTGGCTTAATCCACTGAGCCACCCAGGCGCCCCTATTCGTTCACTTTTAATGTAACTTTTGAATAGAGCAAAGATTCACATGGTCAAACAAATTAAAATGTACAAACTACACAGTGAAAAGTCTCTTTCTCACTTCTGTTCCCATCTGCTCAGTTGCTCCTCCAAACTTGAAACTACCGTTTATAGTTTCTTGTGTATTCTTCCAGAGTTTGTTTATTCAGATAAGAGTATATATAAACATAGGTCTCATTTGCATGTTTTAAAGAACTCTGGCACCCTTTAACAATCATCATTTTCTCTAGCAATCAGTGGAACACTCCTTTTATTTTTCTCTTAGAAAAAGAGGTCCCTTTTCAAAGAACTTTAGGAGTGCCTGGGTGGCTCAGTTGGTTAGGTGTCTGACTCTTGATTTCTGCTAGGTTCATCCCAGAGGTCATGGGATCAAGCCCCACATCAGCTCTGTTCTCAGCACAGAGTCTGCTTGAGATTCTTTCCCTCTGCCTTTCTCCCTGCTCTCGTTCATGTGCTCTCTCTCAAATAAATAAATCTTTAAAAAAAGTAAAGAACTTCAGATTATTCAGACTAAAGTTTCCTGAAATTAAAAAGATTCCAGTTACCCTTTAGTTATTTTCATTCATTCATTTGATTCATTCATTTAGCAAAAATCTATTGATTTGCTTGCTGTGTCAAAGATCCTGCACTCAGGTCTTAGAGGATTACAAAGATTATGGATCTTGCTCTGAAAGAGCATGTAGTAAGAGATACAAGACATGAAGCTAAATAATTATAAGAGATGTATAAAATGCCACAGCCTTTCAGAGAAGGGAGAGATTAGTTCAATTCTATGGATCAAGGAAGGCTTTCAGAGGAAAATGACCTTTGAGCTGAGCCATGAAAGTTGAGTCTATACACCAACAGAAATGGGATGATGGAAAAGTAAGAACATTCTATGTTATATCACAGCACTCTTGTTTTCAAATGACAGAAACTCCAAGTAGCTTAAACAAGAAAGAAAAAGTAGGAGGGCACTGTACTCATTTCTGTAACCAAAATCAGAATACACAAGATTGGAGTTATCTTCAGTGTTAAAAGCATACAAAGATTTTATCAGCATTACCCTTTTCTGTCTCTTCTTCCTCCATTCTGTCTCTTCTCCTTCTAACAGACTCCTTCTTATAACAGGTGATGTTACTGCCAATAACTTTGGCATCATATATCTTACTGCTCTCTATTCAAGAGTAGAGAGAGTTACCCCTCTGCTTCCAATTTAGAAATTTTGGAAAGGACTGGCCCAGCTTGGTGGTTATACCCTGCTGTGAGTTGGGAAGGGAAGTACTGTGTTTGCCAGCCCCACCAGAAACACTGAATTGGGAGAAGCAGTTCTCTAAGGGTGCAGCTATCAGAAGAAGGTGGGAAGGAGTGCAGGGGAGACACAAAGCATGGAGCTCCATTTGTACCTGCAGCATTAGCAAAGGCAAGAAGGCTGCAAGCTGTGCTGTGAATATGGTGAGAAGCAGGGCTTGGGACTTGTGTAAGGGAGCCAAGGTATTTGTGGTGCAAAATTTGAGAGGTATTCTCAGATGTCAACCCTGAACTTGGTGGGGAGAAGGGGGGAGAGAGAGAGGGTCAAACCTCCTTAAATTTTGTACCTTAAGCACCTTGTTTGCCTCAACCTAATCTTGGCCCTGTTAAGAAGGGATGTTCAACAGTGTTGAAGATAACAGGCTGAAGAGTTGAGGACCGAGTAGAGTGACCTTTGAGGGGACAGTTTTGTTGGAACCATGCAAGTGAAAGTCAGACTGTGAGAGGTTAAGGAGTAACTATCTAGTGAAAAAATGGTGGCAGAGAATGTAGGCTACTGTCTCCTCTATCATGAAGTTGGGTGTTGAAAGGAACGACAGAGAAGGAATTACAACTTAAGGGGGTAGCTGAGGGCTCAGCAAGTTTGTTTTACTTCATCTTATTTTCAATATTGGTGCTATCTGTCCCAAGAAGCAGTCATTTACTTCCATGGAATGATTTGAAGGATTCCTGGCTCCCTTCCAACCAAAAATAATTTTATACTAGTTTACTAGTGGTGTCTGAATTGCTACCATTAGTGATTTGGGGTTATTGAATTAAAGGATTATCTCCTAGCAGTTAGTAAGTACCCCCCTAGGTCCCCATCTGTAGGTAATTCATTAAGCTTTTAGCAGCTATCTGTACGTCAATGTGAATTGGCTTATCTGATTTTTTGGAAACAACCAAGAATAGATTTTGATAAAGGGCGAGTAAAGAGCACTGAAGGGTTTTTGACAGTTTGGGATGTGGCACCTATAAGAAGGAAAGGTGAAGAATTCCCAAAAGGAAAGGTGAGGTTCTAAAGGGTAACCTCTCTATCTCATAGCCCTACCCAAGGCCAGCTACACTCTAAAATTCTTTCCTTCCATCAATGAACCATTTTGTAAAACAGCTTTTGAGTAAAATCTTGTCAAAACTTTCTGGGGAAATACATTATGTCCTAGAAGATAGAAAATGATACTAGCCATAGAATCAGAAAACCTGTTCTTAAAAAAAAAAAAAAAAAAAAGAAAGAAAGAAAAGAAAAACTGTTCTCATCAAACACTTACTTGGCCTGCACAGAAGCAGAATTACCTTGAAGCAAGTGATACGTAGGTTGCAAAATACCCATTTGCACAGATCCCTTCAAAGGCCCTTGGAAGGATCCTAGCAACATTTTCATATGATCATGCATTTTTGAAAAATTTGAAAAACAAGATAATTTAACTATAATACACCACTGTCTCTATCCACTCCTATTTTCCCTTTGTCACATTTCCCCTAGTGCTGAGTGGCACTGGAGTAACCAGTCATTTTTGCTATCCAGTACCTAAAGGGAACTTGAGTTGGGGATACAGTTTGGGTTTAGTGGTATATATTTTAATGGCTTATTGTCATTTCTGCATATTGTTAGGTAATTACTAGCTCTTTTGGTGCAGGGATGTCTTATAGACATATTCCTATTGCCTGTTGGGCTAATTTATGTGTCACAACATGAATATGTAAGGCCCTTGATTAAAAACTGGTTAATGAGTGCCGTCAATGCAAAGATTATTTAAGATTGGCTGCTATTTAAGGAAACTTGAAACATGAAATTCAAGGAAATCTTGAAATCTGTTCACATATGAAGAAACTTCACAGAGGCTTTCCCAAATTTGATACCAATCCAAAAAATTACATATGGCATTACCAATGAGTTATAAAATTGAAAGAAAATTTTGTAAACTATGAATAATAAATCTTAAAAATGAACCCATACTAAAGGAAAGACAAAATTACCTTTCTATTCGAGATTGTACTGTAAAGCTGTCATATATAGAAGCAATCTATCAAAGAACATACAGGAAAAAATTGGGAAAAAACTATTCTAGAGGTATATATGACAATTAGTAGAATGATTTTGTTATTATTTGGATTTTGTGACATTTGTTGTATTTGCTGGTTTTTAAAATTTTGTAATTGTGGTTTATTTGCTTATTTATTTTTTAAGAAAGATTTTATTTATTTATTTGAGAGAGAGAACATGAGTGAGAGAGCACAAGCAGGGGTAGGGCAAAGGCAGAAGAAGGCCCTTGATCCCAGGGGCTCGATTCCAGGACCCTGAGATCATGACCTGAGCCAAAGGCAGGCAGACATTTAACCGACTGAGCCATCCAGGTGTCCCTGTTACGATTTCTTATGCCCAATTTTGTACTCATAATTTTATACCTTTATTTTAAAGAGTATCCCCCACCCCCCAAATTAGCTAAACTTTAAGTCCTATAAAGTCTGGATTCTTCTCTGATCCTGTGGCTGAGCAAGTAATGTGAGCCCCTAGTTCTCTTATCTGGAAGGTAGGAACTATATCTGCTGACTCACCTCACGGGGTGCTTGTGAGGAAGAGAGATGGTGCAGTTCAAAGGCCCTCATTACTAGTTACAAAGAGCCATACAAATGTAAGTAGTAGGATCACTGCCTCTTCCTCAAAAAACAGGTCTTGCATTTTCCCTAAGAGGTTATCTTTTCAGTGATCATACTTACATTTCGGTTTATCCTGAATTGTAGGATGGGCTAAGATGCCTCTGGAGAACTTCATACAGATGACAAGCAGCCCCAGACAGAGTTAAAATCCTAAGAAAGAATGGTGTTCTATTAGCACAAGTTCATCCATCACCACGCCTGGGAAACCAACACACTGGGTCCTCCCTGCTAGGGGTAGTGAGCAGAGATGCTTCTAACAACAGCATTTAGCATTCAAATTCAATAATATTCCAAATATGTAGATGACCCCTATTAAAACACAGTTTTTACAGGGAATTATATAGCTTTTATTTCCTTGGCCGAGGAAAAATGGGAAAAGGGAAGTTCCATTCACTGAACACTTAATATATGTAAGCATCCAATCTAGGTGCTGTACATATGTTATCCCAAACACAATATCCCTGGATATTATCAACAGATATAAAAGAAGTTTTGCAGAAATAAAAGCTAAGGCTCAAAGAATAGAGGGACTTGCCCAAATCCACAGTAATTAGGGTATTTTAAGCAAGGTTTGTTTGATCCCACCCTTTCAGGTATTAGTCTATTGCTACATGCTGTTTCCAGTACAGTTTTTGTTTTCCTATTTGCTCCTCTTTTCTATTCTTATTGAGTCTGGCTCATACAGTTACACTTGCCTGCAAAAACAAGTTTGTAAATCAGATGTCTAGTGTATATATATGCATAGGTCTTTAGTTCAAATGCATACTCCATCATGAATTTATGGAAAGTCAGGAGTATATCCAATGCAATAAAATATGCCTTAAATGGTAATTTGAATGGACAAATCTTTAATAGGAATTATAAATGTCTGAAAATGTCTGAAATGCATAATAAACTAGTTTATCAAATTATCATGTATCAAATTAATATGCACAATCTAAAATAAGATACTTGATTTCATGCTAAAAAAAATTCAGGGCCAATCTCTTCAGTCTGAAAACAAATAGTAAGTCAACATTCTCAGGTTGCAGATTGATAGTGTCAGGTTAAAATGACTTTCCAAGAGGCAGCTTTATATATATTTTATCAGAACTCAAAATTACACACAGTTCACTTGCTTCTGTCCATTAAATTTTAAAATTGAGATGAGTTTAGTAGCTAGTAGACTTTCACAGGGCTTTTGTGTTTTAATATTTTAATGGAAACGCTTGTTTTTCATCCCCTGATTTAGCCTAAGCATGGGTGGGATGCCAATCCAAGATCTTAAAATTGAACACCTTGAATATTTGTGATTTTGTTGTTGTTGTTGTTGTTTATCTTTTAATTTGTAGGTCAAGACCAAAGTGAGGGAGGTAGGGCAGAAGGCAGAGAGAAAGAAAGGAAAGAAATATTTTGGAAGAGGAGACCTCCTTCATTCTATAACAGACAAATATATTAGAAATTATATGTTATAGGGTTAAGAGAGTGTAATAGCTATATTTTGAAACCTAAGGGGATGACTCTTATCTTACTGTTTGAAAAAAATGTGCACGTGAGAAGATAATTTTCATATTATGAACGCAAAGCCACAGAATTCTGAAAAACCGTGTACTTAGTGGGAGTATCATCCCAGAGGACCTGACCAGTAGGCAAGAGCCGGTAAGCTGAAGTATTTAAGTGAACTTTGGGTCCAGCCTGTATTTGTCATCTTTGCCGTTCAAATGAACTCCGCACTAGCCGTACTCCCCAGCTAATTCGGGACAGGTTTCAAGGAAGATCCATTGTTTTGGTTTAAATATATATATTGAGCACCTACTACTAGGTCAGGCTGTGAGCATAGAAAGATGGAAAAAATTCAGTATCTGCCCTTAAGGAGCTTCTATTCTGGAAGGGCAGGGGTGTGCCAAACATTCAGACAAATGCACAACTGTATGACAGTGTTTAACACTTAACACGTTAGATAAGGTACGGTGAGAGCACTAAAAAGGGAAGTCGAAATGTCTCTGTGGGGAGCCCACTGAACCAAGAAAGACTCTTTGGAAGTAGGACAGGTTTCCAGCGGGACCGGCTAGCCCAGGAGGCAGGCGGCAGAATTCGCGCAGGGGAAGCGGAAACGGCGCGAGCAGAGGCACAGGCGTGAAACTGCGGGTTCTGCTCTGGGATCGCCCTCGCACCCCTTTGTCTCCAGACAACCGGAGACGACCAGTTCGATCCCTCACGGCAGGGCAGATCTGAAGAAGTTTGGGGATATAAATCCCAGCCAAGAGAGCGGCAAGGCATGACCTTGCCTGAGGAGATTTGTAGGAGCCGAAATGGGAGCCGCGAAGTTTCTGAAAGACTGGGCGGGGCTCGGGTGGCGGCGGGGCCCTGCCTGAGCTTAATCGTGCTGCCGCGGGCCTTTGGTTCTCCGGGAGCTGTGCTCTGCGTCCCCGCCCCGACGGCCGGCACGCGAATCTGCGGGAAGCTCCAAGCCTTCCCGAAGCTGAGCGCCTGAGAAGCCCGCTCCCTGTGTCGGGACCCTCTCTGCCCCTCCTTGGTCCCTGCTTGGGAAACTCGCGTGACGCAGCCAAGGGCCCGCGGTGACAAATGCTATTCTCTGGTCCCAGCGCACGACGGTGCTTACCGCGGCCTGACGAGCGGCCCTCTGCGCGCGGCCTCCCCCCACGCAAGCCCACCGCGCGCGGCACCAATCCGCGCAGGCCCAGACCCGCGCTGCGGCCTCCCGGCGCGCGTCGCACCGTCTGGCACGAGGCGCACGGACCACCTCGCGGTCCGAGGCTACGGGCTAGCGGGCGCCTCAGTTGCTGCCAGGGCGCCGATCTGTTTATCCCCTCACCTTGGGCTTTTAACCCCGCGCCCCGCTTGGTTTTGAGAGGTTTCTGTGCTCGAGCTATTTGAGGCAGGCCCTCTTAACAATAGGAGTGGCTCGCGGCCTACGCGTCTGAGAGCTTCCAGGGCGCTGGACGGAAAAGGTGGGTGTGTGGAGTTGTCACCTCACGGAGTCGCGATCCGAACCTTGGAGGAGGGACACACCTTCGCGGGTACTCTGGGCCCACGATGGGCTTCTCCTAGGGAACAAGTTCGTGCCGAACCCCTGTCTCAACGCAGCCTCCCTTAAGGGACCGACGCACGGGCCGTTCCTGCCGCCATTTCCCAGCAGGCCTCCAGGGGGCCTCCCGGCCGCGGCCTTCCTGTCGGCCGCTCCAGGCCCGGGGGCCGCCGCGCGGGGAGGGACGCGCCTCGGCGCCTGGGCCAGTGCGCGAACAATGACCCCTTTTCCCCTCGCCGCCGCCTCTTCCCCGACACCGCCCCCCTCGCACCCCCAGGCAAACCTATTAGCCTTTCAGGCCGACAAAACCCCGCGGCCCCGCGCATTGTCCCGCGGAGCGCCCGGCCGCCGTCATTAGCCCTGATTACGCTGAGCCGCCTGACAGCCCTGCGGGCCGCTCGGCAGACCCCCCATTCACGGCCGCCCCCGGGCCCCGCCTCACAATAGGAGCGGAAATCGGCCGCGCTCCCGCGTCCCGGCTGAATAGAGCGAGAAGCTGCTTCTCTTCTCCTCCCGCCCCTTTCACGTTCTTTTTGGATACAATATTTTTTCCCTTTTTGTTAAAATTAGGGAAAGAGAACGAGGTCAAGGAAGATTTTGATTGAGCTCTTTGCCTGTCATTTGTTTAATGTAAACAAAGAGCAAGTCCTCCCCCCGCCCCAGCCTCTCTTCACCTCCCTCCCAGATTTTTATAAACAAACTGGAGAAGGGGTAGGAGGGGGGTGCGAGCGCGGCGGGTGGAAGCCGAGTGGGTCATTAAAGTGGAGGAGCGAGGAACTGCGGCATTTGGGGAGCGGGAGCCATCGCGCTTTTGGTGGAACTGGCGGGTGGTTGAAATATTTATAACCGATAAAGAAGCCGAGCTGGGGCTGGTGGTTAAATCCGCACATTGGTAAGATCCGTTGAATTGTTAAAATGCAGCTTCTTTCCACTGTGCTGGAATAACTGCTTTTTGGGAAATTGTTACAGGAAATAAACTTCAAGAGAAGACAGGAAGGAAACCCATCATAAGGAGATTTCTCCAAATTCGGAAACCTTCAGCATTGCTCCTACCTGGAATTAAAAACAAACAAACAAAAAACCTTTCTAGAACAGGATAAAACTGATACAGAAAAAAAAAATCTTAAAAAGAAAACGAAAACTTTTATGATACCTGCCCAAGGGAAGATTTGGACCAATTAGCATAAATCTCTGTGTGAAGATATGGACCGATTTCCCAACATGTGATCATCAAAAGAATTGATTATTCACAAGAGCAATTAGGCGCCACCAGGTTTCAGATAAACATTTTAAAGATTCTTTAAAATAATATGTCATCCCTCCCTTAAGATTCTAAAATGAAATCAGATTAAACCTACAGATCGGTGAAACAGAATACCTACTTTATAATATAATTCTTAGTCAACACGTTACTTTAAGCAAATTAGATGTACTTTAAAGGAAAATACTTTAAAGGCTTTCACCAAAGCAGGGAGAAAATTCCTCCATAACTTCGGTCTTTTTTTTTGCCAGGCCATAAGGGTTATTTAAAAACTATTTGTACAGGGGCTCCTGGATAGGTTCCTGAATCCAGGGTCTTAGGATCAAGCCACACAACCTCCGGCTCCTTGCTCAGGGAGGAGACAGTTTCTCCCCTGACTGTCCGTCCCCCTGCTGTGCTTGCTCTCTGTATATCTCACTTGTTCTCTCTGTGTTAAATGGATAAATAAAACCCTAAAAAAAAAATTATTTGTGCAGAGAAAGCTTAGTTCTTAGCAGTATAATCCTTTTTTCTTCAGAATGCAGAATGGACATTTTCTTCTGCTTTTAGGCATCATTTGAATTGGTTAGTGGGATGGGATTTTTAAGAATCCCAACTGCCATTACATCATTCTACTAATTCTTTCCCTGCCTTCTTGGACCTAGAAACATTAGCTTAAGAGATAAAATTTATCCAAGTGCTGGTTTGGACAGTTCCTTAGTACTAGGTGGATCCGGTAAACAAGACTGGAAATCTCTACGTTTTTTCTTGAAGTGCAATATTCCTTAGCAGATTCAGGACTAGGGTAAGGCAAGGGAAGCACCTACAGTGCAAAATTTAAGGAGGCACTCATTTCCAGATGTCTTGCACTTGTGTAGCTGCTGACCTTGAGAGAGAATGCCTCCTTCAATTTTGTACTCTGGGTGCTTCCCTTGCCTCATTGGAGTCCTGGCCCTGCTCCTCAGCATTCAAGGAACTAGATGTGTGTGTGTGTGTGGGGGGGGGGAGTTGTTCAAGGAAACAAAGTTAAGAATCTTCAGGAAGCCCTCCCATCCTAGCCTTTCCAGACCCATGGGAGGGCATTTGCTTGCTTTCCTGAAGAACACCAGCTTGATCACAAAGACATCCCCACTCCTTCCATCTAGAGCTCTTGTGCAAGAGAGTTTTGACTGTCAACAGTTCTCTGGATAAGGGCCCCTCTATATAATGACAACAGTTTATAAAGCCCAAATGAGCCAAATCTGTTTAAGTGATTTAGAAACTAAAAAATCAGCCCTTAGTCATATCCTGGACTTCTCTCAGATATCTTGCCATTTGACTGCTTTTTGTCTTTCAAGACTTCACTTTTTCTTTTTCTTTTTTTTGGGGGGGGGGGGGCGGCGGGGGCACATTGGTATTTCTACCCAAATAAGTTAACAGGGTTCTGAACCAAAGGACATCTGGTAAGGACAGAGAGGTACACTGAAAGGATCCAGTGTGTGTGTGTGTGTGTGTGTGTGTATCAGGAGGAGCTCAAGGAGGGAAATTCAGCTTAAGTGATTTAAAGATCAGTGTCAAATTTTATAATATACAACCCATTTCACTAGGAAAAAAAGCTTAGAGACTCAGGATAGCATTTACTTTTTTAGTGCAAGGACAGTGAAGTTTTTTTGTTTGGGTTTTGGTGTGTGTGTGCACCTGCATGTACCTATACACTTTGGGAGGACAAATTAAATCCCAAGAATATTTGATAGTTTTAATTGAGGCCATTACAGAACAATGAGGCTCTAGATGTCTTATTTCATGTTTAATACAGAGATCAGATTTTTAAAATGCCAGTCATTTCTCTGCAGCCTTCCATTTCACTTCAGCATGTCACATGATTACACCCTTTCCTTCATCTAAGTATCACTGTTGTGGAAAAATGTGTTTGATTAAAACCTGCTTCTGCATCAAGAAGATTTTAGTTTAGTTATTAAAACCTCTCCTATCTTTTGTCTTATTTTAATATGAGCTCAATCCTAAACATAATACATACTCATTCTAACATGATCATGGGTGCCTATTGCTTTTGTATGGGAGGGGTCTTGAAAAGAGATGGAAAACTTTTGTAATTGCAGAACCTGTGTCAGAATAGTCTTGCATTTCTATAAAATTTTATAAAATAGGACTCATGACTGAATCCCAGAGTTTGGCTTCTTAAATTGTTCCTGAAAGACACTGACAATTCATAAAAGTGAGTGTCAGGAGGACAAGCCATAGTAACCGGAGTTTGGGGATGTGTGGAGTTGTCTTATAGGGGATGCTCATGTTGCAAATTTCTAGATTTAAACATATCACACATACACACATGTATATACATACATACAATTTTTTGAGCAGGTGGTTATGGATCTACCATTGGCCATTTAAAATATATAGCAGGAGACCTCAGAGAAAGCAAAAGATAAGAGAAGACTCTCCTGGGACTATGCACAGGGGCCCCTGCTTACCTGGTGAAGAGTATCTTTTTTTGTTTTGTTTTGTTTTGTTTTTAAGGAATCTGAGAGCAGCTCACTTAATTAAGAAAGTTTGCTCACCAGGTTTTTATTGTTTGGCTTCTTCACACCGAACCCATCTGCTCCATCCTGCGCCTTTAGAAACAGCAAGTTTCCAGGATATAGAGAAACCTACCAGGCAGTCTCTTAAATAAGTAAACAGCATATATATGTTTTGTTTTGTTTTGTTTTTCTTAAAAAAAAAACCTTTAAAGCAAAAGTTATACATATATAACAGCGTCCTTTTGACGTGAAATACCCACGGAAGATTTAGGACAGGCGCTCAGCGTTCAGTTCAGGTTCCGGAGGCATCTTTGCAGCAAAATTCTTGGGAAAAAGCAAAGCAAGGAGAACGTAGCGCTGGGTTGGGCCTCACCGCGGACCCCTGTGATAGCGGCCGGAGGGCGCCAGTGGAGCCAGGCCGGCCGCGGGGCGGAAATGGGCACCCGGAGCCCGCGGGTCCCTGGCCCCCCGGTTTCGCAAGCTGTGGGTTTGCTTGGTCTCTCATCCTCCCTATTTCATTTTATCTAGTTTTTACACTGGATTCTGTTTCTGAGCGTGCTGGGTGGGCAGTTCAGATGTCGCACTCGCTGTCGCTGGACGTGATGGAGATGGCCGAAGTGGCTGCCTTGCTGGATAGGCTGGCGGCGGGGCTGGCGGCGGCGCCGAGCACCTCAGGCGTGCCCTCTTCCTCAGCCCTTAGAGCCCGTCCGGAGCCCTGCGTCATGACCTGCTGCTGGAGTCTAGGAAAAGGAAAGGGATAGCAGTCACAGAGCGTAACATAGCCGCCCTTTGCCCCCCGGGTCTGCATCCCTTAAGCCCAGCGGCCAGCGGATCTCCCACAGACCCTGGCACTTAAAGTGGGGAAAGTGAGGCAAAAGAGACCAGGGCCAGAGTCCGCGGCAGCCTCTCCACGGAGCCCCGCCGTTGTCCCATCCTTCTTCTGAATCCTTTCTCGGCTCCCCATCCGAGACGCTGGGCTCAGGGTCATTCGCGATTGTTGGCCGCCTTTGGGAAATTTACAATACTGTCAAGATAAATGAGGTGTGGGTGACAACGACGTATCAAGCTCCTGGATGGGGAACCCCCTTCCCAGCGTGCATCTGCTCCAGGCGCACGCTTCTGTCAGTGCCCTCGAGGCCGGGTCAGACCAAAGCTAAAACCAAAAAGAGCTGCCTGAGGATTGCACGGAACGATTGGGCCTGGGGGATGAGGCGGGGTTTCTTGGCCAAAATGTTTGGCTAATTTAGATCCACACGCTGCGGAAGGAAAAGCCTCAGCTGACTAGCTTGCTGTTTTGAGGCAGGGTTGTCCACGCGTGAAAAGATGAGAACTCGACTTCCATCCAGAAGTCCATGAGAAACTCTTTGCTAAGCATTAGGAGAAGAATTTATCTGGGCTTTTAAAACGGCAATATCGGTAATAAGCCAGGCTTCACTTAATAATAGGAGCCTGGGCCCAGGCTGACAAGAATTCGCTTTGGGTCTTGGGGTCCCTAATTATTGCTGGGATTTTAATTTTTATTATTTGTTTCCCTTACCTAATGCAGCCTTGGTTTGGCGACTGGAACTATCTGGTGGAGGACCCCATCCCCCCACCCTAGGCGCCGAGAACCAGAGGAAAAGAGTATGGGGAAGCAAGAGCGGGGAAGGAAACCGCCCCCTACTCCGGGACCAGGATCCCAGAATACCGTGGGCTCATAACTGAAGACAGACTGAGCTCTCAAGTCCTGCGGATCCAAGTCGCCAGGCCCCGCGTAAGGGCGCCCGGGTGCCTTCCGCCTGCCCCATCCAGGGAAAGTGCAAGGCGCGTAGGCCTCTAGGTACTGACCTGTTCTTGGCTGCAGCCGCCCGATCCCTTTGTCGGCGGTTTTTGAACCAGTTGCCCACCTGCGTAGGGGTCAGTCCGGTTGCCTGGGCGAGCTCACGCTTTTTGCTGGGGTTGGGGTATGGGTCCTGCAGGTACCATTCCCGTAGCAGATGCCGCGTGCGCTCCTTGAAACAGTGTGTCTTCTGTTCGCCATCCCAAATGGTGCGCGGCAGCGGGAACTTCTTCCTCACACGGTACTTGTCCACCGGCCCCAGGGGCCGTCCACGCAGCTTCTCAGCCTCCTGGTAATGAGCTTCGAGCCACAGCGCCTGAAGCTTGGCGTGGGACTCCTTAGTGAACTTGTGGTTTTCCAGGATATGGTAGAGTTCCCGGTAATTGCCACCGTGAAAGGCCACGATGGCTCTCGCGCGCAGCACTGATTCATTCTTGTTGAGGGCCTCGCAGGCCGCAGGGGCCACGGGCAGCGACCAGAGGAAGCGACCCAGGCGTTCTACGTCGCCGCTCTCCTCCAGAGTCTCGCATACCCCGGCCACTTGCTGGGGACTGAAATTCAAGATGGGCAGCTGGAACATCGAGGCAGCGCCGACTGCAATGGGGACGCTGAGCACGGAGTGGGACACGCAGTAGATGCCCGCGGGCCTGGCCGGGTGCTCCAGGCTCTCCTCCGTGAGGCGGCTTAGGGCAGCGGGGACGCACAGCCCCCGGCAGCTGCGGCGGCGCAAAGGATGCGAGCGAGCGAGCGGGAGGGATTGGAGGAGGTGCCGGCCCCGCAGCCCAGGTTCGGCTCCGCTCGGTTAGGGCACGCAGGCCGGCGAACTGGCGCCGCTACTGGAAAGGGCTGATTGGCGGCGCGGGCGCCATGGAGACCCCCTGTCAGTCACCGGCCAGCTCTGCCAATCAAGACTGCGACCAGTGCGCCCGGGTCCTTTCAGCACCTCCCCGCTCTCGACAGCGCCCGCCGTTCACCCGTGGACTTTTCCTCAGTATTTTGCAGAATCTGGAGGAAGAGAAGACTGGAGAGTTGCTCGGAGAAAAAGAAAGGCAAGAACAGCAGCGTTTCAACACCCTCCTCCAGCGGCCTTCCTCCACCCTCGAACCCCCCAAACCCCCCACCCTCAGCCAAAAGAGGCAGTAGTGCTACAGGAATCCACTTTGGAGTGATGCGCTGCCTGGGTCAAGAGGTCTCCAGAGGACAATGAGGACTGGACCAAATCGAAATCCTCGGAGAATTCGCCAAGTTTAACTGGAACGAAACAGAAAACTTTGGGGGGAGCGCATGAATGGGAAGGGAGGGAAGTAGATCACCTATTTTTTTCCCCCCTCAGCACCCATCCCCGCACGGCTTTCCCTCTTTTCTAGCTAAAGCAGCCGAGTGGGAAGTGAATCTGAAGCAGAAGGCACAGGACCAGGGATCTGTTAAGAGGTCAGTTTGGGCTATCCCCAACACCTTCAAAAGCCTCCTGAAAATTTAAATACGGGCTAGAACAAATCTTACACCTGAAATCTCACACCTGATAACACAGGTGTTGACCCTGAAGTTAAACACTCAAGAATAGGGGTGTTGTACTCCCCCAAAGTTTATATTTTTCAGCCCCCCCCCCACGTTAACGGACTTGAACAAATGTGCAGCACAGCCACATCTAGAGTGAGAAGTCACTGGTAGGTCAGGACAGCAACTTAAAAGCTTATTTCAAAGATCTATTTTAAAATATTGATTTGCTCTTTTTGCAGGCTGATTTTGCCTTACCCTGTGTTAGAACATGTAACTCTTGTGCTGGGAGTAGAAACTCTAACCTTGGCCTTTTTGTCCGAAAGAAACTCAGTGCAAGTAAAATAGAGAAAGGGGAACCACAGCAATGGGAAGGGGGGCAGAAAATGCTTTCTAAGCTGCTGAGCACTGACCCCTCCTGCAGAGAAGAAGGGCCTTCTTGGCAGCTCTGCCTTAGGGCCAGCAGACTGAATTGGCAACTTCTATTGATTCCCAATTGACATCCACATCATACCATTTTCTGAGGTCTCTGTCAAAAGAAACCATGATCTCACCTGGGCCTTTGATAGGGGCTTGTTCAGTTTGAAGAAAATAATTGGGAAAGGGGAGTCCAATGAAAATGACTGGAAACCCATCTTTGGAGACCTATCCCTAAAGAAATCAGGTAGAAATGTTAACCCCCGAACTGGACTGGGCTGGCCCTCTTTTCTTTAGTATCAAGTACAATTTGTATGCGGGTTGTACAGCTCTGGTAAATCAGAAGGCAGATAGATAGCACAGATGGTTGGAGGTGTCGGGTCAGATTATGCTACGCCTGAGTGCAGGGCAAAGCTCGTTCTGACAGAAAACCCTGATATTATTTTCACAGATCTTCACAGTTCAAAAAAAAAAAAAAAAAAAAAAAAGCTGAGGTTGGCCAGAGGAAAAGGGGGAGCCCTGCAACCATTAACATCATTTCTGTGAGATTGAGATTGCCAGCCACCTCCACGGAGAGGCTTTTTTAAGGGCTCGGGTTTGTTTGGTTGGTTTTTGTTTTTGTTTTTTTGTTTGAAATGCGACAAGGCAAGGGCAAATAGGGTGGTGAAGACAATGTCAAAGAACAAATCTTCTCTAGCTTGGGGAGATTTCAGAATTCGCTGGAGGAACAACTTTCGTGAGGAAAGTCGCACACAAAGTGCCCCCTAAAAACGCAGTGTAGAAAACCCAGCGGGCCATGGGGATCCGGCAGCCGTGAAGCAGAACCTGGGAAGGCTGTGTTCCCAGCACCTCTGGCCCAGAAAGGAAAGCAGCCCCTTGCTCAGGATGTCTCTCCTGCCTGCTCCCCCTAGCAGAATGGTCTCACGTTCTCCTTCTGCGCGGAAGAAGCCGCAAGTCTGGGAGACCCTACAACCCCAGAGCCCAGAGAGAACCCCAACACTTGAACCTAGCCGCTGGAGGTGAGAAGTTGCGGTGCCTCACGGGACTGCACCTCTCCACCCTTTTACTAAACAATTTGAAAGCTGCGAATTCCGGGAAAGCTGGCTACTTGCCCTTAGTTTTTGTGAGCAAAGTCGTGTTAATTTTCCAGTCTATGTGCACTATCCAGGAAATGGGAATATCCTATTTCTTGGATAATAGTTCTACAAATATTAGAGGAGAGGCACTTTGGCTTCTGAGTGTTTGGGGATCTCAGGCAGCTGGAACCAAAATCCTGGCTTGGCTTCGCCTGGCGCCTGTAGTGTAGGAAAAGGGGCACTGGTTAGTGTCGACAGAGTCCCAGTTTCGCAGGACGCTGTGTCTGGACACCATGCGAATGGAGGTCTGAGAAGTGTCTAGAGGCCTCGGTCTATGATCAGGAGATCCTATCCTACCACAGCGGACTGGTTTAATTTTATTAACTCAAAGGAAATAAACCACCCTTTGGAAAGTTAGGATCACATATTCATTCATCACTTTCGCAAACAGAAGAAATGCATGCCCACCCTCGTCCGGTCTCCCCCAGTCCCTGGAAATGAGAGACGCTCCACTGGGTTCCTTAGGAAAAAACCCATTGTGGACAAGGCGGTGACCCCCACCCCCCCACCCCCTTAAAGCAGATAAATGTTGGACTTTCGGGTTGACTTTTCTTAATTTTATGGAAGGATAAATTTTTACTAGTTTGGAAACTTTGCACCAACTACCTGCTTGCTACCCCCAACTTTATTTTTCTTTTGCGTTTTACCAGGAAATCTAGAAAGCTTAGTGGCAGCCCTTAGCCTGATTTTCAGTTTTCTGTGGTTGGTCTGTAGCTAGTAGATTTGGGAGGCCTTGGGCAGGCAAATGCCTGATTCTCGCTAGGAATCCAAAGACGTCTATTCTGTTCTCTGCAGACTCAATTTTACTTTAGCGGGAAAAATTGGGAGAAAAAAGCTTTTAGAAGACAAAGTCCCTGGGCAAATTGTGTTTAATTATTCAGTGAGGCTGCAGCAGAGCAAAGTGCCCCTCTAGCCCTGCAGAAAGTTTTGAGGTTCCTACCAGAAATGTTCAGAGTGGGACTTTTTGAGGTTATCAGTGTTGCTCCCTCATTTTGCCCTCTGTGATTCTCCTCTAGAGAGAGGGACATGTGGATTCCCCGCTTACACCTTGCTGAATGATTTGCCAGTGGAGAGTGCTGCTTAGGGGTCAATACAATCTTACCTCAAGATTTCATTCTCTTGTCTTAGACTTTTCCTAAATCAGATACCTGTAAAATAATTGATATATTTTTGTTTTCTTTCTTACATAATTTCACAGTTAGGGATTTTTAAAATGTGGTAATTGAGTGCATCTGAATTTCTTGATGAAGACATATGTGCTGCATGTGAGAGTCATAGACTGGAAGACAATGAGGTCCTAGCATTTTGTGTAAGTCCATTTTGACATTTGGGGAGAGATCTTGGTTTTCCTTTCTTGGGCCTCAAAGCTGTGTATTGCTGGTGGGTGAGAATAACATAAAAAAAATCTAAAAATCTTTAAAAAGTGTTTTACTGTCTTGGAATTTACAGTATTAAAAATTTACAGTCTCACACATTTATTCATTTTTAGTATTCTGATTTTCAGATGATACCATATGCATAAGTAAAGATATATGTTTGTTTATGTATTTGGTAGTCCAAATCTTGAGGTTAGGGAATTAATTCAATATCTTAGTTTTTAAGTGCTGATCGTCCTAGTTAGTTACCAAGGTAGATTGTTCTATTTCATGCATTCTTCCCCTGCCATTATGCACCTTGTAACAAAGAACAGAGATGGCTCTTTATTGTGTGTTCCTGAGAGCAAACACGATTTGAGAAATATTTTGTAGATTTCCTGGCATTGTAAAATTAACAGGGAAAAAGTATTACAATTAAAATATTGGTCTAATTTTAAGTGATTAGAATATTTTTGCTGTTATTAGCACAATTATTTACGTTATTTTTAAAATGATGCAAAATTGCTTATGTTAAGTAGAGGAAATTTGTATAAGCTTAAATGTGGGAAAATGTACCATTTGAAAGTAATGATGAACTAGCAGTAATTTTTTTTTTTAATGTTAGGCTGACTACACAACTCTGTTTGGACCTCTAGCTTATTGTTAATCCTAGGCTTTGAATGAGAATTTGTATTTAAACCACAGAGTATATTACAAGTCATACTTCTTTTTAAATCTATAGTCTTAAATTCACTTTTCTCTCTTTCTTCTGCTTCTGTAGTATAAGTCTGAATCTGCATGGGGCTAACTATACCACAGCATAGCTTGCTTAGGGCTATGTATCAGTGGGTTCTTGTAGCATTAAGGATTTTAAGCATTAAGGATTAATGCTTAAAAATGTAACTAGTGTGTCACTTATAAACACTTTATTATTAGTAATGGAACACTAGTTGAATGACTGAAAGAATGATTAATTCGTAGTTCTCTATTGGAACTTTATTTTTTTCTACCAGCAGATTATTTTTGGCCATTTTCAAATCCAAGATCAAAGTATCTTTCTAAAATATACATAGAAATGTTAAAATTTAAAGAAGTGAAAGAATATAAGTTTGTTTATGCCCTTTGGGGTGAGCCGAAGAGTATTCGTGTTAAATTATATGTGTGGCACATATATGTATTAATTACATGTATTATATGAGTAAATAATTTCCTTCCAATACTATAAAATCAAATAGAGGTATTACCCTGTAATAAAAACCTAAATTCTCCTGGTAGTCCAGAGACTACCAGAAAATAGGTTTTGTTTTTTTTTTAAGATTTTTTATTTATTTGACAGACATAGATCACAAGTAGGCAGAGAGGCAGGCAGAGACAGATAGAGGTGGAAATAGGCTCCCCGCTGAGCAGAGAGCCTGATGGGGGGAGGGGGACCTTGATCCCAGGACTCTGGGATCCTGACCTGAGCCACCAGGTGCCCCAGCAGAAAATAGTTTTAAAAAATATTGCACTACAAAAATATTTACATAATATATTATTTACATATTATATATAATATGTAATAAATTATGTACTATATATGATTCATATAAATAGGTGTAAATAAATAAGAATACTACATTACAGAAATACATATATGTAACATCTTACCTGTCAAAGCAGCAAATCTCAAGAGAGAGCAATTTTACTCCCCCTTTCAGGGGACATTTAGCAATGCCTGAAGGTATTTTTGGTTGTCACAACTAGCATCTGATGGGTGGGTGCCAGAGATGCTGCTAAACATCTTAGAATGAACAAAACAGTCAATTATAACAAAATGTCAGTAGCACCACTGTTGAGAAACCCTGTTTCAAGAAAGAATCTCAAAATAATCAACAAGGTGTAGACAAACAAAACCTGTTAAAATTGTTTATTCTGGAGTTGAAGCACTTTCAAAGGAATTAGTGCTCCTTTAATTTCACCTTAGAACTAGTCCGCACTGGGCGCCTGGGTGGCTCAGTGGGTTAAGCCGCTGCCTTCTGCTCAGGTCATGATCTCAGGGTCCTGGCCTGCTTCCTTCTCTCTCTCTCTGCCTGCCTCTCCATCTACTTGTGATTTCTCTCTGTCAAATAAATAAATAAAAAATCTAAAAAAAAAAAAAAAAAAAAAACTAGTCCGCACCAATAAAATCTTTTCCTAAGAGCCTACTGTAATTTTTTTCTTCTTAAAATTTACTATAAATGATACTTATGGTGACTGAATTCTTATATATTTAGAAATATCTCTGGGAAAGGTGGAGTTTTGCTTCTATTATGTTGGAATTTATACTGTTTGAGTAACTGGTGGGACATGCAACAATGGTTGAAAGTTAGTGCTCAACCCTTCTTTATTTCACAAGTGAATAAAATATGAAGGCCCAAGAGGTTAAAAGATTACTCATGTTACACAATGATTAGTGGCAGAAATTGGTTTAAACACAAATTCAAACCTCTCTCCACTATATACATCGCTTTCCTTACCCAAGGAAGATGGTAATAATTGCAGTTGAGTTTAAGCACAAAGGATCTGAATCACACATGAATATTTATTTATTGGTGGTTGCCCTGTGTAAGGTCTTATGCTGTTTCCCATTGCTGTGACTTTCAGAGGTTGATGCGCTCTAATTCATGGATCCCAGAGAGATTTAAACCATTCTGGGTCTTGTCAAGTTTTATGCCCTTCTAAGCCCTAAAAAGGCTTTGAATCTCAAATGTGACTCTGGGACTTCTTCTCGAGGGGATAGGAACATTGGAGTCTGGGTGTAATTGAAGACCTTTCTCTGAGTCATCACTCTGTATACTACAGGAAAATGGGACTGAATCCAGCCTCTTGGGGAGGAGAGATTGGAGTTGAGGTGTTGTAAGGCTTGGTTTAAGTAAAAAAAAAAAAAAAAAAAAAAAAAAAAAAAAAAAAAAATCTGAAGTCTTTTGTCAGGTTTTTCAAAAGAATAACAGTGATGTTCACTAGCATTTCTATAATTAACAAGCTGTCAGCATTTCTATTACAACCACAGAAGTCTATTACAGACCACAGAATTGTGATAAATGTTTCTTTAGGTTTAAATGTTAGCCTTCATCTTCTTTTCAGCCTAAGGGCAATTTTTGAAACCAATTTTGTTTCAATCATTTTGGATCAGTTGTGTGGTAATTTTGGAAGTGCAGATGCTCTAGGCCCACCTATTGAAATAAAGATTTTTAAATGGAAACACAGAGAGGAGTCTGCTTAAGCCCCAGTGGGGACCAGCTGCAAAGCTCTGGTAGGGAATTACATAGGCAGACAGTGGGAATAGATTTAGAAAAAAATTAAGGGACAGAGAAATGTGTGCATGTTTCCTTTAACAGCATTTTTTTTTTTTTTCAGATCCTTCACACAATGGAACTTTAATCCTCCACTTTTTGTGTTTTGTATTGTTATCACTTTATTATGGCTGGGTTTGGGTGAAATTAGTGTGAAAGAATTTGTTATTACAACTATTAAAATTTGAGGCTGAAATGACTTTTTGGAATTTTAGTATTTAATTTTTATCCTTCACTTAGTTAAATTTTCTTCCTATGTCTCTCATCTTTATGCTTACTTTATGCTTTATGCTTACTTTATACTTCATGCTTACTTACCTTTTTATCCTTATCTGTCCTTTTTGTGTACTCTGAAAGTTCATTATTTCCCAATGATTGTAGTTTTCTGTAGTGTAATGGTTTGTATTTACTTCTCTTTTCTCTTTGTTCTGACTCTGTAACTCCTTTCTTCTGTTTCCCATTCTCCATTGCCAAATACCTCCTCACTAAATTAAGCCTTGTAAAATTGTGATGGACAGAGACAAAGTGCTCACTCCTGAAAGTAAATGGGGACTGGGAGTGGTTCTCAGAGAAGAGGGATATAGTGTCATTATAATGATGTTTCAGAGAAGTGATGCTTCTCAAGCTAAACTTTGTGGAAGCAGATAAAATAGTAGAAACAGCAAGGATTCTAAATAATTTAAGTTTATATCATTGCAGTAACCACATGATTTTAGGTCCTAGTTTGTTTCTTTCTTTTTTTTTTTTTTAAAGATTTTATTTATTTATTTATTTGACAGAGATCATGGGCAGGCAGAGAGGCAGGCAGTGAGAGAGGGGGGAGCAGGCTCCCCGCTGAGCAGAGAGCCTGATATAGGGCTCAATCCCAGGACCCTGAGATCATGACCTGAGCTGAAGGCAGAGGCTTTAACCCACTGAGCCACCCAGGTGCCCCTAGGCCCTAGTTTCTTTACTGGATTATGCATGACTATTCCTTGCATAGTACCTGGCTTATAGTAAATTCACAAGTATTATTTCCCCTCTTGTGGAAAACCATCCAGTTAATCTGTTAGTTTGACCCTCTGCATTACTGATGGCTCACTTTCCATCTTGTCCTTGGTCTCATAATTCCTTGGTGTTCTGCTTAGGTCTCTTGAAACTTTCCAAATAATAAATTATTTTGACGTTGGTCTTCCTGTTCTATGGGCCACTATTTTTACAATAAGTTAGTCTAAAGAAGTCAGTGGATAGTTCACATGAAATTCTCCAAATGCTCATTGTATTAGTCTCCAGTAGCTGCTATAACAAATGATCACAAACTGGGTGCCTTAAAACAACCAGAAATGTATTCTCTCATGGTTCTGGAGGCCACAAGTCTGAATAAAGGTGCAGTGCTCCTTCCAGAGTGTCTAGGAAAGGATGAGTTTCTTGCCTCTTCTAGCTTCCAACGGCTTGCTGGCATTTCTCAGTTTGTAGCCACATCTCTCCAGTCTTTGTCCCCTTCACACCACATCCTCTCTTCTCTTCTTTCCTCTCTCCCCTCTTTAAATAAATTCCAGTGTAGTTAACATACAGTTATATTATTTTCAGGTGTACAATATAGTCATTCAACAATTCTATACATTACTCAGTGCTCATTAAGATAAGTGTACTCTTAATCCCCTTCACTTATTTCACTCATCCCCTGATTTACCTCCCCTCTGGTAACCCTCTCTTCTCTAGGGTCTGTTTTTGGATTTGTCTCTTTTTCAACTCATTCATTTGTTTTGTTTCTTAAATTCACATATGAGTGAAATCCTATGGTATTTGTCTTTCTCTGACTTATCTCACTTGGTATTATACTCTCTAGTTCCACCCATGTTGTTGCAAATGGCAAGATTTCATTCTCTTCTATGGTTGAGTAATATTCCATCGTATGCATATACCTCATCTTCTTTATCCATTTATCCATTGATGGACACTTGGGCTGCTTCCACAATTTGGCTATTGTAGATAATGCTGCATCCTGCCCTGCTCCCCCACCCCACTGTCTTGCTCTTACTCTCACTGTCTCTGTGAAAGCTCCTTCGGCCTATATTTTGTAAATGCATGTGATTGCCTTTAGGTCTACCAGTTTAAACCAGGATAAGCACCTCTTCTCAAGATCTTTAACTCAATCATATCTTTTGCCACATAAGGTGATATTCATAGATTCTAAGGGTTAGGAAGTGAATACGTCTTGGGAGCTAGTCTCAAATGTTTCTTGGAAGTAAATTTAGGGAATAGAACATTGTAAGTAGTTAGTATACAAGTAGGAAAATAGTCTTTTTGGCTTTGTTGTTACAAATTATAGACTTTTCAGGATGTGTGGAGTGGCTCAGTCAGTGAAGTGTCTGCTCAGGTAATGAGCAGGGGTCCTGGGATGAGTCTCGCATTGGGTTCCTTGCTCAGCTTGCTTCACAAGGAGCCTGCTTCTCCCTCTGCCTACCATTCTCCATGCTTGTGCTCTCTCCCTCTCTCTGACAAATAAATAAATAAATAAATAATCCTTTAAAAAAATTACAGATTTTCACCTCATCATTATTCAGAGTTAAGATTGGCAAGCTCTTAAACAAAGGAAGATGGTCATTAAATTCTTTATTTTCATATTAAGCTTTCTTTAAAAGCTTCCCTTGGGACATTAACTGAATTTAACAAAGTAGTTGATTTATCTTATGGGATAAGATAAAAGAGAAGACTCTTTCCCTCTCTGCATATGTTAGTGTAAAATGAAAACATATCATGGTATTATGTTGAAGAACAATTCACAGATATGAGAAGAAATTTAGAATTTATTTGTATTTTTCTTTAGTTCAGTTAGTTGAAATAATGATTTGGAAGTTCTATAGTCATTTTTAGTCCATCAGTGGTTATCTTTCTTTTCCCTGCTCTCTTTGATTTTTACATGATTCTACTACAGTTTATAAACAAGATACTTAATATTTCCCCCATCCAGATGTACTGTTTTTCCTACCATGACATAAATTTTCCCATTCTTCTTATCCAAATAGGATCAGACTTTTGGAGTATTTTCACGTCCCCGTTTTCCTCCTCCTCTGTGATGCCAATCCCCAAATTTCCTGAAATGGTATAGAACCTAATTTTCCTTGAAGTGTGCCCCTTCTGTTTTAAGAATACTTATTTAACAATAGTCACACAGTTCTAGGCAGTCTATTCTTATTATGAACACACACACAGACACACACACACACTCCTCTCCATTCTTCTTTCTGCTCTTATTCATTATTGACATTTAGATTCTGTTCTCATGTATTTTCATTATCTGGAGCACTAGCAGTGTTTTTTTTCCTTCTGGAAACACCTTTTTTGCTTTTCTTCTTGTAAAAGTAATACATACTTACTGCAATAAATATCTATATATTATGGTTATATGGAGTCAAAAGCTCAAGTTTTTATAGTCATTATTCCAGAGAAAATCCCTAATAGTGCTAGGTGCATATCTTATAGACCTTTCTTCCTTACATATACAGATACACTTTTTTTTTCTTTTTACAGAAGTTTTGTCATATTATCCACACTGTTTTATAACCTTTTTTCATGATAATATTTTGTGAACATTTTTATTGATAATAAATGCATATTATTATTTTGAATGGTTGCATTGTATTTCACATGTATACATAACTTATTGAGCCAGTCTCTGTTGATGTTTGTTTAAATCAATTCCAATTTTTCAGCGTCATAAACAATGAGGCGTGAGCGTCTTAATGCATTGTCCAATCTTTTTCCTTAAATTCTTTTTTTGCAACAAAACAGCTTTTTAAAAAATCTTGTAAATAATTTTATCTTTTTCATCATGAAAAAGTGTACTCTAATCCCTATTGCCCCCACTTCCCCTCTAGTAACCATCAGTTTGTTCTCTATATTTTGATTTATCTTTTTCTTTCTTTCCTTGTTTGTTTTGTTTCCTAAATTCCACATGGTATTTGGATTTTTCTTCTGAATGACTTATTTTGCTTAGCATTATACTTTCTAGCTTGATCCATATTGTTGCAAATGATGAGATTTCGTTATTTTTTATGGGTGAATAATATTCCATTGTATATACATGCCACATCTTCTTTATCCATTCATCTATCAATGGATATTTGGACTGCTTCCATAGTTTGGTTATTGCAAATAATGCTGCAATTGAATAGGGGTGCAGGAATCTCTTTAAATTAGTGTTTTTGGGGGTAAATACTCAATTGTGTGACTCCTAAATTGAGGTACCTCTGTACAGTTTTCTACAATGGTGCACTAATTTATATTCCCACCAATGGTGAAAGAGTGTTCCCCTTTCTCTACATCCTTGCCAACACTTGTTGCCTCTTGTTTTTTAAATTTTAGCTATTCTGTCAGGTGTGAGGTGATATCTCATTGTAGTTTTGATTTGCATTTCTCTGATGGTAAGTGACTTTTCATGTGTCTCTTGGCCAACTATATGTCTTCTTCGGAGATTTCCATTTTTAAATTGGATTATTTGTTTTTTGGGTATTGAGTTGTATCAGTTCTTTATATATTTTGGGTACTAATCCTTTATCTGTTTTGTCATTTGGAAATATCTTCTCCCATTCAGTAGGTTGTCTTCCTTCAAATTCTTGGAAGTGAAATGAGTGGATTAAAGAGTTTACATATTTGAAAAATTGATACACATTTCCAAATTGTCAACCAAAAGGATTTTTACTTCTACTTATACTGTGTAAGAGTATGAGAGTATAAGATACCCCCCCATGCCCTGGCTGTTATTATTCTTTTAAATCTTTGCTATCTTGATAGGTGAAAAATATTTTTTTATTTTTATAATAGGCATTTCTCTGGTTATTAATAAGGTTATGTTTATATTTACCCTTTGAGAATTTCTCAATTATATCCCTTCATTGGAATATTTTTTCCTTTTATTCATTTGTAATATTTCTCCAAATATTAAATATCTGTTTTGCCCTGTCCTATATTGCAAAATTTTCCCTTTTTCACTTGACTTTTAACTTGATGGTTTTGTTTTCCCTGTAAGTTTATAATTTTTACATAGATCTATCAAATCTGGTTCTATTTTGCATGGCATACTTAGTATTGCCTCCCTTCCAAATTATATAAATAATCAGCATTTTGTTCTCCTATTCTGCCTAGATTAAAAATACAGGTTTTCCCCTTCATATAATTTTCTAATTCTTCTGCTATTATTTTTTGATTGATGCATTCATATCCCATTGATTGAAGTGCCACCATTATCACATACTAAATTTCTATATATAGATAAATTTCTATGTATACATAGAATACATAGGTTTTCTTCTGAACCTTTTATTCTCTTTCTTTGGTATGTCTACTTATTCCTATGATTTCACTGTAGTTAAATTACATTTTAATATTTGATATATTAAATTATTCCTTAGCACTTTTTAAAGAAAAATTTTTTGGCTTTTCTCTGAATATTTTCTTCCAGATGAAAGGTCAGTTTTGTCAAGTGTCTTTTTGACACCTGCAGAGAGAGTCCAGTGGGAGTTTTTGTGGAATTGTGTGCGTTTGCAAACTGACCCCATGCATGGAAGGCAGAAAGAGACCAAGGAAAGAGGCAGACCACTCCAGATTGGCAGGTGGCAGGTTTAATAAGCAAGCAACTTACTTACAAGGGATGTCTCAAGCAGTCACAAGATGACCAGATCTCTGCACCTGCCTACCAAATCTTTTTTTTTTTTTTCTGCCAACCAAATCTTAAAAATTTATATAGAGGCCTTGATTGGGCTCAGTCATGTATTCAGTGCAGATGATCTCAACAATACCTTATCCTCTCAAGCCTATGTCCTTGAAAATGGCTCCCATTTTCAAGGAAATAGTGAGTAGAACTTACATTCCAAGGATAGGGAATGGGGTGAGGAAACTCCAGTTGGCTGGTCTAGCTCTTAAGTCAATAGGTGGTCATTTCTTTTCAATGACCTTCTTCAATACTCCATCCCTCATACTGCTCTTACAATCCTATACATACCCTTCTTCCACATTATGCCCTAAGAAGTCAGTAAGAAATTTCACTAACGTAGAGACAGCTTATTTGGTGACTATCTGGCCATCCTAGTGAGACATCCCATTGTAAATTCCAGTAGATGATTCCTTTCCCATGTGTGATGGGGCTTTGATGTTTTCAGCAGCATAGCATATGTGTGTGTGTGTGTGTGTGTGTGTTTTAAAGGAGGTATAAGTTTATTGAATACACTGCAAGGAGGTGGCAGGCAGGACAGCAGAAGAGAGACTGTCTGCCAGCAGCATAGCATGTGATCTATAGTGAGAGTTGGGGCAATGGCTATTTCCTACAACTTCTATATCTTTGTGGTACTGAGTGTCTCAGCATGTGTCCCCAGTCTGACATATGGGGCAATAGGCTTTACTGGTTGATCATTTAAATGTATTAAAGCCTGGAACTGTAGTCTATCTGGCCAAGGTGGCTTTACCTGTTAGTAATTTACTCTGCTGCTTTAATATGGTATTTCTCCTTTCTACCAAATCTGCTGCTTGGGATTATAGGAGAGATGGAACCTCCATTCAATGTCATGTTCTTGGTCCATCTTGCTTATCATGATCTTTCAAACATAACTCCCAATCACTGTCTGATTGGGTGTTTGATAAGGGTGTCTGTACATGATACTCAGATTCTCTAATGCCCTAATGATGGCAACATGTTTTGTGCAGCAATAGGGGAAATCTTGGTTTAGGCCAGGTACAGTGTCCATACAAACCAAGGCATATGTAGAACCCTCATTCTTAAGGGATGGGACCAATATAGTCAATTTGCCAATTCTTCACTTGTTGAGAACTCTAGTGGATGGCCCCAGACTCCTTTGGCAATTGTCCAATTGTCAATTGTAGTCAATTGTCAATTGTAGTAAATTGTCAATTGAGACCATTGTCTCAGGCATTGTTTAGAACACCCAGGAATGCTATTACTGCATTAACCAAGTCATTTTACTGATATGAGGAAGGAGAACAGGGATAGGTTTTAGGCTACCATCTTATAACATATTGTGGGGCTATGTGGATTGCCTTGGAGAAGCACTTGAAAGGTCTGTTATTAAGCCTCCCATGTGAAAACAAATTGATCTTGGTTATCAGAAACCTCTGTTTGTCAGAGTCTTTTCCATAGATCTCCTTGAAGATGAAATACTTTTGCAGGGACAGTTAAATTAATAACATATTTATATGAAATAACTTAAAGTTTAGCATCACTTCTTTTTTTACAATGCTTTCCATATAATTTTACCTGACCAATAAGCCTGGTTAGTCTAATATCTCTCTTTTATCAGGAGAGAGAGCACATCTTTTGAGATGTTCTAGGGCTTCCCTGCAAAATCCCAAAGTTAACTCAAGGTCAATAAAACCTTATTTAGAATTTGATTTTGAGGAAATTTGTCAAAATTATCAAAAAGTTTACTTCTTTTTTTTTTTAAGTTTAAAGATTTTATTTATTTGACAGACAGAGATCACAAGCAGGCAGAGAGGGAGGCAGAGAGAGAGGAGCAAGCAGGCTCCCTGCTGAGCAGAGAGCCCGATGTGGGGCTTGATCCCAGGACCCTGAGATCATGACCTGAGCCAAAGGCAGAGGCTTTAACCCATTGAGCCACCCAGGTGCCCCAAAATTATCAAAAAGTTTAAAACTCTTGATTACATAGGCTCAGAGGTCACTGTGATCATTACTTAGTTATTCATTTAACCAAAGTAACAACTGAGGACTTCAAATACCTAGGATTTAACTAAGGAGGTGAAAGACCTGTACTCTGAAAACTATAAAAACATTGCTGAAAGAAATTAAAGACAGAACCAACAAATCTAAAGATAATCCATGCTCATGGATTGGAAGAATTAATATTGGTAAAAATTCCGTACTACCCAAAGCAGTCTACCGATAGAATACAATCTCTATTAAAATATCAACAGTATTTTTCAGAGAACTAGAAAAAAATAATACTAAAATTTTTATGGAACTACAAAAGAGCCCAGATAGCCAAAGTAATGTTGAGGAAGAAAAACAAAACTGGAGATATCACAATCCCAGATTTCAAGATATACTACAAAGTTATATAATCAAAGCAGTATGGCATTGGCACAAAAGTAGACACAAAGATCAATGGAACAGAATAGAAAAATAATCTGTGACAACAGAGGCAAGATATACAATGGGGAAAAGTCTCTTCAATAAATAATGTTGGGAAAACTGGAAAGCTACATGCAAAAGAACAAAATTGGACTACTTCATACATGATAGAAAAAAATAAACTCAAAATGAATTAAAGATTAAATGTGAAACATGAAACTATAAAACCTCTAAAAGAAAACATAGGCAGTAATTTCTTTGACATTGTCCCATAGCAACATTTTTCTAGATATATCTCATCTGGCTAGGGAAATAAAAGCAAAAACAATCCATTGGGACTACATCAAAATAAAAAGTTTGTGTGCAGTGAAGGAAACCATCAAAAAATGAAAAGGCAGCCTACTGATGGGGAAAAGATATTTGTAAATAATATATCTGATAAGGGGTTAATATTCAAAATATATGAAGGACTTAGACAATTGGACATAAAAAAACTTCAATCTGATTAAAATATTGGTAGAAGAACTGATTAGATGTTTTTCTAAAGAAGACATACAGATGGTCAACAGACACATGAAAAGATGCTCAACATCCTTAACCATCAGGGAAATACAAATCAAAACCACAATGTGATATTACATCATACCTGTCAGAATGGCTAATGTCAAAAAGATAAGAAATAACTAATGTTGGTAAGGATGTGGAGAAAAAGGAACCCTCACTATTGGTGGGAATGTAAATTGGTGCAATCTTTGTGGAAAACAGCATGGAGTTTTCTCAGAAAGTTAAAAATAGAAGTACCATACAATCTAGTAATTCCACTACTGGGTATTTACCCAAAGAAAATAAAAACACTAATTAAAAGCTATAAGTACCTCTATTTATAGCAACATTATATTCAATAGCCAAGATATGGAAAGAACCCAAGTGTCCATCAATAGATGAATGGATAAAAAGATGAATGGATAAATATATACCTATAATATATATCTATATTTCTAATATATGGAAGAAATGAAGATTGTCTTGTTTCTCCTAAGTGTGCGTGCGCGCACGTGCACACACACACACACACACGACTATTACCCTGCCATAAAAAGAATATCTTGCTATTTGTAACAACCGGATGAATCCAGAGTGTGCTAGTTAAAGTGGAATAAGGCAAATATCATATGATTTCACTTATATGTGGAATAAAAAAATGGATAAACAAACAAACAAACAAAAGCAGAAGCAGACCCATAAATATAGAGAACAAATTGATAGTTGCCAGAGGGGAGAAGGGTGAGAGGATGGGCAAAATGGGTAAAAGGGAGAGGAAGATGCAGGCTTCTAGTTATGGAATGAATAAGTCACAGGGATAGAGCATAGAGAATTTAGTCAGTGATATTGTAATAGCATTATATGGTGACAGATCGTAGCTACACTTGAGGTGAGCACAGAATAATGTATAGACTTCTCAAGTCACTGTGTTATACAGCTGAAACTAATGTAGTATTGTGTGTTAACTGTACTTCAGTAAATAAAAGTGACTTCAAAGGCAAATACAAGAAGTTATGTAGTTGGAAAAATAACTCTTAGTAGAGAAGACACTTTTCTTAAGTAATCAAAGACTTAATAAAGACAACATGAAGTACAGGAAATTATTTTGATAAAGCACAGAATCTTTGTTTTCTAAGCAGATTATTTAAAAGTTAAAAACATTTCATAATTCCATTAAGAACAGACCAATAGTCCAAGAAAATGTTGTCCTTTTAGGATATGAAAGAAAATTAAGTTTCAGTTCCATATAAGTACACTACTGATTTTATTTTATTTTATTTTAAAGATTTTATTTATTTATTTGACAGAGATCACAAGTAGGTGGAGAGGCAGGCAGAGAGAGAGAGGAGGAAGCAGGCTCCCCACTGAGCAGAAAGCCCAATGTGGGGCTTGATCCCAGGACGCTGGGATCATGACCTGAGCTGAAGGCAGAGGCTTTAACTCACTGAGCCACCCAGACGCTCCCATAATACTGATTTTAAAGCTTAATTTTCTTTAAGCTAATTAAATAGAACTTTTTTACTAATTAATTTAAGCGCTATCCACTGGAGGCAGAAAAGCACATATACATAACATATATCTACAGACATAACATATATCTAAGAATATAGACAAATTCAAACAGAGACCCTATAGCTTTCATTCCAAAATTTTATCAATGAGTTAGGTATAGCAACATAAAACTCATTCGTTTACAAACCAAATATGTCTGGTGAACCCAAATGTGTCTCTGGTGGAACAAGTTAAGGTTACCCACTTACAATGCTAAAGCTTTTTACTAATATTTGGAGAAGATTTTTAAGATTTGTATTTGTCATTTACCAATAATGTTTTAGTGGACTAGATCTGGAGTAAGGGAGCTTCTATAGCAGTCTGTATTTTAAAAAACTTCTTTCCCCCCTTTTTCTTCCCTACTCTCAGTCAACTGTAGTCAGTGTTTTAGTTATCTATTACGATGTTTATTTTTCAGATATGATAAATTTACAAACTCAAGGGACAAAGAAAGAATGCAACTTTTCTCGTAGTTTTGGGGTATATTTTTCTATCTTTAGAATTCTAGGGTAATTACTATTTAAAATTGTCAGACAGCATGGGGCACTCTGTCTACATCATTATCAATAACCACAACATCCTTCCCTTTGCCCTCCTCACTTTCTGAGTAATTCTACCTTTTAGCGTCATAATCAGGCTTTAGCCCTATTCTTGGATCTTAATCTGTGGCAGTTTATGGCCTCCTTGCTTTGTAAAATGGCATGCAAAGGTCTCCAATTTATTATCATGCCCTCCCACCTAGTCCCCAGCTCCAAAGTTAGCAGAATAGCAGACAACTGCATGTTTTTCTCTAACTTCAGCTCTTCTTCCATCTTTCTAACTTGAGCTTCAGTGTCTCATTGGGCATTGATGGCCAGCTGAACTGCCCACAATAGAGGCCATTCCACTGTGATGGCTGTTTGTTTCCCTTGTTTGCTACAGTGTGTTATGCAGAGTTTCTCAAACAAATGCATTGAAACAGCTTGCATTTTTGGGGTGTCCGTATACTTACATAGGGGTCCATAAGCATTTGACATATGGGCCACTCTGTCTCACTTAGAGGTCAATGGTCAACTTGGAATTTCCCCTGCAGATACCACTTTCCCAAGGCATATTTCTTTGGTTTCTTGTCTGGCTGCCTAATTATTTGTTCAGAAACTTAGCCCTGTACACAGAGGGCAAGAGAGAACAAAGAAAGAGGCAGACCACTTCAGATTGATAGGGGGCAGGTTTAAAGTAATTTACTTATGATGCTTGTCTTAAGTGGCACAAGATGGGGGCACCTGGGTGGCTCAGTGGGTTAAAGCCTCTGCCTTCAGCTCAGGTCATGATCCTGGGGTCCTGGGATTGAGCCCCGCATCAGGCTCTCTGCTCGGTAAGGAGCCTGCTTCCTCCTCTCTTTCTGCCTGCCTCTCTGCCTACTTGTGATCTCTATCTGTCAAATAAATAAATAAAATCTTTAAAAAAAAAAGTGGCACAAGATGAGTAGATCTCTGCACCCACATGCCAAATCTTAAAAGTCATCAGAGGCCTTACCTGGGTTCAGTCATGTATGCAGTCCAGTTGGTCTCAATAACACCTTACTCACTCAAGGCTATGTCCTTGAAAATGGCTCCTGTGGTGGGAATGGTAGGGAATGGTATCCCTAAGGATAGGGAAGGGGTTGAGGAGCCTCCAAGTGCTTAGGTCTAGCTCACAGGTCAACCAGCAGTTATCCTATCAATGATATCCTTCAACAAATTGTATTACATAAATTTATTTGGGATAAAGTACATTTTTACATTGATGAATATTCCCATTCAGGTACATGGAATGGCTGTCATTTATTCAAATGTTCTTTTATGTCCATCAGTAAGATTTTATAGTTTCCTTAACTAATAGGAAAAGCAGATAAGAACTGAAAAAGTGTCACGATTTGAGGTTATTATTGTAAATGTTTTAAGTCCTACACAGTTCCACAGATTTTGAAGGCATCATTGTATTGCAACATGGTACAATAATTAACATTTAATATTATTTAAAATGAATGAGGAAGTTTTTCTATTGATTGTCCCTGAGTTGGTAGATATAAAAAAATTGCAAGGGGAAGAGGAGCAGAAAATGAGGTTACAACTTGAAAAATTATCCAGAGCAGGGCTGTGATAATTGGCCTCTCCTATCCCCTCCTACTTATATGAATGCACCCAGATGAAGCCTAAGAAATACTCTGCAATGAAGTCAAGTGATTAACTTGCGAAGATATGGGTCTCTCAAAGCTTACTTTAGGCTTAGAAATTATGCTAGGGCAATTAACAAGTAGTAAGGCACCTGAGGGATTTAATGATATGATGAAGAAGACATATGATTCTTCTCTTTATAGAGGGGAAAGTACAATTGAAACTCCAGGGAAAACAAAATATGTATAAGAAATCATGGACCAAATATGAAACAAACTAAGACATGGAATGATTACAATTAATTGATGGAGACTAAACAAGGAAAATTTAACTTACTTTAATGATTGGAAATTTGATGCAATCAAATTTCAAATGGCATGTGTAGCGACAAAAATTTTATCATCTCTACTTGTCTGCATTTAAAAGGACTCTATAGCTTCCCTATGACCCTGTAATTGCACTACTGGGTATTTACCCCAAAAATACAGATGTAGTGAAAAGAAGGGCCATCTGTACCCCTAATGTTTATAGCAGCAATGGCCACGGTTGCCAAACTGTGGAAAGAATGAAGATGCCCTTCAATGGACGAATGGATAAGGAAGATATGGTCCATATACACTATGGAGTATTATGCCTCCATCAGAAAGGATGAATACCCAACTTTTGTAGCAACATGGATGGGACTGGAAGAGATTATGCTGAGTGAAATCAGTCCAGCAGAGAGAGTCAGTTATCATAGGGTTTCACTTATTTGTGGAGCATAACAAATAGCATGGAGGACAAGGGGAGATGGAGAGGAGAAGGGAGTTGAGGGAAATTGGAAGGGAAGGTGAACCATGAGAGACTATGGACTCTGAAAAACAACCTGAGGGTTTTAAAGGAGCGGGGGGGTGGGAGGTTGGGGGAACCAGGTGGTGGGTATTAGAGAGGGCACAGATTGCATGGAGCACTGGGTGTGGCGCAAAAACAATGAATACTGTTACGCTGAAAATAAATTTATTTTTTTATTTTTTAAAGGTTTTATTTATTTGACAGAGAGAGAGAGAAATCACAAGTAGGCAGAGAGGCAGGCAGAGAGGCAGGCAGAGAGAGAGGAGAAAGCAGGTTCCCTGCGGAGCAGAGAGCCAGACGTGGGGCTTGATCCCAGGACCTTGGGATCATGACCTGAGCTGAAGGCAGAGGCTTTAATCCACTGAGCCACCCAGGTGCCCCTGAAAATAAATTTTAAAAAATTAAAAAAAAATAAATAAAAGGACTCTCTAAGTGCAGGCAATATAAACTGAACTTAGACTATCTTGAATAAAAAGGAAACCTATTGACTTACAAAACTGAAAACCCTAGGGTAGTTGACTCCTCTCTATCTTGTTTCTGTTTTTGTTTGTGTTGCTTTCTTTATAGGGCAGGGTTTTTGTTGTTATTGGATTTTTTTTTTTTTTTTTGTATGGAGAGAAGGACGGTTAGCAGCTCCAGCTTTACAAGGTTTTTGGAGTTCAGTAGCTTAGAGAAACATTTTTCTTTCACCATTCTGACGACACCATTTAAGCAAAGACTGGCCCCAGAGATGGAGAAATGTGATTGGCCAGGCCATTCCTGGCCTGGTCACATGTCCATCCCTGAGATGAGCCCTCTGGGAGCTAGATATATAAAGTTATTGGTATCTGTTAAGAAAGAGGAGTTCTGTTGTCTGAGAAGGAATTCTTAAATGTCCTAAGCCTTTACTTCTCTGCAACTGATTTAAATGTGCCAAGAAGAAACTTTCTAGTTGAGAGGAACATTGAACACAAAACCATGGAAGCTTAAATAAGCATAGTGTCTTCATGGATCAGTGAATTGGGCTGCTAAAAAGAGAGAGAGATTTGAACATTCTCCAGAATAGATCACATCCTCGGTCCTAAATCAGGACTCAACCAGTATCAAAAGATTGGGATCATTCCCTGCATATTTTCAGACCACAATGCTCTAAAGCTAGAACTCAACCACAAAAGGAAGTTTGGAAAGAACCCAAATACATGGAGACTAAACAGTATCCTTCTAAAGAATGAATGGGTCAACCAGGAAATTAAAGAAGAATTGAAAAAAATCATGGAAACAAATGATAATGAAAATACAACAGTTCAAAATCTGTGGGACACAACAAAAGCAGTCCTGAGAGGAAAATATATAGCGGTACAAGCCTTTCTCAAGAAACAAGAAAGGTCTCAGGTACACAACCTAACCCTACACCTAAAGGAGCTGGAGAAAGAACAAGAAAGAAACCCTAAGCCCAGCAGGAGAAGAGAAATCATAAAGATCAGAGCAGAAATCAATGAAATAGAAACCAAAAAAACAATAGAGCAAATCAACGAAAGTAGGAGCTTGTTCTTTGAAAGAATTAATAAAATTGATAAACCCCTGGTCCGACTTATCAAAAAGAAAAGAGAAAGGACCCAAATAAATAAAATCATGAATGAAAGAGGAGAGATCACAACTAACACCAAAGAAATACAAACTATTATAAGAACATACTATGAGCAACTCTACGGCAATAAATTTGACAATCTGGAAGAAATGGATGCATTCCTAGAAACATATAAACTACCACAACTGAACCAGGAAGAAATAGAAAGCCTGAACAGACCCATAACCAGTAAGGAGATTGAAACAGTCATTAAAAATCTCCAAACAAACAAAAGCCCAGGGCCAGACAGCTTCCCGGGGGAATTCTACCAAACATTTAAAGAAGAACTAATTCCTATTCTCCTGAAACTGTTCCAAAAAATAGAAATGGAAGGAAAACTTCCAAACTCATTTTATGAGGCCAGCATCACCTTGATCCCAAAACCAGACAAGGATCCCACCAAAAAAGAGAGCTATAGACCAATATCCTTGATGAACACAGATGCGAAAATACTCAACAAAATACTAGCCAATAGGATTCAACAGTACATTAAAAAGATTATTCACCACGACCAAGTGGGATTTATTCCAGGGCTGCAAGGTTGGTTCAACATCCGCAAATCAGTCAATGTGATACAACACATCAATAAAAGAAAGAACAAGAACCATATGATACTCTCAATAGATGCTGAAAAAGCATTTGACAAAGTACAGCATCCCTTCCTGATCAAAACTCTTCAAAGTGTAGGGATAGAGGGCACATACCTCAATATCATCAAAGCCATCTATGAAAAACCCACCTCAAATATCATTCTCAATGGAGAAAAACTGAAAGCTTTTCCGCTAAGGTCAGGAACACGGCAGGGATGTCCATTATCACCACTGCTATTCAACATAGTACTAGAGGTCCTAGCCTCAGCAATCAGACAACAAAAGGAAATTAAAGGCATCCAAATCGGCAAAGAAGAAGTCAAATTATCACTCTTCGCAGATGATATGATACTATATGTGGAAAACCCAAAAGACTCCACTCCAAAACTGCTAGAACTTATACAGGAATTCAGTAAAGTGTCAGGATATAAAATCAATGCACAGAAATCAGTTGCATTTCTCTACACCAACAGCAAGACAGAAGAAAGAGATATTAAGGAGTCAATCCCATTTACAATTGCATCCAAAACCACAAGATACCTAGGAATAAACCTAACCAAAGAGACACAGAATCTATACTCAGAAAACTATAAAGTACTCATGAAAGAAATTGAGGAAGACACAAAGAAATGGAAAAATGTTCCATGCTCCTGGATTGGAAGAATAAATATTGTGAAAATGTCTATGCTACCTAAAGCAATCTACACATTTAATGCAATTCCTATCAAAGTACCATCCATCTTTTTCAAAGAAATGGAACAAATAATGCTAAAATTTATATGGAACCAGAAAAGACCTCGAATAGCCAAAGGGATATTGAAAAAGAAAGCCAACGTTGGTGGCATCACAATTCCGGACTTCAAGCTCTATTACAAAGCTGTCATCATCAAGACAGCATGGTACTGGCACAAAAACAGACACATAGATCAATGGAACAGAATACAGAGCCCAGAAATAGACCCTCAAATCTATGGTCAACTAATCTTCGACAAAGCAGGAAAGAATGTCCAATGGAAAAACGACAGCCTCTTCAATAAATGGTGCTGGGAAAATTGGACAGCCACATGCAGAAAAATGAAATTGGACCATTTCCTTACACCACACACAAAAATAGACTCAAAATGGATGAAGGACCTCAATGTACAAAAGGAATCCATCAAAATCCTTGAGGAGAACACGGGCAGCAACCTCTTCGACCTCTGCCGCAGCAACATCTTCCTAGGAACAACGCAAAAGGCAAGGGAAGCAAGGGCAAAAATGAACTATTGGGATTTTATCAAGATCAAAAGCTTTTGCACAGCAAAGGAAACAGTTAACAAAATCAAAAGACAACTGACAGAATGGGAGAAGATATTTGCAAATGACATATCAGATAAAGGACTAGTGTCCAGAATCTATAAAGAACTTAGCAAACTCAACACTCAAAGAACAAATAATCCAATCAAGAAATGGGCAGAGGACATGAACAGACATTTCTGCAAAGAAGACATCCAGATGGCCAACAGACACATGAAAAAGTGCTCCATATCACTCAGCATCAGGGAAATACAAATCAAAACCACAATGAGATATCACCTCACACCAGTCCGAATGGCTAAAATCAACAAGTCAGGAAATGACAGATGCTGGCGAGGATGCGGAGAAAGGGGAACCCTCCTACACTGTTGGTGGGAATGCAAGCTGGTGCAGCCACTCTGGAAAACAGCATGGAGGTTCCTCAAAATGTTGAAAATAGAACTGCTCTATGACCCAGCAATTGCACTATTGGGTATTTACCCTAAAGATACAAACGTAGTGATCCAAAGGGGCACATGCACCCGAATGTTTATAGCAGCAATGTCCACAATAGCCAAACTATGGAAAGAACCTAGATGTCCATCAACAGATGAATGGATCAAGAAGATGTGGCATATATACACAATGGAATACTATGCAGCCATCAAAAGAAATGAAATCTTGCCATTTGCAACAACATGGATGGAACTAGAGTGTATCATGCTTAGCGAAATAAATCAAGCAGAGAAAGACAACTATCATATGATCTCCCTGATATGAGGAAGTGGTGATGCAACATGGAGGCTTAAGTGGGTAGGAGAAGAATAAATGAAACAAGATGGGATTGGGAGGGAGACAAACCAAAAGTGACTCTTAATCTCACAAAACAAACTGAGGGTTGCTGGGGGGAGGGGGTTTGGGAGAAGGGGGTGGGATTATGGACATTGAGGAGGGTATGTGCTTTGGTGAGTGCTGTGAAGTGTGTAAACCTGGTGATTCACAGACCTGTACCCCTGGGGATAAAAATATATGCTTATAAAAAATAAAAAATTGAAAAAAAAAAAGAGAGAGAGATTTTGTTGGGAAATAAGGTCAAGGTTAAATTATAGAAAGTCTTAAAATAGTGCAGACATTCCAATTTGAAGCAGAGGAAAATATAATCATTAATTTCTTTCAAATTAGATGGATACCATAATGAGATAGTTGCAAGAAAAATCATAATTATTGTAGGATGGAATAAGAAGAGTATAGGATAGGTCAAGGGGATAGGTTGTTCCCAGTCTGTTATAGTAATCCAGATATGAAATGATATAACCATTTTTGAGCACTTTTCATTCATTCATTTATAAATTAAATTAAAGTACCTTTTTTTTTTTAAGTTTTATTTATTTATTTGACAGACAGAGATTACAAGTAAGCAGATAGGCAGGCCGGGAGAGAGAGGAGGAAGCAGGATCTCTGCGGAGCAGAAAGCCCAATGTGGGGCTCCATCCCAGGACTGTGGGATCATGACCTGAGCTGGAGGCAGAGGCTTTAACCCACTGAGCCACCCAGGCGCCTCTAAAGTACCTTTTGAGTGTCTATCTTGTCTCAGGTACTTGGCCAGCTGCTGGACATACAAAGGTGAGTAAAAAACAAATAAAATTAAAGAATTATGTGATGTAAAAGATAGAATAAGGGGGGGTGAATTAAAATTTAAGATCTCATTTAATAGGATTTTAGAAGTGAGTAGATATATTTGAGGGAAACAGGATTGCACCCAAAACGAAGATACATGAACAGTAAAACAATGAATGGGTCAAATTAACATTAAATGGTGCCTTTAAGATCTACAAGAACAAAAAATTCTGTTTTTGTTTGTTTGTTTGTATTTGCCCAATATGGTTTGTACACACTTAGAAGAAAACCTACTAGAATTAGGATTATTGTCAATAGAGCAGAGGTGTCAAATAACTACTCATATTTTATTGATGTGGTAATTCAAGGAAGTGATGAAAATACAAACCTAATGTGGCCAGAAAGGTGAGCAGCACTAATCCTACCACAGGGGATCAAATGAGGAAAAAAAGGAGGGGGGGTGTTTTGATTAATATTAATATATAAATTTAATATTAAACTGTACATTTCATCATGCATATTTGAAAATCTGGGCACACTTAAAACTTGTCGGTTTTTTTCATGGTCCTGATTACCATTCATGTAAATAAATTTGTGTTAGATTCAAATTGTTTCACTTCCTCTTCTATGACTGTTTTCCCTATAAGGACTATTCTTAGAATGAGGTGGCATTTATTACCTTATAATTGCATGTGATTATTCCTATGGCTGTGAAGGTGTTTGTGTGTGTTGGAGCAGAGGGAACAGAAGAGATTAGGCCTGTTCTTAGGAAGCCTACAGTATCATGGATGAGATAGATATTTATACAATAATTACATAAATAACGTAGAATTATAACCATGCTAAAGGCTATGAAGGATGAATACATGAAATCTGAGAGTTTTTAATGAGCGTTACTGTGGCTGTGATACTTGAGTTGAGATTTGAAGGATTAGGAGGTTATCAAATGAAAGAGCATTCCAAACTAAGCAGTCAGCAAGTGCAATATCTAGAAAGAAACATGTTAAGAACTGAAAGAAGGTCTGTAAGGCTGGATTGCAAGGAAGGAAATAGGGTTGGTATAATATGAAAAAACAGAGATATATAGGGACAAGGATCATGAAGTGCTTTGTAAGTTTTTAGAATAATAGGAAGTCATTGCTACTGAAGTGTTCTAAGGGGTGTGTGTGTGTGTGTGTCTAATGAGAGAGAGAGAGAGAGGCAGAGAGAGTCATAAGTTTGCATTTAAAATCACTCCAATGAAGGATGAATGAAGAATGTTCTAGAGGGCCAGAAGTAGATACACAGCAAAACTAGTAGCTACTATAATAATCCAGGTGAGAAAATAATGGTAACCTGGACTAAAATAGTGGAAACTGAGATGGAGAGAAATAGAATCTGTATATGTATGCCTACAAAAAGTTTATAGAGTTGATTGGATATAAATAGGGATATATCAAAGAACACAGGGTGTTACACACACACACACACACACACACATACACACTAATGATTACATTAGTTACATCACAGTCACATTAGTTACATCACAAACTAATGATGTACTATATGTTGGCTAATTGAATTTAAATAAAAAAGAAACGAAAAAAATCAACAAGACTTTGTGAATAGTTACAAGAGATGAAAAGAGTAATGAGTCATATAAGATACCTACTTTTCATGTATTGATTTTGGGGGGAATTACAATGTCACTGAGACAGGTGTGTTAGAAGGAAAGGAAGAGATGACTTTGGATTTGGATCAGACTGAACCCAGAATCAAGTGTAAATATTGCAAGTAAGTGTAAATATATTTATAACTCTTAGATAATAAGATAGAACTGGAAATAAAGATTTGGGAATTTTTAAGCACAGAGGTGATAACTAAAGTCATTAGAGTGAATGATGCAAAGAAAAGAGTGTAGAGAATGTTAGAGTTAAAGAAAAGGCTTTGAGGGACACCTGGGTGTCTCAGTTGGTTAAGGCGCTGCCTTCGGCTCAGGTCATGATCCCATGGGATTGAGTCCCGCAAGGGGCTCCTTGCTCACCAGGGAGCCTGCTTCTCTTGCTGCCTCTGCCTGCCTCTCTGCCTGCTTGAGTGTACTCTCTCTCTCTCTGGCAAATAAATAAATTCTTAAAAAAAAAAAAAGAAAAAGAAAAAGAAAAGGCTTTGATAGGAGTCCATAGTTGGGTAGTGATGGCAAAAGGGAAAGAAGTATATGCCAAAATCAGATGAGCAGGTAGGAGAGATAGAGAACTATGAGCGAGTAGTGTCTTGGAAATCAAGGTTACAAAGACCTTTACTAGGACCAAATATGTAGAAGAGTTAGAAAAGGGGGGGGGCGGGATAAGACTGAGAAAAGACCATTAGATTTGGAATAAAAATATTTATTGATTATCTGAGAAAGCAGTTAAATGCGATGGGGATAGCAGATGAGTTTAAAAAGCCAATGAGGAAAGGAATGGAAAGCAATAGTAAATAGGAGATGTGTTTTCTGTTGGAAAGATTCAGCAGTGAAAGGAA
Source organism: Mustela nivalis (assembly GCF_964662115.1). Taxonomy (NCBI): domain Eukaryota; kingdom Metazoa; phylum Chordata; class Mammalia; order Carnivora; family Mustelidae; genus Mustela; species Mustela nivalis. The sequence continues at coordinate 39,759,194 of NC_139025.1, forward strand.
AAAAAAAAAAAAAGGAATACAGTACAGTTAGAATGGGGAACACGTTTAAATAAAGAATTTCTTCAGATTCTGATTTGCATGATTGGAGCAAAGGAGAAGGTGCTTATAATATGTGGGGAGGGATTTTTACAGGAGTACTTTCCCAGAAAATGATGTTAAGATAAATGTTTACCTAAGTCAATGGTCTAAAATTTTTCAAATGGTGCTCTATATTTCATTGGGGGGATAGAGAGGGAAGAGCAAAATTTGTTATTTAAAATTCTCCAGTTGTTGGATCTTTCTCATCTTTATTGCTTTCCAGAAGGGATTTTTTTTGGAATGGAATATGTGGCAGTGGTTTTGGCAGAACACAGTTGTATTTTTGTGAGAGTAATTAGATATGCACAGATGTTGGGACACCTGGGTGACCTTCAGCTCAGAGGCTCAGATCATGATCTCAGGGTCCTGGGATCTACACTCCCCCACCCCCCACCCCCTACCCCCAGCGTCCCTGCCATCAGGCTGTCTGCTCAGCAGGGAACCTGCTCCCCGCAACACCCCCCCCCTACTTGTGATCTCTGTCAAATAAATAAATAAAACCTTAACAAAATAAGATATGCATAGATGTGAATTTAAATGCAAATAAATTTCCAGGTGTCAGTAAGGTGATGTTTCTAGTTTTCCACAAATTTTTACAAGAAAATCTGTTAAGTTGAACTGAATCGATTCTTTTGACCTATGAAATTGTCATAGCAATGTAGTACCAGCAAGACTAAATAACTGTAACCTTCATATTTATACCCCTACGCCTTTCTGAAAGGGGGTTAGTTAACAAATACATCATAAATACATATAAGAATAAAGATGTTAAATGTCTTACACCATCAAACTTAGTTTTGATGGCTTACTACCATTAATACTAATGAGCAACATTACATCATAGTATATTATATAAAGTCAATTATGCACACATACTGAGGTATTTAAACAAGAAACACCTCAAAATTTCTTTTTCATTTTAATAATCTGTGAATTAGGTTGTGATGAGTTGAGGCAATTATTTAGATCATTTAGTATTAAAAATCTTTACTACAAATATATTAATAATGAAAGCAATTTGGGGGCTGACTTGCTTATATTATTTTTTCTCTACCCTTTTTTTCAATTTGGATATGCTGACAAATTCTAAGAGCACAAATTATCTAAAGGCAGCGTTTGGACAAAAATGTTAATGTCTAATTTATTTGAAACTACAATGAGTCACTCAGAATGTTTGTTGAATGAAAATGTATTTGAATTCTTATGCTTGCTTTTTAAAAAGTTTTAAAAATACTGAATGCGAAATTGAATTCTGATGATTGATTCGAGGGTTTTCCTCTCACGCTACGATATCGAATTTACTGCTGTTCTCTGAAAATACTTCTTTAAACTGTTAAGTTACAAGAGGAATGAATCGCCTTAAGACAACATTCGTCTTCAAGACAATAAGAGAATCCCTGAGAGGTTCCTGCTCTGTCCCCTTTCAGGGAGGCTCTCGGATTCTAGCACCACCTCTAGGGTTTTAAGGTGCTCGGTTCACGCTTCGCCCAGCGGGAAGGGGTGATTGCCTCAACGCTGGTCTCGCGGGGAGTTCGATCTCGCTCTTCAGCGCGATCTGCAGCTCCCGCTGCCGGCTTCGCGGGGTCTCGCGGGGCTGGGTGGGGCGGAAGCGGACCCTCGGCCGCATTTCAGTGTCGGGTTCTGCGTGGCGTACCCCAAACTCGAGACCCTGAGTCGAGTTGTGGGCCCCAGACAAGGGAGGGCGTGAAATGTTCGGGTCCCGGAGGGGCCGTTGAGGTGGCTGGGTAAAGGAGCTGTGCGTGGCGGTTATTCCTACTGCACGGGCGGCTCTGAGGGATGTGGGGGGCTGGCGGGCCCAGTCTCTGGCGTTCTACCAGCGGTCGCGTGACGGCTTGTCGGCGCGTGGCCTCCTCCTTGGCCCCAGAGCCGCCCCAAGCTGTGGGCACCGCCGCCAGGCTGGAGGGTTGGGGAGGGATCCGGGTGAGCAGAAGCGCCTCGGCTGTGAGGGTGAGGGTGTTGGTGGTGAGCGAACTTCGTGCTTCAGAACGGGCGGGAAGAGTAGCTTCTCGAGTCTGCGCCTGACGAGTCAGAACGACCCCGCCTCGGGCGTATTTTGTAACGCGCCTTGGCAGTCCTGTGAAAACCTTTACTTTTTGCATTTTGGGTGGTAAATTCGTTAAGTGTAAAATTGCACTCTCGCTTTGTTTTACCTTGGGTGTTGGTTAAGGACTTTCTTTAGGAATCTTGCTGCGCGTAGTAGTCCACGCGCCGAGAAAGGGCATATTCAGAGAGTTCATTTTAAAAGGCATATTCCTTTGAGAAATCTTGGTGTCTCTGCACTCCAGAATATTCAGTGACGTGTTACGATACCACGTATAAACGGTTATTAAGGCTCCCCCCGACCCCTAGATGCTTCCGTCCTGCAGTGACATTGAGCAAGAATTTATTAAGTGTCTTTCTAGGGCTGTGCCCAGTACTGGGCTGAAGGGGTCTCTCTCCTCTTCAGTTCTTGTTCCCCCCACATTCTTCTGAAAAAATGCCTAGTACGAATATATGCTGTTTTGCATAGGACTTCAGAAAGTCTCTCCTTACAGTTTTTTTTTCTTTTAAATATAGTATCCAAGATGAATGACAGCCTGTTTGTCAGTTTGGACAGACTTTTGCTAGAATTTGGTAGGTATAAAATGAAAAGAAAGAAATAAGTAACTATTTGTATTATCATCTAACATTTTAATAATGAAATGAAGTCACTATTTTTTTTTTTTTTTAGTTTTCCAGTATGAGCAAGATATAAGCACTAAAGAAGATATGCTTCAACGAATTAATAGTAAGTCATTTTGCATGATAAAGTTATTCTAGCTTTTAAGTTTTTTTATGGCATATAAGATAATAAGCATTTGCCTTGTTTAGGGTAATTTATAGTGGGGATTATAACTTTTGTTCTAGTTTTATCTATCTAGTGACTGTTTGCCCTAACTAAGGCTTTTCAGTAATAAATTTCTGTATTTAGCATTTAGTTACTTTGTGTTGAAGAATTTTGCTTTAAGCAGACCTAACACCTTAATTAAGCACAGTTGAAAATGTTATTTTTCTCAGATAACAGTTTCTTTCAAACCTATGAATGAATTTTAAATTTGTGCTTTTTTATAGTTTCAAATTTTTATTTAAATTCCAGTTATTCAGCATGAAGTATAATATTCATTACAGGTGTAGGACTTAGCAATTCATCACTTACATACAGCACTTGTGCTCATCACAAGCACCCTCCTTAATACCCATCATCCATTTAACCTGTCCCCCCATACACCTCCCTCCCACCCCAGTAAGCCTTAGTTTGTTCTCTATCATTAAGAATCTGTTTTATGGTTTGTCCCCCTCTTTCTTTTTTCCCCCATGTTCATTTGTTTTGTTTCTTAAATTCCACAGATAAGTGAAATACTATGTTATTTGTCTTTCTCTGACTGACTTATTTTGCTTGGCATAATGTTCTCTAGCACCATCCTTGTTGCAAACAGCAAGATTTCCTCTTTTTCATGACTGATATTCCATTGTATGTATGCTCTGCATCTTTTTTTTTTTTTAAGATTATTTATTTGAGTGCAAGAGAGAAAGAGAGAGAACATGAGTGGGAGGATCAGAGGGAGAGGGAGAGAGAATCTCAAGCAGACTCCATGCTGAGTATGGAGTTGGATGAGGGGGCTGGATCCCAGGACATGGAGATCAGGGCCCAAGCTGAAATCAAGAGTCAGATGCCCAACTGTCTGTGCCATCCAGGTGCCCCTACACCACATCTTTTTTATCCATTCATCAGTGGATGGAGATTTGGGCTCTTTCCATATGTTGTCTATTGTTGATCATGCTGCTGTGAATATCAGAGTGCCTGTGCCCCTTCTAATCAGGTTTTTGTTTTGTTTTTGGTTTTTTTGGAGAGAACATTTGTGTGGGGGTAGGGCAGAGGAAGAGAGAAAATCCTAAGCAGGCTCCTCACTTAGCACAGAGCCAGATCGAGGGCTCAAACTCACCTCCTGAGATCAAATCAAGAATTGGATGTTTAACTGATTGGGACACCCGGGCACCCCTCCAATCAGTATTTTTATGTCCTTTGGGTAATACCCTGTAGTGCAATTGCTGGATCACAGAGCGGTTCTGTTTTTAACTTTTTGATGAGCCTCCATACCATTTTCCAGAGTGGCTGCACCAGTTTATATTCCCACGAATAATATAAGAATGTTTCTCTTTCTCCCCATCCTCACCAACATCTGTTGTTAATTTTAGCCGTTGTGGTGGGTGCAAGGTGATATCTCATTGTAGTTTTGATTTGTATTTCACTGATGATAAGTAATGTAGAGCATCTTTTCATGTGTCTTGTTAGCTTTCTCTATGTCTTCTTTGGAAAAATGTCTGTTTCTGTCTTCTGCTCATTTTTTAACTGGATTATTTGGGGTTTGGGTGTTGAGTTTGATAAGTTCTTTATAGATTCTGGATCACGTGAGTGAATTCTTAAAATCTTTTTAAACATCACCAAAAGTCAGGCTTCAGGACTGATGGATGTCCATTTTCAGGAATAATTCTGAAAAATGATATGAGAGAAATTGCAAAGCAAATTACATAAATATAGTATTTTAAGATCCTACATAAAAGCTATCATAAAATAGAACCATTAATTTCTTGATAGTTCTGAAAAGATAGAATTTGGTTACCTTTCTGCAACAAAAAAGAATGCAGATAAAATAAAAAAATAATTTATTTTAATACTTAAGAAATTCTATTTTTATCTTGTATTGTTCACTAGTAACAAAAAATAAATGAGTTGAATGTGTATTTAGTAATTAATGACATGGAATTGATGAAGAGAAATTTTACTTTTGTCAAAACCAAAACAAGTAAGTATCATACATGACTAAATGCTTACATGAACTCATACTGTCATAAGATGCCATTGATCCTAGGTACCACTTAATCTAGCCTTCTTATGTTAAAGATTATGGACAGAAACCAACCTTCCCTCCGTCCCTCCCGGCTTTCCTTCCTTCCTTCCTTGTTTTTATTTAAATTCCAATTAGTTAACACAGTATAATGTTAGTTTCAGGTGTACGTCTCCTTCCAAACACAAATCCTTTGCTTCTAGGTCTAGGAGCAAGCCTGGTTCTGGTTCTGTGCTTTTTAGTATAGGGCCTTCCCATCTCAAGCCTCACTTCCCTTCAGTTCTCTAATTCTCTTCCTTTTAGGTAAGTTGCTATACCCCTTCTCCCTCTATATTTGTTAATTTTGAATTTATGATTTTCATCTTAAGCATTTCTCCTTTCCAGAATGCCTTGAAGATATTAAAGAAAACAAGGCAACTATTTGTAAGATACATGAAACTATAAACACAACAGATGAGGAAATTGGTCATTACTGTAAACATAGTAAGGAGATCAAAGACAACTGTAGTAAGTGAGTATTTGAAAGAAGTGAACTTCTAGTAATTGTCTCTAGATCTTTTATTCAAGGTTTGTGTTATTTATAATTTCTAGTATTTTATAATTGAAGACACTGTTGCTTTAAAGAAGTGTGGGGTTTTTTTGTTGTTATTTTGTTTTTTAAAGATTTTATTTATTTATTTATTTGACAAACAGAGATCACAGGCAGTGAGGCAGGCAGAGAGAGAGAGAGAGAGGAGGAAGCAGGCTTCCCACTGAGCAGAGAGCCCCATGCGGGGCTTGATCCCAGGACCCTGGGATCATGACCCGAGCCAAAGGCAGAGGCTTTACCCACTGAACCATCCAGGCGCCCCTTAAGTAGTGTTTTGTATTAGCAAAGTAATGAGTCAGGTTTTAACTTGCTTTGCTGCATGGTTTGGTAAAAAGGGATCATAGGAGGATCAAAAGAAAAATAGAAGTGCTGTAAGATTTCTCTAATTCAGACCCAAATAGTCTATAGAATCTTGAGTAATATAGACTCAGTATATAAAATTTCTGTTAGATAAATACATTTGAAATAATTTCCATCTTTGAGTTTTTAAGATTTTATTTTTTTTCTAGGGGAATCGAGCCTAAAATAAGTTGCTTTTCAAAGTAAAAGTATTTGATACGTTAAGAATTCTGTCAGCATGGCTTCAGATTCTGGATCCTAGTGTTCAAATTTATTGTGAGACAAACATTTTGAAATAAAAACTTACTAATGAAACTTTATTATATATTACAAAAATAAAATGTGTTAGTTTTCTGTACTTTATGTAGACCATTGTCTTTGTATTAACCACTATGCTTTAGAATCTTATTTTAAAATATTTTTTATTCAGAATTTTAATGTCGTTTTGATTTTTCCCCTTTGTAAAAGTAATGTATACCTAGTATAAAAATTCAAAACCTTTATAAATGTGTACTGTAAAAAATTATTCCCCGCCTGCAGTTCCTACCTTAACGATTCTATCTTACCAGACATTTTTTCAATAAAAATTCAATGTCATGGGACGCCTGAGTGGCTCAGTTGGTTAAGCAGCTGCCTTCGGCTCGGGTCATGATCCCAGTGTCCTGGGATCGAGTCCCACATCGGGCTCTTTGCTCCGCAGGGAGCCTGCTTCTCCCTCTGACTCTGCCTTCCCCTCTGTCTGCCTATGCTCGCTCTCGCTCACTCTCTCTCTGACAAATAAATAAATAAAATCTTTAAAAAAAAAAAAAATTCAATGTCATTATTACATAGACTTGTATGTACATCTATCTGTATATCTATTTTTTCTTTTTACAAAATGGAATCATACCGTACTTACTATTTTTTAAAAATTTAGCAGTATGTTATGTAAATGATACTATATGTGTAGTGATTATATATAGATATCATTCTTTAACAACTCCATAGAATTTTATAGTATTGGTGTATCTTAAGTTATTTAACCATTCTCCTATTAATAAACATTTGGGTTTCTAGTTTTTCCCTTCTGTGAGCAACATGTGCAGGTATCCTTCCATGGTTATAGACCTGTTGCTATAGAATGAGCTTCAAGAAGTGCAGTTGTTGCATCAAAGAGTATGCACATTTAAACATTTGATAAGTAATGCCAAATTTCTTTCTTTGAAAAGATTATATAAGTTCATACTTCTGCCAACAGTGTCTGAGAAAGTTCGTTTCCTTGACAGCACTGAAATTATGTTTAAATTTTTGTTTAAATTATTTGTCAATCTGATAACACAGTTCAGTATTATTGAACTTTCTCTTTTGTTTTGATTTAAGTTTTTCGTAGGAGGTTTTACCAGTGGTTTCCCTCAACTAGTTGTAGTGGCTGCTGGAAAAGTAGTTTCCCCTTAGAACCTGCTATATCTAAGATGTACTACTTCATTTAAGCTTAATCTCTGCTGGGTTCCAATGACAGTTAGTAGGATTTTAATACCATAATATACCTCTAATTCATGATTTCAGCATACTGGTCAAGAGATTTAAATGTGGGAAATGAATTCATAAAAGTACTAAAAGAAATATAAGTAACCATGTAATCTTTGAGAGCAGAAGGCCGTTGTCTTTTTCTTTTTGTGTGTGTGTGTTGTTTCTTTCTTTCTTTCTTTTTTTTTTTTTTATTAATTTGACAGAGAGAAATCACAAGTAGACGGAGAGGCAGCCAGAGAGAGAGGAGAGGGAAGCAGGCTCTCTGCTGAGCAGAGAGCCCGATGCGGGACTCGATCCCAGGACTCTGAGATCATGACCTGAGCCGAAGGCAGCGGCTTAACCCACTGAGCCACCCAGGCGCCCTTGTTTCTTTTTTTTTAAATTTCTTTTCAGCGTTACAGTATTCATTGTTTTTGTACCACACCCACTGCTCCATGCAATATATGCCCTCCCTAATACCCACCACCTTGTTCCCCCCCCCCCACCCCGCCCCTTCGAGATCCTCAGGTTGTTTTTCAGAGTCCATAGTCTCTCATGATTCACCTCCCCTTCCAATTTCCCTCAACTCCCTTCTCTCCATCTCCTCATGTCCTCTTTTTCTTTCTTTTTAAAAAGATTTTATATATTTACTTGAGAGAGAGACACAGCCGGAGAGGGAGAAGCAGGCTTTCCGCTGAGCGGGGGCTCGATGTGGGGCTTGATGCTGGGCTTAGTACAGGGCTCAATCCCAGGATCCTGGGATCATGACCTAAGCCGAAAGCAGACACTTAATGATTGAGCCACCCAGGTGCCCCGAGAGTAGAAGGCCTTTGTAAGTGTATCATCAAAAGTAGAAACTGCAGAGGAATCAGTGGATAAATATGATTACACACAAAAAGAAAAATGCCCCCAAATGATGTAAAAGGCAAAAGGAACAAGTAGAAAAAATGTCAAGTAAGGGTTAGTTTTTAAACATATAAATTAGGGGCACCTAGGTTAAGTGTGGGGTTGAGCGTCTGTCTTTGGCTCAGGTGATATCCCAGGGTCCTGGGATTGATCCCCCAAATTGGGCTCTCTGCTCAGCAGGGAGCCTACTTCTCCCTCTCCCTTTGCCTGTTCCGCCTGCTTGTGCTTGCTTTCTCTCTCTCAAATAAATAAATAAAATCTTTAACAAAAATAAAAACAATAAAAATATAAAGTACTTGTGGAAACTAATAAGCAAAAGAAAAAGCCCCACTAGAAAATGGGCAAAGAAAATAGGTAAACACCAAAATGAAGAAATATCTATTTAACAAACATGTGAACAAATGCCCAGTCTTACTGGTAATCAGACATCCAAATTAAAGCAATAATAAAATGCTCTTTTTTCCCTTTAAGTTTTGCAGAAATTAAAAGGAAGATGATACCTGTGTTGGCCAGGGAATAAGTCATTTAATTATGCACACTATAGTAAGGAATGCTGGTGTAAACCTTTCGGGTGACATGTCGGTATATATATTTTTTTACGTCAGTATATTTTTTCAATTAGCAATAATCGCGCCTCGGATAAACCTCATTGGCTACGATACTGCCACTGCACAAAGCTACGTCTATGTTTTTTAAAAAAGTTTTAAAAATAAGCATGACTTTTGATTAAAAGTTTCCTTTTCTGAGAATTTTTCATTAAGGAAATAATGGGCATTTTCTTAAAGACGTAATGTACAGTAGGGTATTTATTTCAGCCTTTTTTATGATAGGAAAACATTGAAAAGAACTCTAATGTTCAACATTAAGTGATGGGTTAAATGAATTTTGGTATATGCATGTGAATGTACAGTAGGCAAACAATAAAATTATAAGTGTCTATTTACTGACCGGGAAAGATGTTAGTTTTCTCTTGTCATGGAAAGATGTATATTCCAAACTGAAAAATGGAATAAAACAACATTCATAGTATGAAACCAATTTAGTAATTGTGTATTTATATATAATTAGAAATAATCTAGGAATATATACATCAAAATGCTTACAGAGAATAGCTTTTTAGTGAACATGTATTTCTTACAGAATTTTTAGAATACTCAGAATATGTGTATGTATAACCTTTGACCTTTAATTCCATTTTGGAGAATGTTTTCTAAGGAAATGATTAGAAATTCAGACAAGGGACACCTGGGTGGCTCAGTTGGTTAAGCAGCTGCCTTTGGCTCAGGTCATGATCCCAGCGTACTGGGATCAAGTCCCACATTCAGCCTCCTTGCTCAGCGGGGAGCCTGCTTTTCCCTCTGCCTCTGCTGCCACTTGGCCTGCCTGTGCTCGCTCACTCTCTCTCTCTCTCTCTCTCTCGCAAATAAATAAATAAAATCTTAAAAAAAAAAAGAAATTCAGACAAATATTTAAGTAAAAGTTCTATTTACAGTAGAAAAACTTAAGCAAAAATGGTCAACAATATGGGAATGCTTAGATAAATTATGGAATGTGATATATTTATTAAAAACTTTACAATGAATTCTTAGTGACAAGGAAAATGTGTATAATTTAAAAGTGGGTGCTAAAGGAGGATACATCGTTATATATGTGAATATGATCTCAAAGATGTTAAATATTGGGTACCTGGATGGCGCAGTCAGTTAAGCATCCAGCTCTTGGTTTTAGCTCGGTGGTGAGATGGAGCCCTGCATAGGGCTCTGCTCTCAGTGCCGAGTCCATTTAAGATTCTCTCTCTGTCTGCCCCTTCCCCACTCTTTCTCACTCCCTCAAATAAATAAACTTTTTAAAAAAGATGTTAAACATATACTTATAATAAAATCTGGAAATAGTTTATTAAAGCAATAGTAGTACTTATTATTCAGTGTTGAGAATATGGATGATAATTATTTCCTTACATATGCTTTTCTGTGCTTCCAAAGTGGGCATGTGAACTCTTTGAATCTGAAAATAATATTTTTAAAGATTTGGAAAAAGCTAGAGGAAATAGTTGAACAACACTTAGAAGCTCACATGGTATATGCAAATTTTAGATTTTTCATATTTGGTAACATTTCTCAAGTCTTGTAATAAAACAAAAAATATATAACTATTCATTTCATTCTTACTGTCTGATTTTATAACTCATTTTTGCCTAGTTTCTTTCTAGTTCAGGAGGGTATAGCAACCTGACTTTCTAAGTTTTATTTCTTATTCTACTTCTTTGAATCCTTATTCCAAAAGAATTTCTTAGTCAAGATGTTAGAAGTATGATGAGAAGGAAGCCTGATGTTGCAGTGTTGCACAGTATATTCTAGAAATACCATAGTGATACATAGTCTAGCCATGTAATACTTGTTCCTTCCTTAGTCATGGATCCACAATGGGTTCTATGTAAAAATTAATGGATATTGATATTTGAGTATATGTATGATTGCCTAAATCATGGTAGTGGTGATGATGGGAGGTGGGAATATTTTCTTGTTATAAGCTTGTTTTCTCCAGGAAGTGCAAGATTCATTTATTTTTAAATAATGAAATTCAATTTTATTATCTCTTACAATTTATCATTCTGAGATTCTAATTACAATATTTTTTCCCATAGCTGGAAGCCAACATGTGATGTGTTTCATAAGCATGAAGACTATATGCAGGACCAATTTACTATTTGTCAAGAAACTATTGAAAAAGACAAGTACAGTACATATGTTAACTTAACAGTACATATATTAAGTTTATCAGTTAAATTATTTAATATAGGATACATGTAGTAAAAATGTTACTTGAAAAATGCAGAAACTTTGTGCATTGGGGGAGTTTTTTGTTTTTAAAGTATATCCCGTGTTTTGGACTCTTTGGAGGCCTACCTATTTGTTATAAAGCTCTACGACCCTGGATATGTTTAGTGATGTCCTTAGATAGAAACAGTTTATCAATAGGAATTGTTATAGTAGAGTGCTTCAACTAATGGTCCTTATAATTGAATTGTTATAGGTAAATATCTGGAGGAATAGTTAGCTATAGAATTAGCTTATGAAAAATTTGGAGTATTGACTTTTGAAGGGGGTTTTATATGAAACTTCTCATTTTCAGAGAGCTAATGTAGTTACATTCTAATGGAGAAAGCCATTGTATGGGTTTATTTCATTATGTGTAAAATAATCTTGTTTGGAGGACTAAATGTAATTAGTAAATATAATGGAACAAGGTGCGAGACTTTGTTTTTTGTTTTTTTTTTTTAAGATTTTATTTATTTATTTGTCAGAGAGAGAGCGTGCATGCACAGCACAAGCAGGGGAAGTGGCAGGCAGAGGGAGAAGAGGGCTCCCTGCTGAACAAGGGGCCCCATGCCTGATGCCCTCCACCTGAGTGAAGGCAGGTGTTTAACCTACTGAGCCACCCAGGCTTACCAAGAGAGACTTTGAACACATTATACAGCATTATAATTTCACTTAATTTAAAAAATGGAAATGTTTCAGGGTGCCTGGGTGGCTCAGCGGGTTAAAGCCTCTGCCTTCGGCCCAGGTCATGATCCCAGGACCCTGGGATCGAGCCCCGCATCGGGCTCTCTGCTCAGTGCAGAGCCTGCTTCTCTCTCTTTCTCTCTCTCTGCCTGCCTCTCTGCTACTTGTGTTCTCTGTCAAATAAATAAATAAAATCTTTAAAAAAAAATGGAAATGTTTTTATTTTTTTTAAAGATTTTATTTATTTATTTGACAGAGAGAGATCACAAGTAGGCAGAGAGGCAGGCAGAGAGAGAGGAGGAAGCAGGCTCCCTGCTGAGCAGAGAGCCCGATGTGGGGCTCAATCTCAGGACCCTGGGATCATGACCTGAGCTGAAGGCAGAGGCTTTAACTGAGCCACCCAGGCGCCCCGGAAATGTTTCTATTTTTAACGTAATTGGACAAGAGCATAATTTTCTATATTTTTTTGTATTTTATGTTATCTTTTTTATACTTTAGTTTTATTTTTTTACTACTTCTTCTCCCAGCTTTATTGAGATATAACGGACATATAACATTGCTTAAGTTTGAGGTCTACAAGCATGATGGTTTGATATATGTATATAATTTTAAGTGTCTACCACAATAAGTTTAGGAAGGTAGCACATCTGTCATCCTGTATAAGTACTTTTTTTTTGTAGTAAGAACATTTAAGATTTACTCTCTTAGCAACTTTTAAGTATATAATACACTATTGTTATATTTAATATACTGTATATTAAATCCCCAGAACTTATTCACCTTATAACTGGAAGTTTATATCCTTTGGGCAGCATCTCCCTATTTCCTCTGCTCCTGGCCCATAGCAACAACCGTTCTATTTTCTGTTTCTGTGATTGGACTTTTTTTAGATTTTTACATATAAGATTACACTGTATTTGTTTTTCTCTTATTTACTCAGCATGATACTCAAGGTCCATCCATGGTGTCATAAATGGCAACAATTCTTTTTTTATGACTAAATAATATTCCATTGCATATATATATATATATATATATATATATCCCATTTTTAAAAAATTATTTTTTAAAGGGTTGTAACTCAGTGCCCAATGTGGGACTCAAACTCATGACCCTGAAATTAAGTCCCATGCTCTACTGAGTGGCCCAGGCAGCTACCCCTATATACCTATTTAAAAAAATTATTACTGAATAATAATTGATGTACAATGTTATATTATTTTCTGGTATATAACATAATGGTGCGCACACACACACACGTGCATATATATATGGCACATAATGATTTAAAAAATATATCCATTCCTCTGACAATTTTTTAAAAAAATGTATTTAGAGAGAGAGAGCGCATGAGCAAGCAGAGGGAGAGGGAAAGAGAGAATCTCAAACAGATTTCCCACTAAGCTTAGAGGCCGATGTGGGGCTTGATCCCCCAACCAAGGAGATCATGACCTGAGCCAAAACCAAGAGTTGGACACTCAACCAACCGAGCCACTCAGGCATCCCCTCATTTATTTTATAACTGGATGTTTGATCCTCTTAATCTCTTTCTTGTATTCCCCACCCTCCCTGCACCCCTACCCCGGCAACCACTAAGTTGGTCTCTGTATTTAAGAGTCTGTATTTTTTGTGGGGTTTTTCCTAGATTGCATGTCTAAGTGAAAACATATATTTCCCTTTCCCTCTCTGACTTATTCCAGTCCCTTTAGTACCCCTTAGATTTATCCATGTTGTCACAAATGGCAGGACCTCATTCTTTCTTATGAGTGAGTAGTATTCCATTGCACACATACGTGTGTGTGTGTGTGTGTGTGTGTGTGTATCTCACTTTTTTATCCATTCCTCTGTATATGGACTCTTGGGTTGCAAGTATATCTTGGCCATTGTAAACTATTCAGCTGTACACACAGGGGTGCATGTATATTTTTGAATTAATATTTTTGTTTTCTTTGGATAAATATCCAGTAGTGGAATTACTGGATTATATGGTACTTCTATTTTTAATTTTTTGAGGAACTTCCATACTGTTTTCCACAGTGGTTGTACCAATTTATGTTCCCACCAGTAGTGCTCAAAGGTTGCTTTATCTCCACATTCTTACCAATAATTGTTATGTCTTATCTTTTCAATATTAGCTATCCTGACAGATGTTAGGTGATATCTCTGTGGTTTTGATTTGCATTTCCCTGATGATTAGTGATGTTGAGCATCTTTTCATGAACTTTTTGGTCATTTGTATGTTTTTAGAAATGTGTTCACACCCTCTGCCTGTTTTTAACATGAATTATTAGACTTTTTGCTATTCAGTTGTATTGAATTCCTTATATACTTTGCATATTAACACATTATTGGATATATGGTTTGCAGATAGTTTCTTCCATTCTACAGAATGCCTCTTCATTTTGTTGATTTCTTTTCTTTTCTTTTTTCTTTCTTTTTTTTTTTTTGTGCAGAAGCTTTTTTAGTTCAGCGTGGCCTTAGTTCAGCATGGCCTCACTAATTTAGTTTTGCATTTCTTGCTTGTGATTTGGGTATTGTAACCAAAAAAATTGTTGCAAAGACCAGTATCAAGGAGCTCTTCCCCTGTTTTCTCCTAGGAGTTTTATGGTTTCAGGCATTGTATTTTAAGCATTTAGTCCATTTTGAGTTAATTTTTCTGAGTAGTGTAAGGTAGTGGTCCAGTTTTATTCTTTTACATGTGGATATCCAGTTTTCCCAATACCACTTATTGAAGAGACTATCTTTTCTGCATTAAGTATTCTTGGCTCCTTTTCCAACTATCTTTTTAAAGATTTTATTTATTTATTTGATAGAGATGGGGAGAGCCCAGAGGGAAAGTGAGAGGGAGAAGCAGACTCCTGCTGAGCAGGAAGCCCCATGAAGGGCTTGATTCCAAGATCCTGATATCATGACCTAAGCCAAAGGGAGAGGCTTAACCCACTGAGTTACCCATGTGCCCCCTCCTTTTCCAGATATTAGTTGACTGTATATACATGGTTTATTTGTGAGTTCTTGATTCTGTTCCATTGGTCTGTGTGTCTGTTTTCATGCCGGTATCATAGTATCTTGATTGCTATATCTTTGTAACATAGTTTGAAATCAGGGAGTGTGATGCTTCCAGTTTTGTTCTTTCTTAAGATTGCTTTGGCTCTTTGGGGGCCTTTGAAGTTGCATACAAATTTTAGTGTTGTTTTTTCTATTTCTGGGAAAAATGATTCTGGAATTTTGATAGGGATTGCATTGAATCCAAAGATGTCTCTGGGTAGTATGGACATTATAACAATTCTTCTGATACATGAGCACAGGATATCTTTCCATTTATTTGTGTCTCCTTCAGTTTATTTAATCAATGTCTTATAGTATTCAGTGGACAGACCTTTCACCTCCTTGGTTTAATTTATTCCTAAGTATTTTATTGTCTTTGATGTTATTGTTAATGAAATTGTTTTATTTCTTTTTCACATAGCTTATTATTAATATATAGAGATGCAACTGATTTTTGTATGTTGATTTTGTAGTGCAAAATTTCAGTGAATTTGTTGATTAGTTCTAACAGTTTTTGTGTGGAGTTTTAGAGTTTTCTGTAGATAAGATCATGTCATTTTGCAAACAGACCATTTTACTTCTTCCTTTCCTGTTTGGATGACTTTATTTCCTTTTCTTGCCTAATTTCTCTAGCTAGAATTTCCAGTACTACATTGATTAGGAGTGGTGAGAGTGGCATCCTTGTCTTATTGCTGATTTTGAAGGAAAAGCATTTAGCTCTTCACCATCGACTGTGATGTTAGTGATGGACTTGTCATAGATGGCCTTTATTATGTTGAAGTATGTTCTTTCTATACTCAATTTGTTGAGAGTTTTTATCATGAACGTGGGTGTTGAGTTTTGCCAGATGCTTTATCTGCATCTATTGAGTGAATTGTATTTTCTTTTTTTTTAAGATTTTATTTATTTGAGAGAGAGAGCATGAGAAGAGGGAGGGTCGGAGGGAGAAGCAGACTCCCTGTCGAGCAGGAGATGTGATGTGGGACTCAATCCTGGGACTCCAGGATCATGACCTAAGCCAAAGGCAGTCGCTTAACCAACTGAGCCACCCTGGCACCCCTGTCTCTTATGATTTGTATCCTTTATTCTATTAATGTGGAATAACATGTTTATTGACTTGTGCAGGTTGAGCCCATTCTTGCAACCCATGGATAAATCCCACTTGGTCGTTGTGTATGATCCTTTTAATGTGTGTTGAGTTTGGTTTGCTAATGTTTTGTTGAGAATTTTTCTGTCTATATTCCTCAGGTATATTGGCCTGTAGTTTTCTTTTCTTGTAGTGTTCTCATCTGGCTTGGTATCAGTGTAATGTTCTTAAAATGAGTTGGAGGGTGTTGACTTCTCTTCAGAAGAGTTTGAAAAGTATTGGTATTAATTCTTCAGATGTTTGGTACAATTCATCAGTGAAACCATCTGGTCCTGGATTTTTCTTTGTTGGGAAGTTTTGGTTACAACTTCAGTCTCCTTACTAATAATTGATCTGTGCAGTTTTTCTGTTTCTTCATGATTGAGTCTTGGTAGGTTGCATGTTTCTAGAAATTCAATTCATTTCTTCTGGGTTATCTTATTGTTTGCCTTGTAATTGTTCATGGTAGCCTCTTATGATCCTTTGTATTTCTATGGTATAATATCTCCTTTCATTTACAGTTTTGCTTATTTGAGGTCCTCTCTCTTTTTTTCTTGGTTGGGTTAACCAAGGGTTTGCAAAACGTTTTAATCTTTTCAAAAAATCAACTCTTTGTTTCACTGATTTTTTTCCATTGTCTTCCTCTTCTCTATTTTATTTCTGCTCTAATCTTTCTTGTTTGCTTCCTTCTGCCAGGTTCAGGCTTAGATTGTTCTTCCTTAGATTGTTCTAATTCTTGATGTGTAAAGTTAGTTTATTTACATTTTCTTTATATAAGCATTTATTGCTATAAATTTCCCTTTCAGAACTTTTGCTGCATCACTTCCTTAGGTTTTGGTATATTGTATTTTCATTTTCATTTTTCTTAAGATACTTCTGATTTCTTCTTTGACCCAGTGTTGTTCAGGAGTGTATTGATTAATTTTCACAGATTTGTGAATTTTTCATTTTCTTCCTGCTGTTAATTTCTAGTTCCATATCACTATGGTCAGAAAATACCCTTGATATAATTTCAGTCTTCTTAAGCTTATTAAGGTGGCTTTGTGGCTCAAGATATGATCTCTCTACTGGAGAGTATTCCATTTGTTTAAGAAGAATGTATATTCGGGTGTTGTTAGATGGAATGTTAGACTGAATGTTCTGTATAAGGCTGTTAGTTCCATTTCGTCTACAGTGTTATTAGGCATGCTGTTTCCTTGTTAATTTCTTTCTGGATGATCTTTCCAATGTTGAAATTGAGGTATTTGAGTCCTCTACCAGTATTGCTTTTTCTCTTCAGTTATGTTAATATTTGCTTTAAATATTCAGGTGGTTTAGTGTTGGTTGCACATATACTTGCAATTATTTTATCTTGGTGAGTTGATCTTTTTTATCAATGTATAGAGACTTTGCTTTTTTCTTTGTGTTTTCTGACTGATTTTGACTGAACATCTATATTGTCTGGCATAAGTATAACCCCTTTTTCTCTCTTTTGGTTATCATTTGTAATATCTTTTTCCATCCCTTTACTTTCAGCCTCTGTGTGTCCTTAAAGCTAAAGTAAGTTTCTTGTAGGTGGCATATTTTTGCTTCCTGGATTTTTTTAAAATTTATTTTTTATTTATTTTCACCATAACAGTATTCATTATTTTTTGCACCACACCCAGTACTCTATGCAATCCGTGCCCTCTATAATACCCACCACCTGGTACCCCGACCTCCCACCCCCCCACCCCTTCAAAACTCTCAGATTGTTTTTCAGAGTCCATAGTCTCTCATGGTTCACCTCCCCTTCCAATTCCCCACAACTCCCTCCTCCTCTCCATCTCCCCTTGTTATGCTCCACAAATAAGTGCTTCCTGTTTTTTAAATTCATTGAGCTCTGTATTGTTTGAATTTAGCCTATTTATGTTGAAAATGATTAGTTTTTTTTAGAAGATGCGTTTATTTATTTTCAAGAGAGAGATAGAGTGTGAGCATGATAGTAGATGGGCAGAGGGAGAGGGAGAAAATCTTTGGCAGGCTCCATGCTGAGCATGGACTTGATCCCACCACCCTGAAATCATGACCTGAGATGAAATCAAGAGTTGGGCACTCAACCAACTGACCCATCTAGGTATCCCTAAAATAATTATTGATAAACAAGGACTTCTGTTGTCATTTAATTGTTTTCTGAGTGTTTTTAAAATTCATTTGTTCTGTATTCCTCTCTTGTCTTCCTTTGTGATTTGTTTTTCATAGTTCCTTTCTTTAGTTCCTCTTTATCTTTTGTGTATCTACTATAAGTATTTTTTCCCTGTGGTTACCATGAGGTGTTAACGTAAAACATTTATAAATATAACACTATTTTAAGCTGATATAATGTACCCGCAATTGCATATAAAAACTCTACATTTTTACTTCCCCCTCCCCAGATTTATGTTATTTATGTCATACTTTACATCTTTTTTTTTTAAGGGTAGACATTATATAGGTGTATGCTTTATTTATTTATCTTAAAGTTCCCTTTATTTGTTTAATACATTTTTTAAAGTAATCTTTACCCTCAACATGGGGCTTAAACTCATGATCCCAAGATCCCAAGATCAAGAATCAGATGCTTCACTGACTGAGCTAGCCAGGTGCCCCACTTTACATCTTTTATACTGTGTATCCATTAACAAGTTATTGTAGCTGTATCTATTTGTTAATATTACTGTTTTTAAACTTTTATACTAAAGATAAAAATGACTTACAAATTGTTAACACATTATTATGGTATTCTGAATTTGATTATATGTTTACCTTTGCCAGTGAATTTTACAGTTTCATATGTTTTCCTGTGGCTACTTAGTGTCATTTCATTTCAACTTGAAAAATTCCTTTTAAAATTTCCTGTAAAGCTCCTCAAAGGATGATGAATTCCCTTAGCATATGTCTGTCTAGAAATGTCTGTATCTCTCTTTCATTTCTGAAGGACAGTTATGCTGGGTGTACTATTCTTGATTTGCAGTTTTTTGTTTTAGCATTTTGAAAATATGATCTCATTCTCTCCCGGCCCACAAGGTTTCTGCAGAGAAATCTGCTATGATTGTTATAGGGGTTCCCTTGTGTGAAGACATATTTTTCTCTTGATGCTTTCAAAATTCTCTCTTTGTCTTTGACTTTTAATATTTTGATTATAATATACCTTAGAATAATCTTCTTTGAGTTGATCTTGCTTTGGGTCCTTTGAGTTTCGTATACTTGGATGTCTAACTCTTTCCCATGATTTAGTAAGTTTTCAACTATTATTTCTTTAAACAAACTTTCTGCCATGGGACTCCCATGATGCAAATATTTGTTTGCTTGACAGTGTTTTATGATTCATGTAGGCTTTTTTCATTCTGTTTTTTTGTTCCTCTAACTTTCAAATGAACCTATTTCAGATTTGTGAATTCTTTCTTTTGTATGATCAAGTCTCTTGCTGATGCTTTCTGTCATTGTATTTTTCAGCTCTAGGATTTCTTTTCTTTTTTTTTTTTTTTTTTACTATTTTATTTATTTGAGACAGAGTAGATCAAGCAAGAGAGAGCAAGCACGAGTGAGGGTGGGAGGCAGAGGGAGATGGAGAAGCGGACACCCTGCCAAGCAGGGAACCGGATGCAGGGCTCAATCCCAGGATCGTGACCTGAGCTGAAGGCAGACAGTTAACTGACTGAGCCACCCGGCTACCCCTAGGATTTTTGTTTCGTTCTTTTTTATGGTTTTTATTTCTTTATTAAACTTCTCACTTTGTTCATCCATTGTTTTCCTGATTTTATTTCCTGAAACAACCCAGATTAGTTGTCTGGGTTCTCTTGCAATTTATTGAATTTCTTGAAAATGATTATTTGAATTCTTTGAAAGGCAAATAGTAGATCTCTATTCCTTAGTTGTTATAGCTTTATTACTTTCCTTTGGTGGTTTCATATTTGCCTGGTTCTTATTATCTGTATAGCTTTCATTAATATCTTTGCACTTAAATGAACAAACATCGCTTTCAGTCTTTATAGATTGGTTTTGGCAGGTAAAGACCTTTTCCTATTGGTTTCTTAGACTGATGGGTTTACCTCTAGAATTGCAGTCATGATGGGTCAAAGTTGTTTTTGAGGCTGTCTTTGTCCACATTGGGATCTGTGGTGGTTGTGCTTGTTATGAAGGGTTCAGGTAGGTATAGTCCTTCTGGTCTCTGGGTGCTTGAGAATGCTTCTAGTACTTCATTCAGTTAGTTAGTGCTGGGACAAAGGTCTGCTTCAGGTTCTGTAGTTGGTCTTCAGTCAGCAGGTTTATTACCAAGTATGTGGACTGGTGTGGCTCCCACTTAGGAACCTGGTAGACCCTGCCTAGTCACTAAATGGATCTGTGGGTGGTCAGGACTAGCCCTAGATTATGGCCAGGAAGGACTGGAACTGAGCCTCTGAGATGTTTCAGGTTACATGTTCAGGTTCCACAGTCATACGTTCTGTAGTCCTGGCTCTGAAGGCACAGATAGACATATCTTCGACCAGTTCCTAGGCTGGAGTACTCCTTGACTGTAGCTGGAGGGACTGGAGCCAAGTATAGGGCTCTTTTAGGATCTCTTGGGGGTACATAAAGGAGTACCTATTTTTGGGTTCCAAGGCTGGCAGTTCTGCTGATGGCTTTTGGCTGTGAGAGACCTAGAACCAAGTATATGGGTCTTTAGAATCTAGTAGGGTGCAGATAAGAGAGTCTCCCACTGGGAACTAGACCCTTAATACTGTTGAAAAACTGTGGCTGTGAGCGGGTTGGAACCAAGGATAAGGTCTTTTCAGGATCTTCAGGGGGTACAGACGTAAGTATGTCCTGCTTGGGTCCCTGTGTGAGCAGGACTCTTTGGTGACTCTGGCTGGGATGGGCTAGAGCCCAGTTACAGGGCCCTTTCAGAATCTGTAGTCTGAATGAGTTTGGCAGACTAATCTCCAGGGGCTCCTGGATTGCAGACATAAGGACTGGAGCTGGTTCAGGGTCACTTCAGAGTCTATAGCTGGACCAGGCAGGGTATGTATGCCTATTACCTAATACTTGGGTGGGTATGACTCCTTCTGGGTCCTTTGATGTATGGTGCTAGTAACAGACCCAAAGCCAAATAGGGCTGTAGCAGAGTTCTCAGTGAGTACTGAACTGTTTATAGGTCTGTAGCCAGGGCCACAGTTAATAAGTTACCCACCAGGATGTGAGCCTGCCTTCTCAAAATGACTCTCCTCAGGCTTGGACTATACTAGGATTTCACAGACTTCTACCTGGATCCCAGAGATCCCACAAACACACTTTTGTCCTTGGTTGGATGCTAAATTGTTATTTTTGTTGGGGCAGTACACATGAGGGATATTTTATTCTGTCATCTTACTGACATCACTCCAATTTTTGTATTTTAAAAATTGAAAACACACATACATGGGTGCCCAAGTGGCTCACTCGTTAAGCATCTGCCTTTGGCTCAGGTCATGATCCCAGGGTCATTGAGCCCTGCTTCGGGTTTCCTGCTCAGTAGGAAGTCTGCTTCTCCTTCTTCACTCCCCCTGCTTGTATTTTCTCTCTCTCTCTCTCTCTCCCCCTCTCTCTGTTAAATAAATAAATAAATATTAAAAAAAAAAAACATATAGAAAATCTAGACTGTAGTGCTCTATATTTAAAGATGGATCTTAAGAGGAGAAGGTAGGGACCAGAGTAATAGATTTGGACTTCTATGGCATTTGAAATAGTAGAAATAGATGATTGCCCAGGGAAATGTATAGTGCAAAAAGGAGAAAGCTAGCATACGCTATCATCCTAGTATTAGGCAGAGAATGGAATTGGTAAAAGATACTGTTACTTTGTCATTTTTAGATCTTGCTTTAACGAAAAGGATTTGAAATTTGTATAATACCATAGTGTTAAAAGAAAACTAAATATAAAAATCAAGGCTATAGGGATATAAGGATAATATAGGAAGATGAAGCCTTTGATTAGGATAGAAATTCATATTATATGGTCTTGCACAGTTGTTAAATATAGGTAAGATTAGAATTCCTAGTAGTAGTCAAGGCGTTGTAGAAATGTGATCAGTTTGAGATTCAGAGTATTTATTTAAAAAACAATTCAGTTGTTCAAAAGTGGCCCTAACTGGGTCCTTCCTGAGTTTTGGGGAGTTGAGTTCCCAGAGTAAAGGGCTTGCACTGAGGGGAGAATGGGCACTGCTCGTGGGAAGGTTCTGGCAGATGCCTCCTTAGCTGAAGCTTGGAACAGACTCACAGGCAGCAAAGTGAGTTAGTTCAGTGGATGGGGTGAGGTGACGTACCCTCACCTGGGGGACCTCATAACCCAGTTCAGATTACTTTCTTCTATCCTCTCTTAAAAAAAGGAAGGAAGGAGGGAAGGAGCCCAGCTCAGCTGTTTAGGATAACAGAGGTTTTTTCTGGTAATGAGATTTGAGAGAAATTTCTTTCCTGAGTTTTCATGAAAAGGGACTTACACAGCATGGTAGTCAGTTACCTTCTTCAGTGGCCTCCCCAAATAAACACCATACATACATTCATACGTACATATAACTTCTCCTTAGAACATCTCTCAATGCAAGTCAAGGTTGTAAAACATTATTAAAATGCTTCTATGAGGGGCTAAAACAAAGCAGTTTAAATATGTACCTCTCTAATAGTGTTTGTTATGGATGACTTCTCTTAGGTAGCTAAAGGTATTAAAGTGGAAACAGGTTTTTCTTAAAAAACAAAACCACATAGGTTGGTTGAACTGATGACTCAATATCAGACATGTATAGAAGAAAAAAGACTCCATTTGCTGGTATCATGTGTACTGAAGGAAACAGAGGTACCAGCTTCTTGTTTCTCCTAATCTTCCATTCTAGACATTAAGTATTGTTGGCAACAGGTGAGATAGTCAGGCTATGCTGGTCTTTGCTAAAGTTCCTGTATGGAGTATATAAGAAGAGTGGGCATGAATATATAACATGAATAGGGTAAATGTGGTATGCTTATTTCATCTGAAACTGGTGACTCAGACTCAGTTTTCTAATAGATATTTCCCTCTTCCTTGCACCATTTCCCCCAAAAGTGAGAGATTAATTAGCAAATGTATATTTAAAGGAATAAGAGTTTGTTTGGGGCTCAAATGTTTTACTTGAAAGGGGACAGAGTTTAGTATATCAAACAAATTAAAACATTCAGAAGATTCAGATCTGCTGACCAGTACAATACTGTTATCCTTAATTTTTTTTCCTCAGTATACATTATAAAAACTGTTCTTGTTTTCTCAGCTCCTAAGATGAGATAATCAGTATAGTGTCTTTAAATAAATTTTCCCATATAGTATGTCTTGATTTAGAAAATTTACAGAATTTTGAGGGGCATAAGGACTATGTATTTTTAAAAGATTTTCAATGAATATTATTTCTTGATGCTAAGTATATGATAAGAATTGGGTAAAAACAGGATCTAGGAATATATTTCCTGTAAAGAACCTGGATTGAACATTTTCATTGCTGTAGATTAGTATAGGCAGATTTTTTTATTATTATGAAAGGCCAAATAGTAAATATTTTAGGCTTTATGTGTTATACAGTCTGATATTCAGCCCTGCTGTTGTAAATGCAAGAACAGCTTTAGACGCTATGTAAATGAATTGCTGTGTTCTAATAAAACTTTGTGGATGTTATAGCTTGAATTTCATATAATTTTAATGTGTCATGAGATAGTATTATTTTTTATTTTTTCAATAGCTCACAGGCCATACAAAAACAGATATAAGGTTGAATTTGGCCCATTGGTTTAAAAAAGTAAAATGAAAAGGGTTAATATCCTCTTGTAAGAATTAACATCCCCTTAAGACTTGTGTCCAAATTGGTGACCATCCACCTCTACCTGCATTGGACTGGAGGAGCTCTTCCAAACAGTGCTGAAATTTTCTTCATAAATAGTTAAGGTGTATATAAGAATGGCTGTGAACCCAGAGCTCTAACACATAAAGCATGACTTCCTATTAAAATGTCAGCTTAGAGAATTGAAAGTTTAAAAAGCATAGTTACAGAGGCAGCTGAACTGGGGAGGGTAGAAACCAAAAACCTCAGGGAGGATAGAGATCAGGAAGTCATTGGAAAAATGAGGTTTTCATTTTAGTTTTGATTTGTGTTTCCCTGATGATGAGTGATGTCGAGCATCTTTTCATGTATCTGGTGGCCCTCCGTGTATGTTCTTAGGAAAAATGTCTATTCACGTGTTCTACCCATTTTTAATTGGACTGTTGATTTTTGGATGTTCAGTTTTGCAAGTTCTTTATATATTTTGGATACTAACCCTTTATCAGATATGTCTGATTTGCAAGTATCTTCTCCCATTCCATAAGTTGCCTTTTACTTTTGTTGTTTCCTTCATTGTGCAGAAGCTTTTTATTTTGATGAAGTCCCAGATACCAACAACACAAGAAACAGCAGGGGTTGGCAAGGTTGGGAAGAAAGGGGAACCCTCTGCACTGTTGGTGGAAATGTAACCTGGTGCAGCTACTCTTGAAAATGGTATAGAGGTTCCTCAGAAAGTGAAAAATAGAACTCCCCCATGATCCAGCAATTAAACTACTAGGTATTTACTCAAAGAATACAAAAATACTAAATTAAAGGGATACATGTACCCCAGTATTTATAGCAGCATTTTCTACAACAGCCAAATTATGGAAACAACCCAAGTATCCATCAACAGATGGAAGATAAAGAAGATGTGGTACCTATATACAATGGAATATTTCTCAGCCATAAAAAAGAAAGAAATTTTGCCATTTGCAATGACATGGATGGAGCTAGAGAGTATTATGCTAAGCAAAGAAAATCAGAAAAATATAAATACCACATGATTTCACTTATATGTGGAACTGAAGAAACAAACTAACAAAGAGGGAAAAAAGAGAGAGGGAGGCAAACCAAGAAACAGACTTTAACTATAGAGAAAAAACCGATGGCTACCAGAAGGGAAAATAGCTGGGGAGATAGGTTAAGTAGGTAATGAGGATTAAGGAGTCCACTTGTAAGGAGCACTGAGTGATGAATGAAATATATTGTACACCTGAATCTAGTATAACACTGTATGTTAACTAACTGGGATAAATAAAAACTTTTTATAAAAAGTAGGTTCTGCAGTATTAACTAAGAAAAGAAATAAAAACATCACAGAGTTAGACAACTAGATCATTGGTGACCTTGAGAAGGGCAGTTTCTTTTCTTTTCTGGGAGGAGGGCAGTTCCTTTGGAATGGTGGGAGTAAAATTGAAGAGGGGCAAGGAATAACTCAAGTAGAGGAGAGAAAAAGTAGAGAGTTGAAAAGTGGAATGAAGTTTAAGGAAAATTTGAAAGGTAAAGAGTATTGAGGGTAACATGGATAAGTTGGCATTTGACTTGCCTTTTATGCTTAACTTTTTAGACTTTAACAGGTGACACTTAGACAGTTTTTAGATATGTTCTTGTTGTATTGTCATCATTTCTTTTAATTTTAACAGAAAAATGTACCATGGTTATATATGTCAGTATAAAGATGTTTTGAAGCAGTATCAGTTAAAATACTCAGAAACACCACTTTCACAAGAGTATTATAAGAAGAAAAGAGAACATGAAGAAATTCAAAATAGAGTATTGGCATGTACTGAACAACTAAAAATAAATGAAACTATCTTTATGGAATTTCTAGGTATCAAGATTTTTATCATATGTTTAAATAACAGCATCTCGGACATGAAAAGAACAATGAATCAGACTAAAATATGATTTTGTTTTTCAGTGCCTGCTCCTTTTCCATCACTTACTAAATGGACATTGCATATGTATCCACAAAGTATTTTTACCTAGAATTTTTATTAGATAAGTATTATTTCTATATTTTAATTGTTATTATGTTTTACTGGTAAGAATCAAATGGATTTGGGTTTTTTTTTTTGTTTAATTAAAAAAATTAGAAGTTACTTTAAAGGTCATCTGGGATTGGTTTTCATATATGTGCATGTGATGAGAAGCAAGCAATTTTAATGAGAATAAAATGGTATATATGTCTGGCTTTAAGTGGTTTATCTTAGCAACCAAACCAATGAAAAAGTCATCTTTCTCTGTCTTAGCAAAGAAAGAGTTCCAGTTAAATCTGTTGATTATTACTTCTTAGGTTAGGAATGTGGTGAGGAGGTGAGTCACAATTATCTACTCATCTATTAGAGATTGATTTGGTACCTACCTTGTGCCAGGCAGCCCTTGAGAAGTTACAGAGCTTTTTGTAAGGAGCTCACAGTTTAGTAGGGAAGATAGACACATAAATAATTCTAATACAGTGGCATTTTATTAGATGATTAAGTAATTCTTAATTGGTCTAAGTCTCATCTGTTTGTCCAGGAGATCTTCCCTGATGATGAACTTAGAACTTTAATCCTCTTCCAACCTCTACAATCTTTCATGTGCTTTCCTATCAGATTATAACTCCACTGCTTGTACTAAGTCTTCTTTATCCCTGCATTCTACCTCGCTTCATTCTGCTTCATTCTAAATCATCCTTTTAACTCCTTTGTTGCTTGCTCTCTTCATGTTTAGGTTTTAGCTTATACTGTTTTTAGTTGTTTATTTGCTGCCTACCTGTGTTGTGACTTCTCAATAGGAAGAGGCAGAGGTTGGTTGATGCACGAGGCATAGCAGAAGTTTAGGAAGTTTGATGTAGGAAGGGATGAGAAATAAGATTATGTGAGAAACAAGAAGAGGTGATGGAGATAGGGAAAACTGAAGATTAGGATTTAAACTGAAGATTAAGATTAGTATCTGAAAATTTTAATTGATACTTTTTATGACAATATAGCATTATAAGTAATATTCATCTGAAATTTTATGTTTTAAGGCAGAGTATTTCTTACTCTGCCTTAACTCGACAGATTTTCTCTAGGGTTCATGTTCACTGCCACTATTCCATTAATTTTTAAGTTCTCCTAAATGATTTGTGGAGTAACTTAGGAAATTGTAATAGTTAATAACTATGCAGGATGTCTGTTAACAGCTGAGAAATTCTTGAAATTGGGCATAAATCTTGTTTAAGCATGAAGACCAGATGGAAGATCTAGCTGTCTTCTAAGTCTGGCAGCTACACTGATGAAACTTACAAAGTAAGAAAAGGGAAATTGGATGGATTTTTATTTAATCAATCAATCAATTAATTAATATTTTAAAAAGATTTAGTTATTCTTGAGAGGGGAGGGGTAGAGGGAGAGACACTCTGCTGAGCTCAGAGCCCTACTGTGGGGCTTGATCCTATGGCCCTTAGACCATGACCTGAGCCAAAATCAACAGTCAGACACCCAACTGACTGAGCCACCCAGGTGCCCCAGTTGGATTTTTAAATGTTGACTTTGGAATAAATAAACAATGGAAACACAAGAAGTTAAATTTGGAACTGAATTGATTATGTATTATTAGTCATGCCAGAAGACATGATGAACATGGGTAAAAAAAAAATAAAAACAAAACAACCACCATGTGAAATATTTAAGTAAAAGGAAAAATTCTAACAAATATTTTTCAGGAAGAGTTTTAAGCTCAATATATAACATAGGTAAGCAATAAGTTATCTTTGTCAGTTTGCCAAATGATTATATTAGTTTTACCTCTATTTTCAGATACTGTTATTAATATTGCTTATTGCCAATATGGAACATACATAAATAATGTTACATAGTATTAACTATTTCTGATATGGTACATATATTATAAATGTAAAATTTACTTGCATAACATAGTTCCTTAACATAAAAGGGCTAACATGAGATTTAAGACACAAGATATTCTTAAACATGCCAGTGATTATTCCAAAAGTTCATCTGAATTGAAAAAAGAAGTAGATGAAGTGGAAATAGAAGTTAATTATTTAAACCAGGTATATATTTTGTAATATGTTTCTAATATATGTATTAATGTATAAGTATAATCCTATGTTAGTTGACAGTCTTAGAAGTGCTATTTCTAAAGAGCCTAAATATAGAGAAAGACTTAGGAAAATCTATTTACCTCTGATTACCTTTGGAGCCAATATGTGTTTTAGGTACAGAGAGTATTTAGTTATGAGTTTTACGGAATAGTTTAATTTTCTTTGGAAGTTGAAAAAAGTTTAATTAAAAACAAGACACAGCTTAATAACAGGAATTTAAAGGCACTAAAAGGGCTACAACAGTGTTGTCAAAAAAGAGAACAAGACAGTAAATTGTTTAAATAATTTAATTTTGAGTATTTATGGTTTTAATCTTTATAAAACTAAGTTAGAACTAGTTTAGCCCTTAAGATGATGGTGCATGATATTCTTCTCGAATACATTTTTTTAAAAAGATTTTATTTATTTATCAGAGAGATAGAGGGGGAGAAAGCGAGCACAGGCAGACAGAATGGCAGGCAGAGGCAGAGGGAGAAGCAGGCTCCCTGCTGAGCAAGGAGCCCGATGTGGGACTCAATCCCAGGACGCTGGGATCATGACCTGAGCCGAAGGCAGCTGCTTAACCAACTGAGCCACCCAGGTGTCCCTCGAATACATTTTTATTGTCCTCTACCAAAATGGCTTTCATTGACTGTTTGAGAACCCATCAAAGTCATTTCCAAATTCTGAGAAAAATATTGAACACCTGATTTTATGGACTTTTTGTAAATTGTGTTAAAGAAGGTACATTCACCATTCATAGGTATAAGTCTCCAAATAATGTAAAATCATTTTAATAAGAAGAACAAAATAGATGCTACTTCCTTCAAAATATAGGGTAACTGTGTCTATATATAGGAAATTGATACCTTCTTTGCTTCTGACCTTTTTAAAAATGAAGATGGAAGTTCACTGAATCTAGGTTTGTTAATGGATTTGTAAGGAAAAGTTAAAGGAGTTAAAGGAGTATGAATTATTTTTAATTTTGACCTTGTTTAACAACTTTCACTAAAAGATAGCTAATGCACATTATCAAAGCCATCAATGAAAAACCCACCGCAAATATAATTCTCAATGGAGAAAAACTGAAAGCTTTTCTGCTAACGTCAGGAACACGGCAGGGATGTCCATTATCACCACTCCTATTCAACATAGTACTAGAAGTTCTAGCCTCAGCAATCAGACAACAAAAGGAAGTTAAAGGCATCCAAATCGGCCAAGAAGAAGTCAAACTATCACTCTTTGCAGATGATATGATACTATATGTGGAAAACCCAAAAGACTCCACTCCAAAACTGCTAGAACTTGTACAGGAATTTAGTAAAGTGTCAGGATATAAAATCAATGCACAGAAATCAGTTGTATTTCTCTACACCAACAACAAGACAGAAGAAAGAGAAATTAAGGAGTCAATCCCATTTACAATTGCACCCAAAACTATAAGATATCTGGGAATAAACCTAACCAAAGAAGCTAAGAATCTATACTCAGAAAACTATAAAATACTCATGAAAGAAATTGAAGAAGACACAAAGAAATGGAAAAATGTTCCATGCTCATGGATTGAAAGAGCAAATATTGTGAAAATATCAATGCTACCTAAAGCAATCTACACATTTAATGCAATCCCTATCAAAATCCCACCCATTTTTTCAAAGAAATGGAAATTTATATGGAACCAGAAGAGACCTCAAATAGACAAAGGAATATTGAAAAAGAAAGCCAAAGTTGGTGGCATCACAATTCTGGGCTTCAAGCTCTATTACAAAGCTGTCATCATCAAGACAGCATGGTACTGGCACAAAAACAGACACATAGATCAATGGAACAGAATAGAGAGCCCAGAAATAGAGCTCTCAACTCTATGGTCAACTAATCTTCGACAAAGCAGGAAAGAATGTCCAATGGAAAAAAGACAGCCTCTTCAATAAATGGTGTTGGGAAAATTGGATGGCCACATGCAGAAAAATGAAATTGGACCATTTCCTTACACCCCACACACAAATAGACTCAAAATGGATGAAGGACCTCAATGTGAGAAAGGAATCCATCAAAATCCTTGAGGAGAACACAGGCAGCAACCTCTTCAACCTCAGCTGCAGCAATGTCTTCCTAGGAACATCACCAAAGGCAAGGGAAGCAAGGGCAAAAATGAACTATTGGGATTTTATCAAGATCAAAGCTTTTGCACAGCAAAGGAAACAGTTAACAAAACCAAAAGACAACTGACAGAATGGGAGAAGATATTTGCAAATGACATATCAGATAAAGGACTAGTGTCCAAAATCTATAAAAACTTAGCAAACTCAACACCCAAAGAACAAATAATCCAATCAAGAAATGGGCAGAAGACATGAATAGACATTTCTGCAAAGAAGACATCCAAATGGCCAGCAGACACATGAAAAAAGTGCTCCATATGACTCGGCATCAGGGAAATACAAATCAAAACCACAATGAGATACCACCTCACACCAGTCAGAATGGCTAAAATTATTAAGTCAGGAAATGACATATGCTGGTGAGGAAGAGGAGAAAGGGGAACCCTCCTACACTGTTGCTGGGAATGCAAGCTGGTGCAGCCACTCTGGAAAACAGCATGGAGGTTCCTCAAAAGGTTGAAAATAGAACTACCCTATGACCCAGCAATTGCACTACTGGGTATTTACCCTAAAGATACAAACGTAGTGATCCGAAGGGGCACATGCACCCGAATGTTTATAGCAGCAATGACTACAATAGCCCAACTATTGAAAGAACCTAGATGTCCATCAACAGATGAATGGATAAAGAAGATGTGGTATATATATACAATGGAATACTATGCAGCCATCAAAAGAAATGAAATCTTGCCATTTGCAACAATGTGGTTAGAACTAGAGGGTATCATGCTTAGTGAAATAAGTCAATCGGAGAAAGACAACTATCATATGATCTCCCTGATAGGAGGAAGTGGAGATGCATTGTGGGGTGTTGGGGGTTAGGAGAAGAATAAATGAAACAAGATGGGATTGGAAAGGAGACAAAACATAAGCGACTCTTTTTTTTTTAAAGATTTTATTTATTATTGGACAGAGAGAGATCACAAGGAGGCAGAGAGGCAGGCAGAGAGAGAGGAGGAAGCAGGCTCCCCGCTGAGCAGAGCGCCAATGCGGGGCTCGATCCCAGCACCTTGGGATCCTGACCCGAGCCAAAGGCAGAGGCTTAACCCACTGAGCCACCCAGGCACCCCAAAACATAAGTGACTCTTAATCTCACAAAACAAACTGAGGGTTGCTGGGGGGAGGGAGGTTGGGAGAGGGTGGTGGGGTTATGGACATTGGGGAGGGTATGTGCTATGGTGAGTGCTGTGAAGTGTGTAAACCTGGCGATTCACAGACCTTTACCCCTGGGGATAAAAATACATTATATGTTTATAAAAAAATAAAAAATTTTAAAAATTTTAAAAAAGATAGCTAATGCCACAAAAACATAAACCCTGTGATTATATAGAAAAAATCATATTCATTAGTTAAGGTGAAGCATATGTTCCTTATTGCTTTGCAGATAATTACTTTGTTTTGCTTTGCCATTTTTCTTTTTAGCAGATTGCAAGACTCCATGAAACTAAGAATCTTGGAGAAACTCCGGAAGAAAAAAATAAAAATATAGAAAAGATAAAGGAATTGAAAGAAAAAGATAGGTAAACTTTATTTTATATAAAGATCTTATTATTTATTTATTTGGAGAGCATGCACAAGCAGGGGGAGGGACAGAGGGAGAAGGAGAGAATCTCAAGCAGACTCCATGCTGAGCGTAGAGCCAAACCCATGGCTCAATCTCACGACCCTGAGATCATGACCTGAGCCAAGATCAAGAGTTGGATGGTCAGCTGACTGAGCCACCCAGGCACACCTAGGGTAAACTTTAAGATGGGATTTTTATATGAGCAGTTATTTTGCATCTAAGCATTTGATTCTATATTTTATATTCTATGCCAAGCCACTAGTATTCACATATTTACATGTATATTTATATATACTTTTGTGCAGGCTATTTTCTTCTTATTTCTTGGGAAATATTGATTTTACCCTTAAATATTATAGATTAACATTCAAGTATGCTTGTTATTTAGTAAGGCCAAGGATAATGTATAGAGAGAAATAAGGTAGCAGTAGCACATTTGCTGTTTTATAACCTGTCATTACACATTTCACCCAGATTTTGATGATGGGTCACCAAAAGGAGTAAAACAGAGGAACAGTTATGGAAATAGCTTTGTATTTACCTTTTTATCACGCCTGTCACCAGCTTGACCAGTGCTTGTTTTGCCCCAGAGACTGAAGATGAATTAAAATGCTGCTGAATCTATGGCATCCTATGCTTCCTTGTTTTTCAACCTAATGGTGATAAAATAGACTTCAGTGGTGGAGGCATTAAAAAAAAAAAAAAAAAAAGGATTGATTTTGTCTGTTATTGTGTGACAGAAAAATAGGTGTATTATAGTTACTGTTTCTGATAAAATTTCTACTTTTTCTCCTTCTGCCTGTAGCCTTTTAAATTCTTAAGTTCATCTCATTAAGTTCCATTGCTATTGTCCTGATTTTTCAACACATTCCTCTCCCCAGTTAATTTCTCAGACCCCACTTCTTTGGATTTATTATTTCCTTGATTCCCCCCTCACACTTCTCGTAGCCATAATAATCTGTCTTTAATTCTGTGAAGAAATTGATTAGAATTTCACTTCATTGGCAACTTTTTAATACTGTAAAAATCCTCTATATTGAGAGGAACTTACCTGCTTTGTCATTTTCACCCAATTTCTATTTTGATAGTTATTATAAATAACATCATTACTTAAAGTATTTAACTATCTATAACTAAAATTATTTCTCTAACTTAGGAAAAATTCAATGAGTTTTTTTTCTTCCAGTAAAAAACTTAAAAGACGTATTTATGATTATAAATTGCTTTAGTGATTTCTGGATTCTAGTGTACTAGCTGATTTGATCCTGAATAATTATTTTTAAAGTTATGAAGTACTTTGAAATATACAGCATGCTGTTTGTGGATAAAGTTTTGGTTTTAAATTCCTTTGATATACTTAGAAATTCTTTTAAAATGATTGTTCTAAAAATTAAAGTGTGGTATACTAAGAAGGGTACTAGACTTAATCAGGAAAAGTGTGTTTTAACTGTGACACCTGTAAATAATTTAATAATATTGGGCAGATCTATCAAATTTTCTGGAACTCAGTTTTAGTGTATGCAAAATGAGTTTAAACTGTGTAGTATACATTTAAAATGCATTTTTACTTACTAAATATTTAATGTAATTCACTCTTCAGAATTTTTGAAAAAGATGAACAACCTGCACTTATATCAAATAAAACCCCTCAAAACAGTCAATTATTTCTTCCATATGAATCTCAGAAATTAGTCAGACTAATGAAGATGCATTCTTCAGAACCAAGAGTTATAGGTACAGTATCTTAATTATTTAAAAACTTAGTTTTCTTTGCAAACACATGGAAAAAATAGAAGCAGTTTTTGCTATCATTAGGTGTAAGCAAGAACGGACAATACAAGAGCAGTAAACTAAAAAAAAATACCACTTTAATTCTTTTTGAGAGCAAACAAGATAGGCCTTCTATGCCTAAATTTTTTTCTTTGAGAGAGAAATCACTCACAAGATATTAAAGGAAGTGTTCTGGTCCGCTTGCACAGCTTTCAGAGAAGGATGAATAATAAGAAATTTTTCATTTGGGAAGTTATCAGAATGTATAATTAAAGTGGATAGCAGACTTGTGTTAATGATATTTCTGACTTAGTCTCCTAAGATATTTGAATCATGTTTCATTTGGTGGATTTGCAGATTAGATTAACTACATTGTATCAGTTTAACCCCATTAGCTCTTCTTTTTCTTCTTTGGTTCCTCATTATAAAGATGTAATTTTGTAAGCTGGTTTTCATTTTACATTCATGCTTATTGAAATAACTGTTACATAGTATGGAATTAAAACCTATGTAGAAATTTCACATTTCTATATTTTAAGTTAAATATTCATGCAACTTGATTTTTTAAATTACAAGCTTAGGTTGAATGTTGGGCATAATTTTTTATTCTATCTCTGGAATTCATTTGAAGTTGTACAATTTAATAACCTAGATAAAAAAGAAGAAAGTTCTGTGAAGCAGGCAAAGCTTGCCAATATTGACTTTAGACAGAAAGAAAACAATGTGCAGGTAGGCATTTCTTTTTTAATAGTATAAATTAAATATGTGCTTGCATTAAATGAAACCGTGAATGTACTGCATTTGGAACATAAGTCTGTGTGTATGTGTATATATGTGTTATAAATATATTAACTCAGCCATTACTATAACTCAAGGTCTAAAAATCTTAAAACAATTTCAGAATGTCAGCCTGAATATTCACTGCATAGCCTTATTGTTGTTGTTGTTTTTAAATATTTTACTTATTTATTTGACAGAGGGAGACACAGCAAGAGAGGGAACACAAGCGGGGGAGTGGGAGAGGAAGAAGCAGGCTTCCTGCTGAGCAGGGAGCCAGATGCGGGGTTTGATCACAGGACTCTAGGATCATAACCCCAGCTGAAGGCAGAGGCTCAGTCGAGCCACCCATGCACCCTAGCCTTCTCACTCTTAAAAATAGAAAAGATATTTAAAAGTACCAAGTCCTGGGGCACCTGGGTGGCTCAGTGAGTTATGTGTCCGACTTTTGATTTTGGCTCAGGTCATGATCTCAGGGATGTGAGATTGAGCCCTGCACTGGGCTCCAAACGGGACATGGAACTTGCTTAAGATTTTCTCTCTCTCTCTCTCTCTCTCTCTACCTCTGCTCCTCCCCGTAAGCTTGCATGCACACATACACTCTGTCTCTCTAAAAAAACAAACAAAAAACCAAGCCCTGTACCTAGTAGATCAGAAACATATTTCTGAAGAAGGAAAACAGAATTGGATTGAAGAGGGAAATTGTGGCCCATGACTTGTATAGAATACTCTTGCAGAAGGAATAGGTGTGGAGATAATGAGTAGGGTAATTGGTTGGGTTACTTCAGTGGGAGTTAGTTAACACCTGTTCATCTCATAACCCCTTTGCCTTTGGGCAGTCATCAGCAATGGCATGACTGTCTCCAGGTGGAAGCAGTAAGAGTAAGAGTTTGGGTTAGAGAGATAAGTGGTACTGTAGGAAGTTCATGATGCTTCTGAAAAACAGGGAACGTACCACCCAGAAAGCTGGCTTTTGATGTGGCATATCTCCATCGTCCCCCATTTTTCCTGAAAGTAGTCCATAGGGAAATTCTCAATGAAAAATATGATTGCTTTCATTAATTCATGATTAATATATACAAACAGAGGTGTAGTGGTGGCCAAAGTAATTAATGAAACTTATTAATTCTAAATATGTATTAATTACAAAAACTTATAAATCGGGTACTAAAATTTTAGATTAGATCAATATGGGATGAAGGTGGGAAGATAAGTGAGGGAAACAAAAATTTACGCAAGTTCTTTTTTTTGTTTGGGGATAGAGGTAGAGAAGAAATAATACTGATTTACTTATAAATTGTTGGAAAACAAAAAGTGTGAATTCATGCATGTATATTAAACACGTAAGGATATATAACATAAATGAAATGCCTTGTGTAAAATTTAAATTTTTTTTTAAGACTTCATTTATTTATTTGTCAGGGATAGAGGGAGAGAGAGCGAGCGAGCATAGGCAGACAGAGAGGCAGGCAGAGGCAGAGGGAGAAGCAGGCTCCCTGCCAAGCAAGGAGCCTGATGTGGGACTCAATCCCAGGACACTGGGATCATGACCTGAGCCAAAGGCAGCTGCTTAACCAACTGAGCCAACCAGGCATCCCAGCCTTCTGTAAAATTTAAAATAGGAAAAAAAGGATGAGACAAAGAAAACTTAATCAGTTCAACAAAAGGCAAGAAAGGAAGGGTGGATAAAATAGCTAGAATGCATTGTAAATAAGATAAGATGCCATAAATAGTTTTAAACAAATCAGTAATCAGCAATTGACAGAGGTGCTTCTGTGGAATATATATATATATAAATACAGACATATGCTTTTTCTTCCTCTCCAAGTTTTGAAATTCCAGTTTCTTTCAGGTATACAATATAGTGAGTGATTCATCACTTATACACAATATCCAGAGCTCATCACAGTTAAGAGCCCTTCATAATATCTATCACCCATTTAACCCATTCCCCTGCCCACCTCCCCTCCAGTAACCCTCAGTTTGTTCTCTGTAATTGTAAAATTATCAAAAAATCTCTTTTATGGTTTGCTCCTTTCTCTTTCCCCCCAGTGTTCATTTGTTTTGTATCTTAAATTCCACATATGAGTGAAATCATATGGTGTTTGTCTTTCGCTATTTCACTTAGCTAATACTCTCTAGCTCCATCCACATCATTGCAAATAGCAGTATTTCATTCTTTCTTACAGCTGAGTAATACTCCCATTTGTGTGTGTGTGTGTATGTGTGTGAATATCTCCTTTATTCATTAGTCAGTGGACATTTGGACTCTTTCCATTTGGTATTATTGGTAATGCTGCTGTAAACAGAGAGGTGCATGTATCCTTTTGAATTAGTATTTTTATATTCTTTGGGTAATACCTAGTACTGCAATTACTGGATTGTAAGGTAGTTCTATATATAACTTTTTGAGAAAACTCCATACTGTTTTCCAGAGTGGAACAGCCATATACTTTTAAAACAGAAGAGCTGAAACAATTTGACAAATGAAGAGTGAAGGTAGAAGGAAATGGGAAATATATATCAGACAAATGCAAACAAAAAGCAGATGTAACAATATTATATAAAATAGAGTTCAAGACAAAAATCATTAATAAAGATAACCATATTTCATATTTTTGAAAAAGAGTAACTCACCAAGTTCTAAGAACCGTGATGCACCATATATAAAGTAAAAATTGATAGAATTCCAAGAAAGTATTGAATCCACAGTTTAAAAAGGATAGCTCTCTCAAAAAAAGTACTATCTTGAGTTTAGGTGTTGAGTTTGGGTACATTGTAACTACAAAACCAAATGAATGAAATAACAGCATCTTAAACAAGATCATTTCTCAGATTCATGTATGCTTTCTTTTCCTGATATTTGCAGTATTCACCAAAATTGACCATTTACTACAACTACAAGGATATTTCAACCAGTTTTAAAAAGTTGTTCTCTTTACTTACCACTATATAAAAAAGAAAAGTTCAACAAAAAGATAAATCCTCCTCAAAAAAGTATTTAGCAGAAGAAAAAGAAATTCATACACTTCTTCTATAACTTTGGGGGTTATAGAAGAAATCAAAATAAAACTATTTAGAATACTATAAACCAAAACCTATGGAATGTATCCAAATTGGTCCTCCAAAATTTATATTTGAAAACAAGTATATTAGAAAATAAAGATTAAAATTAGCTGAACTCTAAGTGTGAACAGCTCAATTCAAAGTGTGAAAAAAGCTCAACTCAAAACAGGAAAATAACAATCCAAAGAAAGTATGAATTAATAAAGAGAAAAGCAGAAATTAATTAAGATTGACTTGAATAGTCATAAATATGGGATAAAAAATTGTAAGTTTACCTTAAATGTAGAAATACTACGAAGCATAGTTGTTATACTTGTCCAAAATACTAAATTCCTTATGAGTCTTAAAGTTTCCTAGCATTTGAATATTTTGTATATAGTGGTTTCAGTTAATGTTTATAGTTGTTCATATTCATGATGAGGAGAATGACAATGTTCTTGGAGAATCTTCAGTAACCATGGCAAGCAAAAAATTTTTATTGTCTGTGCAGCTGGTTCTAATACTTAATTTCTTTTGTTCAGGTACTTAATGACTTTACTCTGAATGACCAGTCAAAATGCTCAAATTCTGTGGCTATTAAAAATTCTCAAAATATGATGCATTTCAGGTAACGTTTAAAATAAAATATTTTAATTCTGAAATTTATCAGTTCAACAAATAATATAAAAATTTTATTTATTGTATTTTAGATTGTTAACCCCACAGAAACAATCAAATTGCAGTCAGTGGTTTGAAAAAGGAGATACAGGTATTTGCTATTTACATTTTTTCCTAAGACATGGGAGTAACAAATTATATCCAGTTTTTATACTATTCAAATATATTATTTGGTTTGTTCACATCTTTGATTGACTGTGCATGCCTGGTTTTTAAAAGCATTTTTCACTCAATATAAAATATATCAGTTCATTGTAAAAGATTTGGAAAACAGGGAAAAATACAAAAGAAACAAAGATACCATCACCCAGGTATAATTGGCACCATCCATACTGGTATATGTTCTTGTCCTTCTTTCCTATGTATATGTGTGTTGATAGGAATGCAAACTGGTGTAGCCACTGTGGAAAACAGTGTGAAGGTTCCTTAAAAAGTTAAAAATAGAACTATTCTGTGATCCAGCAATTGCATTACTAACTAGGTATTTACCCAAAGGATACAAAAATTCTGATTTGAAGGGGCACATGTGCCCTGATGTTGTAGCAGCAGTATCAACAATAGTCAAATTATGAAAAGAGCTCAAACGTTCGTTGATTGATGAATGGATGTGCGGGTGGTGGTGGTGGTGGTGGTGGTGGTGGTGGTGGTGGTGTGTGTGCGCGCGCGCGCACGCAATGCAGTATTAGTCATAAAAAAGAATGAAATCTTGCCATTTGCAACAACCTGGATGGAACTCTAGAGAGTATTATGCTAAGTGAAATAAATCAAAGAAAGAAAAATACCATATGATTTCACCTGTATATGAAATTTAAGAAACAGAACAAACAGTCATGGAGGGGAAAAAGAGGCAAACCAAAAAGCAGACTCTTAACTATAGAGAACAAACTGATGGATGAGAAGAGAAGGAGGTTGGGAGTGGGTAAATAAGTGGTGAGAATTAAGGAGTGTACTTGTGATGAGCACCAGGTGTTTTAAGTTTTGAGTCACTAAATTGCACACCTGAAACTAATATTACACTGTGTTAACTAACTGGAGTTCAAATAAAAACTTTAAAAAACTGGCTCATTTTGGCAGTAGAAAAATTCTGTAAATGTATGTATACTCAGAATGGTCTTAGAATAAACTATGCATCTGTTTCTCTCTCTCAATATAATAGTCAACCAACATAATGTGCTTATTCCATGTAGATGGGTTTTCTTCATGCTGTCTTTTGGAAGAAAGAATTCTATCTTAACTGCACAGATGATTTGTTCCACCTGTTTGTAATTTTCTATATATACTAAGCTGACAGAGTGTTAGACAAGAGAAGAAAGCTGATCTCTAGGAACAGTGCACCCCTAATAGAGATATGTGGGGAAATGCATATGTCTGGCATAGTCTAGCTGCTGTTCAGCATATATAGTAAGGCTTCATACCCAAAAAGGCATGTAATTATCTTAGAAGGAAAAAGGACTCTTTTCAACAATATCCAAGCCCATCTTTTGAGGAAGTTAATATGTGATGAAAATAATAGTTGTGACTTAACTGCAAAAGAGAAAAGCTTTCAGATGATCAAATTAAAAAGGTCTATTCAAGGTAGGAAAGAATTTCTTAAATAAGAATTAAAATGCCCAATCAGAAAGTTTGATAAATTTGGCTATACTAAACTTAAGAATTTCTGTTCATCAAAAGACATAAAGAGAATGGAAGGGGAGCCCGAATGACTCAGTCATTTAAGTGTCTGCCTTCAGCTCAGGTCATGATCTCAGTCTTGGGATCAAGTTCCATGTTAGGTTCCCTGCTTAGTGGGGAGTCTCCTTCTTGCTCTTCCTCTGCCTGCCACTCTGCCTACTCTTGTGCTCTCTTTATCTCTCTCAAATAAATAAAAATCTTAAAAAAAATAAAAAGAAACGAAGACAATAGGATATATTTTTAACACATAAAACTGTCAAAGGACCAGTTTCCAAAAATATATAAAGAATTTATACAAACCAAGAAGAATAAGTCAGACAACCCAATTAGAAATATGTGCAAAATATGCAAGTAGGCACTTCAAATAGAGCAACTCATATGGTAAATAAACATATGAAAAGATGCTCAGCAAATTAGGAAACTGAAAAAGCCACAGTGAGCTATTACACATCCAACAGATTAGCAGATTCAGAAAGTCTGACAGTGGTAAGTATTAATGAGAATATAGAACAATAAGGACTCTCATAGCTATTGGAGTAACTCATTTATAAATGACTGTATATTGAGACTATATATAAATTATAATTAAAGCTAATGGTTTTGTCTGGTGAAACTGAATGAGTTCCTAAGGTAAGTTGGGATGGCTAGGTACCACAACAAAAATTGATAAATAGTTTGGAAATAAACTCTGGGAAATAGTTTAAAATTTGGTAAAATGAAAGATATATATACTCTTTACCTTGTAATCACCCTCCTAGGTATATACCTGGAGAAATACAAGTACATACATACAAGTATATATGTAAAGATCACTGTTTGTAATAGTCTCAAAGTAGAAACACCCAAATGCCTGTTTACTAGTAGAACAGATGGATATATTATGTTGTTTGTACAATGGAATACTTAAATCAATACAAGTAAGCAAATTATGTCTATATAAAACAATACAGATGAATTTCACGAGCATATGCTGAATAAAAAAAGCAAGACAACACTTATATTACCATTTTATCATATAACATTTTAAGACAGGAAAAATAACTGAATTACTTAGGTGATAAAACTATAGAAAGCAAATCAAGGAAATTCAGGATAGTCAATACCTCTGAGGAGGACAATATGAGGAATATGTGGACATTTGGAGTATGTATAATGTTCTGTTTCTTTACCTGTGTGATGGTTACATGGGTATTCTCTAATTTTCTTTTAAACTGTTCACATCGGTTTTATTCTCTTATCTGTGTGGATTGGGTTAAACTATATGAAACCTATTTTTGTAGGTCAAAAACAGTTAAATATTCACTTTCTTACTGTTTATATGTTTTCTTTACAATTAAATTGCCAAAAGAAAAACTAGTTTGTTCTCCTGTAACAAACAGATGCTGAGAGTGAAGATAAAGGGACAGTAAGACAATTGAGAGAATCGAAATGTACTCCACAAGTAAGTCAAATATTTGATTTGTGATTTCTAAGCAAAATATTCCAATTTAAAATGCTGTTTCCACTTTAATTTCAGATTAGTGAAGATTATATATGTGAGGTCTAGGTGTTTTAGGTTAGTAATCAAGTTCCTGTGATGTTAAAGCTTCTATTCCTTAGAGGAGTTCTAGATTTAAGAAATGAAGCCACAAAAAGTTTATATGAAAATACACAGAGTTGTTGTTAATAATTGATCATATGTATATGTATATATACATATATATTTATATCACAACTGAAGAAAACAATTTTGTTTGGTAAAATTGAATGACTTTCTAAGGCAGTTCAAGACTGGTGTTTGCCACAAAAGTATTTTCCAAAATATATATATATTTTTAAAGATTTTATTTATTTATTTGACAGAGAGAGATCACAAGTAGGCAGAGAGAGAGAGGAGGAAGCAGGCTCTCTGCTCAGCAGGGAGCCCGATGCGGGCTCGATCCCAGGACCCTGAGATCATGACCTGAGCCGAAGGCAGCGGCTTAACCCACTGAGCCACCCAGGCGCCCCTCCAAAATATTTTTTAATAGTGGAAAACATTAATGATAGATGTAGACAATGTTTATTGGCTTTACTAAGTTAGCTGCTAAGGGTTAAAGCAAGATAAATGACACAGTAGAATTCTTCTCAAGAAGAGCAGGTAAAGGGGTGCCTGGGTGGCTCAGTGGGTTAAGGCCTCTGCCTTCAGCTCAGTTTATGATCCCAGGGTCCTGGAATCGAGCCCCACATTGGACTCTCTGCTCTGCGGGGAGCCTGTGCCCCCCCCCCCGCGCCCTGCTCTCTTTGCCTACCTCTCTGCCTACTTGTGATCTGTCTGTCAAATAAATAAATAAAACCTTAAAAAAAAAAAGAGCAGGTAAAAAGAACATATAAAATTTTTTTGGTAGACAGACCCAAATTGTTTCTGAAATAGGGTTTATTATAGCAAACATATTTCAGGAATCATAGTCCTACCCCACAAAATGATATAAGGGAAAATTAGTATTCACGTTTTCAACCTTTGCAGGAAAGTAATGAATTTATAAGGACAAAATGTGCAAAGAACACACCAATGAGAATAAGATTGCTTGGAAGTAAATCACTTTTCCCTTCCTGTATATCATAGACAATTCATGAGACAGTGCATCATGTAGAATTTTAAAAAACATCCTTAACCATTTTTCTTCATCAATTTGAGTATGTTCTGGCTATCATTTCCTTTTTTAGGTAGAGGTAAGGGAGGTGGAGCTGGGAAGAAAAGAGAAATCAGAAAATTAAAAACTTTTTTTCCATATTTTACACAATTATATTTTGGTATCTCTTTCATCAATTATTCTTATTTTACTTATGTTTATGACATATAACATCATTGATTAATATGGTGTTTTTTCCTCACACATTTTTACATGTGAATTTGTTAATGTAATAACATTTTTAAAAAATAACATTCATTTTTATAGTTTTTTATTATTTTGAATTTGCAGGTTATATGTGCAGAACATTTTGAGAAGCCAATAGAAAATAATAGTGATGAAGTAGAAGAAAGGGTTGAGAACTTTCTACAAACTTCTGAAATTCCTTTATTTTTAAAAACGCCTGAAGCTGTGAAAACACCTGAACCTTTGGAGAAATTATTCCCTAAAACCCCCCCTTTTGAAATGTAGGATTTTAATTAATAACTATTATTAAAGAATCTATATATGTTGAGCCAATATTTTATAAATAATTGATAATAATAGTAAAATGTCTAGTACCTGTAACTTTTAAAAAGGTTTTATTATGGAGTATTTCAAATACACAAAGGAGAGAGACTAGTGTAATGAACCTCCATGTACTTATTGCCCTCTTTAAACAATTATTAACATTCTGCCATTCTTGTTTCATATAACCTCTTCCCCATTTTTCCTACAGCATTCAGCTGAAGTGGATATAGATTATGAGTACTTATCCAGTGCAATAGTATACATTTAAAATTTTCTAAAGGATAAAAAGTATATGAAAAATATTAAATGTCAAGTTAAAAAGTTATTATCATGTATTGTAAATTGTGGACATCATTGAATAATGTTCCAGCTGTCATTTTTCCTTATGTTGTAGTGTCTAAAGCAAGAATTGCCATCTGTTACATAACTTTGGTGTAGGCAGTAATATCTCTTAACATGATTATTTAACTTGGGTAACAACAGATTTGTTGTTTACAGCTAAGAGAAAAGGTTGCATTTAACCTTTTTGTTTAGTTTAATCCCTTTTTAAACTACAAAATGAAAGATTCTTTTAAAACAATGATTCCACTTCAGAACTCTCTCACCCATGTTCTATTTCTGTATTTTAAATTGCTAATCAGTTTTATGTAGTAAAGTTATGCTGTTGATTCACACACAGTATATTCAAAGTGGAATTCACCATCAAATATGAGAACTGTAAAAGGATGTGTTTGCCATAAACCTCCACTTACAGATGAGAAAACTGATCTGTAAAGTTAAGTGACTCATTGATGGTCAATGGAGACACTTACAGAAAAATCTTCAGATTTTTGTCCTATCTGTCAAAAGCATAAACTGTCTAAACCCTTTATAAGTATTGCTCATTTAATATTCCCAACTTTATGAGATGTAAATACATTATTATTCTTATTTCATAGAAGAGGAAACAGACTCCCAGGTGATACAACTTGTCAGTAATAGAGTTGAGATTCAAATGCAGGCAGCTCAGGAGAACATGCTGGTGAAGAGCCAGAGACAAAGACAAGAATAGAGGAGCTGCT
This sequence comes from Mustela nivalis, assembly GCF_964662115.1. Lineage (NCBI taxonomy): Eukaryota > Metazoa > Chordata > Mammalia > Carnivora > Mustelidae > Mustela > Mustela nivalis. The sequence goes on from NC_139025.1 coordinate 39,802,946, forward strand.
GGCTGAGAAAATGGCTGTTGTTTCTGGGTGTGGGGACACTAGACACTGGGAAGGTCGCTGCAACCAAAAAGAAGTTCCTTGAGTGATCTAGACCCTTCCCACACCCTGATTTCAAACTGAGCACTGAATTTCTCGTTTTTGTTAGATACTTGTAAAGTTCTGGTCATTGGACTGGAAGCTTAGGATGTGAGCTCCTGAAAAATCTGGCATTGTCTGGGTTTAGACAGATTTATGTTATAGACATGGACACTATAGATGTTTTCAGTCTAAATAGGCAGTTTTTATATTGGCCTTAAGATGTTGGAAGACCTAAGGCTAAATTGCTGCAGAATTTCTAAATGACAGAGTTCCTAATTGCAGTGTAGTTCCATATTTCAACAAGATTTCAGGATTTTAATGACGTTTTCTATCAACAATATCATATAATTATAAGTGGACTGGACTCTATCATGGCCAGAAGATGGATTTAATGGCATGTTGATATCTCTCCTAAATTATGAAGATGGTGTATAAGACCTAAGCTCCATTGTCCTTTGGATAGATGGAGGGACAGAAGGTTTTAAAGGAAATGCCTGGGTGATTTTGCCTGGAATTACTGCTTGTATTGAATGTGCACTAGAACTGTATCTTCCACAGATTCCACAGATCCCATGTACACCTTTGAGTCTATGCCCAGGCTACCAGAACACTGTATTGAGTATGTAAGGATCCTGTAGTGGCCTAAGGAGCAGCTTTTAGAGAAGGAGTTCCATTAGATGGTGATCTTGATCATATTCAGTGGATTTTCCAAAAGTCCGTCAAGAGAGCAGGACAATATAATATTAAGGGTATTACCTAGAGATTCACTCAAGGAGTAGTAAAAGTCATTCCTGCAGTAGCTTCTACAAATGTCATTTCAGCTGTGTGTGCCACTGAGGTTTTTAAAATAGCCACAAGTGCGTATATTCCTCTTAATACTTGGTATTCAATGATATAGATGGACTGTACACATATACATTTGAAACAGAAAGAAAGGAAAACTGCCCAGCTTATATAGCCAGCTTCCTTAAAATATCCAGCATTCTCCAACCACTAAACTCCAGGTGGTTTTAGATTATTTAACCAATAGTGCTTTTCTACAGATGAAATCTCCAGCCATCACAGCCACTTTAGAGGGAAAAAGTAGAACACTTTACTCACAGTCAGTAACCTCTATTGAAGAATGAACAAGGCCAAATCTCTCCAAGACATTGAAAGAATTGGGACCCATTGATGGGCAAGAACTGGCAGTTGCTAATGTCACCACACCACAAACTGTATTATTCAAACTTCATTTTACTTCTTAAGGAAGATAATTCTGCACATAATAGAAAATTCATGGAAATACATTACGTGGATGCTAAGAAATTTAAGTCATTTTTAGCATTAGTGTGCTGGAATTTGACTTTTTAAATATAATGAAACACTCTTTTTAAAAAATTTATAACTTACCCTTGAAGATAGAATTTTGGGGTTGGTAATTGTAAGCATTTTCATTAAGAATATGGGAAGTGATGCCTGGAGAGGGAGATAATGAGCAAATGTATTCTTTCAGAGGAGGAGATAAGCACTCTCTTGTGTCTGAATTTTGTTCCTATGGTCAAAAAAAGCATTCCTCCGTTTTCATTTGATCACCCACCTACAGAAGAGATGTCCCTTTAAAGAAAAAAAGAAATTAAGTTTTAAATAACATTGATTATTATACCCTGACACCTAGAACATATTGAACATAGCCTATTTCTTGCTTGATTTAATATTCATTTATTTGTAGTTATCAAATGAATATTAACTATTGCAAACTTTCTTTGTCCATACTAATTTTATTTATCTATCTATTTTTGGCTATTGATATTTCTTCTTTCTTAACATATAATATTTGTTTCAGGGGTCCAGGTCATTCATACTAATTTTAAATGGTGTTATAGCTGAATACCTGTGCATGGAAATGGGAACTATTTTCATGTTTACTTGTAGTGCCACAGAGGCCAATATGCACAATATTAAAGCCAATACATGGATGTTCAGAAGAAAAAAAATACAGGCAGCTCTGCCTCCAGAATTCATTTAGCCACTCTCTTCTCTAATTATTGTTCCCAAATCATTTCATAGTTTAACTTCCTTATGCAACAGTATGTAATGATTGACTCCTCATCAATACTAAAATCTTGTAATTGTCTTTCAAGATCTTGGAGAGATAGCCTGAAAGTTAAGAGCTGGGAATTTGAATCTGGATTGCTGAACTCAAATCCCAACTCTGGCACTTCCATTTCTTGGAGAAAGTCATTTAACCTTTCTATGCTTCAAAATTTTCTTCTGTAAAATGGAGGTGGTAATAATAGCACTTATTTCATAGGTTTCCTGTGAGGAATAAGTAAATTAATGACAGTGGAAATATCTAGAATAGAGCCAGACAGTATATTCTCAGTTGGAATTCATTATTCCATAACTGATCTACTTTAACATTGTTATCTACCTCAAACTATCTTTTTCTCAAGAGGTTTGTCACTTTAAGAACTATTCTCTTCCTTTTTCTACTGTGCAAATTCTTATTTCCGTGATATTGTTTACTGGTCTACAATATTTAGTAATATATTTTTAACATTTTTATTATTTCTTATTTCTTTGTAATAGAAACAGAAATATAATGCCTGAAAGTCAAACACAAAAGGAATCTCCTGGATTTTCTTTTCTTAAAAATTATACTTCTAGATCTCCTGGATTGAATTTATTTGATTCTACTATATTTGATTCAGAAATCTCATCAGATCAGGTAATAATGAGAAACTAAAGTTTTATTTCTAAAAAAATGTACACTGGTACCTCAAGTAATTTTTTTTTTTTGAGAGAAAGAACACAAATGCACTCATACATGTAAGCAAGGGTGGGGAGGAGCAGAAAGAACTTTTTTAAAAAAGATGTATTTCTTTATTTGAGAGAGAGTAAGCAAGTGAGTGAGCAGGGAAAGGGCAGAGGGAGAGAGAGAATATTAAGTAGACTCCTCACTGGTGCAGAGCTCGAATTGGGGCTCCAACTCACAGCCCTGAAATCATCACCTGGGTGAAAATGAAGAGTCAAAAGCTTAACTGACTGAGCCACAGTTCATGTGCCTAACTTCTAAACAAACTTTTCATTTCTCAGTGTAAAAAATTCTCCAGGTTATTAGTCAGTGTTTTTATTTACATATATGTACATAACAACATTATTGGTTAATTTTAAAAGACCTAGTTTTCTTCTCATAGTGATTTATGCTATTCAGTGATAGAACAGTAAAGTGCTTATTTCCATATTTGGCAATTGAAACTGAAAATTAAGATGTGCCTTATTTGGTCAGTAGAGACAGCACAGTACTGTAGTCAAGACCAGATTCTGATGCCACCTGGTTGAGTGTGTTCTGGATGTAGGATTTTGGGTACATAGCTTCCTGTTTCTCATCTGTAAAATGGAAACAAGAATTTTTGCCATTGAGGGGGCACCTGGATGGGTCTGTTAGTTGAGTATCTGCCTTTAGCTCAGGTTGTGAGCTGGGATCTAGTCCCCCATTGGGCTCCTTATTAATCAGGGAGCCTGCTTCTCCCTCTGCTTACTGCTCCTCCTGCTGTGCTCGCTCACTCTGTCTCTCTCTCTCACAAATAAAATCTTTAAAAAAGATTTTTACCATTGGTTTTATGGATATTAAATGAGTTTATATACCTAAAGCCTTAGAAAAATTCTAAACAATGAATAATGTATATGGAAGTATAATAGAGTATTTTTTGTTGTTGCTCATTTAAATTAGTCACATTTGACCAGTTTTATGTGGATTAGAATATTCCTTCCTGTACTCCCAACATTATATTAAATGGTTGAAATTACAAATTTAGTGTTGGATGATATAGTATTATATACTTCATAGTATTTCATGATAAATACTTTGTCTTAATTTTTATCTCAATGCTTATTTCAAAAACAGGTAATTCCGAGAAGGTGTATGCTGGGCATTAAAAAAATAGAACACCATTGGATAATTGTCATTTATAATATTAAGATTAATGGAAAATACATGCATGTAACTTTAACAGGAAACATGTACATTTGGGTAAAGAAGACCACAAAAAGTAGTGAAAAAATTATTGAGTACATAGACATATGAGATAGCTATATGGGAATAAAATATTGTAAATGTGTATTTCTTCCCAAAATAATTTATAAATGTAATTCAATTCTAATCTAATTGGAATCCTGGCAAGATGGTTTATCTTTAATTTTTTGTTTGGTTTTGTTTTGTGGTCTTGGGGTGGGGAATGAGATTCACAGATAATTACTAAGTTTCCTGGTCAAGAATAATCAAGAAAATGTTCAAAACCAAGATTGGCAATAAATTAAGGTGGAATCCTAGAAAAAAATTAATCCAAAATAAAGCAGAGAAGTGATAGAGTAGCAAAACTCAGAGAGAGCAAACAGAAAACAAATAGTAAAATGTTAGACCCAAATATGATAAGTTTTAATAATCCCATTAACTGTAAATGGGCTAATCACTCCATTAAAGTGGAGATTATAAGAGTGGATTAAAAAACAGCTCATTGATAGCTACTATAAGCTATCAACAGGAAACATTTTTTTCTTTTTTCAAGTTTTTGTTTAAATTCCAGTTAGTTAACATACAGTGTAATATTAGGTTCAGGGTAGAATTTAGTGATTCATCACTTACATACAACACCCAGTGCTTGTCACAATAAGTGCCTTCCTTAATACCCATCAACCTTTCACTATTTGCAGATGACATGATACACACACACTCACACATAGAGGAATTTTACTCAGCCACCAAAAAGAATGAACTGTTGCCATGTGCAACAATATGAATGGAACTAGAGGGCATTATGCTAAGTAAAATAATTCAGTCAGAGAAAGGCAAATACTATATGATTTCTCTCATATGTAGAATTTAAGAAAGAAAAGAGATGAGCATAGGGGAAAGGAGGGAAAATAAAGTAAGACAGAGAGACAAACAGAGACAAACCACAAGACTCTTAACAATCAGTAACAAACTGAGGGTTTTGAACAAACCCTAGAGAGGAGGTGGGTGAGGGGTTGGATAACTGGGTGATGGGCATTAAGCAGGGCACTTGATATAATGAACACTGTCACTGGATGTTATATGCAAGTCATGAAGCAGTAAATTCTACCCCTGTAACTAATACTACACTATGTTAACTAACTTCAATGTAAATAAAATCTTGAAAGAAAAAAAGGTTAGTGGTTAGGAACAGATACATCATCATAAAAACAGTAAGAAGGTCACAGTGGCTATACTTATATCATTTTAGGTAATCCTCAAGACAAAGCATATTGCTAGAGATGGATCTTTTTTATTATGTTATGTTAAAAAAATATTTTACTATGTTACTCATCATACAATACAACATTACTTTTTGGTGCAGTGTTCCAAGGTTCATTGTTTGCATATAGCACCCAGTGTTCCATGCAGTATGTGCCCTCCTTAATACCCATCACTGGGCTAACCCATCCCCTTACCTCTTTCCCCTCTAAAAACCTCAGTTGGTTTCTTGGAGTCCATAGTCTCTCATGGTTCGTCTCCACCTCCAATTTCCCCTCCTTCGTTTTTCTCTTCCTTCTCCTAATGTCCTCTGTGCTATTCCTTACGTTGCACAAGTAAGTGAAACCATATGATAATTGACTTTCTCTGCTTGACTTACTTCACTTAGCATAATATCCAATCCTTTCCATGTTGATGGAAAAGCTGGATTTTCATCCTTTCTGATGGCTGAGTAATATTCTATTGTATGTATGGACAATTTCTTAAGAATAAAAGGGCTAGGGACAACTGGATGGTTTAGTATGTTAAGCATCTGCTTTCAGCTCTGGTCATGATCCCAGGGTACTAGAATCAAGTCCTGCATTGGGTTCTCTGCTCAGTGGGGAGCCTGCTTCCTCCTCTCCCTCTGCCCCCTGCTCACTCTCTCTCTAATAAAAAAAAAAATAAAAAGTCCAGTTTTTAAGGAAGATGTAACAATGACATATGTGTATGTGCCTAATAACAGCTTCAAAATACAGAAACAAATGAAAAACAGACCATAAGGAATACAGTCAATGATATTGTAATAGCAATGTAATGGGATGGATTGTAGTTATGCATGTGGTTATAGCATCATAGCGTCATGTATAAACGTGTCAATTCACTAAGTTATGCACCCCAAACTAATGTAACATTGTCAGCTACACTAAAAAAATACAAAAACAAAAAACACGAACTTGATTGGAGATTTTTAGCACCCTTCTCTCAGCATTTGATTGAATTAGATAACATAATCCATAAAGGTCTATAAAATCTGAACAATACCATCAACCCTCTTGGCCTAACTGACATTTATAGAACACCAACCACACAGCAACTTCAGCTCCGCAGCTTATATAGGCACGTCTTTTTTTATTGCACTGTGCGAATACTGCCTTTTTTTTTTTTTTTAATAAATTGAAGGTTTGTGGCAATTCTGTGTCAAACAAGTCTGCTGGCAGCGTTTTTCCAATAGCATTTGCTCATTTTGTATCTCTGTGTCACGTTTTGGTAATTTTCACAATATTTTAAACTTTTTCATTATTATTATATTTGTTCTGGTGGTCTGTGATCAGTGATTACAGCTCACTGAAAGCTCAGGTGAAAGTTTTCTATAACTACATGCATAACTACATATTTTAGCAATAAAGTATTTTTAAATTTATGCACTTTTAAAGATGTGACACTATTGCACACTTAATAGTGTAGTATAAACATAATTTTTATATCCATTGGGAAACAAAAAATTCATTGTACTTGCTTTATTCTGATATTCACATTTTTGTGGTGGTCTGGAACCAAACTTGAAATATTTCTGAGGTGTGCCTGTATATTCTTTTTAAGTTCTGATGGTATATTCACCAAAACCATATTCTGGGCCATTAAATGAGTCTTACTAAATTTCAAAGAATTGAGATCAAACAGAGCATGTTCTCTGCCCACAATATAATTAAATTAGAAATCAATAAGATAGAAGGAAAATCCTAAGTAAGTAGGGCATGGATCAAAGAAGAAATCAGGAGAGAAAGTAGAGAAGATTTTGAAATGATTATGAAAATTCAGTGTATCAAAATTGAGGGATATTGCCAAAACTAGAATAAAACCATAGCTTTAATATAATTAATATTTTAAATAATTCAGTTGATAGAAAAGAAGAAAGGTCTAAAAATCAGTGACCTAAGTTTTCACCTTGAAAATCTAGCAAATAGGGCCCTGGGTGGCTCAATCAGCCTCAGTCTCTCCACTAAGCTAAGAGCCTGCTTCTACCTCTCCTTCTACCTGCTGTTCCTCCTGCTGTGCTCTCTCTCTCTCTCTCTCTCTCTCTCTCTCTCTCTGTCAAATAAATAAAGCTTAAAAAGAGAGAGACGTTGAGTGGGCTCAGTTGGTTAAGCGGCTGCCTTCAGCTCAGGTCATGATCCCAGGGTCCTGGGATAGTCCTGCGTTGAGTTCCTTGCTATGCAAGAGCCTACTTCTCCCTCTGCCTGCTGCTCCCCCTGCTTGTGCTTGCACTCTGTCTCTCTCTCCCTCTCTCTCTGACAAATGAATAAATAAAATGTTTTTTAAAAAGAAAGAAAATTTAGAAAAAGAGATAAAGTAAACCCAAAGTAAATAGAATGAAAAAACAAAGGAGATAAGAGAAATCAATGAAATAGAAAATAAGCAATAGAGAAAATTGACAAAGCCAAAGTTGGTTCTTTGAAAAAAATTGACAGAATTTATGAACTGGTCATTAAACTGACAAAAATAAGAAAATTTACCTATTTTATAAATAAAATGTTATAGATCCTACAGACATTAATAATAAAAATATTGTTGAAAAGACTGGTGAGGGGGAAGTGAAAGCAGTCAAATGTGATAATGATACAAGGATTGATAAATCGATCAATAGTATGGGCTAGAAAGTCTTGAAACTTTAAATATTCATCAGATCTTAGTAAGAGGAAGGATTCTCTGAGCATTAAAACAGTGGAAGAAGAGCCAAAAGTAAATAAAAAGAGTTTGGGTTTGGTTCCATAGAGAATTTTTGTATGTTAAAAAAATATTTTGGATTATGCTGAGTGAAATAAGTGATGCAGAGAGAGTCAATTATCATATCGTTTCACTTGTGGAGCATAACAAATAGCATGGAGGACATGGGGAATTAGAGAGGAGAAGGGAGTTGGGGGAAATTGGAGGGGAAGGCGAACCATGAGAGACTATGGACTCTGAAAAACAATCTGAGGGTTTTGAAGGGGTGGGTGGGTGGGAGGTTTTGGTACCAGGTGGTAGGTATTATAGAGGGCACGGATTGCATGGAGCACTGGGTGTGATGCAAAAATAATGAATACTGTTATGCTGAAAATAAATAAGAATTTCAAAAAAAAATATTTTGGGCGCCTGGGTGGCTCAGTGGGTTAAAGCCTCTGCCTTCAGCTCAGGTCATGATCTCAGAGTTTTGGGATCTAGGCCCGCATCGGACTCTCTGCTCAGCAGGGAGCCTGCTTCCTCTTCTCTCTCTCTTTGCCTGCCTCTCTGCCTACTTGTGATCTCTGTCTGTCAAATAAATAAATAAAAATCTTAAAAAATATATTTTAAAGGCAAAATGATAATGTGATATAAAATATTTGCAATAATATAAAGAATTAATGTCTTTAATATATAAAAAGCTTATATGGATTAGTAAGAATTACTACTTCAGTAGAGATATATACAAAGTTCTTTAGATGAATAGATAATAATTCACTGAAAAAGAAATTCAAGTAACTTATAAAATCTCTGGGAAAAACAGCTTTCCTTATTAATTGTCAAAATGTAAATCTGTGCATAACAGTATTTATTCAAGTGTAATTTGTATTAGGAAAAAAAACCAGAAGTGACCTAAATGTCCAAAGTGAAAGAATGATTGCAAACAAAGGAACAGACTCTTAACTATAGAGAACAAACTGATGGTTACCAAAGGGTAGGGGGTGGGAGGATGGGCTAATTAAGGAGTGCACTTATGATGAGCACTGGGTTTTGTAAGTATTGAATCATTAAATTGTTCACCTGAAACTAATATCACACTGTATGTTTTTAAATAAAAACTTTTAAAAAGAAAGAAACTGTATGGTATATTCATATGGAAGAATATGAAAATTCCATGAAAAGAATCTGGTTTTAGAAAAATAGTGACAGGGGAAAATGCTCATTATGCAGCATTAAGAGAAAAAAAGGGGACAGAAAACTGTGTTGTTATGATCCCATTAAAAAAAAAGACCTGTTTTACAAAGAAAACAAACTCTTTTGGCAGCAAAACTTGATCTGAACTGATGTGAAGCTGTCATATTTCCCATTATTTTTATAAGCTGGAGAACAATACCAAGAACCTGTTATGTAAAAGGCCTCCAGATAAAGCAAAAGTTAATTAGAATTTTAGGTTATATTAATATTCCGAAGTAGGAACTATCTTTAGTACACTATATATATCCTTTGAATGTATTATCTATTGCCAGAATCAAATCAATAAGCCTTATTTTAATATAAGCAAATAATAGGTTTTAAAGCACAGAAATGTGCTATATAGAATGTTGCCATTTTGTCTACTATAATTATGCTTATTAAAAGAACCAGGTTTTATATTCAAATATAAATGCCATATATACTGTTTTGCTGATTTCTTGAGTAATACTGAATGGAAATTATTTTTCAGTTTAATGAACATTATTCTGCTGGAAATTTAAATCCTCTCTCTTCACAACAAGAAATTGGTAAGTGATTTGAAGTTTGCTACATAAAAAAACATGTTAACTTCCTCACTTTTTATTTAGTTTGCCTTCTGATTTTCTCAGGCCTTCAGTTTATTCTCTTAAAATTCTATTACTTCTGCACCACTCACTAATTATTTTTTGTAACAATTTATCTTCTTTCACTACTCCACTTAATTCTCCAATAACTACTAGAGACTTAACAATTACTAAACATTATGGGTATTTTGTATTTATTATCATATTCACTATCTTTGTAGCATTTGGAATAGTTGATTATTCTCATCTTCTTTCCGAAGTTTTTAGATTTCTTCCTATATCTCTGGTGCTTTATTTTATTTATTTATTTGACAGAGATCACAAGCAGGTAGAGAGGCAGGTAGTGAGAGAGAGAGGATAAAGCAGGCTCCCTGCTGAGCAGAGAGCCCGATGTGGGACTCGATCCCAGGACCCTGAGATCATGACCTGAGCCGAAGGCAGAGGCTTTAACCTACTGAACCACCCAGGCGCCCCTCTCTGGTGCTTTTTATTGGGTCTTCTTTCTTCTCTTATCCCATGATTGATTTATTCAACATACAAATACTGCTCTAGCTCTGGTGATTAGTGGACATTTTTTTTTCTTCTTTCTTTTCTTTCGGTTCCACATACAAATGAAATCATACATTATTTGTCTTACTCTGACTTACTTCACTTAGCATAATGCTATTAGTGTTACTATAAATAGCAGGATTTCCTGGCTTTTTCATGGCTCAATAATATTCCATTGTGTGTGTGTATGTATGTATATACATATATATTTCTTTTCCTTGCCTGGCTGCTCTATCTAGGACTTCCAGTACTACTTTGAATAGGAGTGGTTAGAGTAGGTACTCTTGCTTTGTTCCTGATGTTAAAGGAAAACCTCTCCTCCTTTCACCATTGAGTATAGTGTTACCTGTGGCCTTGTCATATATGGCTTTTATTATGTTGAGATATGTTCCTTCTATGCCTAAATTGAATTTTTATCATGAATGGATGTTGAATTTTGTCTAATGTTTTTTCTGCATCTATTGAGATGATCATATGATTATTTTCTTTTATTCTGCTAATGTGATGTACCTAACCTCATTCCAACATACATTTAAAGCCTTTTCTAATAAAAATAACATATGCTTTTGACCAGACCAAAGAACAAACTACAATTCAAATATGCCCACACTTTCTTATCTACTTATTTCTTCCTGAAATCCTCAACTTCCATTTCTATCTAACCATCTTCAAAGACCAGTTTCCATAAATCCTTTTATTTCCCTTCAACTTTTCATCCCCAAAAGATCTCTCCTTCAATTTTCTAGATTTTCTTTTTCTATATACTTTAAAATATCCTGTTGTCTGTTGTTACTTATTAACATATAAAATCTCTTCTAATCACAGATCTTTGAGGACAGGGATTCTGTTTTATTCACCTTTGTATTGTCTACAACTTGAACATTAATCTGTTATTTTATTTATAATGAGTATAGGAGTTGTTTTTTTTTTAAGATTTTATTTATTTATTTTACAGACAAAGATCACAAGTAGACAGAGGCTGGCAGGGAGAGAGGAGGAAGCAGGCTCCTGCTGAGCACAGAGCCAGATGCGAAGCTCTCACTCTATAAAATAAATAAAAATAAATCTTAAAAAATTCCTTTTAGAACTGTAGAAGCCTTTTCACTGTTCTGTTCATTTCCTTGAACAATGCGACAAACAGTGTATTGTAGTAACTCATAAACAATAGTTGAATAAGCTTGACTTCTGCAGTATCTCTCTGACCCAACGTCTTTCCCCATTCACTTTGCTATGACTGTAAGATCAAGCCTTCATTTCTTTCCTGTTATCCCCACTTGTAGACACTCTACTGTTCCAAACTTCCTATGTATTCTTTCCTTAGTGAGCCTTATTAAAAAATTGCTCAAATTATTTTGGTGGGGGCACAGGGAATGGGAGAGTGAGAATCTTAAGCAGGTCTACACTCAGTGTAGATAAGGAGGCAGGGCTTGATCTCACAATCCTGAGATAGTGACCTGAGCCGAAATCAAGAATCTATTGCTTAACTGCCTGAGCCACCCTGGTGCCTCTCCACTTGAAAACTTTTAATGGCTTTCTCTTACATATAAAATAAAGTCCGGATTCTGTAGTTGGATGTTCAGTAGTCTTTCCAAGCTCATCTTCATTAATACCCTTTTAATAACTTTTTATTACTTCTCAGTGTTCCTGACAAACTGAATTGATTTCTGTTACCCTTATACTTCTATGCATGCCTGTTTCTGTGCCTCTGTGTTGTTCTTTCCAGTTAAGGTGTTTTACCCCTTTTTCTGCCATATATACTAGCCCTTATTATACTCAAGTTCAAGTTACCTAAAAGTAATTTTGGATCTATTTGATTTTTCATAGTACAAAGGACAGCTCTTTGCATATAAGAATACAACTATTAATAATTGTAATTATTTGGTAGTAACTATGCAGAATTAGTGCTGAGGTATAAGTTAGCTACTAAAAATGCTTTTAAAACTACTGTTTTACTTACACTTCACTGTTGAGTATAAAGAGTGGTGTTTTAATTTATTAATTATTATTTAATTATTAATAATATTAATAATCACTTAAGTGATTCAGTGTTACCCTATTTATTGTTTACAGTACACCATAATTTAATAGATTATGCAAATTATGTAACATGAATAGCATGGTATTGAAATGTTTATTTTCCTCAGGAAACTTATTTGGAAAACCAGGAGAAGATGCTTTCACATTTTCTTTTTCATCAGACTCTTCAACTCATACATTTGGAACTGGAAAAGATGATTTTAGTTTTCCATTTTCATTTGAACAGGATCAAAACTCAACACCTTCTGTAAAAGGCTTTTCCTCTTCCTCACAAAGTACAACACAATTTACTTTTTTTTGAACTCATTACTAATTTCTCAAATTATTTAACTGCTCTGTAATCATCTAGGGCATAAATTTACATTATTACTTAAAAATGAAGACTACTTTCTTTTCTTGATTAAAGCAGTAATAGGTTACCATAGTTACATTATTGATTATATATTTAAATATTGAGGGAAGTTAACCCTATGTCATCAAATTTTGTTTTATTTGAAACATTTGCTGTCGTAATTTATTTTGATGTTGATTTTGCAAGCCTTCTTTAGGCAGAATTAATCTTAATAGAATTTGATGCTTTTTCATTAATCTTTACTATACGTATTAAGCTTGCTTCTCTCCAGAACCTGAGTTTCATTCTGGTAGTATTTTAGGTGTTTTGATAAGAACAAGAACTTTAGGCTATCAGAAGATTTTTTGGTAGTAACTATGCAGAATTAGTGCTGAGGTGTACTTTAGCTACTAAAAAATGCTTTTAAAACTGCTGTTTCACTTACACTTCACTGTTGCAGTATAAAGAGTAGTGTTTTAATAATAATTTCACAGAATTCATGTTATTGGTAGTGAATAAAATATGTTATTTTCTTCTAATATAACAAATAATAAAAGTCTAATTATATCAGTTATTCTAGCATCTTTAGTGGAAAGCAGTTAAATATGAAGGGCTGGAGTAATTTTTGGTGAAAATTAGATCATTGTATTAATGATAATACTGTTATATTTTCTTGCTTAAACTTTTTTGAGGAACATTTAAAATTTTGTTTACTCTTTCTAACAAAAAATTGGCCTTCATGTTTTATATGCAGTATTTGCTTGTGAATTGTAAGTGAAATGAAGGTATTTAAATTTTGATGAAATTATATGAATGTATTATTCAATGTCTGTATTTTGCGCTTTCTAAATTGGTTATATTGAGTTATTGAGTAATAAAGAGTCTTGACACCAAATTCTGGTGTGTGAGTGGTGACAGATTTTAAGTTTCACTGCATTTTCTTTCCTTTCTGCTCCACATCTGATCAAGCTGATAAGCAAGCCCAGGGATTCCCACCTTTAGCACCAGTGGGATGTTCAAGCCCTGTATAGGAACTCTTGATCTGGACCCACCCACAACCATAAAAACCCACAGCCATTGATCTCTCAAGCCATTTTAAGACAAACTACGTAGTCCTGCCTGCTTTTTTTTTTAGAAAAAAAAATCATTATATGAGTAATAAACATTTTCATACCCTACTGGGGTGTATGTGGTGCCATTAGTCTCAATATCCAAGCCAAATTTTGGTGAGAGTCTCTCTTGCTTCTTCAGGGTGTCCACAACATATCACAATTGTGTTAAATTAAGCCTTCCCAAACTTGACAGAAGTCAGAGAAAATACAGCTAATGAGTGAAAGAATTTTTTTTTAAATTTTATTTATTTATTTGACAGAGATCACAAGTAGGCAGAGAGGCAAGCAGAGAGAGAGAGGGGGAAGCAGGCTCCCTGCTGAGCAGAGAGCCCGATGTGGGGCTCAATCCCAGGACACTGGTATCATGACCTGAGCCGAATCTGACTGCCTCTCCTCCCCTACTACAATTCATGTTTAAAGTCATAGTCACCCAGGAAAGAAAATAGAGGGGGACACTTTGTGTGTGTGCCTAGTGCCTAAGGAATTAGAAGGAATCATCTGGGTTTGGGAGTTGTCTTTTGTTTTTGCTTTTTTTTTTTTTTGCGGGCGGTGGGGGGAATCTGGGATTTTGTTTTGAGAAAGGGTTGGGGGGAAGGCGAAAACGGGAGGTGAGGGTGGGTTGAATCCGCCTGTACTTGTTCAAACTTCTATGCACTAAAACTCTTGAGTACAGTAAGATGTGCCCATCACGTGAGAGCGTATGCAATCATTAAAAAGCATCTGGCATGCAGTTAAAAAAAAAAAAAAACTCTGTTAGGGTTCAGAGAAACAGAACCAAGAGCATCCATTTTTGTCTTCTATCCATGTATTTATCCATAATCTAGATTTATTTTAAGGAATTGGTTCTCATGATTGTGGAAATTGCAAATCCTAAATCTGTAGGACAAATTGGCTGGATGGAAATTCAGGTAAGTGTTAATGTTACAATCTTGAGTCTGAAATCCACAGGGCAAATCAGGCAGGCTAGAAACTCAGGGTTTCTATATTAAAATCTTGAAGCCAAATTCCTTTTTTTGGGAAACCTCTGTCTTTGCTCTTCATGTCTTCAAATGATTGGATAAAGTCTGTTCACATTATGAATAATAATCTGCTTTATTCAAAATATACTGATTTAAATGATAGTCACATTTAAAATACCTTCACAGCAAGGCACATACCTCAATATTATCAAAGCCATCTATGAAAAACCCACCGCAAATATCATTCCAATGGAGAAAACCTGAAAGCTTTTCCACTAAGGTCAGGAACACGGCAGGGATGTCCATTATCACCACTACTATTCAACATAGTACTAGAAGTCCTAGCCTCAGCAATCAGACAACAAAAGGAAGTTAAAGGCATCCAAATCGGCCAAGAAGAAGTCAAACTATCACTCTTCGCAGATGATATGATACTATATGTGGAAAACCCAAAAGACTCCACTCTAAAACTGCTAGAACTTGTTCAGGAATTCAGTAAAGTGTCCAGATATAAAATCAATGCACAGAAATCAGTTGCATTTCTCTACACCAACAAGACAGAAGAAAGAGAAATTAAGGAGTCAATCCCATTTACAATTGCACCCAAAATCACAAGATACCTAGGAATAAACCTAACCAAAGAGGCAAAGAATCTATACTCAGAAAACTATAAAGTACTCATGAAAGAAATTGAGGAAGAAACAAAGAAATGGAAAAATATTCCATGCTCCGGATTGGAAGAATAAACATTGTGAAAATGTCTATGCTACCTAAAGCAATCTACACATTTAATGCAATTCCTATCAAAGCACCATCCATCT
Source organism: Mustela nivalis (assembly GCF_964662115.1). Taxonomy (NCBI): domain Eukaryota; kingdom Metazoa; phylum Chordata; class Mammalia; order Carnivora; family Mustelidae; genus Mustela; species Mustela nivalis. The sequence goes on from NC_139025.1 coordinate 39,818,589, forward strand.
TTTTCAAAGAAATGGAACAAATAATCCTAAAATTTATATGGAACCAGAAAAGACCTCGAATAGCCAAAGGAATATTGAAAAAGAAAGCCAAAGTTGGTGGTATCACAATTCCGGACTTCAAGCTCTATTACAAAGCTGTCATTATCAAGACAGCATGGTACTGGCACAAAAACAGACACATAGATCAATGGAACTGAATAGAAAGCCCAGAAATAGACCCTCAACTCTATGGTCAACTATCTTCGACAAAGCAGGAAAGAATGTCCAATGGACAAAAGACAGCCTCTTCAATAAATGGTGTTGGGAAAATTGGACAGCCACATGCAGAAAAATGAAATTGGACCATTTCCTTACACCACACACAAAAATAGACTCAAAATGTATGAAGGACCTCAATGTGAGAAAGGAATCCATCAAAATCCTTGAGGAGAACACAGGCAGCAACCTCTTCAACCTCAGCCGTAGCAACATCTTCCTAGGAACATTGCCAAAGGCAAGGGAAGCAAGGCAAAAATGAACTACTGGGATTTCATCAAGATCAAAACCTTTTGCACAGCAAAGGAAACAGGTCAACAAAACAAAAGGACAACTGACAGAATGGGAGAAGATATTTGCAAACGACATATCAGATAAAGGACTAGTGTCCAAAATCTATAAAGAACTTAGCAAACTCAACACCCAAAGAACAAATAATCCAATCAAGAAATGGGCAGAGGACATGAATAGACATTTCTGCAAAGAAGACATCCAAATGGCCAGCAGACACATGAAAAAAGTGCTCCATATGACTCGGCATCAGGGAAATACAAATCAAACCCACAATGAGATACCACCTCACACCAGTCAGAATGGCTAAAATTAACAAGTCAGGAAATGACAGATGCTGGTGAGGAAGCAGAGAAGGGGGAACCCTCCTACACTGTTGGTGGGAATGCAAGCTGGTGCAACCACTCTGGAAAACAGCATGGAGGTTCCTCAAAATGTTGAAAATAGAACTGCCCTATGATCCAGCAATTGCACTACTGGGTATTTACCCTAAAGATACAAACGTAGTGATCTGAAGGGGCACATGCAGCTGAATGTTTATAGCAGCAATGTCCACAATAGCCAAACTTTGGAAAGAACCTAGATGTCCATCAACAGATGAGTGGATAAAGAAGATGTGGTATATATACACAATGGAATACTATGCAGCCATCAAAAGAAATGAAATCTTGCCATTTGCTACAAGGTGGATGGAACTAGAGCGTATCATGCTTAGCGAAATGAGTCAAGCGGAGAAAGACAACTATCACATGATCTCCCTGATATGAGGAAGTGGTGATGCAACATGGGGGGTTAAGGGGGGAGGAGAAGAATAAATGAAATAAGATGGGATTGGGAGGGAGACAAACCATAAGTGACTCTTAATCTCACAAAACAAACTGAGGGTTGCTGGGGGGAGGGGGGTTGGGAGAAGGGGGGTGGAGTTATGGACATTGGGGAGGGTATGTGCTATGGTGAGTGCTGTGAAGTGTGTAATCCTGGCGATTCACAGACCAGTACCCTGGGGGATAAAAATATATGTTTATAAAAAATTAAAAATTAAAAAAAAAACCTCCACAGCAAAATCTATAATGGTGTTTGACTAATCAATGGCACACCATTGCTCAGCCAGGTTGACACAGAAAAATAACCATCACCACTAGGATCTTCAGATATTTCTGCCTTTGCATGACCTTCTCTCCATATGTGAAATCTCCCTTTGTCTTTCCTTTATAAGAATATGTGGTTACATGGATCTACTTGGATGGGTAATTGAGATAATCTCTCCATTTTAAGATTCTTAACTAAATCCTACCTGCAAAGATCTTTCCCCTGCCCTTTCTTCGTCATATGGGAAAGGGAGGAGATACAGATATTTTTAGGGGGCCATTTCCTAGCTAGTGACAAAGGGTATATAGTGTTTGTGTACTTTCTTTTAGTCTGTGGTGTTGGAGTATCTAGTCAAAACACTGTTTTTCAAAGTTACTGAGGATAACTCCTGTCTTCCCTACTCCCTATTTATGATTATATCACTCATAATATTGTTAACATTCATTTATGCATTTTATCTTGAATTTATGAATTCCTGTTTGATCCTTAAAATTTTTTTAAAAAGTTTATTTACTTGAGAGAGCGAGGGAGCACATGTAAAGTAGGGGAGGGGCAGAGGAGAGAGAGTGAAAATCTCAAGCAGACTCCCCACCAAGTGTAGAGCCTGAAGCAGACTTGTTCTTACAACCCTGGGATCATGACCTAAGCCAAAATCAAGATGCTTAACTGACTGAGCCAGCCAGGCACCCCTAAAATTTTTGTATGGTGAAACTCCCTCTTTGTGATCTGTTGGTCTATTGGTTTTGACAAATAGAGTTATGTATCCACCACAACAGTACCATATAGAATAGTTCCGTCACTCCCCAAATTCCCTAGTGACGCTTTGTAATCAACCCCCTCCCTTCCAAAGCCTGGAAACCATGGATCTGTTTTCTGTCACTTTAGTTTTGCCTTTTCCAGAATGTCATATAAATGGAAACATAATATATGTAGGTTTTGGGGTCTGGCCTCTTCCACTTAGCAATATTTATTTAAGCTTCATCCTGGTCCTTGCATGAATCAAAAGCTATCTCTTTTTATTGCAAGTATTCCAGTGTATGGATGTGATATAGCTTGTTTATTCTTTTGCCTGTTGATAGGCATGTAAGTGGATTTTGAATAAAGTAAAAACACCCACGTATGGAATTTTATGTGTGAAATAAGCTTTTATTTCATTTGAGTAAATACCTAGGAATGGGATTCTTGGGTTGCACAATAAGTATATCTTTAACTTTATAAGAAACTGCCAAACTGTTTTACAAAATGACTGTACCATTTTGTGTTCCTATTCACATCTTTGTGAATACTTGGTATTATCAGTTTTTAAAATTTTAGCCATTCTAATAGGTATAAAGTGGTATATCATTGTAGTTTTAATTCGTATTTCCCTAGCTGATGTTGAGCATGGTTTCACATGCTTATTTGCCATTTGAATATTTGGGTTTGTTAAAATAAAAATGGGGTTGTTTGTTCTCCTACTGTTGAGTTATGCAAGTTCTTTATATCTTTGGTATACAAGTCCTTTATTAGATACACAATTTGCAGATATTTTCTCCCCATCTGTGGCTTATCTTTTTATTTTTTTTTAACAGTGTCTCTCACAGAGAAAAATGTTTTAAAATTTTGATAAAGTCCAATCTATCATTGAATTGTGCTTTTGGTTATTTGTTAAATATTAAATATAAAGGCTCTTTGCCAAACCAAAGGTCAGAAAGTTTACTTCTGTGTTTTTTTTTTTTTAAGATTTTATTTATTTATTTGACAGACAGAGATCACAAGTAGGCAGAGTAGGCAGGCAGAGAAAGAGGGGGAAGCAGGCTCCCTGAGGAGGGAGTGGGACTCTGGGATCATGACCTGAGCCAAAGGCAGAGGCTTTAACCCACTGAGCCACCCAGGCGCCCCTTTTTTTGTTTTTTAATTTTGGAGTTTTGGGGATGTTTGGCTGGCTCTGTTGGAGGTGCATGTGATCCTTGATCTTGGATTGTGAGTTTGACTCCACATTGGATTAGAAATTACTTAGATGAATAAATAAATAGATTTTAAAAAATTTTAGAGTCGCGGTGCCTGGGTGACTCAGTCAGTTAAACATCTGCCTTCAAAACTGAGGAAGACACAAAGAAATGGAAAAATGTTCCATGCTCATGGATCAGAAGAACAAATATTGTGAAAATGTCTATGCTACCTAAAGCAATCTACACTTTGAATGCAATCCCTATCAAAATACCATCCATTATTTTCAAAGAAATGGAACAAATAATCCTAAAATTTATATGGAACCAGAAAAGACCTCGAATAGCCAGAGGAATGTTGAAAAAGACAGCCAAAGTTGGTGGCATCACAATTCCAGACTTCAAGCTCTATTACAAAACTGTCATCATCAAGACTGTATGGTACTGAAACAAAAACAGACACATACAGCAATGGAACAGAATAGAGAGCCCAGAAATAGACCCTCAACTCTGTGGTCGACTTACCTTTGACAAAGCAGGAAAGGATGTCCAATGGAAAAAAAGATAGTATCTTCAACAAATGGTGTTGGGAAAATTGGACAGCCACATGCAGAAAAATGAAACTGGACCATTTCCTTACACCACACACAAAAATAGATTCAAAATGTGTGAAGGACCTCAATATGAGAAAGGAATCCATCAAAATCCTTGAGAGAACAGAGGCAGCAACCTCTTCGACCTCAGTCACAACAACTTCTTCCTAAAAACATTACCAAAGGCAAGGGAAGCAAGGGCAAAAATGAACTATTGGGACTTCATCAAGATCAAAAGTTTTACACAGCAAAGGAAACAGGTCAACAAAACCAAAACACAACTGACAGAATGGGAGAAGATATTTGCAAGCAACATATCAGATAAAGGACTAGTGTCCAAAATCTATAAAGAACTTACCAAACTCAACACTCAAAGAACAAATAACCCACTCAAGAAATGGGCAGAGGACATGAACAGACATTTCTGCAAAGAAGACTTGCAGATGGCCCACAGACACATGAAAATGTGCTCCATATGACTTGGCATCAGGGAAATACAAATTAAAACCACAATGAGATACCATCTCACACCAGTCAGAATGGCTAAAACTAACAAGTCAGGAAGCGACAGATGTGGACGAGGATGTGGAGAAAAGGGAACCCTCCTACACTGTTGGTGGGAATGCAAGCTTGTGCAGCCACTCTGGAAAATAGCATGGAGGTTCCTTAAAAAGTTGAAAATAGAGCTACCCTACGACCCAGCAATCGCACTACTGGGTATTTACCCTAAAGACACAAATGTAGTGATCTGAAGGGGCACGTGCACCCAAATGTTTATAGCAGCAATGTCCACAATAGCCAAACTATGGAAAGAACCTAGATATCCATCAACAGATGAATGGATAAAGAAGATGTGATGTATATATACAATGGAATACTATGTAGCCATCAAAATAAATGAAATCTTGCCATTTGTGATGATATGGATGGAGCTAGAGGGTATTATGATGAGTGAAATAAGTCAATCAGAGAAAGACAATTATCATATGATCTCCCTGATATGAGGAAGTTGAGTGGCAAAGTAGGGGGTTTGGGGGGTAAAGAAGGGAAAAATGAAACATGATGCCATAGGGAGGGAGAAAAACCATAAGAGACTCTTAATCTCACAAAACAAACTGAGGGTTGCCAGTGGGGGGGTGGGGAGAGGGTGGTTGGGTTACGGACATTGGGGAGGGTATGTGCTATGGCGAGTGCTGTGAAGTGTGTAAGCCTGATGAGTCACAGACCTGTACCCCTGGGGCTAATAATACATTATATTTTAATACAAAATAAAAAATTTTTTAAAATCTGCTTTCAGCTCAGTTCATGATCCCAGAGTCGTGGGATCTAGCCCCACAGGCTTCCTTCTCAGCAGGGAGCCTGCCTCTCCCTCTTCCTCTGCTCATGCTCTCTCTCTCTCTCAAGTAAATAAATGAAATCTTAAAAAAAAAAAAAAAAACTTTAGAGTCGTATATTTAATTTGGGGTCTGTGATATATTTAAGTTAATTTTTTAAAAAAGATTTTATTTATTCATTTGACAGAGATCACAAGTAGGCAGAGGGACAGGAAGAGAGAGAGGGGAAGTGAGCAGAGAGCCCGATGTGGGCTTGATCCCAGGACCTCGGGATCATGACCTGAGTCGAAGGCAGAGGCTTTAACCCACTGAGCCACCCAGGCGCCCCTATTTAAGTTAATTTTTGTATAAAATGTGAGGTATGTATCAAGATATAATTGGGGGGGGCATCACTTGTTGGAAAGATTGGCCTTTCTCCACTGAATGACTTTTGTATCTTTGGCAGTAATCAATCAAAATGTTCACGTAAGTTTGTTTGTTTGTTTGTTTAAGTAGGCTTCACTCTGAGCATGGAGCCCAGTGTGGAGCTTGAACTCACAATCCTGAGATCATGACCTGAGGCAAAATCAAGAGTCCGATGCTTAACCAATGGAGTCACAGGTACCCCTATATAGGTCTACTTGGGGACTCTGTATTATTTTCCATTGTAGGTGTCTATACTTTCATCTAGAGCACATTATCTTGATTACCATGAATCATAATATATCTTGAAATTGGGTGATGCAAGTCCTCCAACTTTGTTCTTTGTACATATTACTTTAGCTCTTCTAGTAGTTTTGCCTTCTATATTTATTTTAGAATGAGCTTGTTTATTTTTGTAAATGTCTGTGGGATTGTAACTGGAATTGCATTAGCCCTATAGATTCAGCATTTCGGGGAGCGGGTCAGAGAGAGAGAATCTTAAACAGATTCTACACCCAGAACCCGATGTGGGTTCAATCTCACAACTCTAAAGTCATGACCTGAGCTGAAATCAAGAGTCAGATGTTTCGCCAACTGAGCCACCCAGGTGCTATAGATCACCCAGGTGATGTATAGATTAAGCATGTTAACAATTTTGTGTCTTCTAATCATGAACATGGTGTATCTCTCTATTTGCTTTCATCTCTTTGATTTCTTTCATTAGTATTCTGCCATTTTCATAGTCCTGCACATATTTTGTTGTACTTATATTTATTTTTCTTCTTTTTCTCCATTTGCTACTATTGTAAATGTATATTTTTTGTACTTTTTATTTTGAATGCCAATTATTTATTGCTAGTATGGAGAAATAAAGTTGATTTTTGTGTATTAACCTTACATCCTGTAATCTTGCTAAACTCCATAGGTTTTGTAGCTTATTTATATATTCTTTGGGAGTTTCTATGTAAGTAATGTTGTCTGCAAATAGAGGCAGTTTTCTTTCTTTTTTTCCCCTCAGTATAAATGCTTTTTATTTCTTTTGCTTATATTATTTCACTGGATAGGACTTCCAGTAAGATGTTGAATAGGGGGTGGGAAGAGAGGACATCCTCACTTTTTACCTAATCTTAGAGGGAAAGCGTTCAGTCTTTCACTCTTTAGTATGATAGCTGTAGGTTATTATATAGTTGCCTTTATCAGGTTAAGAACATTCCATTCTATTCATAGTCTGCTGTGAATTTTTAATATGAATGGCTATTGAATTTTGTAAGATTCTTTTTCTGCAACAATTGATATTATCATATTGTATTTTTTTCAGCCTATTAATACACTAAATTACATTGGTTGCTTTTTAAATGTTGAACCAGCCATGATTTTCCTTTTTTTAAAATATATTCTGATTTCAATTTGATAATATTCTTTTGAAGACTTTTGCAATTTATGTTCATGAGAAATTTTGTTTTGTAGTTTTTTTCTGTTGTCTATTGGTATTAGGGCAATGATGGCCTCATAAAATGAGTTAGGAAGTATTCTTACCTCTTCTGTTTTCTGGAAGAGATTGTATAGAATTGTCTTTTTTTTTTTTTTTTTTTTTGTAAAAGTTTGGGGAAACTTGCCAGTGAAACCATCTCATCCTGGAGTTTCCTATGTAGATGGTTTTAAACTTTGAATTCAATTTCTTAAATAGTTAGAGGAATATACTATCTATTTCTTCATGAATGAGTTTTGATTGATTGTATCTCAAAGAATTAGTCCATGTCATCTAGGTTTTCAAATTAATAGTCATAGGGCTGTGTGTAATATTTCCTCATCAATCTTTTATTGTCTATGTAGTCATTAGTGATCACTTATAATTTGTAGTCTATCTGTCTGTCTCTGTCAGTCTGGCTAGGGGATTATCCATGTTACTGATTTTTCCCCATGTTACTGATTTTGGTTTCATTGATTTTTCTGTTTTCAGTTTTATTGGTTTATACTTTTTACTATTCCCTTCCTTCTGTTTGCTATGGCTTTAATATTCTTTCCTTTAGTTTCTTAAAGTGGAAAATTATATTACTTATTTGAAACCATTTGTCTTTTCTCATTAGTACTTAATGCTATAACATTTCCTGTAAACTCTGCTTTAAGTATATCCATCAAATTTTGATATATTTTATTTTTATTTTTACTTAGGTAAAATTTACTTCGGTTGGGCACCTGGATGGCTCAGTGGGTTAAGACGCTGCCTTCAGCTCAGGTCATGATCTCAGGGTCCTGGGATCGAGTCCCGCATTGCGCTCCTGCTCAGCAGGCAGCCTGCTTCTCTCTCTCTCTCTCTCTCTCTCTCTCTGCCTGCCTCTCGGCCTACTTGTGATCTCTCTCTGTCAAATGAATAAATAAAATCTTTAAAAAAAATTTTACTTCGGTTGATATTTCCTATGGGACTTTCTCCTTGACCCATGGGCATTTAAGATTTATTTATTTATTTATTTATTTATTTATTTATTTATTGACTGACAGACAGAGATCACAAGTAGGCAGAGAGGCAGGCAGAGAGAGAGGAAGGGAAGTAGTCTCCCTGCCAGCAGAGAGCCCAGCTCGGGACTCTATCCCAGGACCCTGGGATCATGACCCAAGCCGAAGGCAGAGGCTTTAACCCACCGAGCCACCCAGGTGCCCCAACCCATGGAGAGAAGGGAGTTGGGGGAAATTGGAAGGGGAGATGAACCATGAGAAACTATGGACTCTGAAAAACAGTCTGAGGGGTTTGAAGCAGCGGGGCGGTGGGGGGGAGGTTGGGGGAACTAGGTGGTGGGTATTATAGAGGGCATGGATTTCATGAGCACTAGGTGTGGTGAAAAAATAATGAATACTGTTATGCTGAAAATAAATTAAAAATAACTTTTAAAAAAGTTTGTTTAATTGCCATACATTTTCTTTAAAAGATTTGACAGAGAGAGAGAGTGCACAAGCAAGGAGAATGGCAGGCAGAGGAAGAGGGAGAAGCAGGCTTCCCATTCAGCAATGAGACCGGTGCTCACTTGATTGCAGGGCCCTGGGATCTTGACCTGAGCCAAAGGCAGATGCCCAGCCAACTGAGCCACCCAGGCGCCCCTAACTTCCACACATTTAGGGAATTTTAAGTACCTTTCTGTCATTGATTTCTAGTTTAACTTCATTATGGCCCAAGAAATACTTGGTATGATTTCTTTTTCTTTTTTTCTTTCCTTCTTTCTTTCTTTCTTTCTTTCCTTCCTCCCTTCCTCCTCTACTCCCTCTCTTCTTCCCTTCTCCCATTCTTCCTTCCTTCCTTCCTTCCTTCCTTCCTTCCTTCCTTCCTTCCTTCCTTTCTTCCTTCCTTCTTCTTATGGTGCAAAAGTGCTTTATTACAGTAGGGGGACAGGATCCGTGGGTAGAAACAGGTGATTGTGAGGTGTGGCTAATGATTTGTTTTTGGTTGGGGGTGGGGTGGAGATAAGGGAATTATCTAAAGGGATTTCTTTTAGAGAAAACTTGTAAGATCCTGGAGGTCTGGCTATTATCAAGCTAAGGTTGGTTTTAATCTCTAGCAAAGCATTAACATTAAGGCATCTGTGAGTCCCTTGAAGAACTTCACACTCTGCTTGTCTCAGGTATTTATCAAAGGGCTGTAAATTATAAGGAAATTTAATTTTATCTACATTTCTCTTGTCTTTGTTATATTTTACTCCCTGAACAATTTTGACCTTTAAATCTTCAAGGTTGCTGAGGGTGGAAGGTCTTATCTTCTGTAACTTCTTCCTGCTGAATAGGGGCATAGAGATGTCCCTACCTATGGGTCAACATTGATCTGTTGGGGAGCTTATATATAGGAGTTATGAAAGGCACAGGCCACCAAATCTAAGGTAGACAACATATACAAATCTTCTTGAGTAGAAAGGATCATCTGTTGACTTAAAGTTATGACAATGAAGGAGTCTCAGCACCAGGTAGAGAGACACTGAAAAAGACAACAAAATAAAGTAAATATTTTGAGAAAGTGGTGCCTGGGTGACTCATTCGGTTAAGTGCCTGACTCTTGATTTTGGCTCAGGTCATGATCTCAAGGTTGTGAGATTGAGCCCTGGATTGGGGCCCCATGCTGAGTGTGAACACTACTTAAGATTCTCTAGCTCCCTCTCTCCACTTTGTCCCTGCACACGCATGCACGTGCATGCTCTCTCTCTCTCCAAAAAAAAAAAAAAAAAAAATATTTATTTAAATACATATTTATTATATATATAAATTTAAATAACTATTTTATATATATATATATATATATATTTTTTTTTTTTTTTTTTTTTTTTTTTGGAGAGAGAGAGAGCATGCACGTGCATGTGTGTGCAGGGACGAGTAAGCTTTAAGAGCTACCCTATGACAATTGCAATTGTCATAGGGCAATTGCACTACTGGGTATTTGCCCCAAAGATACAGATGTAGTGAAAAGAGCCATATGCACCCCATTACATTCCCACCAACAGAGCACGAGGGTTCCTTTTCTCCCCATTCTTGCCAACACTTGTTATTTCTTGTCATTTTCCTTCAACCACTTGAACTGGTGTAAGGTGATATCCCATTGTGCTTTTAATTTGCATTTCCTTGATGATTAGGGATGTTGAGCATCTTTTCATGTATTGGCCATCTGTACGTCTTCTTTGGAAAAATGTCTACTCAGGTCCTCTGCCCATTTTTTGTCAGATTGCTTGTTTTTGTGTGTGTGTGTTGATTTGTATAAGTTCTTTTTATATTTCAGATATTAACTCTTATTGGGTTATCTGCAAATATCTTTTCCCACTCAGTAGGTAGTTTTTTGTTGTTGTTGATGGTTTCTTTCACTATGCAAAAGATTTTTATTTGATGTTGTCCTAATAGTTTGTTTTTGCTTTTGTTTCCTGCCTTAGGAGAAATATGTAGAAAAAGGTTGCCATAGTTGACATCAGAGAAATTACTGCCTGTGCTCTCTTCTGGGATGTTTATGGTTTCAAGTCTCACATTTAGGTCTTTACTCTACTTTGAGATTTTTTTTGTGTGTGTATGGTGTTAGAAAATCCATAAAAAATCTAGCATAATTTTATATTATATGTTCTCCATCTAATAACCCTGGTGTCACACTTGCTAACTATTATTTTCTTACAACTTAGCAGTCTGATTACCCATTCACCTTTTTTTTAGACTTACAGTATAAAATACTTGGAAATTAGTTCGGGCATATTTGCCTCTTTTTTTTCCCCCAGAAGAAGTAATCCCATAATTTTCAGTATTGACTTGTTGACTCAGGTTAAATACAAATTATAAAGGAAACACAACAAAAGTTTAAAAATGTGAAGCGGGTGAGTTTAGCAAGAAGCATTACAAAACAGGACATATTTATCTGTGGCAATGGAATTTAGGCAGCATTTTGAGATTCTGAACTAAAAGAAAATTTATTTAAGTTGGATCGACTTTCTTAACTGTACTGAAACCATACCATCACTATTTAAAAATCATTTGACTTGGTTATTTAGTGTTTGATTCAGTGTAAACATTAAGGGAACCCACCATTTAACTGACCTTGTTCTTTCTCAGTGTTTCATTAGATTTTTAAGAGTGTAACTTGGATCAAATTTAAAGCTCAGAGAAATGAAACAACTTTCTACTTGTTAATGTACTTTAACATAGTTAGGGAATAAGATACAAATACTGCTGACTAGAACATATTGAGATATGTAGATTTATAGTCTAAAAAGCAGAAAAGAGGTGTGCCTGGGTGACTCAGTGGGTTAGAGCCTCTGCCTTCGGCTCGGGTCATGATCCCAGTGTCCTGGGATCAAGCCCCACGTCGGGCTCTCTGCTCAGTGGGGAGCCTGCTTCTCTTCCTCTCTCTCTGCTTACTTGTGATATCTCTCAAATAAGTAAATAAAAATAAAAATAAAAAAAATCAGAAAAGATAGTAAGCTCAAGAAGAACTTAATAAATAGATAGGCCATGTTCATGGATAGAAAGATTCAATATTGTCAAGATGTCAGTTCTTTTTAACTTGAGCTATAGATCGAATTCAAATGTAGTTAATCCCAACAAATTATTCTGTGGATATTAAAAAAAAAAATGATTCAAAAGTTTATATGGAGAGGCAAAAGACCCGGAATAGCCAACAAAATAAGGAAGGAGAGGTACAAGGTTGGATGACTTACTATAAAGCTCCAGTAATCAAGACAGTGTGATATTGATGACAGAACAAGTAGGTCAATAGAATGGAATACAGAACGCAGAAAAAGACCTACACAAATTTATTCAGTTGATCTTTGACAAAGGAACAAAGACAATACAATGGAGAAAAGATAGTCTTTTCAACAAATGGTGCTGTAACAACAGGACATCCACATCCAAAAAAAAAAAAAAATGAATCTAGACACAGACCCTATACTCTTCACAAAAATAAAATGGGTCACATAAATGTAAATATAAAATACAAAGCTATGAAATTCCTAGATTACATAGAAGATAATCTAGATGACCTAGGGTTTGGTGATGACTCCTTTCTTTCTTCCTTTCTTTCTTTCTATTTCTTTCTTTTTCTTTTTTAAAGATTTTATTTATTTATTTGACAGAGAGAGATCACAAGTAGGCAGGGAGGCAGGCAGAGACAGAAGAAGGGAAGCAGGCCCCCTGCTGAGCAGAGAGCCCGATGCGGGACTCCATCCCAGAACCCCAAGATCATGACCTGAGCCAAAGGCAATGGCTTAACCCACTGAGCCACCCAGGCGCCCTCTTTCTATTTATTTCTTAAAAGATTTATTTATTTATTTGAAAGGGAGAGCATGTGAGTATGAAGAGGGGATGGAGCAGATGGAGAGAAAAAGGGAAACAAGCAGACTCCCTGCAGAGTGGGGAGCCCAACATGGGGCTTGATCCAGGACTCCAAGATCATGACCTGAACTGAAATCAAGAACTGGACACTTAACCTGAGCCACCCAGGTGCCCCCATGACTTTTTCTACATAATATTAAAGGTACAATCTATGAAAGAAATAACTGATAAGCTGAATTTCATTAAAATTGAAATTTTCTGCTCTGCAAAAGACAGGTCAAGAGAATAAAAAGAGAAGCCATAGATTGGAAGAAAATATTTGCAAAAGACACATCTGATAAGAGATTGTTATCCATAACATACAAAGACTCTTAAAACTCAACAATAAGAAAAAAAAGCCTCAAAAAAAATCACTCAATTTAAGAATGGGCCACAGATCTGAACAGACACCTCACCAAAGAAAATATACAGATGACAAATAAGCATACCAAACAATGCTCTATATCTTACATCATCAGAGAAATGCAAGTTAAAACAACAATGAGATACCACTATATATCTATCAGAATGGCCAAAATCCAGAACATTGACAACACAAAATGCTACCAAGGATGTGAAGTAACAAGAACTCTCACTCATTACTGGTGGGAATACAAAATGGTAGAGCTATTTTGGAAGACAGTTTGGCATTTTTTTGTTTTAAGATTTTATTTATTTTATTTTATTTATTTATTTGAGAGAGAGGCAGTGAGAGAGAATATGAGAGGGGAGAAAGTCAGAGGGAGAAGCAGACTCCCCGTGGAGCCAGGAGCCTGATGCGGGACTCGATCCCAGGACTCCAGCATCATGACCTGAGCCAAAGGCAGTCGCTCAACCAACTGAGCCACCCACGTGCCCTTTTGTTTGTTTGTTTGTTTTTAAGATTTTATTTATCAATTAGGCATTTTCTTAAAAAACTAAGCGTACTATTACCATATGATCTAGCTGTGGTGGTCTCATATTTACCCACAGGAGATGAAAACATATATGAACACAGAAACCTACATACAGATGTCTATAGCAGCTTTATTCATAATTATCAAAACCTGGAAGCAACCAAGATATTCTTGAGTAGGTGAGTGGGTAAGAAAACTGTGGTACACCCAGACAACAAAATATTACTCAGTGTTAAAAAGAAATATGTTGGGGTGCCTGGGTGGCTCAGTGCCTTCGGCTGGGGTCAAGATCTCAGGGTCCTGGGATCAAGCCCCGCATCCGGCTCTCTGCTTGGCAGGGAGCCTGCTTCTTCCTCTCTCTCTGCCTGCCTCTCTACCTACTTGAGATCCTTCTCTCTCTGTCAAAAAGAAAGAAAGAAAGGAAGAAAGAAAGAAAGAAAGAAAGAAAGAAAGAAAGAAAGAAAGAAAGAAAGAAAGAAAGAAAGAAAGAAAGAAAGAAATATGTTCTAACTATTTGAGGTTCTGGAAAAGGCAAAACTATGAAGACAGTAAAAAGGTCAGTGGTTGGAAGGGTTAAGAGGGAGGGAGGAGTGAATAGGTAGAGCAGAGGATTTTTAGAATAGTGAAAATACTCTGTATCATGCTGTAATAATGGATACATGTTATTACAAGTTTGTCCAAACCCATAGAATGTACAACACAAAGAGTGAACCCTAATGTAAGTTATGGACTTTGAGTGATAATGATGTGCCAATGTAGGTTCATTGATTGTACAAATGTACCACTCTGGTGGTAGATATTGATAATGAGGGAGGCTATGCATGTGTAGGGGTAGGGAGCTTATGGGAAATCTCTACCTTTTACTCAATTTTTACTCAAATTTTACTCAAAAACTGCTCTAAAAAATAAAGTCTATTAAAAAAATCAATACAGGAAAATTTTGAACAAAACACACACACACACACACACACACACACACACACACACAGGTTTAAGCTTTCTACTGCTTTGCTGATTTCAGGGTTGTAAATCCTTTTTGAGTAATGGGCATATAAATATTACTTTTATATTTATCATGACTGAGAATTTCAGGGGCCTAAATAGGTGACAGACTAGGGCTTTAATCACTGCTAGCTAACCAGAGAATGTTAGTAATTTCGAAGAGAAGAAAAATTACAATTTTTAAAATAAAGTTTTTCTGATCTTTTGAAGAAATGAACAAGCAATGTATAAACCTGGCTGGCATGTTGATGGTTTCCCTTTGAATTTCAATTTGCTCCATATAACTTGCCTTAGAGGCTGAATGGCTCATTTAGAACCATTCCCATTGCCTTGCTTTTATAGTGTGCTCTTGATTTCTCCTAAGCTGACACAAGTCACATGCAATCAAATCTATATCCCTGGTGGACAGGCCTGTCCTAATATTCTCTGACTCACACCCCAGTTGTTTACACTGCAGCAGTTCTGCTTCTAAATACATCATTTTGTATTCTGATGTTGACCTCTTGCTGAGAATTTCTCTCTTAAACATTAGTTTTTTTTTTAATTTGAAATGAATAGGATACTCTTTTTAGAACTTTCCCCTACTTAGAGGGTAATTTTCCCAAAATATCCGCGCTCACTTCTTTCTTTCTTCTTTCCTTCTTTCTTTTGTTTTGGCATGATTTAGAAAGGTTTTTTTTTTTTTTTTTTTTTTCATGAAGGAGCTTTTATTTTTGAAGATTTTTTTTTTTTTACTTCTACATAATCTCTACACACACTGTGGGGTCTTGAACTTACAACCTTGAGACCAAGAGTCACATGCTTCACTGACTGAGCCAACCAGGCGTCCCTTCATGAAGGATTTGCAGCTCCAGATTGATACTTACAAGAGAATAGAGCAGAGGGATGATGGATAGAGTATTGAACAGTGGTGAAGAATGTGGGCCCTGGTATTACGGTCCAGGTTTAAACACTGAAAGATTCATGCTGAAGTGTGACTCTGGACTAATTATTTATCCTCTTTCCTTCAGTTTCCTCATTTGAAAAATGGGGTTGATTATACTACCTATCAAAGAGGATTATTAGGAGTATTAAAGTGACTTAGCTCATGGTTAGTGCTTGGTGATCTAATTTGTTTTAGAGGTAGATAATAGAGATTTTCATGCAAAACATAAGAATTTGATGTTCAGATTTCTAAAAAAAAATTTATAAAGAAATGCTAAATACATCAAATGATAGATACAAAAGATATTTTAAAGTAATTTTTAGAGTCTGTCCAATGATAAAACAAGTGTTCAGTAAGAAGATATTTATACTAATTCAGTTATACCATGGTCCAAATGAGCTTGAAAAATAACTACTTGCAGAAATTATGCATGTTTTTTCTAGCCAAGGAAGAAATAATTTTGTCTTCTAATATATCATGACGGAGTAACATTAAAATATTTACCCTTAATCTAATTTTTATTCTTTTGCCCAACCTTATGATTAATTGATGACTTCTGTTGACATAAAAATATTTGAATTATGCATTGAGGTTTTTGATAACTGGTAATATTCTGTATCTGTTGAATTAGTCTCTTTCTTACTCTCAACACCTAATGGGTAGAAAAATAAAAGGATCTCAAAAGTTAATAATGTGGCTAACCTAATAATAATTAATTAAAGAGGGGTGCCTGGGTGGCTCAGTGGGTTAAGTCTCTGCCTTCGGCTCAGGTCATGATCTCAGGGTCCTGGGATTGAGTCCCACATCGGGCTCTCTGCTTATCAGGGAGCCTGCTTACCCCTCTCTCTGTGCCTGCCTTTCTGCCTACTTGTGATCTCTCTCTCTGTATTAAATAAATAAACAAACAAACAAATAAGAAATACTTCTTAAGGTCTACCAAGTGGGAATGATAGTTGGTACACAAAGTGTATACAAAGAATTTAAAACGTTCTCACTTATGAGCACAAAATGAGGATAGGTCCTGAGGCAGGAACCTGGCATTTCTAGGAAGTGGAAGTCAGTATGGCCAGAGCACAGAAGGAGAGAAGAAAGGGGAAATAGTAATGTTATTTTGCAGTCTGAAATTAACTTCAGATAGCAACCTAAAATCTAAGAATAGCCTTTTCTTTAAATAACTTGAACAAAAGTTACTTTCCATCTTATTTGACATTAAATGGCATGTTAGACTCCTCAGATGTAAGCAACAGACACCCAACTCATACAAGCTTAAGCACAAAAGAAATTATAGGTTTGGCTTCAGGTCTGATTAGAAGCATAGGCTTTGTTACACCAGTATACTCACTGATTCATGTCAGTTTCTCAAAGAAGCCTTCCCTTCCACCCATAACTGTTAGGCTATCTTTCATAACATTCTGCATACCTCCTTCATATAACATTACAACTTTAAATATATAGGGAATTATGTATGTACTTTAATGTTGTGTCTGCCACTAGCCTGAAAGTTCCAGAAAGAGAGAGATGAAGTCTGTCATATTCACTTCTGTCTCTAAAACACCTAATACAGGATTTTTCACATAAAAATGCTATATAAATTTTTGTCAAATAAATAATTAAAATTCTTTTTGAAGACTACTGGAATTTATAGGCAGTAAAACCTAGGGCAATATGGCTCAGAAACTGTCATTAAATTTTTTATTGAATAATGAAGCAGTCTCTTCATAGAAAAATTGTAACTATGCAGTGAGTCTTCTATAATAGGAGAAAAATTAGTCCTTTCTAGAGGGTACAGGTGACCTAAAACAGAACACGGATTATAGGAAATACACTGATGGGTTAGCTCTCTTGAGGTGTACCACTGCCATTTTACTTCTAAGAATTTTCACCTATCCATACACAGAGCTGCATATTTTTTGGTTTAGATAACAAGGAAGAATACCAAAATGCTGTATAAGAGGAGTAATTTATTTACACAATTTAACATATTTTATGATCTGTTTCTTCCTCTTTGTAAAATTAAGACCAATCTAAAATAACTTTTTGAATTTCATGGGACCTTATATGTATTTTCCTTTGGTTCTTCAAGGAAATGACTCTTCAGAATTAAGATCGTCAGAGACTAAGCATGATGGGTGGATTAACTGTAAGTACTAACATAATGTTAAACTATTTGTATTCCTGGTTTTTGTCATTTATTGCTCCTTGTTAGTTATGAAAATCACTTTGACAAGGGAATGCTGAAGGCTTAACAATTTTTTTTTTGGACTTCAGATATAGTTACCTTTTCTCTCGGCTATCAATATATGAGAGATGACATTTGATGGTCAATGCTTACAACATCTTTGTAATTTAAGAAATGAAATTTGATGCAAATACATGTATTTTTATTATAATGTTAATAAGCATGGATTTATAAACTACTAATAAGAATCCTTTCATATTGGGGTATTGGGGTGGCTCAGTGGGTTAAGCCTCTGCCTTTGGCTCAGGTCATGATCTCAGGGTCCTGGGATCGAGCCCCGCATTGGGCTCTCTGCTCAGCGGGGAGCCTGCTTCCCCCTCTCGCTCTCTGCGTACCCTCTGCCTACCCTTCTTCTGTGTCAAATAATAAATAAAATCTTTAAAAAAATCCTTTCATATTGTAATGCCTCCAGATTCTGTATTGCAAACTCATAAGAAAAATAACACAAAATATGTCCAGATTTACTCTTACAAGCAGGTGATTTAAATATGTCATTATTTTTATTTTTTCTTTATAAGTCAGTTACAAGAACTGCTATAGGGTGGGTTATTATAAAAAACAGTGGGTCAGCTATTACCAAGGAATTAGAAGTAAAATTTTTAGAATGGTATTTTCAGGATAACATACTATCTATTTAAGAAAGTGATATTAAATTTAGTAATTGTTAATCTGGTAACTTGAAAAATGCCTAACCATTGTTTCCTAAAATGAACTAGTTTTTTCCATGAAAAAAAAATACAGTATTCTTTGCTATATTTCATCTCACTGTTTTATTAAGATATAAGGCACCCAAGTGGCTCAGTCGGCTGAGCCTCCAACTCTTGATTTCAGGTCAGGTCATGATCTCAGGGTCATGGGATTGAGCCCCATGATGGGCTTCCTGCTCAGCATTTCCAGGAAAGCCTGATTGGCCTAACCGTAGGTTATATGGTTACACCCTGGTATCTTTGTCGATGGTTCCACCAAGACTGCATGGAGTCAGGGGAAATAATTTCTAAAAGGAAAATTAGATTCCTAATCTGAAAGAAGGGAAACTAGATTATGGATAAACAAAAACATCACATACCCATGACAATATAGCACATATACTTTCTTGCTAGTAGAAACTTTTCCCAAATGAACAACAAGCATTTTGTACTTGTCAGAATTCACTCATTTATTTAACAAGTATTCAACGTGTACTCTGTGGTAGGCCATGCAAGATGTAGGAAATCCCGGAATAAGCAAATAAAAATTGGTTTCCATATGATACAAAAAAGATCCATTTGGCAATCTAAGGGAAGAAATGTAATGAACACTCACTCTTCCATACCATCAACTCTCCTTCAGTCCCACTTTGACTTAAATTCCAGGGAAGCTGTTGGTGATAACACATAAGACATAGCTTCAGCCACGCCTTGTTTGTCCAGAAGTAGCAAACTGGAGGTCTGAAGTCTTGTTAATCTTGCACAGTGTTATAAGAAATGCTAACATTAAAAAATCACGACAAAGGAGAAACGACTAAATACAACATGGGATCTGAACTGGATCTTGTTTCAGAAAAAAAGAATACAGGGTGCCTGGGTGGCTTGGTGTGTTAAAGCTTCTGTCTTCACCTCAGGTCCTGATCCCAGGGTTCAGGTGATTGAGCCCCACATCGGGCTCTCTGCTTAGTGGGGAGCCTGCTTCCTCTTCTGTCTCTCTGCCTGCCTCTCTGCCTACTTGTGATCTCTGTCTGCCAAATAAATAAGTAAAATCTTTAAAAAAAAAAAAAGGATATTAGGGGGACAACTGGTAAAATTTACATAAAATGTAAAATATTAACATAAATGTAAGTCTAACATCATTTTTAATAAAAAGAAGTATTAATAAGACTTAATTTCTAGCTTCTCTTGAAAAATGGGAAGATCTGACAAGATTGTTTTGATGGAATGAATGAGTTTCTAAAAAACTAATTATCAAAATTGACTCAAAAAGAAAAACAATCATGTAGCAAGTTGAAGAGTTTATTAAAATTGTCCTCTATAAAATGAACCAGCTCTTAAAGGTTTTAATGGTTGTTACTATCAAACCATCAAAAACAGATAACTCTGGTCATTCAGGCACCCCCAGAAATACTTTTTAAAGTATTTTAAAGTATTTTAAAAGTATTTCTTGGGGTGTCTGAGTGGCTCAGTCAGTTAAGCATCTATCTTTGGCTCAAGTCATGATACCAGGGTCCTGGGATCAACCTGGCTTCAGGCTCCTTGCTCAGCAGGGAACCTGCTCCTCCTTCACCCAATGCCACTCGCCCTGTTTGTGCTGTCTCTCAATCTGACCAAAAAAAATAGAGAGAGAGAGAGGGAGAAAGAGAGAAACATACCATACAAACATTTTTTTCTTTTAAAAAAGGAATGGCTATATTAACATCAGATAAGATAGACTTGAAAACAATAAAAATTACAAGAGATGAAGCACATTACACATGATGAAAGGATCAATCTATTAGGAAGACTAAATCTTCAATGTGTATACACCAAACAACAGAGCCCCAAAACTAGGAAACAAAAACTGATAGGAGAAATAAACAAACCTACAATTATACACCAGGGACTTAAATATCCCATTCTTAGCAATTACTACTAAACAGCTACTAGATGGCAAACTATAAGATCTAAACAACACAATCAACCAACTGGATCTAACTGAAATATGCGAAATACTCTACCTATCAGCAGCAAGATACACATTTTTTTTTCCCTAGTGCCCATGAAACATTCACCAGGATAGACCACATCCCCGGACCACAGAAAATATATCAACATGCTTAAAAGAACTGAAATCACACGGAATATATTCTGTAATCATAATGGAGCCAAAGTAGAAATCAATAATAGAAAAACAACAAGGAAACTCTTCAAACACTTGGAAATAAAATAACACACTTCTAAATAATCCATAAATCAAAGAGAAATTCTCAAATTCTCTTGATGTCACTGGATCTCTATTTTGCTTGAAACCTACTCATGTCATTGTATTTGAAGTGAATTTATTATATACAGCATATTTTTGGATGATGTTTTCTCAGCCAGTCTGCCAACTTGTCTTTTAATTGTGTCTAAACTATTTATATTTAAGGGAGTAACTGATATGTTAAGGCTTTAGTCAGTCATTTTATTGTTTTCGGTTTGTTTCTTCTGTTTGTCTTTTCTTACCTTCCTGTGAGCTATTTGAACATTTTAAGGAGTGAAGCTTTTCCATTGATGTTTGGCTGGAATGAGGTAGGTATTGCCCGTGCCTGTTCATGGTTTCAGTTTGGAGGCTTCTGCAATTCCTTGTCCAGGGTGCTTGGGAGGCAACAAGAAAACTCAGGAACTCATTACTGTTGTGTGTCATTTTTCTGTGTCTACCTAGTCAGTAATGATGGCTTCCATTCAGAGGCAGATTTATGGAGAAAGTGCTAAAGCTTAAGCAATTCTTTGACCCCTTCAGATGGGTCATACAAGGCACATATTTAATGCTTTGTAAAATTTGTAAGACCCAGTTATTTTAAATTGTAATCAGTTAAGGCCACTTGTGTGAGGTGTTGATGGAGTAGCCAGTGGGATTTTGGGGGTTCAGATGAGGGGCAAATGAGTTGGAGTATATCTTTTTTGAGTTTGATGGGGTGTATTTAGGTAGCTTGCATGTTTATTTAAGGCATTGTTAGGTGTCAGAATAGTGTTGGAATGGCTTTCAATATGCTCCCATGGCCCATTGAGCCTGTTTAGCCAGCAGCATGACAGGAAGGTATAAGCCCATAGTCCACAGTACCATACGAAGTCCACAGTCCTATGGTACCATGAAAGGCAGCTCATAGAATGATGCTTCCTGATATTCACACCCTGTGTAATTACTTTCCCTTGAGTGTGGGTGGGGCCTAAGGATTCCTTCCAAATGAATAGTGAAGGGATGTCACTTCTGTGATTAGGTTACCAGAGACTGGCTTCTTGCTAGCTTCTTTTCTCTTGCTGCAACGTTTTCTCTTGCCCTCTTGCCTGAATGTACTTCCTCTTGCATCAAATCAGCTGCCATGTTGTGAGATACTCAATGTAGAGGCATGCATAGAAAAAAACCATTTTTTTAATGGTAATCATGTGGAATAGAATTTATCAGATTCCATAGGCTTGTAACCACAAGCCTAAAAGAAACATACAAACAGCAAATACATCTTTTAGAGCTGGTATTGGAAAGAAATCTGACAGGAATTTTCAAATTTTTTTCTATAAAAATACCGGGGAAAATGTATCATAGAGGTTTTTCAGGCAACTAATTAAAAAATTGTGTTTTCTGGGGTGTATGGGTGGCTCAGTCATTAAGCGTCTGCCTTCCACTCAGGTCATGATCCCACGGTCCTGGGATTGAGCCCCGCATCAGGCTCCCTGCTCAGAGGGAAGCCTGCTTCTCCCTCTCCCACTACCCCTCCTTGTGTTTCCTCTCTCACTGTGTCTTTCTCTGTCAAATAAATAGATAAAATCTTTAAAGAATAAATAAATAAATTATAAAAATTATGTTTTCTAGATTTCATGATGTTTGCAGTAGATATCTATTCTTTATTGTTATATACTTCCTCATTCTAAATAAATATTCACTTTCTCACTTAAAAATTGTTTCGAAACTTGATGCTTTGCTAAGGAATTTCATTATCACATGCATTGTGTTCAAAATGGAATTATCATTTTTAAAGTGTTTTTAATGTTTTGGAAAAAATGGGAAAACAGTAGATTTATTTTAAAGATGCTCAGGAAAAAATATGAAGAGGCTGATTTTCTATATATAGAGAAACCTTGGAATTTAACACATCTGGCACAAATAAATACTTGTGAGTGGGGAAGTTACAGAATAAATGAGTTGTACTATCTGTGCAGGACTACAATCTGTTTTCCATTATAATAGATGCCTCATTATTACTACACTTTGTCTAACATTCTTAACACAGCACTTTGAGTAGTAAACAAAGAAGAAATTAAATTTAAAAGGTATTTTATTTATTTAACTCTATTGATGAACATGTAAGATTTTCTAAGAATTAGAATTTTTGAGAAGTTAGTAAAGTCTTAGCACACAGAAGAAAAACAAACAGAACTATACCTCTTAAAAATAACTTTCCAAGGGCACACGGGTGGCTCAGTTGGTTGAGCTTCTGCCTTTGGCTCAGGTCATGATCCCAAAATCCTGGGATTGAGTCCTGCATCGGGCTCCCTGCTCTCAGGGAGCCTGCTTTTCCCTCTCCTTCCTTCTCATGCTCATGCTCCCTGTCTCTCTCTCAAACAAAAAATAGTCTTAAAAAAAAAAATAAAAAACAACTTTCCAAAAGAAATATTTAGCAAAGGCAGTTGAACTTTTGATTTGATTAGATGCCAGCATTATGTACTAAAGACTATAGGACAAGTCTGCATATCGTTCTATTTGTAATAAAGCTACATGAGGTCCCTTAATGCTGTAGATATTCTTTTGAGTTGAAATACCACTTGCTTAATCTAACTTGTTTGGTGATTTCCAAGTACTTTTTTTTTTTGTAAGGTTTTATTTGTTTAATTGACAGACATCACAAGTAGGCAGAGAGAAGGCATGGGGTGGGAGAAGCAGGTTCCCCACTGAGCAGAGAGCCCGATGTGGGGCTCTATCCCAGGACCCTGAGATTATGACCTGAGCTGAAGGCAGAAGTTTAACCCATTGAACCACCCAGGTGCCCCCCCAAGTACTTTTAAAATTATATTGATTTTCACCAAATCCTAGTGATTAAAGTTCATACCATGAGATTGATCTAATTATAGAATATATTCCTTTTTGTAATTAAAAGATCTTATTTATTTATTTGACAGACAGAGATCACAAGTAGGCAGAGAGGCAGGCAGAGAGAGAGAGGAAGCAGGGGCTCCCCATGGAGCAGAGAGCCCAATGTGGGGCTTGATCCCAGGACCCTGGGATTATGACCTGAGCGGAAGGCAGAGGCTTTAACCCACTGAGCCACCGAGGTGCCTGGATATATTCATTTTTTAAATGAAGACCATTATAAAACATCTTTCCTGTTAATTGCAGCTTTTGTATTTAAATAATCCTGGCCTATTAGAGAATCATATAAATGTAGTTAATACAAAACAAACACAAAATATGGGGAAAATAGCAAAATAGAAAGCTTGTTCCAAACAAATATCCATAAATTTCTGAAAAAACTGTAAAGGGTTTTTGCAGAAAAATAATTAATAATTGGTACTAAGTTCTTAGCAGATGGAAAAGGGATATTAATGTGAACCTATTAGTGTATAGCTTTCATTATGCATACTTATGTCATTTAGCAGAACTTATTAACCTACAGGTGAGTTTTTAGCCCTCAATGAAAAACAGACTGTGCTGCAAAATCAGAAATAATCAACGACCAAACATTAAAGTTTAATTAATGAACTTTATTTGATGATAAATTGATCTAATTATATTAGGATGACAAAGTAATTTAATAATGTTCCTGGTACATAAATATAACTATTTATTGCATTTCTTTAAAAATTCATTATGCTAAAAAGGAAAAGATAAATATTTTCCATACTTTCAAATTCAAATTTTAAATTTGAGCTTTTTAACCATTTTAAATTAAAAATTTTAGTCACTTCTCAGGAAAAGGCAAAAGATAAGAAGTCTCTAAACTTTTTAATTTTTCCCATCTTTTTGTGGATATGGAGAAATTAAAATTATATACCATTACTGAACTCATTTTACTCCATGATTTTAAACCAATGACCAAGTCTCTGCACAGCCCACTGAAATGCTAAGAATTTATTAAAAGGTGGAGAACAGGGGCACCTGGGTGGTTCAGTCAGTTGAGCATCAGACTCTTGATTTTGGTTCAGGTCATGATCTTAGGGTTGTGAGACTGAACCCCAAGTTGAACTCCATGCTGGGCATGGAGCTGGCTTAAAATTCTCTCTCTCTGTTCCAGCCCTCACCCAAATAAATAAATAAATAAATAAATGGAGGAGAATATGAATCAAAATGAGAAAATTAAGTCAAGATTAAAGTAATTCTTCAAAAAAAGTTAATCCTTGAAATTCATTTTAAAGTGTTAAATTTTCATCACTTTAAGAAAACTCCTGAAGGGGCACCTGGGTGGCTCAGTTGGATAAGTATCTGCCTTTGGTTCCGGTTGTGATCTCAGGGTCATAATCCCTGCTCAGTAGGGAGTCTGCTTGTCCTTCTCTTGATGCCCCCACCCCCATCTCATGCTCTCTCTCTTTCTCTCTCAGATCAATAAATAAAATATTTTTTGAAAAAGCAACACTGAAAAGATATTTAAAAATAAATAAAAATTAAAAAAAAAGAAAACTACTGGAAAAAATAGATTCTAGGGAACTAATGGTAGACACCAGCTTCTCCTTTTTTTTTTTTTTATAAGATTTTATTTATTTATTTGACAGAGATAGATCACAAGTAGGCAGAGAGGCAGGAAGAGAGAGGGGGGGAAGCAGGCTCCCTGCTGAGAGGAATCTGATGTGGGGCTCGATCCCAGGACCCTGAGATCATGACCCAAGCCAGAGGCAGAGGCTTTAACCCACTGAGCCACCCAGGTGCCCCACCAGCTTCTCCTTTTAAGTATATTAATTTAGTAATTCATTTGTTTACCAACTTATTGTTCAACAGACATGAAGCAAACACCTACTATGTACTGAGAACTGTGCTAAATACTAGGGATATAGTGGTGAACCCAGAAGACAAGGTCTCTGCCCTCATGGAGCTTCAGCTTCCAGAGATGCTTTATCTGAGAATTAAGAAATCTGCTATGGAACCTCACAAATTGACTGCAGTTTTAAGGAGTATTTTGTTTTGGGAGGGAAAATCTTATAAAAGTGTCAAAATGTGGAACAATTCTGTAAGTACAATTGAGGTCATTACCTAGTCTTTCTGAAAGACAAGAAGAGGAAAAACTTTTTGTTCTGTCTACACCATATTTGAATCAGCAAAAACTAGCAGAGAAGCAGCATGGCGTGTGGCCGAAAGGAAAACGTATCTATGCTTCACACGTTCCTGCTATAGAATCACTGAATCATCTTGGGCAGCT
Source organism: Mustela nivalis (assembly GCF_964662115.1). Taxonomy (NCBI): domain Eukaryota; kingdom Metazoa; phylum Chordata; class Mammalia; order Carnivora; family Mustelidae; genus Mustela; species Mustela nivalis. The sequence continues at coordinate 39,844,415 of NC_139025.1, forward strand.
AAGTCAACTGGGCTTTCATTTTCTCACTTATAAAATAGAATTATCTCTGAAGATTTTTAAGATCAGTGAGATCATATATGAGTGCTCAGAAGAGCACCTACTTTAAACGGTTATTATAAATTATTTTATCATTGATGGTCAAAAGGAAAAATAAGGAAGCAATATCCTGAAATAAAGTCAAGTTCATTGTGTTATGGAGATTCAGGTACCCTTCAAAAGAGACTGGGGGGTTTAGCTCACTCTCAGAATATCAGAAATAGAAGTTTTCTAGCTGTCCCATTGTGTTTGGTGATGATCAGGAGTGCTGGTTGGGACCCACTTTCCCCAACGGCGTGATCTCATTTCCATCATCACAGATGTATAGAACTTGCAGGCAGCCACATTTCATAGGCATGTATTAAAGAGAGTCAAAGGCGGAGAATTAACACCTGCATAAAAGATGCAAACTAGGCCATCACATTAAAGAGTATAAATTGATTAAATGAAAATGTAGTAAATGACATCCTAATGGTCCTTATTCTGGCTTCCTAATTCTCTGTGCATAAGATGCTTTTATGCACCACTGAAGTGGAGCCATCACAACCTCCAACTAGCCCCAGTTAGTCTAATTACAGCCTAATGCTCTCCAGATATGTCTGGCATAAAAGCCTGCATAACCTGCCTTTTCTTAATTTAGAAAGGTCAGATCAAGCACTTTTAAAAGCCTGAACTATAGTAAACCCTATAGTACACACAAAATATACATTCTTAAGGGAAATGTGCATTTAAACTATCTTTGCTATGGTAACCTGTCTACACAGACAGAATTTGTGAAACTAGAGGAGTTTAAGGATTGAGATCATGTGAGTAAACTGCTATGAAAACCTTAAAAGGTATTGTTTAATCTCCATGTCTTAATATTTCTATTCACTGTGGACATGCAGTTTTGTCTTAATAAGACATGTAAAATTAGATAATTGTTTTATCATATGATCAATAAGCACTCATTGCCTTACAAGGGTTAGTTCATTTAATCTTATAACAACCCTAATCAGAAAATACTATTATTATCACTATTTTAGAGATGAGATAACCAAAGCATAAAGAGGTTAAATTATCTCAGGCCACACACCATGTAAATGGTAGACCTGATATTAGAACCCAGGCAGTCAGTCTGTCCCTAGGTCAGCTCTTTTAACGATTATATCAGAATGCCTATAGGGGTGTAGAAATGCAAGTCAAGGCCTATGGTGTCATGCAGGATATCTTAATTCAGAGTATGAAAAGCAGGGTCAGAGAGCTAGGTGTGAGGGCACCTAGTCTGGAACAGTGTTGAAAATCATGCCATAGACCTGGTTCCTTAAAACTACCTTAGTTTTCCCTCTTCACACAGCATCGCAGTTCAACAACTAACATCAGCCAAGCTGAATTCTGGATACTGCTGCCAAAGTCTACTACAGCCTCCCCCAGACAGTGGGCATAGCCAACCCTTCCCCAGAATTGATTCTGCCCCAAGTCCCCACTTCTTTGTATTCCTAGGTCCTACATTCAAGTCCAATCCCTATGGCTGATAATGACCACAAAGAATACGTCCTACAAAGACATTAGAGACAACACATTGTTTCAGGTGAAACAATTATGTAAACCTTTGAGAAAGAAAGCAATTTTTAATTGTTGATATGTGTCACCACTGAGAGGAACTTAAAGTCACCAATTAATTTCCATTAATTAGACACAATCAACCTGTAGAGATAATGGAAAACAGGAGTGTTTTCTTAAGAATATATTTTCCATTTAGATTAGCAAAAAGTATCTGAAAAATTCTCAGAGGAAATGAGTAATGACAGGCAATATCTACTGAGTCTACATCTTTTTTGCCTGTAGAATGTTTCACCTCATATGACGCTAATGGAGAAAAAAATAGTTTGTTGTTTGAGTGTAAAGACTAAATAATGATAAATTGGTTGCCTGAAGTGCAGTAAAAAAGAAACAAATGGATGTGTGGCATTAACAGAGTTAATTATAGATGCAGATTAAAAGGCAAGATTAAGTAGGGGAAGAAAAGCAGAGAGTCACCTTCGGCCCAGACCCGCCAAGCAGCAGCGGTCAGTCACCTAGCAACAAGTTTCCTATCCCCGCTGTGCTCTTTAATTCAGCAAATCTGCTCAGGATGGCAGGCTGTTCTCCTGACAAAACGCATTATGTAGGAGACGGAGGGATACAAAAATCCACTGTACACAGCACTCTGCTCCCTATTGACCACTGATCCTTTCTCTCAATCCACAAAAGAGGTTCACATAATGCCCTGAAAGGAGAAGAGTCTCCACAGAGAAAACATTTGCTTGTAATTGAGATTGACTACATAATGAAAATGATGTTCTTTTTAAAATTCTGCTTGTTGAGGCCACACTTTTGTCTCCTGGCACTCAAAACACATCCCTGCTGGGAAAAGGGGCAAACATTGTAAAAACTCAAAACTGTGATTTTTTTTCCTTTTCTTTGCATTGAAAATACCCATTCTATAACGAAATGGCCAGGTCTCTCTCCTTAGAACTTAAACAAGTGATAAGAAGGTAAACAGGAAAACTTCCATTCAGAGTTGCTCGCACAAATGCTTGCTTTGCTGAAGGCGCACAGGCAATGCAAGCTCATTCATTTGCAAAACAACTGGACAAAAATAGTAGAGAGAATTTTGATTTCTTGATTGTGCCCTCTGTGAAGAGACCATAAATTGCTGGTCAAAACTCAGTCATCATTTCAAACACATTAAAATTTTAACTTTACTCAGAGACAGGAGCAGAGATAAACAGAGAGCAGAATAGCTCATCTTCTTAATCTAGAGGACACCATTAAAGTGACCTGTTTAAGGCTTAGGTTGATTTCCTATAAAAGAGTATGTTGGGATCTTTGAAAGGACTGACCCAACATAGTCACAGTTTTTTTAAAACAAGAACATTAGATTAATTTTGAAATAATACTGAAACTATTTTAAAATGGTTTAGCAAACAATGTATCAGTCTGGGCTCCCATACTCAGATTTTTTTTATCATACAGTATATATGATCTTTACAAAACATAAATGATTTCCCACACGCTAACAAAATGCTCTTACCAAAACATGCAAAAGTTTCAACAACTTTTATGAAACACCTACCTATGCCAGGCACTGTTTTAGATGCTGAGGTTCCAGACATGAAAAATACAGAATCCTAGCCCTCAAGGGAACCTGAGGAGTATCATACAACTAAACCCCAGTGTGGAGGAGGTTGAGATTGAGTTGGGCATTTAAGGGAACACCTTGAGTGTTAGATGACTCAGGGTGTAGGGGAATATAAGGGAATGTTGTCCATACTGGTTAGATATTCTGGGAGAATGACACCAGAGCTAAACCCCAATCTGGCTAGAGATTGTCCAAGTGAAAGAGAAGTTCTGGCAAAGAGAACATTGTACAAATATTCTAAAAAGAGAAAGATCATGGTGCTTTGAGTAACTGAGAGAAGTTTGATATGGTGGGAGGCTGGAGGTGGAGATGTATTTGAGGACCAAGTCATACATAGATTTGTATGCTGGCCTAAGCACTTTGTTTGTTGTTTTTTTTTTTTGTTTTGTTTTACGGAGAAATAATTGATACTCATTTCTGTATAAATTTGAGGCATACATTACGATTATTTGATTACATATGTTGTGAAATGATTGCCACAATAGGTTTAGCTAATACCCATCTTTCCATACAGATATTAAAAAAAAGAAAGAAAGAAAGAAGAAAGGAATAAAGGAAAATAACTCTTAGATTTTACCCTCTTAATAGCTTTTGTAGATATCATACTGCAGTGTTAAAAATAATCATGTTGTATATTATATTCCTTGTGCTTATTTATCTTATAACTGGAAGTTTGTATAACTTTTAACCACCTTCTTCTAACCACCTTACACTCCCTGCCTGATAACTACAAATCTGATTTCTTGAGTTTTTTCTTGTTTCTTTAGACTCCACATATAAGTGACATCATACAGTATTTGTCTTTCTCTGACATATTTCAGTTAGCATAATGGTCCATCCATGTTATTGCAAATTATAAGATTTCTTCATTTTTTTATGGCTAAATAATATTTCTCTACAATTTTTTTTGGCCCTCTTCAATTTGGGGGGAAGAGTTTGAGAAGGCTTGGTGTTAAACTTTCTTTGAAAATGTTTGAAGCCACCTGGTCCAGGGTTTTTCTTTTTGGGGAGATTTTTTTTTTTTTAAACTGATTCAATTTTCTTACTAGCGATTGTTCTTCTCAGATTTTCTTTTTCTTCCTGATTCAGTCTTGGTAAGTTGTAGATTTCTTTCTTTTTTCTTTTCTTTTCTTTTTTTTTTTTTTAAAGATTTTATTTATGAGAGAGAGAGAGAGAGAGAGAGCATGTGCATGAGTGGGAGATAGAGGGGCAGTGGGGGAGGGGGAGGGAGAACCAGACTCCACAATGAGGAGGGAGTCCAACTTGGGGCTTAATTCCAGGACTCTGAGATCATCACCTGAGCTGAAGGCAGACACTTAACCAACTGAGCCACCCGGGTGCCCCAAGTTATAGGTTTCTAAGAATGTTTTTCATTTCTTCTAGATAGTCCAGAAGTCAGTTGTTGGTGTATCAATTGTTCCTAATAATCTCTATGACTCCTTGAGTTTCTGTGGCATCAATTTTAATGTCTCTTTTTCATTTATAACTTTGTTGATTTGGATCCATTCTCTTTTTCCTTGGTTAGTCTAGTTAAGGATTTGTCAATTTTGTTTATCCTTTCAAAGAACCAAGTCTTAGCTTGATAAATCTTTTCTGTTGTTGTTGTTGTTGTTGTTTTTGTCTATTTCATTTATTTCTGCTCTAATCTTTAGTATTTCCTTTTTTCTGCAAACCTTGATCTCAATTTGTTCTTCATTTTCTAGTTCCTTAAGACATGGAGTCATGTTAATTATTTGGGCTCTTTCACTCTTCTTAACATATGTATTTATTGCTATGAACTTCCCTCTTAGAATTGCTTTTGTAGGATACCTAGGTGGCACAGTCATTAATCATCTGTCTTTGGCTCAGGTCATGATCCCAGGGTCCTGGGATTGAGTCCCAGGAGCAATGGGCCAGGCTTATTGCTCAGCAGGGAGTCTTCTTCTTCTGCCTGCCACTCCCCATGCTTATGCTCTCTCTGACAAATAAATAAATAAATCTTAAAAAAAAAAAACTGCTTTGGCTATATCCCATAAGTTCTGGTATGTTCCATTTCTATTTCCATTTGTTTCAAGAAACCTTATTTCCTTTTAATTTATTTTTGATCCATTGGTTGTATAAGAGAATGTTGTTTAATTTCCATGTGTTCATAAATTTTCCAGTTTTCCTTTTGTTATTGATTTCTAGCTGTATGCATTGTGGTTAGAGAAGATATTTGGTATAATGTCAATCTTCTTGAATTTGTTGATGCTTATTTTGTGAGTTAACTAGGGTCTATCCTAGAAAATGTTTTGTGTGCACTTGAAAAAAATTTGTATTCTTTTGTTCTGTATATGTCTATTAGATCCATTCAATCTCTTGTGTTGTTCAAATCCACTGTTTCTTATTGACTCTCTGTTTGGGTGATCTGTCCATTGCTGAAAGAAGGGTATTAAAGTCCCAAATTATCATTGTGTTAAATGGATTTCTCCTTTTAGCTCTGTTTTTTTATTTCTGTATTTTAGGTGCTCTAATATTGAGCATATAAATATTTAAAATTATTATATCAACTTAATGTATTGATCCCTTTATTATTATTTAATGATATTCTTTATATCTTTTTACCATTTTTTTTAGAGAGGGGAAAGAGAGAGAGAAAAATAGAGAGAGAGAAAGAAAAAGGAGGGGCTGAGGGAGAGAAAATCCCAAGCAGACTCCACACTATAGGCCTGACATAGGGCTTGATCCCACAACCCTGAGACCATGACCTGAGCTTAAATCAAGCTTAACTGATTGAGCCACCCAGGCACCCTGCTTTAACATTTTTAGTTTAAAGACTGTTTTATCTAAGTACAACTACTCCTGTTTTTGTTTCTTGGTTTTTGTTATCATTTGCTTGAAATGTGTATTTCCCCCCTTTCCTCTCATTATATTGTGTGTTTTTAAGGCTAATATGAGTCTCTTGTAAAGAGCATATTGTTGGATCTTGGTTTTTTATCCATTCAGCCATTCTGTGTCTTTTGAGTGGAGAATTTAATCCGTTTATGCTTAAAGTAATTATAAGGACTTACTATCATCATTTTGTTGTTTTCTGTTTTGTATATGTATTGTTCCTTGTTTCTTATCCAGCTGTCTTTTCTGTGTTTTGATGTATTTTGGTTTCACTATGCTTTGACTTCTTTATTTTGTTCTTTTGTGTAATTACTACAAAGTTTTCCATTGTGGTTACCACGAGATTTGCATAAAATATTTTAAACTTACAACATTCTATTTTTTTAAACTATAACAACTTAACTTCAATAGAATTTGTATATATAACTCTTACTTCTCCTACTCACATTTTAGATTATTTCTGTTACAATTTACATGGTTTTTTTAATCATGTAACTAATAACAGGTTATCTTACTTATAGTTATTTTTGCTATATTCTTTTTTTTAACTTTTAGAGTTGTGAGTTCAGCACCCCTATTACCATATTGCAGAATTGAAATATGACTATATATTTACCATTACCAGTGAGATTTACTCTTTTTGTTTTTTTTTTTTTACCATGATAATTAACATTCTTTTACTTGCACCAAGAGAACTCTCTCTAGCATTTCTTGTGAGGCAGGTCTGGTGGTAATAAACTTCCTCAGCTTTTGCTTGTTCGGTAAAATCTTTATCTCTCCTTCATTTCTGAAGGACAGCTTTGCCAGGTATAGAATTCTGGACTGACAGTTATTTTCTTTCAGTATCTTGACTGTCATGCCATTCTTTATTGGCATGAAAAGTTTCTGGTGAGAAATCTACTTGTAGTCTCATGGGTTTCCCTTGTATGTAACTTCTCTTTTTTTTTCTGGCTGCTCTTAAAATCCTTGGGGGGATGAGGTAACTGGGTGATGGACATTGGGGATGGTATGTGTTTGTAATGAGCACTGGGTATTATATAAGACCCATCAATCTTATATAATAAGACTTATATAATACTTATATAATATAGACCTTATATAATACTGGGTATTATATAACACTTATATAAATATATATAAGTATTGTATATAATACATATATATTTATATTAGTATTATATAAGACTTACATAATTCTTATATAATACAGACCTTATATAATACTGGGTATTATATAAGACTGATGAATCACAGACCTGTGCCCCTGAAACAAATAATACATTATGTCTTAATTAAAAAAAAAAAAGAATATTAAAAAAATTCTTTGGGGCACCTGGGTGGCTCAGTGGGTTAAGCTTATGCCTTCGGCTCAGGTTATAATCCCAGGGTCCTGGGATCAAGCCCCACATCGAGCTCTCTGCTGGGCAGGGAGCCTGCTTCCTCCTCCCTCTCTGCCTTCTCTGCTTACTTGTGATCTCTGTCTTTCAAATAAATAAATAAAATCTTTTAAAAAATTCTTTCTAGGGGCACCTGGGTGGCTCAGTGGGATAAAGCCTCTGCCTTCGGCTCAGGTCATGGTCCCTGGGATCAAGCCCCACATCGGGCTCTCTGCTCAGCAGGGACCTGCTTCCTCCTCTCTCTCTCTCTGCCTGCCTCTCTGCCTACTTGTGATCTCTGTCTGTCAAATAAAATAAATAAATAAAATCTTTAAAAAAAATTCTTTGTCTTTAACTTTTTAAAAATTTTTATTTATTTATTTTAGAGAGAGAGAGACATGTATGAGTGGGGGGAGGGGCAGAAGGAGAGAAAGAGAGAAGCAGAGAAGCAGACTCCCCACTGATCACTGATACTGAGGCAGGGCTCAATCCCAGGACCCTGAGATCATGACCTGAGTGGAAACCAACAGTGGGAGGCTCAACGAACTGAGCAACTCAAGTGCCCCTGTCTTTGACTTTTGACAATTCAATTTAATGTGCCTTGGTATGGCTCTGTTCAGGTTCAACCTATTTGGGATTCTTAGGGCCTCATGGATCTGGGTATTTGTTTCTTTTCCCAGGCTTAGGAAGTTTTCAGTCATAACGGCTTTTAATATACTCTCTCTCATTTTCTCTTTCTTTCCCTCTTCTGGAATTTTTATAATGTAAATATTGTTTCTTGTTATTGTGTCCTATAATTCCTATAGAATTTCTTTTCTCTTTTTATATTTTTTTTCTTTTTAATCCACTGACTGTGTAATTTCTAATGTCCATCCTCCAGATCATGATTCTTTCTTCTGCATAGTCAAGTCTACTTTTGAAATTCTCTATTGAATTCTTCAATTTTGTTATTATATTCTTCAACTCTAGGATTTCTGGAGGTTTTGTTTGTTTGCTTTGTTTTCAATGGTTATTTCCTTGTCAAACTTCTTGACTTTTTTTAAGAGTGCTAACTTGTTTGTTTTTTTTTTTTAATTGTGCTATGTTAGTCACCATACAATACATCATTAGTTTTTGATGTAGTGTTCCAAGATTTATTATTTATGTATAACACCCAGTGCTCCATGCAATACATGCCCAACTTAATACCCACCACCAGGCTCACCCACCCACCCCATGACCCTCCCCTCTAAAACCCTCAGTTTGTTTCTTAGAGTCCACAGTCTCTCATGATTAAACCTCTTGATTTATTCATCTATTTTTTTTCCTAGTTTTATTTCGTTGTCTGTTTTCTTGTAGTTCACTAAACTTCTTTAAGAGGATTATTCTGAATTCTTTGTCTGTTCACAAATCTTCATTTCTTTAGGGTCCATTATGATGAGCTTTATTAATTTCCTTTGATAACGTCGATTTTAATTGAGTTTTGTGATCCTTGATTCTTTACTTTGTTATCTGACATTTGGATAATGTGGCTCCTCTTCCACACTTTACAGGTTTGCTTGGGCAGAGACAGTTCTTCACTGGTCAGGTCAGCCTGGTTTTTGGTTATGTCTGCTGGTAATCTTTGGGCAGGTAAGGCCCAGTATTATAGTATACGTTTGAGTGTGGCAACTGTTTGAACTTTGAGGACAGGGACGTGCCACTGGCTGAGAACAGCTGGAACAAACTGCAGGTTTGTTCCCTACTAGTCAAATGAGGCTGTAAGATGGGCTCCACATTTGCCTGAATTCTCTGCTCAGGCTTACTAGATGATTGGGACTGGGTACAATATTCAGTAGTAAGCCAGGTTATACATTATCTTCCCTTCCCTGGCAGGACATCAGGCCAGGTCTCTGGTCCTAAAGAGCTCATTGTTTAGGAGCCTGAATCAGGACTGATTGTACACTGAATTTCCTGTTCTGGTAAGGTTTTGCTCTGCAGATAGGGGAAGACACAGGCTGTGCTCTCTGTCTAAGTGCTATTATGTAGAGGGCTTTTGAATGAGCCACACAGCTTCCTGTGTGTTCTGGTTAGGCTCCCTGGTCAGACAGGCTAAAGCTATATTCAGCAATGAGCAGGGCTACAAATTAGATTCCCTGCTCAGATGCAGCAGGAAAGAAGCTCTAAAGCTCTTCGTTGTTTTAACTCAAGCTGACTCACACCCCAAGTTTCCTGGCCAAATGGGGCCACTGTCTGAAGTTTGCTCTGCAAATTATCACCTCTGTCTGTACTTCTCTTAACAAAAGCACCACTAGGCCACATAGTTCCCAAGAGTTGTCACCAACCCTTCTAGTTAGATAAGATCAGAATACACTCCACAGTGAATGGAACTATGTCTCAGCCCCCTTTCCTGGGCAGGATGGAGGGGGACTATTTTGGGCTCTCAATTTCTCAAATAGACTCTCCATTTTGAAGGGATTAGAACTACCCTCAGCCTTGGCTAAGAATTAATCACCTGCCTGTGCATAGCATTGGAACTCTTCATGTCCAGTATTGTCTTTGTTCTGGGGGTGGTCAGTTCTGCCCACCCACCTCTCAGGTCAAGCACCACTGGGCTACACAGCTTCCAGGACTTGTCACTGCTTTTCTGGTTAGATAGGAATAAAAGGGGCTTTTATTTTGGGGGGAGGGAGGGGAAAGAGAATCCCAAGCAAACTCCACATTCAGCTCAGAGCCTGATGTGGGGCTTGATCTCATGACCCTGAGATCATGACGTGAGCCAAAATTAAGAGTCAGACACTTAACTAACTGAGCCACCCAGATGCCCCTAGCAGGGACTCTTAACAGTGGGTGGGTTTGTGACTCAGTCCCTTGCCTGAGTGTGGGCAAACACTAGGCAAGATTCAATGTTTGAGGATCTGAATAATGCATATCTGCATCCCACTGAGTTCCCTAGTCAGAGTCTTTTCCTCACTTGGTTCTGCAGATGAGCAAAGCTGCTGCTTGGGATTGCTGCTTGGGCACTGCAGGTATGAACTCAGTCTCCCAAGATCCATATGATGTTCACTGCAAACTCCTTCCTGCCTTCTCTATCACAGTCAGATGCCCAACAGGTTGGCCCCACAGATTTCCCTGCAATCTCCAGGGCTTGGGATCGGAGTAGGAGCTCCCAAAAAGTGACCCACCATGCAGGGGGAAGCTAGTTATATCCCTAGTTCTCTTTTCCCACTGGAGAAAGTAGTCGCTCTGGGGAAACCTCTCTGTAGTACTGTGTTGTCCTATGGGAGGAGCAATGTGGTGTACATTTATTTAGTCACTTCTCTTACCCTTTTAATACAGTCTGTCTTGGTCTCTGTGGTGCAGGGTGTATCTCAGCCTCAGCCCCATGTTCTAGGATTCCCTCAGAGGTGTCTTTGTTCTTAAATAGGTGTTGGTTCTTGCGAGGGGGAGTTAAGTCAGGAATGACCTATGTTGCTGTCTCAGTGACATCACTCTCAGGGCTTTCTTTGAAGGGAGTGAGCAAATACTGATAGATCTTAGGATGCAGTGACATTAGATCTGCAGGGACATTAACAGGTGATTTTTATTTCCTCTTTCTGCAGATAGCTCCCAGGTAATGAAAGAATGCAAACTCCCCATTGTAAGTTACAATTTGAATTAGATGATTGAGTTCAGATTTTGCTGAAAACTCTTGATGGGAAAAGAGGATTGTTGGTTTTATTGAGTGGTCGAAGGTGAAAAAAATACTTCAATTTTCAGGGCATAATGAAGCTGTGAGCCCTTGATATTACTGAGGCCACACCAAATTGGCATAGAATGAAACAAAGCAAATTATAATTAAGGCATTTGTGCATCATTATGTGGCTGATTAATAAAATTGTGGTAGTGACTAAATTAGAATAATGGAGCAAAAAGCTCATTTTCTGGCTTTCTAGCCTTGAGTGTGTATACTATGCATCTGGGCAGAAAAATGGAAGATTATATGAAACACAAAACAGATCCCATAAGACCAGTGTATTATCTACACTGAGACATGATTAAAGATATGTCAATACATAGCATAGCGATTGTCCTAGGAAGGCAGTACAGTGTTATCTGCAATCACGAACACCTGTCTGTCCTTTCTACCCACCTTCTCTCTTCCCATACCTTCAGGGTATAGTTTTTTCTAGACAGGGCACAAAAGGCAGAGTCTGGTATTTATATCAGAACCAAACATAAACCAGTTCCAAATGATGACTTTGTATCTCTTCTAGGTAGTGCATCCCCATATTTGACAGACAGCTGATGGCCTTAGCACAAAGCAGTCCAGGCATAGTACTTCTTGGTTGGATGGTTAATCTAATTTTTTAAAAAGTCCTTTCAGAACTCAGAAGGTCAAAGGATCATGAAAGGTGACAAAACTGAAATAGTGTTATAAGGACAGGAACTCCATTAACAACAAACCCAGGGCCCTTCCATTTTGCAGCGAGCACTTGTTAAAATGATGCTGAGAGGCTTAGCAAACTTTAGCATTCCTTTCTTCCTTCTCCCAAAGCCTATCCTTGCAGAAGTTTCCTAGTGGTATTTCAAGGGTTACTTCACAGTAGCTTTCTTCATTACTAAGCAGAATCTGTTGGGAAAAGAGGAGCACAACAATGTTGATCAGTTCTCTGTAAAAAGGTGAATTTAAACTCTCAAATGAAAATGGGTCATATTAAGTCTGCATGGTAAGGTGCAGGATTTATGAGAATGATTTCAAAGGTTGTCGAAATGTAAGGGGTAGGGAGTCTCACTCCAATAGTTTCTTTCAGAGAGCATGCTTAATAACTTTGCAAATATTACCTTCTCACATTTATGTCTAATCAGTTAAACCACATTATCTACCCTCTTCGCTTTCTCATAGAAGATTATCTGACATTTAGCATTCAACGGTTTTTCTGAAAAGGTTAATAGTTCACCAGCCAAAGTTAGAACTAAACAGAATGGATCATTCCTAAAACTCTTGGTTGAAATGTGAGGGCTTTGTGTTGACAGCCAACGGATTGTAATGAGTCTTTCGTACATTCTTAAGGCTTGTTTCATTTGCCCTATGAATGGAGAGAGTAAAATTATAGTCTCTAGGTGTTTTCCATGGTTCTTTCACATGCAGGCTTCCCGACACCAATTAAAGAGATTATGTCATCAAGTGAAAGGAAAGCTATAACTTGTATGTTAATGCTGTGATTACTTGAGACAGGGTCACAGGACCCAACAGCACAGCAGCTGACCTTCAAAAAATCAACTTTGAGCTCAATTCCTAATTAACCTTTTTCAATGTAAGAAAGTATAATTTCAAGCCATTGGCCCTCTACAATACTCTTATACAATGAATGTGTTACAAAAATCAATTAGTAATTATCAAGATATTTTTTCCCCTTAATGATGTTATCTCTGAGGATGAATTTGTATTTCCACTCCAAGTATTCTGTTTTCTCCATGAATAAAGCTGCAGGAAACACATTGAAACCTACAAAAAACTTAGGGTAAAAATAAGTTCATGTTGATGCTCAAAATGTCAAACACTGTACTCTGCCACCGCATACCCAACAATGTGAGATTATCAATCATTAGGACATATGGAAATATATGTAAATTTTGAAGTTCTGTTGGAAGCCAAAAATTTCATTGCTTTGAATTAATGTTCTCTGTAATTCTTAAAACTTTGATATATGATGTGTATTTTATTCCAGAAATTGCTCGGTGATAAAAATACTCCAATTACATTAGCTCTTATTTAATCAGGTCTGAAGTTAATAGCTGATGGACTTCACATTTCTTATAATCTCTGGTATCCTCTGGCTGAACAAAAGAGAAAGTTACTTTTAAGGTAGTGCTATATAACGGTTGAAGGCTTTGGTCTTCATATTCATGATGTACCTCTGGAGATTATAAGCGTTTTCTGAATAAATGATTTTTCCATCATTTCGTAATTGTCCTTTATGACCTCCATATTAAAGCAGCATTTACCAAACTTCAAAACAAATCAAAATTAGCATTTTTATGCCATAGATTTAGAAAATGCTTTAAAAGTGACTTGAAATATGGGTTCTAGCTTACTCCTTTGGCTGCTTTGAATCCAGATTGTGGATGACACAGGCCAAAATATTGTTTGGGTAATAAATTATCAGGAACTACTCTAATGAGATCTGCATTTTTCTATTTTTGCATTTCCCCCAGTTTTGTAATAGTAGCGTATTTTATTCTGTTAGTATTGGATAATAATCTATAGAATTCCGCAATATTTTATCAAAAGAATTAATAATTATTACCCTTTTGTTAAAAAGACTCCAACATTTAGATCTGAAGTGGTATTGTGGTAGAAATAGAGCAACAGACTTTTTTAAAAGAGTCGCACAAAATAGCCTGAAATATACTGGCAAATGTGAATTTCTCACTTACTCTTTGCTTCATGAACAATGTACAGAAGAATACACTGCTGTTTTGTTTATCAGTTTTATTTCTCTTGGAGCATTCACATATCCAGGATTGAAAAGAAGAGCAAGGACCAGTAATGAGACACAATTAATGTCTTGCATAGGTTTCACTCAAATCAGAAAAATGGCACCAAGAACATAGTAGTGAGCACAATAGAAAACAGTTGGGGCACAGCTGGAAAAGTTGCCTTGATATCTAAGTATGCAATTGGCATTGATCCTTAGGCTTTTAAGATGAAATAGGAAAAAAAATCTCCCAGCTCTCAACCCAATCTTTAAAATAAAGAAACACATAATGTTGGAAAAGCAAACAAAATGTGTACATTCTTAAAGCAGATTTTATATAGGTTTAGTGTTGTTCCAAAATAAAAAAATAACCCTGGAGACGAGAGTTCAGGTTTACTATAAAATGTGTGTGTGTGTGTGTGTGTGTGTGTGTGTGTGTGTGTGTGCGTGATGTATTTGTCAATGGATGAATTAGACCCAGAATGAGTTTAACATGGTTATGAAATAGAATTTTCTATTTCAGGGAAAGGCAAAATGACTTCTGAAGTCACCATCAACACACTTGTTTTCCACTCCTAGTGGATTCTTTTGTACTGTTTGATTCTCTTGAATTCATTTAAAAATAACGGGATTTAAAGTATACTAAATAAGCCCCACTCTTCAACTGGTAACTAAGGTGACTTGGAGCACAGGTAGATGACTGAGGTTGAACTATTAACATTTACCTTTATTTGTTCAGTTTAAATACATACTCACACAGAAGATATTCTGTAATTATAGGAGGGTCCACCATTAATAAATTTTAATATATCTTAGCAGATAAATGCATTAAAATATTTATAGCATGAATGAAATAGTTATTAGATTTTTGTCCTCAGCTAGAACTGTCTGCTTGATACATGAAGGAAATAAAATGCAAGGATTCCTGGGTTCTCTTCCCAGCTCTCATTGAACTCTTTCATTCTCCAAAATGCTCTGGAATTGGGAGGAAGGCATTGCTCTCAAGCTTCCAAAGAGAATGCCTTGTTGTAAATATCCAGTAACAAGCACCACCATCAGTAACTATGCCTGCCCCTCCACCAGCTGTAGAAAGCCACAAACATACACATTTCTACCTCTTCTCACAAGCCTTCCTACTCTCTTAATTTCTATAATAACTGCTCACATATTCACCAATGCATCTTTTAAAGTCTCCCTGAATTATTTTTCCATCTTAATTCACAAACTTTCAATGAACACCTCCTATTCCAGTCCTTCTTCAATCTCTAGTTAACTCTATGCTTTTGAACAAAAGCCTTAACCATTCTTGGCTTTTCGTCCTTAAAATCTCTGAAGTCCCTAGTGACTCTATATGAACTCTCATGTAACTCATTTTGATATCTTTTCTGAAAAAAGACAGAATGTATATAAACAAATATTATGTCTATTTTCAACATGCATTTTCTTTAATCAATTCATTTGTGGATGTTTATGTACATATGGCAAAGTTTATATAAAAAAACAAACTGCAGAGGAGCGGCTGGCTGGTTCAGTTGGTGGAGCATGTGACTCTGGATCTTGGTTTTGTGAGATCAAGCCCCACATTTGGGTGTAGAGATTACTTTAAAAAATAAAATATTTATAAATAAATAAATAAATAAATAAATAAACAAACTGCTGATAAAATATCTTCATGTCCCTAAGTTATACATGATAAGATGTAGACGGTTATCACTTAGTTCCTATCACTTATAACCTAGTTCCTTTCATTTAGTTAAAACATACTTGAGTCATAAAATTCCAACACAATATGGGGAGTTTGATAATTCAGTGAAATTCACTATAATGAGATGTGACAATTATACAAAGTTATGCAAATACCCACACCTGTATGCAATGCCAGATCATGTATGTGTGGAAATGAGAATGTTGTATGGGTACAATACTTTTATATGATTGTGTTTTAAGTAAAAATTGCTAAATATGTTTGGATGAAAACCCCTTTTAATCATTACTGGTGTTTTCCAAGAATATATGAAAACAGCTGAAGAAACTTTTTGACAAATGAGTTTGGGGACAATGTGTGTTCTCAAGGTTTACAAACCCTAGAATCATAGCACTGTGAATTAAGTCACTATGAAGGAGAGGAAGGCTCTGGTGAGGAGAGAGGCTTTTTCAGTTCACCTGCCTGTGGAGCAGCTCAGGATGCAGACAGGAATGCAATGTAGCCTCTCCTAATGCCAACGTAGGAGGAACCCGGAAACTAGTGGCTAACAGGAACACTTAATGAAGACATCCCTAAACACAGACAGAGCTGTAGCGTTTGGTGGGTTCATGTCACACTCAGATAACCATTACAGAGATTTCTTACAGAGAAGATAAACTCAGATGAGTAAGAAACCATCATTTCTTTCCAACTCAGTAGTATAGTGAAAGGAAAGAAAAGAATTATAATTTTTTAAAAAATGACTTTGCAGTATGTTACAATGCTAAGAAAAAACAATGCCATTGTGCCTTGTAGTCAGCATTTAGCTTGACCGTGGATTTAAGTCTTTATATTTAATATTATTATTGGTGTTATTTTAATGGAACCTTGAATGCTAAATTTGTTTGAGCAGATAGTGAATTTTTTAATCCGTTAGTTTTCAAGTAACCTAAATATCCCTGGAATAGAATTGGGAACAGGGTTTACTCCGCCACCTGCTGGTCATTTTCAAGTACTGCTGCTCTCAGGAATTTGCCACATGAAAAGGAGACTAAACCTGGTTTGTGAAAATGCTGTGCTATTGGGGAGAAGACTTCACCTGGGGGGGGGGGGGCAGTAGAAATCGCACTAGGGTGAAGGGGGT
Organism: Mustela nivalis; assembly: GCF_964662115.1. Classification (NCBI taxonomy): domain Eukaryota; kingdom Metazoa; phylum Chordata; class Mammalia; order Carnivora; family Mustelidae; genus Mustela; species Mustela nivalis. The sequence continues at coordinate 39,861,087 of NC_139025.1, forward strand.
GGGCGGTAGTACGGGAGTCTCAGTTTTGTCACTTATTCCATGGCCAGTTGTCTAAGGCTCCCTGCTTAAGGAGAGCTGTTCTCCTTTCCTCTCCATTGACGTTTGTACCCATCACTTTAATTTCCTCCTCCCCGGGATAGGTGTCCTGAGACCTGCCTCATACACCTCAAATGGAAAAATGCTTTTAAGACTGTAAGACATTATATAAATAAACGTATTGGTCAGAAGTAGAGGTTAAATTAACTATATGCAGTTCCTTGGGTTCCTATAATCTTTATTTTTTTTATATTTAATTTAATTTGTTTATTTATTTATTTTTAAAGTAGGCTCCCCACCCAGTATGGGGTTGGAACTCCTGACTGGAGATGGAGAGTTGCATGCTTTACCAGCTGAGCCAGCCAGTCGACCCTATAATCTGTATTTCCCGTGGACACTGTGAGAAAACTTTTCAAGTCCAAAATCTAACTGAAGTCACCTTAAGTCATCTTTAGGATGATGGCAAATATAGATGTGTATGCATATTTGCATGTATACTGAACCAGTTTCCAACCTCAGCAGATCCCTTACATGTACCATCCCTTCCATCTTGCAAAATAACTAGTCCAATTAAAATGCTGAAAGTTTCCAAAATTTGTGCTTCCAAAGAGACAGTACCAGTAATCATAAACACAAAATTACCTTCACAAGCTTTTCTAGTTATGGCAAATAATATTCAAAGGTGGTCTTAGTGGAATGCAGGGAGACAGAACCATGATACACACAAGGCAGAAAGGCCAAAATTGGATTCAAATTGCCAAAATGAACTTTCTTCCTCTCACCACCAACAATTTCTTGGTTTCCTCACTATGGATGATCCGTTTTTTAAAGCCCTAATAAAATTTCCACAATTTATCTTTGTGAGGAGCTCTGTTGTTGAGATTTAATATAAATTTGCAGGTATTCACAAAAGGCAGGTCAGGCAAAATTACATCCTCCCCAATTACTTTATTTCTTCACATAAATATCCCTTAAAATAGACTTTTTCATGCTCCTGAACAGCCCTGCAATCACTCTCACAAAACAAACATAGAATTCTGAACCTAAGCAAGCCAGCTAGTCAGCTTGAGGGAGACAATGTCTTTCTTGTCACTTGATTTTGTCCTTTTTTTTTTTTAAGAAGAGGGAAGTTTTCTACCCCCTCCTGTTTGCAGACCACCCATGAATCTTTTTATTTTTCTCTTTTAATCTGAGAAAGAGGAGAAAAGGAGACTTGTTGCTCTTAGCAGTTCTGGGGCTTTTCTGCCAATAGGGTAAGTTAATTATTTTAACCTACTGATGAGGGGTGGCCCGGGCAGTCAGCATGGGAGGGAGGGGGAAACAGGTGTTTCCAACACCTGCATTTCTAGTCTTAATTGCTCTGAAATCTTGTAGGCTCACAACTGCTTCTCCTTTCTTTACTGAGACTCAGGGGGAAGGGTTCGTTTGTGGAGTTTTTCACTGATTGTAACATAAATATGCAACCACTTTTGGCTGAACAAATTATTTTCTTTAACATGAACTCCAGGTAAATTTAATTAGGAAAAAAGGTGATTGGCAGGTATTGCTCTGAATGCAAGGATTAAAAGCCCTTCTGTTGTTAAAAGAAAAAGTCAGAGTCAATTGCCAGCCATAATGTCATTGTTTTCTTCTCAGAGCAATGACTTCAGGTAATGAAAACCCAGATCAGTGATTCTGGAATTCTCCATGTTGTGTGACATAGCCACTACAATTAAGTACCAAGAAGTAATTCTGTTTTCCCTAGAGTGCATGAAAAGAAATCTGCTTTTAAAAATGTGTTGAGATAACTTATGTACCAAAATGAGCATTTGATGTGGATATTTTACATTCAGCTTGAATGTTCTCCTCAGCACAGGTTATAATAGAGTGCTTACCACATGCCAAACATTCTTTTATATGTGTTGTCTCATTTAACCCTCACACCAACCCCGTGAGGTATTTCCTATTATTCACATCATTTTACAGGTGCAGAAGCTGAAGCATAAGGAGAGTAAGTAACTTAACCAAAACCAGATAGTAAGTGGTTGAAGGTCCAGAGTCTGTGACTCCTCTTCATATCCCGAATTCACTGGAAGTCAGTAGCTGGTAGGTCTCCTGACACTGAACCATTCTCCAGGAAATTTTCTTCTTGATTCTTGAGGCCAGTAGAGGTAATTTAGAGGTTAGAACTTTCAGGGCTGAGGAAAAAGCTCAGTGGGTTTTGTTGCCGAACCAAGTTGTGAGAACAGCCCTGGTCACACACAGTATTATTTAATAAATGGTATGGGAAGATTCTAGAAAAACACAAGATTCCAGGATAGTGTAGGTAGCCTGAAATCAGGAAATCTTGGAAAACCAATTATTTTAGAACTAATCCCCCTGCTCAATAAGTAATCTGGGGTCCAGAGAAATTAAGGGAGATTTTGTCAAGCTTTCACAGCAGGGTCAGTGTCTGGTGCAGGATTATAATCCAGAAATGCAGCCTCGCAGCCAGTGCCTTTTTATCCCCAGCAACGAATTTTTCTTCCTTAGGTGAGGATAATTAGACCAATCAATTAGGACAACAATTTAATGACCTTGCTGTGTGACTGACTTCTTGTGTATTGGTGAAAAGGCCCCCAAATGGAAATACAGTCTGTTACTGACTTAATGGTTCTCATCAGGCAGCAGCCAATGCAAGCTCACTTGGCACAGGAAATCAGGAGTCAACACGGGCTGAGTCTGGCAAGTCAAAGTTCTAGCCTCGGACAAGGGGGCCTTGGTTCTTGCTTCCGCTTTCCTTTCTGCCTGCCCATTTTCACCTGTGTGTTTTCAGGATATGGAGGTGTGGAAAGAGGAAACGGTGAGATTCCCCATTGTGAACTACCTGAAACTTCTCTCCGCTTCCTGATCCCAGACATAGCCTTCCATTAGGCCTGGCTCTGCCTCTCATTTCCCAGCCTCCTTGAAGAATGGAGGTCATATTAAAAGGAAAATTTTTTTTAAGATTTTCTTTATTTATTTGACAGAGAGAGAGATCTCAAGTGGGCAGAGAGGCAGGCAGAGAGAGAGAGGGGGAAGCAGTTTCCCCACTGAGCAGAGAGCCCGATGTAGGGCTTCATCCCAGGACCCTGGGATCATGACCTGAGCTAAAGTCAGAGGCTTTAACCCACTGAACCACCCAGGTTCCCTAAAAGGAGATCCTGTTAAAGGTTCTGATGTGGGAGGTTTCAGGTGAGTTGGAGAGTCTGCATTTCTAGCTAGTTCTTAGATAAGAACTTAGCTTAATAAGTTCTTAAGAACTTAAGAAATAAGTCTGCATTTCTAGCTAGTTCTTAGATAAGAACTTAGATAGGGGCGCCTGGGTGGCTCAGTGGGTTAAGGCCTCTGCTTTCGGCTCAGGTCATGATCCCAGGGTCCTGGGATCGAGCCCCACATCAGGCACTCTGCTCAGTGGGGTGCCTGCTTCCTCCTCTCTCTCTCTGCCTGCCTCTCTGCCTACTTGTGATCTCTGTCTGTCAAATAAATAAATAAAATCTTTAAAAAAAAAAAAGAACTTAGATAAATACATTGATGCTGCTGGTCTGTTGATCCTACTTTTGAGTAGCAAGAAAATAGAGTAAATTCTGCTCATTTGAGAAGGGCATTCTATTCCATTTTTTATGAATAAATTTACAACTTTAGGGAAGGCATTTTTTAAAAAATAACAATTACACTTTTGTGTGTCAATGAGTTCTGCTATCATAGTGTGATTTGGCGCATGTTTTTCAGACATGTGAACCAGTTAAGAGAATTTGAACTACACAATTGATAAGACTATCTCACATGAATAGAAAATTCTTGATTTGATGTTTAAGTCTGCATTTTGCATATTCAAAGCATTTGAGAGAATCAGATATGCTGAATTTACAATCATATTTTAAGATATCTAAGGGACTTTGAATAATCATGTAAATGTTATAAAAATTAGGGGAATTCGATTTTTTAAATTTAAATTAATTGACTATTAGTCAAAGAATAAGACAAAGAAAGAAACGTACCTAATTCATAGATCAATAAAGAAATTATAATGAAAATGAGAAAATATTGAGAATGGAATGATAACAAAATGCTACATATTGGGTGCTTGGGTGTTTCAGTTTGTTAAGCATCTGCCTTCTGCTCAAGTCATGATTCCCAGGTCCCAGCATTGGGCTCCCTGTTCAGCCAGGAGTCTGGTTTTCCTTCTACACCTCCCCACGCATGCTCACGTGTGCTCTTCCTCTCTCTCTCTTGCTTGCAAAAATAAATAAATAAAATCTTTTAAAAAATACAACATGGGGTGCCTGGGTGGCTCTGTGGGTTAAGCCTCTGCCTTCGGCTCAGAGTCCTAGGATCCTCAGAGTCTCAGGGTCCTAGGATCGAGCCCCACATTGGGCTCTTTTCTCAGCAGGGAGTCTGCTTTTCCCTCTCTCTCTGCCTGCTTCTCTGCCTACTTGTGATCTCTCTCGTTCAAATAAATAAATAAAATCTTTAAAAAATAATACAATATATCAAAACTTGTGGGATAAATCTAAATTGATAGTTATAGATAAATTCAGTTTCTAATACTTATGTTAGAAAAGAAGAAAGGCTAAAGTTACCCAAAAAACAGGATAAATTGAGAAAAAAGAGGAAAATAATAAAGAATAAATTAATGAAAGAGAAAACAATTAAAAAACAAAGAGAATCAACAAAGTCCTAAATTTTTGAAAGGGTATAAATTATAAAATTCCATAAAGATCAATCAATTAAAAATTAGAGGACATACATATATAAACAAAGTCAGGAATGAAAAGTAACCACTACTGATGTTGCAGATCTTTTTTTAATTATGAGGATATTGTGAACTGTTGCAAATATACTTGAAAACTTAGAAGAAATGGACAAACTCTAAAATATATATACATATATATATATATACATATATATATAATAAAACTGACTCAAGAAAAAATAGAAAATCCGAATGGTTCTATAACCATTTAAGAAATGGAATTTAGTCACTTAAAAATGCCGTAGAGATTAAACACCAGACTCCTCCACTTTTAACAGTTTAAAAATGGGAAGGAGCATAAGAAAAAAAAAAAAAAAAAAAAAAAAAGAACACTCCCAAACACACACCTAAATGGAAATTCCAGGTGGATTAAGGGCTTGAAGGTGAAAGGCAAAACTATAAAGCCTTTTAGAAGATTAATATCTTTGTGGCGTGATGATGGGGAGCTATTTCCTAAACAAGTCACTAGAAGCACAAACTGTGGAGGAAAAGTCTAATAATAAAAAATGTCAGAATAACATAAAGAGAAAATTTGAGATAACATTTCACACTCCCCAAATTGGCAAAAATTCTAAAGTATGGCCAAATCAAGTGTTAGCAAGAATGTGGAGGATGATAAACTCTTACATAAACTGCTGCTGGGAGTGTAGATTGTTACAACCGCTTGGGAAAGCAATTCAGCCTTATCTAAAAAAGTTGAGGATGTACATGCCATAGACCCAGCCATTAGATATATGCCCCAGGAAGCACATACAAGAACATTCAAAGCTGCAAAATACATAATAGTAAAACACTTGAAATGACCCAAATGTTCACCCATGTTAGAAAAGATAGATAAATTATGTAATTAGTCATACAATAGAATATTATATGAAGTTGAAAATGAATTAACTAATGCAATACAGAACAACATAGATGAAAATCAGGGGCATAGTGTCACAGAAGAATATGAAAGCAGCAGGAAGCTTTTTACACATTCCTCTGCCTGGCACTCATATCGTTCCATAATCCATAAAGCCCATTTAATCTATCCAATCTCATGTCCTTCCCCAAAGCACATTAAGTCATTGACTCCATGAGGCACTGCTTCTTTCCTAGTTCCTCATGTACTCCACGATTCTTTGTCCTCCCTTGATTTCACTTACATTATCACCACCTCCAGAGTCCACCAAAACACCCCAGGTTTTCAAAGAGCACCACCCCGCAGGAAGCCATTTGCAACAGTTCAACCTCCCTCCTCTGAACTTCCACTGGATTTACTATCAGGACGGTGACATGTTGTGACAAGTTGTTCTCCAGGTAAACTTGATTTCACAGGGGCATCTAGGTGGCTCAGTAGGTTAAAGCCTCTGCCTTCCGCTCAGGTCATGATCCCAGGATCCTGGGATAGAGCCCCACATGGGGCTCTCTACTCAGCGGGGAGCCTGCTTTCCCCCTCTCTCTGCCTACTTGTGATCTCTGTCAAATAAATAAATAAAATATTTAAAAACAACAACAACAACAATAACAAAACTTGATTTTACAGATACATAGGGAACCCGGTTAGGTGGTCCAGTCTGTGGGACATGCTGCAAGGGGCAGAGAGTGGAACATAAAATAGTCCCCAGGTCCAGTTCTAAAGAGTGAGCTATCAAAAGCGCGTGGGAAACTAGGCAAGGCTTTCTCTACAGCTGAGGCTGCTCTTGAGAAAGTTGTAAAGCACCAGGTGGTGAAGTGGTTTGAGCGTGGAACTCACAGACCTGTCTTCTGCTCCCGGCTCCATCCCACGCACTAGCGGTGTGACCGAAACGAGTCGTTTTACTTTTCTATGTTTTCGATTGAGGTATAGTGTTATTACTCACTTCCTGGGTTGTGGTGGGGTGTACACCAGACGGTGCCCTGTGGGGTGCTGAGAACATTGCCTGGCACTTAGTAAGCATGGAAAAACAGTGGCTAATACCAAGAAAGATGGCTACGATTTCCACAGATAGAGATGATCCTGTAATCAGTCCGATTTGCTAGAGTACAATGTTGAGGCAAGAGGAGTCCAGGTAAAGAGGATGGTTTGGATCTGCTGTAGAGAAAGACGCTGCATCTGAGAAGTTTGTGCTTAATCCTGTGGGAAAGGGCATTGGGCAAGGTGACCACCAAGACCATTCTTGTTTCTAAGAAGGCCCTGTGGAGACGGTAGAAGCAGGGAAACTGATCAAAACCATCACAAAATTGTTCTGTTTCAGCTCTAGTACAAAGTAATAATGCCATAGGGGCACCTGGATGGCTCAGTGGGTTAAACCTCTGTCTGGCTCAGTTCATGATCTCAGGATCCTGGGATTGAGCCCCTCATCGGGCTCTCTGCTCAGCGGGGAGCCTGCTTCCTCCTCTTTCTCTGCCTGCCTTTCTGCCTACTTGTGATCTCTGTCAAACATATAATAAAATCTTTAAAAAAAATAATATCATTAACTGTTGAAACTTATTATATTAAGTTTTTATTTTGCTTCTGTGGAAACAAAACAGTAAATAAAAAAAAAATAGACATTTATTCTATAGCTTAAACTTAATTCTATTACAATTTCCAAAATTTCCAATAATGCCAATAATCATTTTTATTGCTACAACTCTACAATACAAACATAAGAAAGATTTTCATTGCCAAGGATACTGTGAGAGTGACTGTGTTCTCAGATCTGCCACTGACTCTCATCTCTATTCTGGGAGGTAGGCAGGGGTTGGGAGAGGTTGGAAACAAGGGCTTGAGATGCTGCTTTGAACTGATAATTAGCTTTATTTTTAAGTTATCATGGCAGATAGTTATCATGTGACAAATGATGGCTATCTTCTAATAAAAACAGAGGCAGGTTGCCTTAAAGAGTCAGTTAAATACTTCATAGTCCTCGCAATATCTTTGAAAACTCTGAGATTCACCCAATCCACTTTGGATACCACTTTGGTATCCATCCTAGACTAGAAAACCCCTGAAAGTTCTTCTCTGCCTTATCAGTCCAAGAAGTAGGGAAAGGATCTTCCTCCATCACATGGACTTTACTCTGGGACTTTGAGTCACTTTGTGACCCTGCCAAAAATAAAAAGAAAGATAAAGTAATTAGAAATACCATGAACTCCGTTCCCTTTGTGATTTCCTGGCAAATGACATGAAGAGCCCTAGAGTTCTGACATGATGGGTGGCAGATTCTTCATGCTGTGAATGCAGGTAATGATGATGGAGGATTGTCTTTTTCGTAATTAAGGAGTAAAAAAAACCTCCCCTTCTCTGAACGCCTGACTTTCCTTCCCAACAATTCTCAAGATTATGCTTAAGCCTCACTCACTGAATTTACAAATCAACAAACTTAGAAAATGAGTTGAATTATTCATTATGACATAACCTACTCATAAATTCATCATAAGAAAGTAAATTTCTCCACAAGAAAGCCAATGCTTTTCTTGCATTTTATTCCGGCGGACTTTTTTTTTTTTTTTTAAGCTATTTATTTTACTCCACTATAAGTTTGTTTTGAAAATCTGAGACTGGATTTTGCTAAGTACAGATCTTACTTATTTCCATTTCAGAGGTGTTACCCAGATAATGTACAAAGGATTATTTGTAGCTCATCAGGAAATGCTAGAAAACCTGCCAGGAAGTCTGCAATAACATAAGGTGTATAGCTTCACTGACAAAGAATAGCCCTTTTTAAAAATGAGCTTCAAAAGGAGTTCTTACATTTACAATACACAGTAATGCTCTAAAAAAAAATAATAATCACCCTGTTTTCCTTTCATTAAAAGAAATAATTGATAGGTATTTCAATTTTCACCATCAACGACTGCAGCTTATGAGTGCGTTCAGAGTACTGTGTGTCACCTGACTTCCACAGATGCTCCCTTGAAATGGAAATAATGGGAGTTGATCGTATTTCCTCTTGAGGGAGGATTCCCACTGCCGTAGATAACAACTGCCATGTGTGTCTGAAAAGCGGGAGCCTCCCAGGACCATGGACAATATGGGGACAGAAACACGCTGCACTGTGAAGAAGGCTCTCTTACTAATGCCAGAAGCCCTATTTTTTGCTCTAACTTTAAAAAACAGACACATCGGGGTGTGTGTCTGGGTGGCTCAGTGGGTTGAGTGTTGTACCCGATCTTGGCTCAGGTCTCAGGGTCCTGAGTTCAGGCTCCCCATAAGGTTCTGTGCTGGTCGTGGAGCCTACTGAAACAAACAAACGAACAAACAAAAAGCAGACACACATTACCAGAATAAAAATGTGTTACAAACCAGGTAGTCAGTTAAGAAGCATAGGGAGCATTTACTGAGAGCGCCCCTGGCACTGTTCAGAGTACTTGATGCATGAGAACTTGGCTCACTTCATCATAACAACCTGATAAAGCTGGTTCTTTTATGATCTTCATTTTACAGATGAGGAAACTGAGGCTTGTGCAAGAGAAGTGTCCAAGGTCACACAGTAATTAAGAGGCTCATTCGGGATCAAACCCAGCTTTGCTTCTTTGAGACCCCATCTCCTAACCACCGGGGAGCCCCACACCCCAGAGAGCTCAGGTGTGGTAGCCTCGGTGATTGGCCAGTGCCAGCCTGGGGTGGGCGTTGGCTTAGAGTTGGAACCGAGGTGAATGTCTGTGGAACCAGAAGAGTTCCTTCCAGCCTGCTCCCCTTTCCAGAGAGAGAGGTGAGACACAAAAACAGTGAGTGGAGGGGTGGGGCGCCATCTCCTGCTCTCCTCGCTACCACGCTTTGCTCTGCTGTTTACAAATGTGCCAATTTTATTTGCAGCCATCCCAACAGTTTTACTATCGGCAAAGCTGCTGGAAGGGGAGCCTTACTATTTGGTTGCAACATAAGGGCTTCCTAAGTTCAAGTCCCTCTGTGTGAAGCATTAGTTCTCACAGACGGACCGTCACCCCTTGGTTAAGTAGCTGACAGACCTTCTGTATTGCTGAACAGGACTGTGTCATCAACCAGTTTCTCTGTCATCGGTATGACTGGAGGCAAGATGAAGGAAATCATTTGCTACACTGGTTCAGGTTGGCTCTACCACACTGTGGCCATATTACTCGTTTGACTGTGACTTAGACTGAGAGAAAATATCCTGCCCACGTAGCTATTTCTTTCCTCTTCACCTTAGACACAGAAGGAGCCTGGAGAGAGGAGCTAAGCCACACTCAGCAGATGCCGGGGGTGTCTCTAGTGATTACTGGGCAAGTGCTGGCTTTTCATAATTATAATCCCACCCCTCTCACAGGTTTAAATCTTCCAGGGGACAGAGACCCTCAAACAAGCCAGTACAATGCAGTGTGACAATGAGAAGGGAAAGCTGAGAGGGTTATGTGGGAACAGTGGAAGAGCACCCAATTCAGAACTGGGGGGCTGGGAGCAGAGAAGCTTTCTCAGAGGAAAAATGTCAGATCTGAAGGGAGAATAGGAATTAGTCAGAACAAATGGCCTGAGGAAGGAGAGACGAAAAGGGAAGACAGGGAGAGGGAATAGCATGGTGAAGGCTGGGAATTAGAGGGAATATGGCATCACCATGGCACTGGAAGGGGTTCCCAGAACTGTTATGTGTTTACTGATTTACATAAGGGCCAAGGAACCTCCTGCAAAAAAAAGATTTTATCTGTGTCCAGCTGGGGTTTGAAATTCACAGCCATAATCAAAACCGAATTGTGGGAAACACTTGAAGAAAATGAGGTGAGAGTCATTGTATTCACCCCATGTCATGAGAGGTGGGGTTCTGTGTGTGCACAGGAAAGGCTGGAAGCAGACTTGAGTGGAAGACCTTCCCCTCTACCCACACACTGCCTACAAACTAGAAGGTGCGCTCTTCCCACTTCTCCTGAGCGGTAACTTGGATCTTTGGCCTTGCAGTGCAGGCCCACATGCAAGTTCTCCTAGTCTCAAGGAGACCACAGTCCTGTTCTGCTTGGACTGAGCCACAGATGTTTTCTGCTCTGGCCACATCCAGGCCATGGGGATGGTAGAGAAGCACTAGGGCAGGACTTCTGTGGAACTCTAGTGGCCTGAGGCAGCAGAGGCCTGGCTCAGGGGGGCAAAAGAAAGAAGGAGCACACCATATGTAATATCTGGGAGCTCAGCTTGCTTTTGGGGAAAAGTAAAAATAGATTCTCCTGTCTTCAAGGGAACAGTGATGCCCCCTCATACTGGGCACTGCACATTCTCAGCTCTCCTGTCACCCTGGGGGTGGCGATGGCGACAAGGGGAGGTGCCAGCCTGCAAGCGAAACCTCCATGCGTTTGTTGGATCCCAAGATGGAGCTGTGGTTTGGCCAGCAGCAGCAGCAGCAAGGGATGACTGGGACTAATTCATGGATTCCTGTAAAGACCTTGGGAGTTTCTAACCGTCCTACACTGTTGTTGGGAATGTAAGCTGGTATAGCCATGCTGGAAAACAGTGTGGAAGTTCCTCAAAAAATTGAAAATAGAGCTACTCTACGACCTAGCAGTTGCATGACTGGGTATTCACCCCCAAGATACAAATATAGTGATCTGAAGGGATACTTGCACCCCAATGTTTATAGCAGCAATGTCCACAATAGCCAAACCATGGTAAGAGCCCAGATGCCTATCCACAGATGAATGGATAAAGAAGATAGATACAAGGGAATAATACATAGCCATCAAAAAATGAAATCTTGGAGCGCCTGGGTGGCTCAGTGGGTTAAAGCCTCTGCCTTCAGCTCAGGTCATGATCCCAGGGTCCTGGGATCGAGCCCCGCATTGGGCTGTCTGCTCCGCGGAGAGCCTGCTTCCTCCTCTCTCTCTCTCTGCCTGCCTCTCTGCCTACTTGTGATCTCTGTCTGTCAAATAAATAAATAAAATCTTAAAAAAAAAAGTAAAAAATGAAATCTTGCCAATGAAACCAAAGAGAGAGACAAGCCAGAAGACTCTTAATCTCAGGAAACAAACAGGGTTGCTGGAGGGTGAGGGAGGTGGGAGGGATGGGCTGACTGGGTGATGGACACTGGGGAGGGTATGTGCTATGGTGAGTGCTGTGAAATATGTAAGACTGATGATTCACAGACCTGTAGCCCGGGAAGAAATAATACATTACATGTTAATTTTAAAAAGAATAAAGTATCCATTTGATAGAAAATATCAAAAATAAAATAAAATAAAGACTTTGAGAGTTCCTAGAGATACTTTAACAAGAGGGAACTATGTGAAAGAAGGTATTTTCTGTGGTTGAGAAGGGAGAAAGGGACTTAAGGCCACTGACATTTGAGCATGGATGGGTATACATCCCTCCGCACCAGGTGGAGAAGGCGGAGAGATGTGGGTCGCATCTCAGAGGCATCACTAATATGGCTGAAGACAAAGTTTCACAGAACGAGTGTGTGGTTGAATCTTTTGAGGCACTTAACTACACGTTTTGCATATAATGAAATTTCATAAATATTTGGCAATCTGATGACCGACTGCATGCTTTTCGGTTGGATCTCTCTGGAAGGAAAACCTGTAACCATGAAGACAGGGGAATTATGGTGACACAAAATAAGGTACGTCTTCCCCTAGGCATGTGCTTGGAGAGAAACATGGTGAAACTTGCTGGGACACTGAGTTTTCTGAAGAGTTTTTGGACAAATATTAAACATTTGAACTGGTAAGTAATTTAAGACAGTTTTTATGAAAACAGGCATGGCTCGAGATGCCTGGCTGGCTCAGTCGTTAAGCATCTGCCTTCAGCTCAGGTCGTGATCCCAAGGTCTAGGGATCCAGTCTCACGTTGGGCTCCTTGCTCAGCGGGGAGTCTGCTTCTCCCTCTGCCACTCCCCTCTGCACTTGTGTGCTCTGCCCCCACTCCCTTTCTTTGTGTCTTAAATAAATAAATAAATAAATAAATAAAATCTTTAAAAAGAAGAGGCATGGCTGTATTAAGAAACACCATATTAAAAAGCACACTGAATCTATTCATACTAAATGATGTATGAAACAGAATATGAAACAAAGAGAACACAAAGTGATTTCAGGCTTGCACTAGGACACTTAGAACCTCACCTCACCTCTGTCTTCCCAGGCTCTTCATCTTCACTGCTTTTGGCCCATAGAGGCCCTGAAAAGCACTGCTGGGCAGAGGGGTGGGGCGGTGGTCAGGAGATATGGATTTTAAATTTCTAATTAATAAAAATAATAATCCACTTTCTAATCACTAATAGTAATAGCAATAGTAGCAACAGGCTGGTGTTCAGCAAATGCGTACTAAGTGCCAAGTACTTTTAATGCCTTATCTCATTTAATGCCCCCCCCACGCACACACATCTGTTGAGGTCTATACTTTTTATGTGTGACTTTACTGATGAGAAACCGAGGCACAGACAGCCGAAGTTACTCAGGGACTATGGGATGGAACTAGCTTTCAAACCTTGGGGTGGGTGTTTAAAATCCACATGAAGCGACAGGACCTCTGCTGCCCCCAGCTGGGGAAACAGGCTATTGGCCTAAGCCCAAGCAACCAGCTTTGGGCTGCGCCAGTTGCCAGGAGGGACCAGACAAGAAAACCTGACCCCAAAGGCATGCTTTATATTGGTGATATCCAGTGATGTCCATTTGTATTTTCCTGAGAAAAGTATGTATGTGAGATGGTCAGAAAGAAGGTACTAGGGCCAGAGGCAATAAAGAGGGAACACAGTGGAAAGACAGAGGCAGAGGGTGAGGTGATCAGAAGAAAGCTGAGCCCCAGCACCCCTGAGATGCTTGGAGAGGACACAGAGGCCAAGTCCCTCGAGCTTCCCTTGGGAAGTCATGTCTGCTTGGTCTGTCAGAGCGGGAACACAGTGTTCTGCCTGTCCCTGGGGCCCGCTGAGGCAGTTCCCCAGAGGTTTCCCCCATGTCTTCACCTCCTGTGTACAGTTTCAGTCATTCCCTGGCATCTGAGGCAGTCCCTCTGTCTTCTCTACAGCCCGGCAACCTAACACAATACCAATTCAGTGTAGGTCTTTGGGCAAATGCCTTCTCCCTTCTGGGTCTCAGATTTCTTTTCAGTAAGTTAGGCCATTGTGTTCCCAAGTGAGGACAATATGTCCCAGGTCCCAACGGAGACACTTGGAATGTATGCATATGGAGGCAGGGGGCTCTGATTGTCCCAAAAAAAAAAAAAAAAATCAAGGGGGTACTCCCAGCGTTTAGCGCCCAGGAGCCATCAATGCTAAACACATTGAGAAATGCTGGGCGATTCCAAGGTTATACAGGTGCTCCTTCCTATAAAAACAGAAGTAAAGCCATTTTAAGGTTTGCAGCTCTGTTAAATGGGCTTCTTAGAGTTGAAAGTTAAAATGTAAAGGGAACTGAAAAAATAGCTCATGATTTATATGGAGCTTTCCAGACAGACTTTTAAATACTGGTTGATTTTCTAAAGGAAACAGCTTTGCTCTGACTGGAGGATTTCTGGCATGTTTCTAATGCCTCTGAGCTCTAAAGATCTAAAGCCGTGATCACATTAAACACAGATGTCCTATGAGCCAGAAAGTGTTCTGTTGACAAATGGTATGGTAGAATTTTCTCGAATCGCAGAAAAAGAAAACACATTTTTTTCTTAAGCCAGTGGTATCTGATTGTATTTGTCTGCCAGTGAGGGCTAAGGGAATGTTGAGTCAGACAGGAACATACCTTGTTAAGGGCCCTTTCTTCAGGGCCAACTAGAGTTGCCTTTTTTGGTCCTCCTGGCTTATATATGAATCTAATGACTTAAATTTTAGGTGATCCTTCCTGCTTACATTATTCTTGTTGTATCTGATTATCATGGGTGTTATACTTAGCTGAATAATTTTTATCAACTTATTTAAAAAAAAAAAACTTGTTTGTATCCCAAGTAATTTCTGTGAAATGACACTTTGATAAGCTATTTATATTTTTCAGATATACCTTAAAATATATGCATAACTTAAAATTTCTTAGAGTTCACCTCCAGTAAATGTAACTATAACCATAACCATAACCTATAACAATAAAACAAAGGAGCTTTAAAAATCCAGATCCTACACAGAAAACAGGGGGATTAAAAGAGAATAAATCAACCCATGTTTATAACATGAGTACATAGAAGTTTATGATAAAGTTGACTTAAGCACCAGTTAGTATGTGTGAGTGTGCGAGTGTGTGTGTTTGTGTGCGTGCATGCAGTTATAGCTAATATTGTTTGTGGCCTCGTGTTGCATTCTCATATTAACCTTCCAAATACTCCTTAATAGGTAACTGGTAAAACAGTATCGCCACATTGAATTATGAATGCTGTAGCCAAAAGCGAAGAAATTCGACATGTGTGTTAGTCTGTTTTGGCTTACATAGGGTGGACAGTTTCTTTTAGTCTTTGGAAGTCATTGAAACAGATCCTGTGGCTGAGACAAGGGAAAAAATCTAACATGTGGGCAGGGAATTGAAGGTGAGAAAGGAGAGAAATGAAGGCAGGAGGAGGGCCAGTGAGAGAGTTAAAATAGGTTGTTAGATTGTGGTCCCAATGAAGTTGAGTACCAACTTCATCAAATTCATAAGAAGGAATTAGATCTCTCTTTTTTTACATTTTTTTAAAAGATTTTATGTATTTATTTGACAGAGATCACAAGTAGGCAGAGACGCAAGCAGAATGAGTGAGAGGGAAGCAGGCTCCCCACCCAGCAGAGAGCCCGATGTGGGACTCAATCCCAGGACCCTGAGATCATGACCCGAGCCGAAGGCAGCGGCTTAAACCACTGAGCCACCCAGGTGCCCCAGATCTCTTTTTTATTCTTGCAAATATATGGGTTCGTCCACCAGCTATGTCTCTTTTGTTGAACTTATGGAATAATCACATGAGAGCTTCACATGTATGGAGGACCCTCAGTGTGTCAAAATTCTCATCAAGTCAAAAGGAAGGATTTTATTTATAGGAAACTAGTGCCCGACCATTGTCAGATTGACATTGTCCATAGATTTTATCAATGTATCTTGCTTCTTGCAAGCTCTAGGCTGACAGAGTCTCACCTCTTTTGTTCAGAGTCTGAGCACCAGGGTTGAACAGACAGAAGGCACTTAATAAACATTTGCTGAATGAACAGATGATACTTGGTCTTTCCCAGCTTCAATGAAAAGCACTGCAAAGCCATTGGGAAGAAAATAAGGAGGACTGGTCCCTGATGTTTGTTGATGGAGGCTTTTCCCTGTCACGCAGACCAGAGTAAAAGACATGAAATGCTCCACGACCCCATGTCATTCTTGAAGCCCATTTGCAGGGACGTAGAACCCTAGTCAGAAAGTCCCTCTGCCCCCTCTCTGGGGACAGTTCCCATTGATTTAAAGATAAACTGATGTATACAATTAATCTGGACTTCAAACTTCAATGGTCTCTGCAGCTTGAAAGTCACAACGATGCATGGCTAGTCAGTCTTCAGAACTCTTAAATCCCTTCCCTTTTGCGACCCGCCCCCCCCCACCTTGGTCACTGAGAAGCCTCACTCCCCTGCCCAGTGTTTCAGGAGTCATCCCCAACAGCTAGTGTTGTCCAATGTATTCTATTTCCGATTAAAGCATTTTTCATGTATTTCTAAACGCAGTTTAACTTGCCTAGCTTTGTAAGATTTCCTCCCATCTGAATATCCAAATCACTGGGAAAAAAAAAAAAAAAGAAGTCATTTGACAGATATAAAACGTAGTATATGGATGACTGATTTATAGGTTGGAAAAGAGGTTTAC
Source organism: Mustela nivalis (assembly GCF_964662115.1). NCBI lineage: Eukaryota > Metazoa > Chordata > Mammalia > Carnivora > Mustelidae > Mustela > Mustela nivalis. The sequence goes on from NC_139025.1 coordinate 39,877,543, forward strand.
ACAGGGAAATTATGGCTAGGACACTTTCACACAAAACGAACTCTCAGACGTGGTTCGGTATCATCTTAGTGTGTGCGTGCCAGCCACTTCACCGGCCACACTCCGGTTTTTTAAGGTTGCACGAGGGAGACCACGTCTTAGCTCATCTGCCCACACCCAGCACCCGCAGGCCTGGATCAGTGCATCGTTCATTCACATCCCCCACCCCACCCCCGACCGTGGGCGGGAGGTGACCGCGTCCGGGGGGCGGGGCGGTGGAGTCTCCCGAGCGCCGCCTGGGGCTGGGCGTCCGCAGGTGCACCGCGCAGACGAAGCCACGGAGAGACCCTCCCCTGCCCGACGCAGCCCCCGACCCGGGAGTTAGACCAAATCCCTCCTGCCCCGAGGTCTCGAGCCACGCTCGGCCCACTCTCGGGGCCTCGCAGGAGGGCGACGTCCTGCCGAGTCCTCCGCAGGCAGCGCCCTGTGAGCGGGACAGCAGCTGCACCACGCCCGCAGGCCCCCTCGCGGCCCCCTCGCGGCCCCCTGAGCGCCCAGGGCCGTCCCGGGGATTTGTCAGTGCGCCCTATATAGCGGCAGACAGCTGCCATCTGTTATGTTTAGTAACAACCCCACGCCGCTCCCCCTTCCCGGTGAATAAGCCTGCCTCGGTCTTTAAGCCGGGAAGTTCTTTTTTAACGACTCCCACTCCCTTTCGCAGGCGGGGTTCGCCCATTAGGCAGCGGCTACGGCTGTCTTCAGCGCCCAGTCCTCCTTTCTCCCTGCCTCCCGACTCGGCTCGGTGCAGGAGGCTGCTTTCCCTGCTGGCCTGGGCCTCCGGGCAGGTGCCTCACTGCCAAGGCGGAGACAACACCTCCCTCCGCGGGTTCAGTGGAGAGAAAAATCTGTGATGTGTGCACCATTTTAATGCATCGCATTTCAGTTCTGCAAATGCGAAGTGTAAATTGGACTAGAGTATGATTGTGAATCAGACCGGACGTCATGATTAATTTATCACCGTGCTCCAGATACATCAGCTAAAATAATATGAATTTAAAGTAACGGTTCTTCCTGCCTTTGTGTTTGCCGATGAACTCAAAAGAATAGATCCCTAAAGAAATTGAGGAACTCAGATGCCACTTTCTTCTTGTATTGGCAAAGCAAGGATGCAATTAAACATTCTCACCCAGGTTTCCAACACCGATTGGAATCGAATTTGCCCACTGACCTTTTCCATCAGCCCATGTCCTACTCTCATTGATACACCAGAAGCTGTTGGGGAACACTGGAGTGGAAATGAGCTTTGTCCTATTTCAAGGAACATCTGAAATGCCTAAAGTTCTGATTCTCTGACTGGCTGATTAGCATTTTCTAGGCCATCGCCACTCAGAGTGTGGTCTGTGAAGCCACTGCACACCGTTACTGTCAAGGTCGTTAGAATGCAGAGTCTCAGGCCGGACCTCAGACCTATGGAGGTAGGTTCTGAGAGTCTACATTTTTAAGAAGATCTCCAGTTCAAGTTTTGGGGAAAATGACTTAGGTTTTTTTTAAGCCACGAATACTTTTGCCCAAACTTCCAGATGTGTGGAGGAAACAGCCTACATGATTCTTACGTCTTTTTTTACGTCTTTTTTTTTTTTTTTTTAAGATTTATTTACTTAACAGGGAATGAGAAATCACCAGTAGGCAGAGAGAGAGGGATAAGCAGGCTTCCTGCGGAGCAGAGAGCCCGATGCAGGGCTCGATCCCAGGACCCTGAGATCATGACCTGAGCCGAAGGCAGAGGCTCAACCTACTGAGCCACCCAGGTGCCCCAGCCTACATGATTCTTATACATTGAGTGGTCACCTCAGTGGAGGTCACTGTGACAAAAGTCCAAGGTTCAGGTGACTTTTATGCTCAAGACATCAGCCAAAGTTTTGAATCAGTAAAACTGTCTTTTGGTGCATGTGAGTTCATCTGTTTGGTTGTCCATGAATTACAGATGCAATAAAGGTTATGAATTTTCTGGTTACATAACAACATATTTATTGCTCTACTAGAAAGCTCAAAACCGAGAAGGTGGGCTTTTCCCTGCATCACTGGCTAATTCACTTCCAGGCTGAGTGTAGGCATGAGAAAATCTTTTGCTTGGCCATTAAAACGGCCCCCTCCTCATTCAAATAGTCTGACTTTACTTACAACAGTACCTTTCATTCAGAAGAACACAAAAGTTCTTTATGCTAATGCTCAGGGCTGTTTAGGGCCATATTAGAAGTCTGTGTCTCATTCTGGACTTTACAATTAGAAAAAAAAAAAAAAAAAGGATGTGGAGGTCTTGGCAAAGTTTCAGAAGAAATTCCTAAAGGTTATTTTTATAAAAATTCAAAGTGAATCTTCAAATTACATGGCATTATCTAGAAAGTGGGCATCCATCCATTGACATCAACAGCATGAAATGAAACTTCACTGCAGCTTGAGAGATTTTCATTTGCAGAGAAATAGGTATTGTAGGAATAAGAAGAGAGAGAGGAAGGAATGTCTTTGGCGCACAGGTTCTCCATCTTAGTTGCACATCACAATCACAATCGCCTGGGGAGGTTTTAAAACTCCCAGAGCCAAGAAATTGGGATCTTTGTGGACGGTACCCAGGCATCTGTGTTTTTTAAAGCTCCCCAGGTGATTCTGATTTGCAGCTAAAAATGAGATGAGAGCATCTGCAGTGTGCTTACCACCACCTGGGGTGTTGGGGGAAATGCAGATTCTGATGAAGCAGGTCTAGGGCAGGGTCGGAGCTCGCGCAGCTCGCTCTAAGGAGCCCTTGGCTCCCCTCCGGTCATGTGTGTTGATGATGTGTTGAAAGCTCCAGGTCTGTGCATCAGGCTCTGAGGAAGGGGCCAGGGACCACGGACGACAGACGCTCCCTCCCGGGAAGAGTCCTTGGTCTTATTTTCAGGCTATCCCAGAGTCCCTATGGCTGTATGGCATTTCTTGACGTATGAAAGAGATCCCTTCAGGCATTTTATAAACCAATGAGAAGAAGAGCAACACCAAGAACATTGCTTGGGATGAAAATATTTGACAATGATCTGTATCTCCTTGAAGGGAAAAGTATCCACAGAATTTAAAGGACAGAACTATTCCTGGCATTGGGGAGCAATATCACCATCCCTAATCTCATGTTACTCTTTCCTCAGAATGGCTTTAGTAGCAGAGCCATCCAGTGGTATCTGGTCAAGTTCAGGGGCAGTGGGGATGCTGGTGCTGCTGCATCAGGGCTAGTGACATCTGGTTCCAAGCAGAATCATCTCAAACACCTAGAGGTGTCTCTGAGTTCTTGGCCTCCGAGAACCAGCCACTTTGTCATGAAAGTCCATTCAGCTGTCAACATGATGGGGAGAGTAACTAAACAAAATGTTTAAATGTAAATATATCCCCTGTGATAGTAACGGCTAGCCTAAATGACTGGGCTTTAAGTGTACTATTTCATTTAATCCTCTCAACAACCTTCTGAGGTGATTACTATTATTATCCCTCTCTATTGTACAAATAAGATAACAGAGCTTGGGAAAGGTGAGATGCTTCTCCAAGGTCACACAACTAACAGGTAGCGGAACCCAGATTGGACCCCACTTTTGTTTGACTCCAGAGTCCCCACACTCTGTTCATCTATGTAATGATAAATCTAGCTTGCCGTTTGGAATTTTCTATGGCTATTTCTGCCAATATAGGCAATGTGTTCATGTGTTCCCTAGGCTGTGGTCCAAATATTTTTAAAAAGCAGCCTTTTAATTTTTTAATTAGCCCGGTTCCCCAAAGATAAAGCTCTTTAAAGGTCAGATGTTAACTTAATCCTCTTTGGGTTATCATTGAAAAAGATCAGCAGAATTGACCTTGACAAAACCGCCTCAGAGGCTTGGGGACAGACAGGCCCTTCAGTATCAGTGAACACAGACAACTGCTTTTATGGGAAGGGGCATTTTCTGCACTTTTGAGAGCAGGCCGATTTGTTTTTCTTGACAAGACCCTGAGTAAAAAGACTTAATATCCATCCTCGATGTGAATCGAATTGTGTCCTACTGACATTAGATCCTCAGCCCCAGGGAGCACCAGGCTGGCCACTGAGGGGCTGCATTAGGCCGACTCAGTGACCGCAAGAAGAAACAGAGCATGACAGGGGCTGGATTATACTGCCAGAAAGGGCAGGCTCATCGCACACTTGTTGGCCCGCCTCTACTGCAAAGCTTAACCAACAACACAAGACAGCAAAGGCCCACAGCTCATAAACACTTTCCTAGGGACAGCATTTCTAAGATATCAACATAAAATGCAGAGTTTGCCTGGAAAGCATACAAATCTATCAGCTTTGAGTCAACATGTTAACAATTTTTATATGTGACAGCATAACCAAGCATTGGTATGCGGGCTCTGTCCTGAGACAGAGAGGGTCTGTGTCCATGCTGACCCACAAGCCTGCTCTCTTCCTCCTCCACGAGGCTAGGATGGGGGCAGCTACGGCCAGCATTGGTTGGGTGCATTCCTGGCCCCCTTGGCAAAAATCAGAGTCCTGTCCTGGGATTTTTAAAACTGGAAGTGAAAAAAGGAATCTTTACCGTCCCACAGGCAGCAGAGGAGGGATGGTCACAGCTGTTGTGCTTCCCACAAGGAGTAAATTGGTCTGACACAGAAGATAAGAAAGGTGAGGGAGAGCATAGGAGAGCGTAGGGAGAGCTCTCAGATGCTCCGTCCTAGTGGCTCCTGAGGCCCAGATCCAGCCCTGACCAGTCACAAGTTACGTTCAACAGTAGATGTTGTGGGGTAACAAATTCCCCCTTTGCCTAACCTTGTTTAGTTAAGTTTCTAACACTTGTCACCAAGAGAAGTCCTAACTCCTACAGAGGAAGTGTGAAACGTGAATTTAGAAAATCTACACTTTATTTCCAGGGTCATCTCCTCTGAAGTAGACACGCCGTGCATTCCTGCAGGGGACACTGTTTTCTCCCCTTTCGAAACCAGCAGGCTGATGGCTCCTTCCCAGAGGCTCGGACCATCAGCTTTCTATGGTTTTAAAGAAAAAGCTGAGAATTTCAAAATTCCTCCTTTGGGGAAAAGCTGCAATTTCTTTAAGAACAGAAAAAGGGAACACCTGGGTGGCTCAGTCAGTTAGGCATCCAGCTCTTGATTTGGGCTCAGGTCGTGATCTCAGGGTCGTGAGATGGAGCTCCCACATTGGGGCTCCCTGCTCAGCAGGGGGTCTGCTTGAGAGTCGTTTGCCCACCCCCACCGACTCTCTTGCACTCTTTCTAAAATCAATAAATAAATCTTAAAAAAAAAAAAAAAGAATGGAAAAAAGGAATGCATTTTAACTCTATCAGCTGATGAGTGCAGGTCCTTAAGGAAAGAGCAGGTCTTCTGGCTGTTGTCCACATGACATCACAATGTCACACCTAAATATTTAGAAATGGAAAGGAAAGGGCATTTATGGAACACGAGGCACGTTTTATAAAATAATCATTACAATCACAGATAAGAATTCTAGTCCATTTTGTAATGGAGCTGAGAAATACTCTGATTTTAACTATTTTCTGATCCTTTGCCCATATCTTTTGTTTTATCATTCAAGCATCCATGGGGATTTTCTTTATGGATAGGACTAATATCCATAGAAAGAAAGAAGAAAATTCTTGCTGTTTGAGTTCAAAGGCAGATTTTTTTTTTTTTTTAAAGATTTTATTTATTTATTTGACAGAGAGAAATCACAAGTAGGCAGAGAGGCAGGCAGAGAGAGAGAGGAGGAAGCAGGCTCCCTGCTGAGCAGAGAGCCCGATGCGGGACTCGATCCCAGGACCCTGAGATCATGACCTGAGCCGAAAGCAGCGGCTTAACCACTGAGCCACCCAGGCGCCCCTCAAAGGCAGATTTTTAAAAAAGTTTATAGTAGATATCAGACTTTCCAATGTGAGAGCCAAGCACTTGAATGATTTTTGTCTTTCTAATTCTAAATTCTTTTTTCCAAGTTAAGGGCCAAAGATAAGAATACCTAGAGTCTAGACTTTATTCTATAAATCAGGGGTCAGCAAGCTATGGCCTGCAGGGGTAAAGCTCTTATAAATAAAGTTTTATTGAAACAGTCACACCACACCCATCTCTTAATGAATTGTCTATAACTACTTTTGCACTACAACAGCAGAGTTGAGTGATTGCAACAGAGACTGGAATGCAAAGCCTAAAATCGTTACTTACTATCTGACCCTTTTCAGAAAGTTTGTTGACCTCTGCATAAACCATAGAAAGGAGGAAGAATATAATAAGAGTTGGTGTTTTCTCCTCCACAAAAGAGATAAGGGTTTGACCTGCAGGAGGAAGAAGAAATTTAAGGATGGGTACTAGAGCTTAGAGACTTCTGGGTCATGTGGATGGGGCACAGAGCCCACAATCCTGAGCTAAAGTCCAAAAGAGGGAGTAGGAAATAAAAACCATAGATTGACTTGGAAGCAGAGAGCAGAGAAACTTTTGGCTACAGGGGATCCCATGAAGGGTCTGCGGTCAGCCTCAATACTGAATGGTCTATACGAGTTTCCAGAAGTTTCCTGTGTCTCCTAAAAAGGGCTGGATTTGGGGGCGCCTGGGTGGCTCAGTGGGTTAGGCTGCTGCCTTCAGCTTGGGTCATGATCTCAGGGTCCTGGGATCGAGTCCCGCGTTGGGCTCTCTGCTCAGCGGGGAGCCTGCTTCCTCCTCTCTCTCTCTGCCTGCCTCTCTGCCTACTTGTAATCTCTCTCTGTCAAATAAATAAATAAAATCTTTTTAAAAAAAAAAAGAGCTGGATGTGACTGAGAGGGCTGCTAGCCTGGATGAAGTAAGTCTCTCAGTTATGACATGGGAATGCCTTCAACATTCCCTGGACCATACATGCTGGACCATACATGCTGGAGACCCCAGCAGGACTGAAGCATCCTTGGAGACTGAACCAATATCCAAATGCTATCAAGGATAGAGGATGTTACATGTCTTGGATGTGTCACGCTTAATGCCAGGGTAATTCTTGGAGCTCCTAATTCACCCTCAAAACTCAGATTACTCCTTGGACAGAAAGAGATAGAAGATGGGATCGTTGTTTTAAGTTGTCTCCAAGAAGTGCTGAATGGTTCCCAAAAAGTGTCTTCCAGGCAGCCCACTCTCACTACTAGCAATATCTTTTAGCTCGTCTGTCCGAAGTTCTGCCCCCAATGAAGTGTCATCAGCATTAGAAGAATAATATTGGTGACTAAGACAGGACTGTCCCACAGAGCTTTCTGCTGTAGTGGAAATTTTTATATCGCACTGTCCAAATAGGGCAGCCACGGACCACTTATGGCTACTGAGTGCTTAAAGTATGGCTGTGCAAGTGAAGGACAGATTTTTTTTAACTTGCATTTAATATTTATTAATTTATGTTACAGCCTAAATAGCTACAGTTCAGGTCTAAGAGATTAGATCATTTTCCAGGTCAAAAGGAAAAGGAGTCACTGAAGAAATCCAGTGTGAGCGCTCGTGGACATGGTGATGTCTGTTCTCTAGTCCCTCCAGTTTGGTCCCTGGATTAAATTCCTTGAGTGTTCCTGGCATGTTCTCACACAGAATACAGATTAGAGAACCCAAAGGAAGAAGCAAAACACAGATTGTTTGAGATGAGATGCCTCAAGCGCTTGTATTTTGGTCCTCACAGGCCATCTGGAGCTGGCGTGGGAAGATGGACAAAGAGATCTGAGATGAGGACAAAACACAGATCAAAAAAAGAAAGGCCAGGTGAGAAGAAAAGGTAGAGGGGCAAGGCGGGGCTGGGCGAGCATATAGCGTCCCAGGCTCCCCAGCACTCTCAAAACCCTCCCCAGACGTCTGCATACCCAGCTGCATTTGGGCTGCCCTCCTCCCTTCTTTCCTCCCCATCCAAGCCTGTAATTATTGACACCAGGTGCACTGCTCCCCCCCATCTCCTTTATCGTTCACAGAACCCCGAGTGGAAATTTGCCGCCTCCATGGAAGTTTCTTTTTGAAAGCAGAATACACTGGGTATAATGTTACATCACCAAGAATCCTTAGACAATAGAAAAGGAAATGGAATTTACCCAGGCAACAAAGGAGTCTGCAGCTCACTTCTCTTTAGGCCTCCACGACACTGTGGGGTTGACCGCAGGGCTCTGGGAGAACGGAGACTGCTCAGAACAGGAAGGGGCTTGTGGCAGGAGGAGCTCCTGGGGTTGGTGCTGAGTAGCTCCGAGATGCCACATTGAGATTAAGGCAAGGAAGCCAAAGTCTGTGGTTTAGCGACTCAACAGATCACCGGGGAAGGCCACAGAGTAGTTAGAAGGCTCGATCGGAAGGCTTACTTCCCGGTCTCCAGCCCTGGCTTGACCAGTTAGCAGTGGAGCACCCTGGTAGAAGTCAGGCACCTTCTCTAAGCCTCAACTGTTCGTCGGAGTGAGAGTGAGAGGTGCCTCTCACATGTGTTGTTTTGACAGAATCCGCACACGGTGGCGGCAGCCATGGGGTGCTGCTAGTTTGATGTGCTTTGCCCAGCTCCCTGCAGAGCAGTCCCGAGACAGAGGCCACGTTTTGGGGGGCATCTCCCTCTAAGCCTGGCATGTTCGGTATCTTAAAGAAGAGAGTGATGCCCGCGGCTGGTCTCTGGCTTCTACGGGCCTCTGTGCCAGGGAAGGCAGACTGACAGGGACTCCTTCCTCCTCTCAGCCCTTTCCCTGGCTCAGGGGACCGACTGACTGCTCCAAACTGAGAGGTTGGGGAGTGCGCTCCAGGGAACTAAAAGAGAGAAGAAAAGAGCCATTAGTAAATAACTTCCATCTTGGATGACAGAGGGAGGAAGAAATTACAGATTGTGACTCAAATACAAGGGACTCTAAGCTGTGTGTTCAGTGTGTCTCCCTGCTTTGGGGCTTCCCAGGAGCAGGAGAAGGAGGTACAAACCCCAAGGGTCTCAGGTAGCATCTCCAGCCTTTTCCAGACCAATGCGTTTTCTAAGAAGCCCATTCTGAGGGATTTTAAAATCTTACTTTGGTGACCAGGTTTCCTTACCACCCCTCCCCGTCAGCTTTTCTGTGGACTAGGTTGTCTTTGAGGGCTCTATGGGAATACCTGTTCTCCCGGCATCTTCCTTGCTCTGAGAGAGACTTAGGAAGAATTTAGAAAGGCAAAGATTTAGAAATAAGGTGGAGTAGCGAGGTGGGACACGTGGGAAGGAGCAACCACGAGGAAGGAGCAGACATCCGCTCCCAGAGGAGAAGCGTGGCGGTCACCAGCGCCCCACCCCCCGTATTTATCCCAATACACCAACTCTCCCACCCCCGTTCCTGAACTAGCCTGTGAGACTTCATCTGAACCGCTGGCATCAACTGGAAAGGCTGCCTGCCCTCCATTTAAAAAAACAAATAATCATGGCTCACAAGTTAGAAATTAGGCCAAATTAAAAAAAAAAAAAAAAAAAAGAAAGAAAGGGACGCCTGGGTGGCTCAGTTCGTTGGGCAGCTGCCTTCGGCTCGGGTCATGATCCCAGTGTCCTGGGATCGAGTCCCGCATCGGGCTCCTTGCTCAGTGGGGAGCCTGTTTCTCCCTCTGCCTCTGCCTGCCATTCTGTCTGCCTGTGCTCGCTCTCTCTCTCTCTCTGATAAATAAATGGAATCTTAAAAAAAAAAAAAAAAGAAAGAAAGAAATTAGGCCAAATTTAGTCATAGAGATACAATTCATATTCACAGCCCTTGAAGAACTGCCTCCAGGGGCAGTCACTTTGGATGGCTGCTAGCCCACCTCCCCTCCTCCCCACCCCCTCACCCCAACCTCCCAGTTCCATCACAGCCCAAGACCACAGTGCTGGCTTCTGTGTTTCCCAAAGGCTGAGAACCTGCCGAAATCTATTTCAAAGGTGATTTTTCAAAAGTCGTGCTTATGTGGTGATCTTGAGTTTTTGTGGTGAAAGCATTAATACTTGGCCAATTTAAATGTAAGACCCAAATGGATTTTACAAGCAGTGCCTGCCGTGCTCCATGAAATGTTCCTTCTTACTCATTCAACTAAACTCACACCGACCTGGGCAGCATGCATCTGAAACCCAGAGCTCACCCTGCCTGCAAAGCAGTAGATGGGAACCCCCATGTGAACCTTCATCCTGCCAGTGGGGAACCACAGGGCTGGCTCTGTAAGGGCAGGGGACACCCAGGGAGACACAGGCACTTGCTGTTCAGAAGGAACCTCCAGCCAGCTCCTGTGGTTTATGGCTTTGAGGAAGTTGAATGTGGCCCAACAAACCTGGCAGAAATTTATCCCAATACACAAACTCCAAGACAGACCTCGGAGCTGTGCCCACAAAAGGAGGGTGCCCGCTATCGTGCTGACAAGCCAGGGGCAGGGTGTGGGGACTACAGAACCGTATGCACTCGAAGCTTCCTCAAGTCCCAGGTGAGCATCTCCCATTAGCCCTGTCCAGTGTCCCCCCACCTCAGCGCAGCTCTGAGGCAAGAGTTAGGAGCTTTCTGGAATAAGAGTGGCAGCCCCTGTGCTCTCTGCCTCTGTACAGTTCTCTCCCACATGCAAAAGCAGCTGCACCCCCACAGACTGGCTGTGCCTGCTCCCCAGCCATTGCTGGTCCCGCAGAACAGGGTGGGACACAAGCACATGCCTGGGAGGCCTGGGAGGCTCCAGGATAGGGTTGCATCTGCTGGTTCCCTAGTATAGTAACAGCTGTCACTTACTGAATTGTCATTGACCTGTGTGCTCAGAGGTAGCCAACATCACGCACCCACGGCATGCTGCATCCTTCCCCTCCCCCCGTTCATTCATAAATGTGAGCAGCCTCCATCACTGTTTCTCGATGACAAGAAGCAAGTCGTTCTCCCATCTTTCTCTCCCACAGAGATCAGCTCAGGGACTGGCATGTACCATTGGAAAAGTTATGTAAAATCCTCGCCTCGTACTCTGGATGTCATCTCCCGGGTGCCTGCCGTTCTCACAGAAGATCTTGCCTTACCCCCGTGACTCTGCTGCCCTGTGTCAGGGGTTGGCACCGAGTGGAAGGCCTCTAACTCGCAGGCTGGCCATGGGCTTGGAGGGGCTGGCCCAGAGAGGGGGCCCAGCCTGCTCCGCCCCTTGAGAACGGATGCTGACTAGCCGGCCCATCAGAGCCTCTCCTGGGGTATCTGGAGGAAAGGAGTTCATCAGTTGGTGGTAGCAAGAGCAGTAGAAATAAGTTGAGTCTCATGTGTAGTGGAATCCTGGAAGTGAATGACAACAGCTGTCCACGTCTCAGGGGCTGGAGCTGGGATGTCGTTGGATGGTGTAATCCTGAGGCTTGGTCTAGCTAAAATTAAATTCTATGCCTGGGAACATGTGGACTCTTCCACAACCACCACCCGAACTTATAAATGCTATAAAAGAGTTTGGGACTATAAGCTGAAATGAAAAATAACCAGAAAGTCAGGATGAGCCCACGCACTGTCCAGTGCCAGCACCTGCTCTCTTCCTGCCCTTCCTCACCCAGCTCCGTGGTCTCATGTGGCTTACTGGACTGGGATCTCTGAGCACACAGGCCACTATACCCAGACTATGGGTCACCTCCTTGTTCTCCAGAGGGGCTGTGGGCTGAAAAGTCCAACTGCCTGACTGTTGTATTTCTGGTTGGCCAGGGAGCAGCAGTCCCAGGGTGGGGTAGATCTAGCTTGGGGTCTACTGTTCCCATGTAGTGCCAAACAATGGCCTTCCAACCGGTAGGTGCTTTTTGTCAATTTCTAGGTGATATTTATTCCCAGGGTGCACTGCTTTTTTCTATCCTCATTATAGTTTACTTCTCTCTGGATTAACAGGGGAATTGGGTATTCTCAGTAAATCTACATATATCCATACACATCCACATAGGGTGAAACATGTTTACATGATGGGCATTACCAACAAATATAATGTGATAACCAACAATAATAACCACATTCTAGAAAATAAGCGTTGGGTTCAGCTAATACCATGACCAGCTAATAACATAACATCATGTTTTTTTTGCCATGAAGTGAAATATATTGGTCCAAACACATACGCATCGCAAACATGTATTGCCAATTGTCCACAGAAATCATGGCTGTATTAATCTACATTCGAGAGTTATAAGTTCATTTGTTCTCATACACTGACCAACACAGGATCTTATTCTTTCTTGTTTTTGCCCATCTGAGAGGTGACAAAGAGCACCTGTGTAGCAGCCATTAAGTTGTTCTTTTCTTAATGGGTAGTAGTTGTATCAGTCATTGTCTAGTCAGGAAAACAGAAAATTAACTCCAGCTTTCCAGTCCATCTCCTATAATCGGTATTAAGTAACATAGAAAGGAAACAAAATCTGCTGACAAAGGAGAAACGTAGTCGAAGGGATTGGAGGCCTAGCACCACAAGGTGGAGTTGGAAAGAACAGATCTGGAGCCGAGATTTGACTTTAGCTTCAGATCAGCATATTTCCGGGGTGCCTGGGTGGCTCAGTGGTTAAAGTCTCTGCCTTCAGCTCAGGTCATGATCTCAGGGTCCTGGGATCGAGCCCCGCGTCGAGCTCTCTGCTCAGCAGGGAGCCTGCTTCCTTCTCTCTCTCTGCCTTCTTCTCTGCCTACTTGTGATCTCTGTCAAAAAAAAAAAATCAGCATATTTCCATCATCACTGAAAGCTCATATTTCTCCTGTGAATTTCCTATCCATAGACAATGCATGTACTGCTTTTGCATCGTCTTTTATTTAAAATTCATGTATAAGTGACATGCAACATTACGTTAGTTTCAGGCGTACAATGTAGGGATTTGCTTGTTATCTTTAAAATCTCCTTTCCCAACTCCCTGTGGATCTAAGGACATCCCGCCTGAATGCAGTTAGAGGAAATAAAATGTCATGGAAGTTCTATTGGGATTTTTTATATAAATATTGCTCAGAAGACAGTGGTTCCTGAAAGTTCTGATCACAGGTTGGTACATACAGGCTAGGACTCTGAAGTGTCGGGTTGCCAAGAAGCAAAGGACTTCAGGTTCTAGTCAAGATGGAGTATTGGGGACCAGATTTATCGTTCCACATGAAATAATTAAGGACATTGACAAAATATACGCAACAAAGGTTTTCAGGACATTGGACAATCGGGCGGTAAGCCATGGGGATCCCTGAGGAAGAGAAACATAAAACATGAGCCCGAGAACACCAGCTCGTTGCCTGGGAAGAGGCTTCCTCACACAGAGGGGGAATGGGGTGGAGCCTGGTGATCCCTTCTCATTGGGCAGAGTTTGGGGTGGGGGAGCTCAGGCTCCAGGGTTCTCAGGAGAGAGTGTCTGAGAAAGTTGACAAGAAAGGGCTCTAGAGAGCAGCAGAGGCTCCTCAAGTCTCCAGCCTCCAGTCTCCCGCAAGTCTCACAGGCATGTAAGGAAAGCACACACAGCACCCAGCACCCTGCACTGTGTATTCTGCATATACCACATTTCAGGAACCACTGTCTTCTGAGCAACTGAATTTGACTTTGGTATAGAGAATTTAAAAAGTATCACCCTCTATTTGATGAATGGAGATGACTAGGTCATGATAAATTTCCCTTTTGCACTGGCTTCTAGAAAGTCCCAATCCAAGCAAAGGCTCCATGCCACGCATTCTATATACTAGCCTTACTCCAGGCTTCGTCTTACTTTTGCCATTCTTACTTCCCGTCTTAGTTGGGGCTGCCATACAAACATACCACACATTGAGGGGCTGATACAGGACAGAACCGCATTGCTCACTGTTGTGGAGCTTGGAAGTCCGAAGCCAAGGTGCCACAGTGGTTGGGTTCTGCCGAGGGCCCTGTTGTGGGGTGCAAACTGCCAACTTCCTGTATCTTCACACGGTGGAAAGAGAGCCAGCCTGCTCTCTGGCCTCTTCTCATGAGGGCATGAATCCTACTTCTGCAGGCTCCACCCTTGTGACCTAATCACCTCTTAAAGTCCCACCTCCAAATACCAGGACGTTGGAGATTAGGGTTTCAGCCTATGTATTTTTATATACAAACATATGAGACACTTGAACATTTAGCCCATTGGATTTTCCCTCATCCCCAATCTTCCTCTTAGAGTCATTGGTATATTTCTGGAAACTACCTTTTTAGAATAAGGCACAAACAAATAGTCAAATCAGGGCTCATGTTTTGAGAAAAAAAAAATCCTAGTTTTGACTTTTAGAAAAGCCAGTGAGACAAAGATTAGCAACGAAACTCTGTCTAAAATGGTTAGGGCTGATGGAAAACAGTAGAAATCTACAAGATGTAAGAGAGGGAATAAAATACTTAAAAGGAGGTGAAGAATGACGTAATGTGCTCTCTGAGGTAAGTGCTTTTAGCAACACATTATCAATGTCCAGTCAGCTCTCCAGGGTACATTATCTAGACTCAAGACCAAACGCAGGGTGGGGTGAGGGGCTAAGCTTGGGGAAGGGTGACGCTCAGAGATGGAGCAGGCGTCATGGTGGGAAGGCCAAGCTCAGGACTGGAGCAGGAGCCCATGATGGGCTGACGCTCACAATAAGGAACTCGAGGATCTGGTGAGAATATGCTGGGGACACGTATGAATTTTTATTTTATTTTTTTTCAAAGATTTTATTTATTATCACTTCTCGGCCTTTTGGCTAAGATCAAGTATAAAGATTTTATTTATTCATTTGACAGAGATCACAAGTAGTCAGAGAGAGAAAGAGTAGGAAGCAGGCTCCCTGTTGAGCAGAGAACCTGATGCGGGGCTCCATCCCAGGACCTCGGAATCATGACCTGAGCCGAAGTCAGATGCTTTAACCCACTGAGCCATCCAGGCGCCCCGAGTATGAATTTTTAAAAAGCTAAAAGAAAGAAAAAGGAAAGCCTTTCCTCATGGTAAAATATACAAAGTATGGAGTTATAAAATCAGTTGATGCTAAAACTGGTGGGCAGAGTTAGATGAGGAATAGACTATTTACATGGTCTCAGATAATCTCCCCACCGATTACACATTTATTACAAAGGGAAAGTCGTGACCTTCACAGCGGAGAAAACCAACAGATACCACCTTAACTGAGTGATCAAAGATAACTTCTAAACCTAGTAATGAGAAAACACCAGAAAAACCCAAGTTGAGGGATATTCTCAGAACAACTGTCTTCTATTCCTCAAAAGTGGCAAAGTCACTCAAGACAAAGGCAGGCTGAGGCACCGTTCCGCAGTGAGGATGTGAAAGCAACAAGACTACGGACGGCCATGCAGGATCCCAGGTTGAGCCCTGGGGTGGGAAGAGCTAGAAAGACATTTTGGGTTAAGTGATGAAATTCAAATGTAGACTGTGGGTTAGAGAACTGTATTTTATGAATGTGATATTAACTGGTGGAGAGAACTGGCCTGCGATTCTGTAAGAAAATGTTCTCGTTCTCAGGAAACACACACTGAAGTATTCAGAGGTGGAGAAGTGCAGTGTTTGCGACGAAGTCTTGGTCGGTTCAGAGAACGGTATTGTCGCTACAACAAAGAGTGATGCCACTGTTTGCCCACATACTCTTGCCAGTTGTTGGTTAAATTCACCAGTTAGTATGGTAGCTACTGAAGGCGAGGACTCAAGAGTAGATTATCACAGAGATTTCCTGCACTTGGTACAGTAACTGATGACACTTTGTGCTGTTTCCCTCTAGGGAAAAGCTAATGCATTTTTTTTTTCTTTTCATTACATTCAATTAGCCAACATATAATACATCATTAGTTTTTGATGTAGTGTTCAATGATTGATTAGTTGTGTATAACACCCAGTGCTCTTCACATCCCCTGCCCTCTTTAATGCCCATCACCCAGTTACCCCAGCCCCCATCCTCCTCCCTTCCAGCAACCCTCAGTTTGTTTCCTATAGTTAAGAGTCATTTATGGTTTGCCCTCCTCTCTGTTTTTATCTTATTTTCTTTTTCCTTCCCTTCCCATATGTTCATGTGTTTTGTTTCTTAAATTCCACATATGAGTGAAATCATACGGTATTTGTCTTTCTCTCACTTATTTTGCTTAGCACAATACCCTCTATTTCCATCCATGTCGTTGCAACTAGCAAGACTCCATATTTTTGATAGCTGAGTAATCTTTTAAACAAATGGTTTTGGGAAAACTGGAGGTCCATATGCAAAAGGATGAATTTGGACCCTTATCTTATGCCATATATAAAAATTAACTAAAAATGGATCAAAGACCTAAATTTAGTAACTATACAGCCCTTAGAATAAAACAGTTGAAAATCTTCATGGCCTTGGGTCAGGAAATGATTTCCTAGGTATGTCACCAAAAGCACAGGCAATAAAAGAAAAAGTAAATCAGGCTTCTCAAAATTAAAAACTGCGTATCAAAAGACACCATCACAGAATGGGAAGAAATATTTGCAAATCGCCTATCTCATAAGAAATTAATATCCAGAATACATAAAGAATTCCTACAACTCAACACACCAATACAGCCAAACAACCCAGTTAAACAATGGGCAAAGGTTAAACTAGACACTTCTCCAAAAAAAATACACAGGTAGCTAGCACAGAGAAAAATGTTCACCATCACTTGCCATCAGGGAAATGTACACCCATCAGGACAGCTGTTACGCAAACAAAGAAACAAGTGCTGATGAGGGTGTGGAGAGCTGGAACCCTCGTACATTGCTGGTAGGGATGTAACATTGTGCAGCTGCTATGGGAAACCATCTTTCAGCTCCTCAATAAGTTGGACACAGAGTTACAATATGACTGAGCAATTCTACTTCTAGATACATACCTGAAAGAATTGAGAACGTGGATTCAAATTTGTACACCTATGCTCATAGCAGCATTATTCACAATAGCTAAAAGAAGAGAAAAAAAGAAAACCTGTCCACCAATGTATAAATGGTTAAACTGTGTATACACATTGTAGGAATAATAGCCATAAAAGAGAGGGGTGCCTGGGTGGCTCAGTTGTTAAGTGTCCGCCTTTGGCTCAGATCATGATCCCAGGGTTCTAGGATTGAGCCCCACATCAGGCTCCTTGCTCAGTGGGGAGCCTGCTTCTCCCTTTCCCACTCCCCTGCTTGTGTTCCCTCTCTGGCTGTCTCTCTGTCAAATAAATAAATAAAATCTTTAAAAAAAAAATCCGTAAAAAAGAATGAAATTCTGATACATGTCAGAACATGGATGAAACATGAAAACATGATGCTAAGTGAAATAAGTCACACAAATAGACAAGTAGTGTATGATTTCATGTATATAAAATATCTAGCTTAGGTAAATTTCTAGACATAATAAAGTAGAATAGAAGTTGCTAAGGTCTGAGGGGAGGAGACAATGGGAAGTTCTTGCTCAGGATACCAGGTTTCTGTTTGGGGTGATGAAAGCCCTCTGGAGATGGGAGGTGGCCATAGTTCAAAAACACTGCGAATGTACTTAATGCACTGAATTGTACCCTAAAAATGGTAATTTTGTTATGTACATGTTGCAAGAAAGAAATTATGTCAAGATAATAAAGCAGGTAAGATCTTCCCTGAGAAGTAAATTCAGGTGGCTAACGACCAAAGATGTGTGAAAAAAATTCTTGTTTTTTATGAGACTCTTAATCTTGGGAAACAAACGGAGGGTAGCTGGAGGGGAGTGGGGGAGGCATGTGGTGGCTGAGTGATGGATATTGGGGAGGGTCTGTGCTATGGGGAGTGCTGTGAATTGTGTAAAACTGATGAATCACAGGGCGCCTGGGTGGCTCAGTGGGTTGGGCCGCTGCCTTCGGCTCAGGTCATGATCTCAGGGTCCTGGGATCGAGTCCCGCATCGGGCTCTCTGCTCAGCAGGGAGCCTGCTTCCCTCTCTCTCTCTGCCTGCCTCTCCATCTACTTGTGATTTCTCTCTGTCAAATAAATAAATAAAATCTTTAAAAAAAAAAAAAAAAAAAAACTGATGAATCACAGACCTATACCCCTGGGGCAAATAATACATTATATGTTAATTTTTTTAAATTCTGGGGTTCCCCCCCCCCCAGCTTGAGGTTTGTTTTTGTTTTTGTTTTTTTACAGGTTGCTATAAATCATGGTTGGAGGTAAGTCTAGTATATCTTAATTATTAATATTCCTCAGTTTATACAATAATACACACACACTAGAATTTCTACTTGATTTGTCTTTTCCCCGAATCACAAGAAAATGATTGGAAAGATCGTCACCAAAGTCAGAGATTTAAGTTAGTCTAAGTTAAACTAGAGGTTCTGTGGGCCGCCTCAAATTCACTCCGATGCTCCCAGAAGCGCCGGGGAGAGGCGCGGTCATTACCTGCGGAGGAGACGGCGGCCACGGCCGGGAGGTGCTGGCCGGGAGCGTGCGGTGCGCGCGGGCGGTTTCCCCGGGGGCAGACTACGAGTCTCAGGGCGGAGACTCCAAGGGCAGCTGATGGCAGAGGGGAGGCCGCTGGCCGGGGCGGCTGAAGCCTGTGTCGGGGTTAGCGACAGCAGGGGCGTCTTTATTTCATTCCAGCCGGCGACGGAGGGCGGGGCGGCTGGCGCCGCGGGAAGGCGTACCCTCCGGGCAGCAGGCAGAGCCCACGTCGGTGGGTTTGGCTTTTGTGTTGTTTTTCGCTCCCCACTGGGATTCAGAGACTGTCTCCTCCGAAGAATCACCTTCACGAAGACAAAACGTAGGACTGGTGACCCCATGTCCTGGCCACCGCCGGCACGGGTGACTGTCTTCGAGTGGAAGGGAGGGGGCGTGGGGAGGGAAGCCTGACAAAACTAGGCCTCTCGCAAGGTGTACCCCCAAATTGTCAAAGTCACGATGAGCGGACCTGGGCAACCGCTTCCGAAGCAGCTCCAAAACACAGAGTAATTGCACATCTTCAGGGAGTCGCCTCGGAAGTGAGTTGCCGATGAATTGGAGTCTGTATTTTTTTTTTTCTTTTTTAATTTGACAGAGAGATCACAAGCAGGCACAGAGAGAGGGGGAAGCAGGCTCCCCGCTGAGCAGAGAGCCCGTGCGGGGTTCGATCCCAGCACCCCGGGATCACGACCTGAGCCGAAGGCCGAGTCTTAACCCGCTGAGCCACCCAGGCGCCCTGGAGGCTGTTTTAGAAAGTGTTTTTTTTTTTTTTTTTTTTAATTAGGAAGTGTGCTATCCATTGTTAAAACGTGAAAAATGAAGAGCCGTCAGACGCTTCCCGGCCCTCCGCGGCCTCCGTGACTCTGGGCTCGGGGGTGGCGGTGGCGGAGGGCAGCGGCCGCGCAGCTGCAGCAAACAGGAAACCTCCAAAAGCCTTTAACGCGGTCCCCGCCTCTCGGCTCCCACGCACTTGCCTCCGAGCCCACAGTTCAGTTCGCCCCCGGCTCGCGGCCCGCGCTGGCGGCGGAATAGCGAGGCCGGTCGGGGGCGGGATTGGGGGGGTGGGTGCTCGGCTCAGGTCGCGCGGCCGCAGTCCTGCCAGAGCCGCTCCAAGGCTTCTCTACAGCCCGTGTCTAATCCGGCGGCTCCAGAACATCCTCGGGGGGAGGACGCAGCAGATAAACCTTCCGACTGGGCAATCAGCCCAAGTGACGGACAGACGGTTAGGTCCGGGGCAGCACCGCGCTGGTGGCCTATGAGGGGTGGGGGGGCCCCAGCACGTGTGCCTGGGGTGAAGCTGATTTGACATAAACAATGCCCTATTCCTGATGCAGACTTACTGAAAAGCTCTTCTCAGGAAGCAAAGGACACGAAAAGCAGGCCTTCTTAAGTAAGGTCTCTTTAACCCTCTCTCATTCCCCGTCGGGGGTCCGGGCGCGGGAAGTCCCTGCAAACCGGGTATCCTCACCAGCCTCGGCTTACCTTTGCGTTCCGTGGCTCATCGGTTTCCTCTGCTTGGAAACCTTCCTGTTCAGCTCTGGTCTATGCAAATCTGACCTCCCCCTTAAGGTCAGGTGTTCCACTTCATCCCCAAAGATGCAGGAACGTTGACCTCTCATAATTATGAGCACTTACAACATGGAATCATCATCCCACGTGGTCCCAGCCTCTCAATGGCCGGCACTGGTCTCGGAGTGCACAGCTCAAAATAAGACCACCTCTCCCTGAGCATAAAGACCAATCTCATTTTCTGCAGGCACAGACACACCCACAGGCTTATTTATCCAAGTGCATATTGTGCACCCAACACTTTTTAAGGTTATTCACGAATATTCTGGTTTGTTCCTTTCAGGTCTCCTAACGTTAGATGTGACTTGCTTTGGCCAATGAAACCATCCAAGTGGAGGGAACAGTAAAGCAAGTTCCCCTAAGACCCCAGGATTTGAGTGAGACAGGCATGTTCTGGGGACAGCCAGAACGGTATGGGAGACGCAAAGCAAAGGAGGTGTGTCCTAGAGGTCTCAGGGACTGCATCACATAGGGGGGTTTGTAGGCCGCTGTGAAGGGCTTTGGCTATTACTGAGTGAAACTGGAGCCATCTCAGGAATTTGAACCAAGGATCTGAGGGGCAAGGGAGAGTGCAGGCATTCCCTGGGGATGGCGGTGGAGCCTTCCCTGATAAAAGATTTTTTAATTTTCCAGATCATTCTGTCTTGTAAACAAGTTAGAATCAGTGCTTCAGAGAAGCCAGGGGACCAATTAATAGAAGGGAAACCTACAATCCTTATCTAAAACTTCATTTTTATTGCGTTCCTCATCCAACCTATAACTGACAGTGGACAATTGACATTGGGTCATCCCCTGCTTCCCATTACATAAGGCCTTTGGAGGGACATACTGGAGGGAGACCAGAGATGCCTGATCTGCCAAGCAGGGATGCATATTGACTGCTATAAATCATAAGGGTTTATGGAGCCTAAATTGATTGATTCTGTTTTTAATTTCAGTAAAGTCGAATTCTCTTAACTTAAAAAAAGAAAACCTGATACCTTCTCACTTTAGAACCTCTTTTTCTTGCCCTTAGTATGTATCATTTCCTCCCCCTCCTCTGTATTCCCTTTTCCTCTTCCTCTATTGCCAAAAAGAATTCTGCCGATTTCATTAAATGACCTCAAGTTGCAGTCTAAGAAAATCATAGATTCTAAGATTAAAAAGTACAATGATTTCCACATAGAGCAAATTTTTATACCTGAACAAATGATTTTTGAACAAAAGGGTTTGACTTTCAGCCTAAGAAACTAAAATATCAAGACAGTTCCAACAGATTTAGAGAACCAACTACATGATCTTCAAAAACCACTACTGCCTTCTCATCTCAAATCATGGAGACATGGAGACTCGCCCTCCAGGAAGTTTCCTTCTTGGAGCCCTGCTCCTCCTGAGGTGAAGTTTTTACTGACACTGTAGTTCTGTCATATGCCAAATTCATCTGGTCATGAAGCAGCAAACCTCTCTGAAGGTCAAGTTGAACCAGTAACACTAGGGACAGGCACTTGGAGTGGACCTTGAACAAGGTTATTTATATATGCCTATGTAACACCCTTATAATCACATTGTCATTAAAAAGTCCAACCTAGAAATATTGAGGAAATCAGGACAGAGCACAATGCAAACCCTCGGGATAGGAGAAGACAGAGAATTCAACACCCTCAGACTTTTTAAAAAAAAAAACATTTACTTAAATCCTAAAGCGAATGTAGTCTAGCAACTTACATATTTAAAACAAAACCAAGGGAAAAACCAAGGCAAGCATTCTGATTTCAGACATAAAAGTAAATACTAAGGAAGAAGGACACCAAGCAAGCTTCCTTTCTGGGATCTAGGCACATTAGCCATTTTGTTGCCCTTATTAAATACTAACACCTCTGTCTTTTTATTTTGTTAAGGATGATTGCAGCAAAGTCTGTTAAAATACATCAAGAAAAGTGGACAATTATAAAAGTTGAATTTACATCAGATACATGAAGACTTAATAGCAGGTTAAAGTCACTTCCTATGTGCTTCTACTACCATCAAATCACTTGAACATTATAGTTGTTTTGTTAGGAATGTTTTGGAGACTTTTAGTTAAAATCACTTTCATTAGTAAGCAGTTAAAAGATCAATGGCTAAAATAATTTAAAAAAAGCTCTGCTCTTGGGGTACCTGGGTGGCTCAGTGGGTTAAAGCCTCTGCCTTTGGCTCAGGTCATGAGGATCCAGCCCTCCATTGGCTCTCTGCTCAGCGGGGAGCCTGCTTCCTCTTCTCTCTGCCTGCCTCTCTGCCTGCTTGTGATCTGTCAAATAAATAAAATCTTTAAGAAAAAAAAAAAAAGCTCTGCTCTTATAATGATATATAGTGAATCTTTGTTTTCTTCATTAAATAGAATCAAATATACACTGAAGATCATTATACAGAAAATTTAAAAGACAATCCTTAGAATGGTTTCAGTATGCTAATGTGAGGTACACACAGAACCCATGGGATCTAGAACAGTCACAAACTCTTTTGGCAAAACTTTGATTTTTTAAACACTAAACAATTTGAGTTGACAGCAAAACAAACACAAATAGCAAAATACAATACAAAAAGGATCTTGAGGAAGGACACAGTATGGCTACAATCAAAGTCAGAATTTGACTGTTACCTAGTTAGAGCCCTCCTACATCTATAAGAATAATTTTCAGAGACCTCAGTGATGCCTCAGTCAGACTGAGTTGGATCCATAATCTCAAAACCCTTAGTATTTGAAAGAAACTCTCCACTCACCTCAGTTTGGTGTCATTCTAATCTTAAAAATCATTTTCCCATCTTTCTTTATGCTACATTATAATCCAGCATTAACATTTGACATAAGCTATGCCCTATTGCTTATTATTATTATTATTTCCTTTCTGGGTCAGCTGCTGAAATAACATTTCCCGTACCGATGTCCAAGCAAGTTGATCTAATGCTAGAGCATCTAGAGGGGGCTTTATGCAAAGTCAAAATGACAAAGAATAACTAATTTAAAATAAAAACATATCTTTAATTTCAAAGTTGGAATTATAAAGTTGGTATTGTATTTATCAAGCTTCATATATGCAAATTTTCTATATGCATGATTTTTCTTTAAACCTGTCATCCAGTCCTAGGGGTCAATTCTAAGGAGACACGATTAAACTGAAATAACGAGAGAGGTATTGGTTTGCAATCTGATCATTCAAGAACTAGCCTGAGAAACTATGAAATTGAACCAAATAAAATTGCCATTTTTGTAGATCAAAAATGGTCAAATGAGAAACTTGAAATCAGAAATTTCAATTAGAGGGATGCCCGGGTGGCTCAGTTGGTTAATCGTCCAGCTCTTGATTTCGGCTCAGGTCATGATCTCAGATTGTGGGATTGAGCCCCTTGTGTCAGGGCTCTGTGCTCAGTATGGAGTCTGCTTGTCTCTCTCCCTCTGCTCCCTCCACTCTTACTCTCTCTCTCTCTAAAAAGTTAGTAAAATTTTTAAAAAATAAAAAACAGAAATTTCAATTATAAATTTCACTAGTTCAAACCTTAACATCTGGAAAAACTCTTTGTACCTATAAGGAAAGCCACAGAGAAAGTACTTTGGTCCGGGACACCCAAGCCAGTACCTAAACTATAAGCAGAGGAGGACACATGTGCAGTATGTTTAGCTAATTTACTATCTAGGTAATGGTATAACTATTAACATGAAACACAGTCTTTTAAGAAGCTTTTTAGATACTCTGTATCACCTTTTATAAGGTATCTGAGAAATTACTATGAATCTCATTTAGACAACAGGCAGCAGCGGAGCACAAATCCCTTCCCTATCTCTGGTAAATGGGTGGTTTTGTGGCAAGTAAATGAATCCTATGGACGGCATGCAAAATAAGTTTTTCTGGGGTAGTTCATTTAAGAATAGATTTTCAACTAGAATCAAAACTTATGGGAATTTCCATCTAAGCAATTAAGTGATAACAAGGGAAGAGTACCCCAATATTAGTTTCTTGGTAAGTAATCACTTAAAGGGAAAAAATATTTGAAATAAACCATTTTTAATTAAAAATAAAAAACCCAATTTTCAATGTTTAAAAGAATAATTACAAAAAACAAAAACTGTTCTCCAAGATACAGAACTACACTTTGACAGGTGAACAGGCACTAGTTACATGTGAGCCAAATAAATTCTTATTTGCCTCAACTTTATTTCCAAGGCTTGTTACCTTCAATGTTTTCATTACACATTTTATAACAAAAATTGGCTTCTGCAGTTTATAGAACTTCACTTAAATCACCAACTCAATGTACTTTAAAATCTCTCTAATTCAATTATGCAAGCCTACAAAATAAGTCACACTTTCAGACATGAACACAGGTAATACAACAAAGTATTAGAATTAGCAGAAGCAGTATCACACACACACTCAGACACACCCACACACCCCACTATGAAGTGAGCACTACACCAGGGACACTAAATGGTTAAGTTTGAGACTGCTCCCAATTCCCAATTCTCCAAAGGAGTAAGAAATCTTTATCATAAGAAGATAGATGGAAATGTTCTTGCCGAAGGACTTCAGGCTTCTTTGTTTCTGGAATGTTTTTATGAAAATAACCATCAATTGCAACTGACTTCCTAGAATCAAGCAGGGACAAGTCTAGTTCAAATTATGACTATCAGTTCTATCTTCTTTAGCCAATAAACCAAATTGAACAAAAATTCTCCTAAGGTATCCTCCTAACTTCAAAATTCCGTTTCTAGGCAGAACACAAATGCTGCCTGCAGTATCAAACAATCACCAACACACACACACACGTTATGCAATTGCCTGTTTATTTAGTGGCACCAGTTTTGCAAACTAGAAATTATTTCTACTTTTCATCTCACATACAATCTGCAATCATTCACAGGCTGAATGCAATTTCTTCAACAGACTTAAAAACAGAGAGTACATTCTTAAAGTTAGAACTGAATCCACATGTTTTCTTTGGACCAGGAAAATGGTACATAATACAAAATATACATTTATGGAATTTCTTTAGAAGTTTGGATCACAGAAACGCAAACAGTGCGTGAGTTAACTGTGGAGAATTTTGTTATACACTGTTTAGGAAAAATATTTCTGCAGTTGTATTAGTTTTACATTTATAGATTTAAAAAATGAATATATATATATGTATATATATATATATATATAATGCAACATGCTTTAACATGTACATGGTCTCTCCACTCATAACATTTATACAAATTAAGTGAAATAAACCAACTACCAATAGTGAAACCAACTACCTTTGGGGCGAATTACTACAAACAAGATACTTTCCTGCAGGTATATGCTGTTGCCTTAATCAATGGCTAACCAAGTAAGACAATGGTTTGTGTTTCAAAATTTCCACAAATGGAAATTAAGCAAGCTGTAATGGGAACATCCAATTTTGGCAACAAATGCAACAACCTAATGATTTTTTTCATGGTGGTTGTATTTTAGTGAAATCCCATTAATTCTGTACATTAATGGCTGTATGTTACATCTTATCTTACGACTGAAGTGAAATCAACATTTAATGAACTCTAAGACAAGGGAGCTCAAAACCTGAGTGAGATCTGACAGTTAAACGTGTTGTGAATATACTGTATTTGCATGACACAGGTCAGAAACATTACAAATTTCCATTTTTTATCTCTTTTCTGTTGAGATTCAAGTGGCGTAGAGTGATGTTATCCTCTAAAACCAGTCTAAATACTCTATTTTATTCACCTTTAATCACTCACTTTCCCCCAAAATATCTTTTAAAAGGGTATTTTCATAGTCAGCTCTAGACTAGGCTCCCATCTACCTCTTCCATCTTTTAAAAAGTGAAACACTTTCTTAAAATAGATTCAAATTATTTTATTTTTTTTTTAAGATTTTATTTATTTATTTGACAGAGAGAGAGATCACAAATAGGCAGAGAGACAGAGAGAGAGATGAGGAGAAGCAGGCTCCCTGCTGAGCAGAGAGCCCTATGCGGGACTCGATCCCAGGCCCCTGGGATCATGACCTGAGCCGAAGGCAGAGGCTTAACCCACTGAGCCACCCAGGCGCCCCAGATTCAAATTATTTTGATGCCCTTGAAATTTTTATGGGCTTTGCAGGAAAAAGGCTGATGAACCACTGCAATATTGTCAACTTTGGGGAAGTAATGTACATTATGTGAATTTTCCTGGGTAAGGAAGTTCCTAGGATTCATCAATTTCAAAGGGCCTGGAAACCTAAAAAAAGTTAAGAACCACTGCTAAAATGAGTTTGTACCCACCACTGTACCTAATTATTAGTAATTTTGTTCTGCAGCTACCCTATCCCCTAAACAAATCTTACTTCAGATAGTACCATACAAACACAAATGTTACTCTATGTCCTTTACTGGATCAGAAGGAAAAGGGGGGTGGGGAGGGGAGGCAAAGAAAGGGAAAACATTAAACTTTTCTAAACATTTAATTCAGTAAGAAAGCTAACAGAAAACAGAGTTTTGGAGCAATTAAAGAACAAAAAGATTGGGTTTTGTGGTGAATAAACATTACATTTATTTTTCTCGGTTAAGTTGAAGCAGCAGTAATTTTTACCATTATCTCCCTTGCTGGAAAAATCAAATGATCTGAGGAAGTAAAGGTTGATTGTTGCTGGTTTATGTGATGCAACAGTTCTTAATAATATACAGCTAGGCTCAAGAAGACCTTCCAACTGCTTTTAAAATAATTAAGAGTGATCTTCTGTGTCTTCCTCACTGGCATCTCCCCACCCCTCCATCTCCCAAGTTTTCTCATTTTTGGCTCACTTTATATAGTGTCTATTGGCCTTGGTGAGGTAATGCACCCAAGAAAATGGAATAGGCCTGCTTAAAGAGAGTGAGAGAAATAGAGACACAGAACCATCACCAAGAGGATAGCAGAGGAAATCAAGAAATATTTCGTGCTAGGTGAGGGGGGAAAAAAGTCACTTTTTGTTGTATCAATTCAAGCAATATTTTCCCCCATCTAACAGGTTGTCAACTTCTGTTTAAATATTTCTGAGCTTTTCTAGTTGGTGCACTCCTACGTGCTGGTAATATAATCAGGAAAATTTAAGAGCAGAGGCCCCTAAGTTAACATATAAAGCAGGTAAAAGGGAAAGAATCTATGTAAAGCTGAACAGAAGTAGAAATGTTCATTTGACAACAAAGTGGAACTAAATGGCTCTCTTCACTTCTGTATGACATTCTGATTATCAATAATAACACTTGAGACTTATTATTCTGACCAACAAAATAATACAGTAATTTAGTCCCAACATTTAGAAAATGTATTCTTAAATATTTCAAGCATATTCTAAAGTAATGTATAACTTAAAATACAATCCAAAACTCATGGCACATTATCGAAAGAAATAAAGTAAAATTAGGCTTCTAAAGTTTCAAACTATAAAAAAGTCATCCTATGACTAAAAGAAAAACTAATAAGACTCAATTACACTCAATTACAAAATGGTCATCTCACCAGCAATATCTGCAAGCAAAAGTATGAAACTCTTTAAGGTTCCTTCAAAGAAAAGCCTTAAAAGAGGAACATTTATGTACTGAAATATTTACATATTTTCTACTATGAAAGCCTAACATAATACTGTACAAATAACAAAACATCATAGGCTTTCACCTCTAATTCAACTTTATGAATTAAAAGTATACACCATGAAATTCAAAATGAAAAAAAGAAATCCTGTAACCAATTTTGTCAGTTCTTTCAGAAATCACACACTGAATTCCCGTATGAATTTGTCCAATAAAGATGGGCAGTGAAATTATTTATAAAAACTAAAACACACAGTAATCATTTGACCAAAACTAGTTATTAACACTGGCAGTGTTTTTAAAAAAAATTTTTTCTTAAATAAGATAAATTTAGCTATATATATATATATATTTTTTTTTTTTTCCTTTTTTTCTTTTGAATGCCTTAAACTCAAAATCCACCAGTATTTCCCGGGTTGGAGAATTCTAAGAACTCCATGACCTATTTCTCTGACTGCTGTCAGCAGGAGGAGTAAAGGCCGTTTGTTGAAGGTAGTCAAGCATAATGAATAGAATTGAGCCTCCTCCATCCAATTTTATTACTATGCTAACCAAAATTTTCTTCTGAATGAGATTTCTAACTTTGAGGAAAATAAACGGAAGAGTTTTCAAGTGAATAATGGAAGTACAAATGAGCTGGTTAGGGCAGAGGCCCGCCTTATTCAGGAAACTTATCTGGCAGAGAGTAGTAGGAGGGCTGTAGCTATTTTTTTTGGATGTGTGATTCAGTTACAACATTAACATACATTAGATTATAAATTGTACTCAAATGTAAACTCCTTGAGGGCAAGGACCTCTTCATGTCTTTATAGTTCCAAGATACTTGGCCTAGAACAATGTTTTACAGATAACTCTCAATACATCTTGTGGAAAAGATGGATTAGCGGAACCAATATGTGGCCAAATGGATGGTCACTAAAAGTGTTGGTATAATTCAGATTATTTGAATTACGTACTTGATTTAGTCTTTAATCCAAATTTCTTAATGTGGTTAAAAAAAAATAAATGGCTGGAGCAGTACACTAATTGCATAGTACTCTAGAAGCAAGCATTATTAATAAAAAATGTTTGAAATACTTCTAAAGCTAAATTAAGAAAAATACCACTTGGATTTTTTGAAAGTTAATGCTAATATTGAGAACTGCTTCTGTTATCTGTAAAAGTATATTCCTGAAGAAAGTGGAAATTAAGAGAGTTTACTTTGCTAAAACAATAAGAGATTAGTAAAATTTTTTAATATTAGGGTAACAAGAGTCTACACAAAATGAATTTCCCATTAAAAGCAGCAAATTGAGTTCATCCTATGAAAACACTTAAACAAAAGTACATTTTGAACGGTATATTATCATACAAGAACTTTCACCCTCCAAAGGAAATAACATAAAACGGATCAAAAACTTTTTGAGGCATTGCCCTGAGATGCTAGTTAGCACACAAAAGGGGGTTGGGAGGGCAAGAACTTAAGTGGTACAAAAATGAAGTGCACAACAGAGGTGCAAAAGTGCCTTTTGAAAGTGTGGTTGGTTCCCACCCCCCACCCTTACCCCCAGGAATCAAGAACACATACAGTCTGCAATTATAATGTACACTTCCTTTTTTACAATGAAAAATTATATATAGTATGGCAATGCTAACTCATGTGGAAAAGATTTAGTCTTCTCAGAGAACACTTCATAGTTTTCTCTCACTTCCAAGCTTCAGTTCAGTACTATTAATTTTAACAAGGAATATCTTAACCTCCTATTTAAAAATTCCCAAATAAAAAAACAACTCTAAATATGCTGTTATGTTTTGAAATATAGCTTTCCATCACATATTTTAATACTCGTGACTTATAATTTTGCATCTCAAAAGCTAATTCATGGTTTTGAAATTTCTAGAACTAAAAAACTCAGTCTACTTTAAGTCCTAAGGAGCTGGCTACTTACACTAGAAATTTAGTTGTCAGCGCTAGTAGGTCTAGGAATCACTCTCCACCAGCAGAAGCACTGCGATCCGCTGACACCACATGGAGGTGGCCTCCCAAGCCATAACAGAACATCTCATACTTCGCACTCTACCACAGATTTAGACACTGAGCATTTATTTGTAAGTTTGGAAATGGTTCTATAATTCCAACTGTTACGAATTTCTAAAGATAAATAGTATGTGTTTTTCTTCATTCATGCTGGATTGAGTTATAAATTAAATACAATTAAATACATTGAATCGCCTCACAAATAAGAGGGATAATGGAAAGGTTTTGCTGGTATGTAACTACTTAAATCTGAGACACTTCACATTACCTTGCCCACTACTCCCCTAACTTTATATTAGTTTTAAGGCTATATATACAAATATGTATATTTCCAAGTTAGGGAAAAAAACAAATATAACAAAATTGATTATACTACTTTTTATACACAGTTTCGATTTTGTGTTCAATGTTGTACTGTAATCTTACATGTTAATAGTTTTCTAGTGGGGAATCTGCCTACTGAATGATTAAATTACACAGTAATAAATACAATATCCAACCTAGACAGACAAAAATACAGAAGGGCACAAAACAGTAGTCTTTTCTGTGTGACAGATTTAAAAACTTACTTTCACATGCTTAATCAGAGGAATTTAAGCCTAAATTAAATTAGGTTATTTTTATATCTACAATTCTTTAAGCTTTGAAAGTTATTTTTAAAGGCCAACAGCTAAATATTAGCAACATGCTACATTTCAAATCACAAATACATCTTAACTACTTGGATTCTAAAGACATGGGCCAGTTAAGAATCACAGGCAAACACACACACACACACACACACACACACACATATCCCTACACACACCCCCACTACAGAGTGTTAGATTGTCAAGCTCTGACAATTATTTTAATTAAACAGTAGGCAAATTCAAGCTGATCCACATCTTAATGAAAAATAAGCAGCCAGAAAGAAATCCATTAAAAAAACACATTAAGAAACAACCACAGACTTAAATCTCGTAGTCTTTGTAACGGAAGGGAAACAGTTCCATCCGTGCCTTGAGTAACAGTATTTCCTGATTAAAAGAGACTAACATCTTTCCCCATGAGAAACTTCTCATCTACAATGGCATGGTGTTTTAAAAGGGCGGGGTAGAGGAGGAATTACACATACATGATTACATTTCTTGTTTGTTAAATCAAGCTTTATTGATAAAATGGAATTCAGAATACCTTACCAGGAACAGCAGCAGGCCCAGCCAATCATGAGAGCAAAAACGTGGCAGTCTCCGGTTAGGTGTAGGAAGCTGCTGCTTATCAATTAGTAATTCAACGTAAGGACTTTTAAAAGAGGTGCAAAGAATCAAGGCATTTTAGCCCCAAGATTGATACTCTTATGAATATACTGTATTACCTGCAATACTCCTGGCAACAAGGTGAGAACCTAAAAGACAGTTAAATGAAGGGACCAGCTTATCAACAGTGCCAACCCCACTGCCAAGACAGTTTTCGGTTAACTCCCTGGATGTTCGGCTTTGTAGGATTTTGGAATTCTTCTCCATAATCGTGTGCACATTTGAGCATCTAGCTGACATGGCTGCTGCTCTCCCTGTCCCGACCCCAAGTCCAAACACAACATGACTTAAAAGGACTATGTATCTGTTGCATCACACAACAAGCCAAACATTTTTTGCAACTTTGATAGTGATTTAAAGCAGTTCATAATTAAATATGAGCATTTTGTACAAGGACAATTATACTTTACAAAAAACAAAATCATACAACAAAAATTGCTGGAGTCTGATTTACAACATGAATTATGGTTTGAAATCACGTTTACATAAGTCTCAAATTTACAAAAAAAAAAAAAAATCAGTCCTGGGCTAGCTGTTGTACTGCTGAGTTCTCTGGTGTGATCCATTCTCACCCACGTCATACGTCCTTCTTTAAAGTTGAGGATGGATGCTTCAAAGGTTCAAGGAAGTTGAGCTGTACTCTCCTTTGGAGGTGAAGGTAAACTCCATGGCTAAATGAGCAGTTTTACCACATGTCATCAGTTGATGTAGAGTCCTTCATAAAAGGAAACAGAGCAGAACAAGGAACTACATTAAAGCTGAAAGGTGCCAAAATACATTACTTTCCGGATAATGCAGAAAGGTAAACTTTTGTAAAGTTCACATTTAGACTGCACGTGCTTTTTAAAGTGTGTGTGTGCTTGTGTATGAAATATCAGTATTCAATCTGCTCAAAAAACTGTTAGCCCTTTGTTTTGTTTTGGAATAAAATATTTTAAATACAATTTTACCATGAGGTTGACCAAATGTATTTCTAAACCAGTATAATTACTAAAAAAAAAAAATTATTTTCTTCAATTAAAACCCAATTTACCTCCAGAACACTACTTTATAAACTTTTACTACATAAGAGATTAAGGCTTCAAGTAATATGAGATTTGAGGAGGTGTCATAATGCAATTTCTATCTCAGAGCTGTGCCCAAATGATGGTAAGTTAGCACTGTTCTGTAAACACCACACTACAACTGCATTCTAACCTGGAAATTTAACTTGAGAATAGGACATTCTAATGTCTTTTTATAGTAGAATTCTCTACTTCAGCATTTAAATGAAGTATGTGTTTCAGGGTTCTGAAAGTATTTCCAAACATAAAAACTACGAAGTGGAGCTGAGCATTCTGAAGTTCCATTGCAGCTGTTTATAAAACTCAGAATAATTCAAGATTCTGAGCAGAGGTATCATTTCCACCTTCAAAAAAAATCACTTAGTGGAGGCAAACCTTCTGAAGCTGATTGCTCATAGAGGCTTTAAGAAACAAGAAGAATTCAAAGGACTTTCTTCTTTTCTGAGAGAGGTGGCCACTCACCATGATTATGTCCCTAGTCACTAGAACTGTGGTGCAGCCAGAGCTCAGAGCAATCGATCAGGGGTGTGTAAGAGAATGGGTACAGTGAACAGCTCTGCAGAAACAGGTAGGAAGGATATGCATTTAGAGTGGAAGGAAAGGGAAAGCAGACGCAGCCAAAATGTTACTTACAGTGTCATCATTTTTGTAAGGATTCAGTCTATTGTAAACGGCTTCAATTACATTCCGCCTAAATTTAAAAAAAAATGCAGAAAGTTAATTCTTTAGAACACAGAACTTTAATAATTCAAAGTTAGGTGCTCATTAAAATGTCAAAGATAATCTTAGAATTATTTTAATTCTGTTTCTTACTGTCAATAGGTATCCTCACCTTATTATATATAATAAATTATTATAAGATATTTGAGACCCAGTGTTAAACTAGAGGTGAATTTACTCTAAAATATAACATTCTACCAGCCAAATTAACAGAAGACTAAAAGTCATGGTTTAAAAAAAAAAAAAAATCAGTCTATATATGGTCTACTTCATTTGAACTGGCTTATGTGGTTATGAGTCAGCAATGATGATGCAGTTTTAAGATCTAATACTAATCTATATTCTTTTTAAGAACTGAACGTTAGTTTTGAAGTAGAAGTTTATTTCAACAACTGTTGTGATAAAATAATTTAGATAAATTTTACATTTAAATTTGTTTTTTTGTAATGTCCCCTTTAAAAAACTCTATTAAAGCTAAAATGTCAAATATGACATTTCCCTGCCAAATCTAGGACATTCTGAATAACATTTTATTAAAACAATCTGTAGTGTTATTTGTAAGTTATAGCCTCCCCTACTTCCAAAATAGATTTAAAGCAATTTCATAGACAGTCATTTCACAGGTCATACTGATGAAAAGATTTCTAAGAAATAAAACCTTCAAACAGGAATTTTAACAATTACTAGAGAAATGATTATAAACAACATAGTAGGGAACCATTATATGGATATCAGAGGTAAAAATGTTTGAATTGTAAATTTTTTTTTTGAATTATAAAATTTCTTAAAGTCTCCACTTTGGTTTATAAAGATGTAAAGCTTAATATCTGACAAAAATTAGTCCAGTTCTAAGAACTGAAATGCACACATAAGAAGGCAAAAAATACATCCTCCTATCTTCCCTCATAACAAAATCCAACCAACCAGGAATCAACAACCAAAAACACTGGGAAAATCAGAGATGTAGAAAAATGGCCTAGATGGAGGAAGAGAAAGAGGCTCATCCCTGGGGTACTCAAATTTGACTGACAAAATCAAATTAAAATAGTAGCAATAAAAACAACAATCAGAATTTTGTAGTACTGCATCATTTAGCTTCAAAAATTGTTTCACTGTGTTAATTTATTATCCTATAACCCAAGCCTTCGCTAAAGACAGTCTTTAGTATAATGAGTTACACATAATGACATTCTGACACCTATTCTAAATGTGCATCATGTATCATTAATAGTGAAAACACTGAACCACAGGCTAAACATTTTGAAGACATTAAACATTTTGAAAACATCAGAAATTAGGATAAGTACACATCTGATCAATGAACACCTTACATTTTTATGTACTGAGATAAATTATTAAGAGTACTCAGAATGTAACTTACTTGCTTGCCAATTCACCCCCTGGTGGGAGGCTGGGGATGTTCTCACTTGCTAATGTGCGCATCACATGGACTAAGTCAGGGACGCCTTCCCCCTGCTTCTTTATGATTTCTGGGGATCAGAAGTACTTTTTTTGTAAGTGTTGTCCAAATTTAATTAAAAAAAAAAAAACTGAAACAAAGATAACTTAGGTTTTTAAAGATGGCATTTACCACATCTGAGATTTTCTAAGCTGGTATTAGGGAAAAAAAATCAAGTTGACCTTTGAAAATTTATGACAAAGGGATGCAAAAAAATGATACAACAAATGAGATGCTTTCCAGAATAACTTCAAAGAATGAAAATAAACAGGATAAAAATGTGAAAAAAATTTCATGTTAAAATCAATGTATTACATGATCAAGGATATGGGTATACAAATGAGAATATTCTTAAAATGCCAAACTAGTTACTTTTGAGGAGGTCAACTCCTCTCTTTAGACTAGAAAGAAACATGTTTCATGAATTTTGCACAAATTTAAAAAAAAATAACCAATTTCAAAATTTGAATGAAAAAAAAAACTCCTTTAAGTATAAAGGAATTTTTTGATTATATACTAACCAAATCATTTTTACGTATGTTTATATTCGCAAAGTGATACTTAAGTAGCATGTGCAGGTTAGGTTATATAACTGAATACCACTCACAGCTTAATTTTTGTCTGAAATATCTTTAGCAGTAAATAGATACATTACACTTAAAATTAATTTCAAAACATCCAGTTATTAAATGGGGATAGTGATATGATCTGCAGTGTTGCCACAGAGATGCATACTGTCATTCATACCACAGAACACCAACAATTATGTACAACCAACTTAAAGAATTCTCAAACTGTCAAGTATAAGAAGTTTTTACTTGGAGTTTTAGCATATTTCCTCTAAATGCAAGATCATAACAAAGGTATTTGTAATTTAAAAGTTCAAGTTTTGCTCAATTATCTGTTTTTAAGTGTTTATACTAAGAAATTCTCTTTGTCATCATTAGGGCAAGAAAACTATCATTCTAGTTCTCAAATTGTAAATACCTTTGAAAATTACAATGCATATAAAGATCTTCCATCCTTCGATCAAGTCTCAAAATATCAATTCCTCATTAAAGCCACATATTAAAAGACAGACACTGCTACCCATATTTCTTTAAATGGCTCAAATTGTCCTTTTGGAATTAAGGCCAAATTTTACCATGATTTTTTTTTTTTGGTATTTTTAAAAAAAAAAACAGTCTTAAATCGAACAAAAAGCAAGGATCTCAGATTTGGTTTGCCAAGTTCCTTTATTGTATAATCTTTAACATCTAGTATTCTACATGGTTCTAATGCTGGATATCTGCTGTACAAAAATAAAGGGTTTTGATGTTTACCTAAGCTGCACAATTTCACAATCTAAAGCTGTAATACACTTAACATACAGTCTCTGCTAAGCCAATACAATTATTGGATAGATAACTAAATACAACAGAAATGAACACTGATGAAAAATTTAATCAATGAGAGTATCAGGTCTAAAAAACATTACCTTGATTCATCTATATTTGATGTATCTTACATCTCCTTTATTAAAATATATATTAGGGTATTTTAATTGTGAAGAAAATTACAGGAAGACAAACTCTTTAAAAAAATTAATGTAAGGCTTTAAAAACAGTATTTTCTATTCCACATGGGACAACACATTTAAACTGTCTTACCATTAACACTACACTAGCATTGCTTCTTCTGCTTTTAAAAAGGAAAACAAGATGAATTTAATGAAATATTTCTTTAACTGCTCTTGGACTGTACATTAATTAGAACTGCAAAAAGACTGAATGCTTTTACTGAAGAATATATGTATAGAAGATCTGTTTCCCATACTCACATATAAACACATTCTGCTCTTCCCTACTCCCCTCCACACAGCATCTGTGGGATCCTATCAGTTATCTCCAAATTAGCAACTTTAAAGCTTGGGTAGTCAACAGAAAAGATTTTAAAAGTATATATGTACAGGTACAATCTTAAACTGGCTTAGATGGACCACAACCTTAAGAGATGTAGTTTAAATTATGAGCCGAGTCTTTTTAATCGCAACCCTAGAGAGTCAAGTATTTTGAAGGGCACAGGTAATAGGAGAGCTAAAAAGGCAAACTCTTTTCTGTGGCACGGACAAAGAAGCCAGAAGTATTCAAAGCAAATAAAAGGAGGTTTAGTAGATCACAGCAATTTTGAAGCCAAGTATTTAAACAAATAAAGAAAAAAAGAAAGAAATGTTCAGTGCCTGTTCTGGAAGCTGAATGTAGTGTTTTTTATGTAGAACAACTTTTGCAATGTAAATAGTTACATTCTATGTTTTAAAATATAGTAGGAATTTTAATTAACATAGTATTTATTTTCTAGTTGCAGTCTTATCAAACCTACCTCAATAAAGAATATGAAATTTGATTTGTGACATAATAATCTCAGACTGAATGATACAAGTATAATATTTCAACATATCAAAAATATTGAGATTGATGTAAACTCTGTTCAGGTAGCAATTCTTCCTTGATAAAAAGCAATATAAAGCTTAATATTGTAACATAAAGTTATGTATCTAAAGCAATTATTTAGAACTGCACCAAAAACTTAGAGAGTGTACACTAAAGAGAAAAGCTGTAATTCATTTCTAAAATGTGATCCTGCTTCATAGTAAATAAAACTAAATTACTTCTTCATTAAATCAGTAAGAAAACATATACCCAAGTTACTTTTTTTTTAACCCAAGTTACTTTAAAGTGCCAATAAACCACATACCAATTTATCCCAATACATATTCTTACTGTTTCATTTTTCTACTAGCCAGCAGTCTGAACCAATGTGATATGACTTGGTAGCATTCTAAGTATTTTACTGTATTATAAATAAGTAACATATCAAAATGATTTTTTTTAAATATAAAAATTCCAAGAGCCTTGGGTAATAGTGAGAAAACAAACTTAGTGAATAGTATGTCCAATGAGTGAAATACTAACAGTTCACACACATACTAGATATATCACTATCAAGTGGGGGAGAGCAATAAAAACAAAATAGCAGCTCTAGATAGTACCGAAAGTCAAAACCAATCATGGTTCTAATAGCAGACTGATTATAATTGATATCAAACAGTAAAATGGGAGAAAACAAAATTAAAGTGCATATTAATTTTAATAATGCAGGCACAGCAGGATATAATAGTGTGTAGGTCAATGCTTACATGCTATTAGATCTTTAACGTGCAAATTCATGACATTAGGAGCCCAAAATGCATTTTAATGCTATCATAGGCATGTCAAGCTTTTCTGCTTAAAAAAAACTGCATAATCTATAAGTTTACTGCATATATGCAGCCAAATGGAATTCTCTGGGGAGACTTAGCATTTAAAGCAGTAGCTTCGTAAAAGGTCATCTGTATTTTTTCAAATATTTAAAGGCATTACACTTGAGAGTTACAAACATCTTTCTAGTTGTCTCAAAGTAATTTGCAGAATTATGACAAATATATTCCTGAAATTCCCAACTTATTTCTTGCTTTAATTCAGCATTTGTATTTCTGCCAAGTAGAAACCTATTGTATCTTCTATTTAGGTCTATGTTGTCTTGGTGAGGAAGTTTATGGCTTAGTCAAGAAGCCTTGAATACAGTTTTAAACAAACTTTTAAAAGCTGTGGCACATGGAAGTTCCTAATAACCAGGCTGTAATCTTCAAGTTATTAAAAAAAATCCTAAAGACCTTAAATTCATACACATAGCTTTACACAGAAAGATGGTATTCAGATTATCACCATCATAAATAAACTGTTTATAATTAAATAAACCACAAATCAGACTTTCCTGGCATAAAACTACACATGCCAGTGAATCCATCAAGAATTTTAAAGCATACAAACACTTTTTAGCCTTTTTAAACAAAAGTATCCTGAACAGAATGTACAGGGTCACACTAGTTCTTATTTCTACTATAACTGTAATAGGACAATCAAAAACATCTGAACAGTTACTACAGAAATGCCCTTTCCCACTTTTGTACACTAAACACTAGATGTCAAAGGCATGTAAAGACCTAAAAGCTAAAATACTAAAGTTTGATTGTGTTGAGGTTTTTCTTTAATAAAGCTACTTATTTTTTGTTAAATGATCCACCTTCTACTCTGCTTTCCAGGTACTTGTCCAATTCTGCCTCCTTCTTCACTGCTTCTGGTGATACTTTGGGTGCATTTGGAAAACAGATCAATATCACACTCATGTTGTCTCGACTTCCCTGGGAAGAAAAAAGTTGGAGAAATATTACGCTTTCTTCTTGTTCTTTAAAGCCCTGAAAACTTTTACAGCCATGACAATTTTAATTATACTTGTTCTAGTAATGACACATATATATACATATACTAGGAGGAAAAAATATGCATATGTGGAGAGGCAACCCCCCCCCCAAACACATACAGTGTATATGGTATACAGAATAACCAACACTCCAAAAGATAGGAGAAGCACTACAAGTTAACCTCCATTGTAACAATCATTTTATTTTTAAATGCTATAAAACAAAAATACTACCAAACATTTACTGGTTGCCTACTTAATTAATTTGAAGATACCTAACACAAATACACACACACACACACACACACACACACACACTCTCTCTCTCTCTCACTCAATCAACAAAACATAAAATTCCAGAGGATTTGACCTATAGTTACATGTATACTCAACAAATTTATATTTAAAATAAATTTGGAAGCCAATTAATTTGCTTCATAATAAATATAAATACGGGATTAGTAGTAAAACTAAATATATATAATTTAAAAACCAGTTTTTTAACTTTCATAATTTAAAAAAATGGCTTAACTTTTAGGAAGTACATTCATTTTCAAAGACACCTATTCAAAATGCTGTAATTAAAATACTTGAATCAATGTTAGCCTCCTCATATTCCCCTCCCTATTAGGAATTAGAGTTAACTTTTACATATTATGTATTTGATTCCTCAATATGGGAAAACTGACCTTATACTTTAAGTTTAAGCAAACCATACGAAAGAATTTAATATCAAAAAGAATCTTGGGGAAAAACAGTATAAAATGTGGCAAGTGATAGGGTACTGAATAATTTTTTAAAATGGAGAATGCAGACAAGATAAAGTATTAGCTGAGTCAAAACTGACTAGTGTCTGAACATGACAATTCTCTCCAAGAAAAGAGCTTTTAATCTAGCCAACAACTATTTAGTTCTCAAGAGCTACACAATAAGGCCAATAAATAGATACTACTTTTATGCACACTAAAAGGGACAAAGAGCACAGGTACCACTATTCAGCTCTCCTCAAATTCAGCAATCAACAGTTTGCACTATCAAGTCATTGCTCTATTGGTTTTTTTAAACCTATGTGCTGGATGTTACATAAACTTGATTTGTTACATAAACCTGATTTCTAAGTATGATCAGATTTTTAATTAAGATTTTAAGTAGAGCTGGCAGTATGCTTATAACACTACAAAGAACAGTAAGATGACTTTCTATTTCTGCACGCTGAGAGAAAATCAAATATGCAGTCTCAGAAGAGTTTTACAAAATCAACATTTGTTAGAGGAAAAGAAAGAAAATCAAAGAACAAGTTAATGAACAGTATGGACAAAAAATTTAATTTCTCAGTAGTCCTATGAATTAGCTACTGTCAGCTCCATTCAACAGCTGCGAGAGGTCAAACAATTTGTCAGAGACTGTGGAGTACAAAAGAGACAGAGGTAAGCCTGACTCAAGGCCTGCCTCTTCAGTCTGCTTCCTCTTGCTTCAACTTCCACATCTGTAAGATAAAGGGGCTGAGCTGGCTCATCTACGTACATGACCCCTTTGATCATCCCAACAACCCCATGAGACAGCGGATAACATCTCTTACCTTTTTTACAATTACAGAAACTGATTTTCCAGACAGCTTAAATAGCTTACCTGAAGTCATACTCATTCTCATACCAAGTTCTTCTGACTCCACGTTCAAGGCTATTTTTATTACATCAAACCAAGTGATCACTAAATTCTCTTTGTTGCTGCTACAGATTGATTAGACTATAGTCTCAAAGTACTTCCATGAATGTATGGCGACATCATGTGATAAAAATAAAATATTAGAATTCTAAAATACTTTTCATTTATTAGACACAAAGGCCTAACCCTCCCCATGCCTTGCCTTTTAAGACATGCACTCTGATATAATCTTTCTGCCTTTGATAATCTCCCACAATATTAAAAAGCTGAGGTAGTCATGGTTACTAAAAGACCATTTAGATTATAATTCTTGCATATTGTGTAATTTCTTTCTAAAAAGAAGTCCCTAAATTTTCATAATTGGTAAAGAGTATCCTACAATTTTGTGCCAACAATTTATGTCTGAGAACTACAGTTTCTATAATGATTAAATACTAGAGTAATAGTTAAGATAACATAAAACCATTTTTATCTCTTAAAAAAAAGTCTAACTACCTTATACAAACAGGTGTCGACTACTTCATTGCAAACTTTCTCAAGGTCATCAGTGACTTCAAGTCTGGATCTTACAAAATCACAGAGCTCTTCATTTCCCATAACATCCCAAATACCATCACATGCAAGGATAATGAACTGATCATCTTCTTCAGATCTTTCAATATCATGGACTTCAGGCTCTGGTGAGACAAGCTGTTCTGTAGGACCTTTTCCGTGGACACATTTGTAATCAAAGTCCCCGAGGGCCCTCGATACAGCCAGAGAGCCATTCACACGCTGAATCATGACAGAACCACCTGCATTCTGAATTCGTTCTTTTTCCAGCGGATTACTTGGTTTGTGATCTTGTGTGAAGAAGTGAACTTTCCTGTTTCTACAAAGTAAACCTCTCGAGTCTCCACAGTTAATGAAATAAGTATGTTGAGGAGAAATTAAGACACCCACAGCTGTTGACCCACTTCTATCTGCACCATGTTTCTTCTCTGACATAACTCTCATGTGTTCATCAATCTCCAGAAAACCTGTTCTGATTCCATTCTTTACATTTTCCACAGAAGGTGCTCCTGCAGACCCTTTAAAATCCTGGTTATTGGTGATGTGATCTAACAAATGCTCACAGCAGTATTTGGCAACCTGAGAACCAGCATGCCCATCATACACAGCAAAGAATGACCATGTTTCAAGTCCACTTGGCAAACCGATCACAGCCGTATGTGCATCCTCCATTTCAACTCGCCAACCTTGCATGCTGCTTAGCCCATACCGTAACCCATTACCCTGCCCCTGGGCGTTATGTTTTTCCATCTTTGGCTTGTCTAAAAATGCTCCCATTATGTCTTGATATTCTAGGTCTGCAAAAGAAGAGAAACAGGAAAGTTAATAACTATCTTATAGACAAAATACAGATCCAACAATATTTTTAAGAGTGAAGAAGATACAAAGAAAGCTTTAAATAAGAAGTCACAACTCTTATGAGCAGACACTCCTTATGTTGCTGACTTGGAACCTAGAGATTAGTAAGGAAGAACTGGAAAAGAGGCTGATCAGGCACAGGTTAGAATGAACAACAGGCAGAGAGAACTAAAGCATCAGAATAAATTTGCTGACCTGACACTCCCCCACCAGGCACAACCACTTGAGGCAGAAAGGAGACTGGCAGTGGTCATCAGCTTACATGAACTAGGCCAAGTGTTTCAAGATGCAAGGAGTATGTGAATCTCTCAGGGAATCTCAGACCTAAATTATATGTGTATGTTAATCCAGAAAAAGCCCAATGAATTCATAACATATCAAAAGCCTACTAATTCAAACATCTTGGTTGAACATTTAGGATTTTCCAGTTTTATTCTGAACTACCTAGAGTTTTATTGCTACTACATGAACCCTCTTAAAAAGTAAAAAATGACCTACTCAATGATCCAAATTTGCACACTCATTCCTTTAAGCCTTTGCTCATGTCAGTCCCCTTAACTGGAATCCCCTGTCCCTCCTCCTTACTTACAGAAAAATGTATAACCATCCTTTAAAGTCTAGTTCAAATTCTACGTTCTCCACAGGTTTTCTTTTTCTCTGACAAAGCCATTAAGTTATTAAATTATCACAAGGAGTACAACCTCAATTATCAAGTTGCAAAGCAATTATACATAAATACAAGTGCTTATTACATATAACAAAACCAGCCTATTGTAATCTACTGATGCCCTATTACTTTAGCAGTTATAACATGTATATTTATTATTAGTATATGCTATGACCATTTGGTATTACAGTAAAGGAGACTAGAGGGCCTAGAAACAGCCATGTGGACAAGGATTAGCTAATGTAATCCTTTCCCAATAATCAAAAGCTAAAAACTCTGGTCTGAAATGGGCCCACACAACACAGGGGGACAGTTGGTTAGAACTTAGGTTGACCTTTACTTGAGCAACAGACTAGGAATGTAGAGACGTGGGGTACAAATCATCAAATAAGTCACAACTGAACTCAAACCAAACTGAAAGAAGGTAGAATTAAATTTAATGAAGGTAAAGTGGGAAGGCAAAATAGGGCTTAGGTAACAGTACCTAGGTAAATCAGGATGCAGTTATGAGACGAAAGGATTGATGATGCTAGTGAGGCTAAGCTTTGAGAAGAAGCTGGGACAGAAACGGTTAAGAAAAACCCCTTAGGAAGGTCACAGTGTCCCAGTAGCCTTTCCCCCCCTTCTTCTCCTACCAGGGCCAAACCTATATACAGGAGATAAGTCTGGCTGATGTGATAAAACAATCTCACAATATAACAATATCACAACAATGTGATGTGATAAAACAATCTCCTGCCGAGTACTCCTCTGTCCCCTATTACAATTCCACTAATGAAGGTAAATAAGAAAAACTAGTCATCATTTACTCCTTATGGCAGTATTCATCAGATTACCAGATACCAAGTTGATATACATTATTATGACAAGAGTGCTTTGACTGGACAAAGGAATAACATAATGATAACTTAATAGCAGACAATGTTTAATAAGTCTAAATCATTCATTCTGAACAACTCTCTAAAGTGAGTAATAATATCTTCAATTTGTAGATGAATCTCACTGAGACTTAAGAATGGCCAAAGTAACTCAACTGAAAAATTTAGAGGAATCAAGACTCTAATTCAAGCCTCTCTGAATCTAATGCACCATTTACTGCTAAGGCAATGGTTTTGATCATGGATATACAAAAGGATTATTTATGGACTTTTTGAAAAATTACATTAACAAATCAGAATTTCCAGGGTAGGGTTGGAACCAAGGCACCTGCATATCTGTAAAAAAGATTAGATGAGATGCCTAGATAAGTACATCTAGATGGCTATATGATGACTGAGCCATTGTGAAGTTAAGTCATCTGCTGAAGGTCAACAGCAATTTGCCTCATCTCTGTACCTCAATTCCTTCAGCTAGGCTAAAGGGGAAGAAGAGAGATAGAGTTAAGATGCTTGATAATGTAGCATTCCTTGTCTGTACAATGAACATATTTATACTTACCTCTGAATGTTGCTTCAAGATTTAAATGAGGTAGGCAAAAATAAGGTATTCTGCGAACTATTTAATTATTACTACATTCCTACATATATAGTTACATTAGATTCTGGTATTACCTAAGAGGGAATTTACTTTCTTTTGAAGAAAAGCTCAGTAGCTATTTTACAGATGTACATATAAAACTACCAAGTAAGTAATTATTTGAAGACAGGGTAAAATTTCTAAAAGCAAAACCCAAACTTGTGAAAAATATATATTAGAGATGTGAAAATGTAACATACCAAGCCAGCCATCTGATAAAATTTTAGGTCCAGCCCACAGCAAATATAAAAATATGCATCAAGGACAAATTAGTAATTTAGTGGTTGGACTTTCACATAGTGAAAATAGACAATTCAGAAATCTTACCTCCTGGGATTCTGAGTAATTTGTAGAATCCTAGTGAAGCAGCCAACAATAGCTACATAAATATAGCAGATGGTTATGTAAATATAATACCAGAAATTACTTACTTATAAATACTATGTTTACATAGTCATCTTCCAGAAGTGGACTATTAATTATGTAGTCAAATTATTAAATTGGCATCTATCTATAAAT
Source organism: Mustela nivalis (assembly GCF_964662115.1). NCBI lineage: Eukaryota > Metazoa > Chordata > Mammalia > Carnivora > Mustelidae > Mustela > Mustela nivalis. Next base: position 39,921,566 of record NC_139025.1, read on the forward strand.
AGTAAATCCCAAGGGGTTTAATTTGCCCAAGAAAGCTTAATCTAGTTTCTGAGAGGAATTCTAGTTCTTGCATTGTCTAAAATCTCCTCTGAGCACATGCTGGATGGATCTCACCACAACACTAGCTTATCAGTTGATCTGAACTTTTCTCAAAACAAAATACTATGACAATCACAAGACTGAACTCTTTGATATAACCAGAAACTTTGGTGAACACTTTTGTCTCTGAAAACCAAACTAACTCCTAAATTGAAAAATTCTAAGGCTGGGTCAGGAAGTCATTCATTAAAATTCAGCCATTGGCTTTTATTAAGCAAAATTGATCTCATAATCATAGCAGAAAATCTTAAACCTGTTATTTGGTTTAATCTGCTTATAAATCCCCCCAATAAAAGATCTATATATTCAACAAATTAGCCCAGAAATAAGAGTTACTCAAGTAACAGTTTGAGCAGTCTCCTAGTAAAAAAAAAAAAAAAAGAGGAATAAAACCACGTAAGGCTTTTTTCTGTTTACCTATGGGGACACAAGCTAATATAGAACTCCTCCAGGGTCCACAAACAAAGGACAAAATAAGACATGTAAACAAAGTGGAGAAATTATATTTTAAAGATTAGGGAGAATTGTGGGGGACTATATACAAGAGAGACTAGGAACTCCTTGGGAAAGAGGGGGAAAATGGAATAATACACAACAGTGTACACAATATGGCAAATTCAAGTCATGTGCCGTGGGATGTGAGATGTAAACTCTCCACTGCTACCAAATATTCAGCATATTCTACACGTCCCACTAATGCTTACATGTGAATAGACTTTGTCAAACATGAAGACAAACGTTCACCTGACCTCTAAAATGCACATTTACTGAACGATAGGATTTATAAGTCTTTTTTTTTTTTAAGATTTGTTTGATATAGAGAGTGAGCTAGCAAGAGAGACAGCTAGCAAGAGAGCACAAGCAGAGGGAGAAGCAGGCTCTCTGCCGAGCAAGGAGCCCCATGTGGGCTGGAGTCCTGGGATCACGTCCTGAGCTGAAGGCTGACTGAGCCACCCAGGTGCCCCCTGAATGATAGGATTTAACAAAGATACTGCACAGCTGGGGTTCAGTGAAGAAACACAGACCCCTTGTGGCTGAATCTCTGCAAAGGATAAGTTAGAATACACAAACTACTTTGGACTTCCCAAGCTTTAAGACATAGTAATTCATAAATTATATTTTGTAAGGCAGCCACATCATAGTTATTTATGGTAATGACAAATAAGTGCATCGACAAAACTTTATACCAATTTCAGAAAGGAAAAAGGCTAATCTTTGGGTAATTTTTCTCTCATTTGAGTCTGGAATTTCTCATTGACCTTTATTTTTTTTAAAAATGATTATACAGGGGAACCTGGGTTGCGCAATTGGTGAAGCATCTGACTTGATTTCAGCTCAGGTCATGATCTCAGGGTCCTGACATTGAGCCCTGCACTTAAGATGCTCTCTCTCCCTCTTCCCTTGCCATCCTCTCTCTCTTTAAAAAAAAAAAAAAAAAAAAAAAAAAAAGATTACACATATTTATATTTACAAATTTAATTTTTGATTAACTTGTAAAACACATCAGAGCCAAAATGTAGAAATGGTCTAAATCTATTTTACAAATGAGAAAGCACACATTTGCTGAAGGTCACAAAGCTGGTTCTACAGTAAAAGCTGAGAATAGGAACCTATGTTTCTGGAACTTTACTGCATTCTATAAATCCTGTCCTGTGTACTTACTTGCAAATGAAGTTAACAGGAATCTAAAAACAGGCTTTTTAAAGGCCACACATAAGTAGGGAAGACTGTCACAGAACAATGCTGAAACTCCCTTAAGTGCCATTTTTTCCTCTGCCTACTCTAACTTCTTTTCTAAATTTCTATACTGCCAAAGATAAAGGATGAAAAAGAAGGAAAGGTAAAGAGAAAAGGGAAAAAAGCAATAAATCTAAACTTTGTTTTTTTGTCTGGGTCTGAGGAAAAACCAGAGTGCACAATTTCTTGCAAAGCTAATCTCAAATACTCAAGGGCTAAATAAAATGTAATAATGAGCAAAGAAAACTAAGAGGATATATTTTTAAAGGTTCAGAAAATATGGGGGAGAAGGGGACACACACCTCAGTATTCATTACCTCCACACTAGAAACAACCCATTAAGATACACTCAATGAATGAAACTACAGGCTGTCAACTTTAAATAACTAACTAAATAAATAAAGGCACTCTAAAAGTAGTACATGGAAATGAAAAAACAATTATTGAACTAAAAATTATAACAGAGAGAATGAATAGCCTACTGGATACCATGGGGGGGGATCAAACCAATAAATGCGATCACCTCAAGGAATTCTTTTAGAACTCAGGTCTTTCTTCATCTTGTTAATTCAACATAAAAACCCACCCACATCTGTATCCATCCTATCGCCATACCTTTTTGTTATAAAAGAGGACTCTCTGTGCTCTCACTTAACATAAATCCCTCTACTAGAGCTTTGAGGCACATGCTTCAAGAAATCTTATACTACTTAACATGTCTTCTCTGGAACTTTACACTTTTATCCTCTTCTTCTTTATATTTAACCTCTCCTTTTCAATTGGAGTACAATTTTTAAAGACACTCAGATGTTAACCATTACTAATTAAGTCTTTATGTAACTCCTTCTCTTGTAGCTACCCTTCTGGTTTTCCCTTCCCTTTGGAGTCAAACTTCTTAAACACACATGTTTATGCTCTACACTGCTGCATGGCCATTCCACCAAAATAAGCTCCTCCAAGTTGCTTAATCCACTGGACTTTTTAGTCCTCGTTTCATTGCTTACAACAGCATTTGACATTCACTCTTCCAAATTCCCACTGGCTTTTCAAGACGCTACACACTCTCAGCTTTCCTCCTGCCCCTGGCTTTTCCGTCCTTGTTCCCTTTGCAGGCCCATCTCCATCTTCCAGCCATTAAACACCGACATTCAAGGCTTAGACCTAAGCCCTTTTCTCACTTTATGTTAGCTTCCAAACTACTATTCATGTGTATGGAGGAAAGGGAACTAGATGGTATTTTAAAATACACAAGGACTAAGTATACACTCATAATTTTTTAATAAGAAATCCGCCGAGCAAACATTTACTCACTGTGTTTTAAAACTAAGTTCATCTCTACGACTTGTCATTTGTTTAACTCTTAAATAACCTGCTTCTTAAAAATAATCTAAAAAACAAAATCCCATATATAAAGTAAAAAGAAGTTGGGAAATTGCCCACTTATCCAATTTAATACTACGAAGACATCCCCTTTATGTGTATAAATACAAATACCTTTCGTAAGATTAAACTAAAAAGTTAGAGATGTATCCAATATATGACTTTGGACAAATCCTTTAACTTTTAACTCTCGAGATTCCTTGATAAACAAACAAGAATGATTAGCCACTTTCAGAACAATTACCTTGTTCTGAGAAATGCACAAGCAAGAAGCCTAAAGTTCTAAGAGTAACTAGGTAAATGGCATCAGTAAATAATACTTCAGTCTAAAATCATGTTGATGAATTCCACTTAAAAATACTATTCTTAATACCAAGATAAAAATTACGAGATAAAATTATTTTACAACAGAAGAGTCAACTTGGAGAGAATGAAAAAAAGAAAAAACCAGCTACCAACTAGGACCACAAGCTGATAGCCTGAATTTGATCTTTACATACATTTTTAGCCTCTGCCCCTGAACAGGGGCATTCTTCAGTGCCCCTACTACTCCTTACGGACCACATGGCATCTGAGTTGGCATCATTTGATAAAGAGGACAATGCATACAATCCATGAGGATTTACTCTAATCTGATTTTTAATGAAGTGGCCATCTCATCTCAAAGTAGCAAAACAAAATGATACCTGTAAAAGGCTGAATAATGGCTTCAAAGATACCAGGTCCAAATCCTATAAAGATCACCTTATTTGGAAAGAGTCTTTGCAGGCATGGTTAGTTAAGAAACTTGCAATGAGGGGATTATTTTGGATTATATATTGGGGCCCTTAAATGCAATCTCAAGCACCCCTGAAAAAGAGGCAGAGGAAGAATTCTCACAGAGAAGTGAAGATAAAGCAAAGAGATTTAAAGATGCTAGCCCTTGAAGATTACAGTGACATATAGCTACAATCCAAAGAATGTTGCACTCTTCCTAAAGCCTCCAGAGTGAACACACTCCTGCCAATACCTTGACTTTGGCCCAGTGAAACTAATTTTGGACTTATGCCCTCTAGAATGGTAAGAGAATAAATGCGTATGACAAATAAGAACCTAGAATATAAAAAGTATTAATAGAGCTAAGGAAAGAAATTTTAATAGATTAAAAAATCATTGGAATGTTTTAAATAGCATGAAAAACAATCATGAGTAAAAAACCTATAGAAAACAATCTGGAAGGGGTAAAATTTAAAATAAAAGAAAAATCATCCAATATGCAGGTAGGAATAAAGAGATAAAAGTGAGTAGATTAAAGATATAAACAATGCAGATACAACAATTTAATTCGTATACCATAAAAAGAAAATTAAATAATGGAGGAAAAAATAGAACTTCCAAGAAAAAATAAATCAATCCAAAACTGAGTGAAAAGCTGAACTGATGATTGAAAGTGTTCATCAAGCAATAATTTTAGTAAAAAATCATCAATACCAAAGTACTCATAGTGAATTTCAAGAATACAAGAATTTAGAAAAATGAAGCATGCCAAAAAATAAAAACAAAAACAAATCAGCCTGGCCTCAAACTTCTTTGTCACATGATACGCAATAATGAAGTGATGGCTATAGATGTTGAGAGTAAAGAGGGATATTCCCAGAATTCCATATATGTGAAGGTAACAGAAAAGACAGCATCAACTATGCCAACACTAAAAAAGTATCATCCAAGGGCGCCTGGGTGGCTCAGTCAGTTAAGTGGCCAACTCTTGATTTCGGCTCAGGTCATGATCTTTGGGTCCTGGGATAAAAGCCCGATGTCAGGCTACATGCTTAGCCGAAGAGTCTGCTTGTGGATTCGCTCTCCTCCTCCCTCTGACCCTCTCCACGCTCAAGCTCTCTCTTGCTCTCTTGCTCTAACAAATAGATCTTTTAAAAATATTTTAAAAAGTATCACCCATGTACCATTCACGGAAAACCTATTTAAAGGAAGATTAAAGCTGGGGTGCCGGGGTACCAGGGTGCCAGGGTGGCTCAGTTGCCTTGCCCCATATCCGGCTCCCTGCTCAGTGAAGAGTTTGCTTCTCCCTCTCCCTCCCTGCCTGCTGCCCACCCCTGCTCAGGCTCTTGCAGGTGTGTTCTCTCTGTCTCTCTCAAATAAACAAAATCTTAAAAAAAAAAAAAGATTAAAAATGTAGTGTCCAGTATTGACAAAGGAGTAAAAAAAATATGCTTCTCATAGGTAGGAGACTAAACTGCCACCTTTCTAAAGGATATATGTACAACACACATTAATTTTAAATGTTGACTTCCATTTAAATAATTTTCTATACTCACATTCTGAAGTGCCCTTCTATTCCAAAAGTATTTTTAAAATAAATGGACTATAAAACAAAATTAAGAAGACCAAACCACCTGCTAAAGATAAACTCTTAAAATACAAAGCTTTTTGTGAAGCTAAAAACTATAGGAGCCTCCTGGATGGAACTAACAGAGATGGGTAAGAGTCTACATCCTGCAGGGATAGTAACAGAAATTAAAAATGCTCTGTGCAAAGCTGGGATAGAACTCAAACTCACTGAAACTCATGCCTGGGGTGAAGGGGGTCTGCTGCCTATAAAAGGAGCAGGAAAAAGCTACTTATTAACCATACCTGGAGCTATCGTTTAGATGAAATTAGGTGCCCAGTGAGCAGAAGAGTATAGATAGCTCTTTTAGTTTGTGTCTTTTCTTGGAGCGATAAACCTGAACCTGATCTTATCAAGAATCAGGAACCACACCTCCAATGTAAGACATGCTTTCAGACTGGGAACCCCAGGGTCAAGATGTAGACATGCAAAAACATGGATAAGAACGGTGAAAACAAAGAAAACAAAACAAAAAACTTCAATTTAACAAGAGAACACAAAACCAAAGTCCAAAACACATGAGGGTTAAAAAAAAAAAAAAAACCTGTGATGGACAGCCAACAAAATCAACAATTGTAGAAATTCAAACTAGAAAGAAAAACAACTATCTGAAAATAAAATATGTGTTTAGGATCCTTCCAAAATTAAAAAAGACAATAGACTTGAAGAGGAAAAAAATTTAAAATAGTTAGAAATCAAACCAGAATAGGTGGCTATTAGAGACAGCGAGAACCTGAAAATGAGAAAAATATTCATTGAGAAATAAAAACTGAGACACATGAACTCTAGCTGGATAAAGTCAAGGGGTTAATTAATAAATTGAAAAATGATACTTAGGAACTGCCTAGAAAATAACACCGAGATTAAAAAGGAATACTGGAAAAGCAATATTCCAAAATATAGGGGTACCTGGCTGGCTCAGTGGGTAGAGAGTATGACTCTTGATCTTGGCGTTTTATGTTTGAATCCCACATTGGGGGTAGAGATTACTTAAAAATAAAAATCTTGGGGCGGGGGATGGGAGGTTGGGGGAGCCAGGTGGAGGGTATATTAAGGAGGTATTGCATGGAGCACTGGGTGTGGTGCAAAAACAATGAATTCTGTTATGCTGAAAATAAATAATAAACAAACAAACAAATAAATAAAATCTTAAAAAAGAACAAAGAAAAATATAAAAGTTAAATTATTTCTAGAATTGAAGATAATGCATCTTTAGATCAATAGTATATTTCAAAGAGTACCTCCATATAGCACAACATATGCACACCTCCTAGGCATAGGGGAATGTGCTCAAGATATCAAGTATGGTGGAACAAATACTAATATTTATTCCATGATTAAAAAACAGGACTCTGGGGTCCCTGGGTGGCTCAGCCCTTAAGCAGCTGCCTTCAGTTCAGGTCCGTGGGATTGAGCCTGCATCAGGCTCCTTGTTCAAGCAGGAAGCCTGCCTCTCCCTCTCCAACTCCCCCAACTCCTGTTCCCTCTCTGGCTGTGTCTGTCAAATAAATAAATAAATAAAGCCTTAAAACACACACACACACACAAAAGCAGGAATCCGTCCTGCATATTATTTTACATATATTAACTTAATCACTGCTTACAAACCCATACAACCTCACTATAAAATTATGTCTCACTACGTCTGTTTAGAACTTGTCCAAGGTCACAAGTAAATAGTGGTAACAGGACAAAGAAAATGAATCTTTTTAAAAACTGCTGGAGAGAAAAATTATGTACAAAGGCCTTACAACCAGGTAGAAACCAGACTTCTTAGAGATCCAAATTTCATAATACAATGAAATATACTAAAGGTACTAATAGGAAGCAGGGGGTTACCTATTAACCAAGAATTCTTTATTTGCTTAAGAAAAACAGAAAGTAATGTATAAAATATACTTTCAGATAAAAATTATAGACATTATAGGCCCTCCTGAAATGATTACTAAAAGATGTACCTTAGCAAGAAGAAAGGTAATTCCAGGAATGAGATACAAGGAACAGTAAGGACAGTGAAATATTTGGTTGATTAAAGTAGGTATTAAATATAAAAAAGAAAATAAAACCTTTAGGCTACAAAATGAGTAATTGTATAGTTATACAGATGATGAAGGAATGTTGTGTTTAATCAAATATCAGCACACAGGAAAAAATCACCATATATACAAGGATACAAGCTGCAGTGAATAGGAGTAACATAACAAATACAAGATATAAAATAACTATGAAATGTTTAACAAGATTTTTCACACAAACACACACACATATACACACACCCCCGGAAAATGAGAAGAAATTATTTAAAAATATATTTTAGAGGAAACTGGGAAAGAATTAAATGCCACCTTTGGAAATTAAGAATTAAAAACATTGATATTAAAATTTCAAAGGATGACAACAGATTAGAAACAAATGCAATAAATGTAGTTCACTGAGTTGAAGAAATAAAAAAGTAAAATTATGTTCACTTCAAAAAACTTACAACCAAAGGATGAGGGGGGTTAGGAGAAAAAGAAAATCAAATTCTCCAACAAGTTATGTAGCATCAATAGTCCACAGAAGTAACTCTAAGAAATGTTAAGAGTTGGACTTTGTAGTGCTTCTGAAAGTCCAAGAACTATTAACTAATCTTTCTGCTGACGACAACTCCCTAGAACATGGCTCTGGTAGTACAAGAGTTCTTTACATATTTATTTCACTGAGAGAATCAGAAAACACCGGTGAAACAATGGCACGTTACTCTATAAGATACAGCTTCATCTCATTTAACAAACGCTCCTCTGGTATCTCATTTTCTAAATATGCCTAAATCATAGCAATCTTTAAATTCATCTACCTTTGGTTAGAGGTAGGTATTTCTTTCCTATGGGGTCTGTTAGTTTGCAGCTCGTAGGGCTAAGGCTTCTGGAATGGTGTTCCGATCTCCCTCAGGCCTAACATATTTTCACAGGTTTCTCTAGTTAAATATTCTTGTAATAAAGCTCAATTTTATAGATAAGTCAGTTAAATCAACAATTACTCTTAAATTTCTTCTCCAAATATAAGTAACCTATAAGTTATGAAGATATATAGAGTTCATTTTTTTTTTTTTAAGATTTTATTTATTTGACAGAGACCGAGAAAGCGAGAGAGCACACAGCAGGGGGAGTGGCAAGCAGAAGGAGAATCGGCTCCCCACTGAGCAAAGAGCCCAATAAGGGGCTGGATCCCAGAACCCTGGGATCATGACCTGATCTGAAGGCAGAAACTTAACTACTAAGCCACCCCAATACCCCTATAAAGTTCTTTTGAATAGAAATACTTATTATTAAAAAACCAAACAAACAAAAAACACATTTTGTAAACTTGGGTCCCAATACTAAAAACATTCACTTATGTCACATGATATTTTAAATGTTAAATAACGAATCTCATTGTTCTAAAGAAATTATCTTCATCACCTGCTCCTTTAGAAAGTTATATACAAAATATTATAGGCAATATTTCTGATAAGGGACTGATTATGGTGTTTTAAACCTATCATCCAAGATATAAAATACAAGTACAAACAGTTCCCATTAGTTTACATTCCCCTTCTCACAAATTTTGAGTTGGCACTTTTACTGATTGTACCTAAAATCCCACTAACAATTCTAGTTCAACCAGAGGCCCCGATCTATCAAACTGAATTAGATTTTCTTTGGCAGCAGCATCTCTCAATTAGTGCCATTCCCCTGACTAATTCTAGATCCCTGAAATAGTCCACTGAGTATGGAGGCACCAGAATAGGTAGGATTCTACCCCTCCAATTTGAAAACCTCATTGCTATTTAAATCTGTGGAATTTGTCCAAAGTATTCCAAGGTGATAAGGGTTTCCCATGCTATCCTGGTTCAAACCTGAAGATCTTCAATCCCCCACCCCCCAACCAAAACCAATACATGACTATAGTTCAGCTTCAAAATTCCTATACAAAGTTCTGGAAAGAAACTATGTCAAGGGTACCAAACCTCCTTCACTGACATTATGACTAAAATTTGAAGTTCAGAATGGAGAATTAAAAAAAAAAAAAATCTTATCTTCTACTACATGGTAACATATCTGCCTTTTCTTTCTTCCCTCTAGGTCTTATTCTCTCCTAAGCAACCTCCAAGTTTCATTCTTCTGTTCACAAATTCGGTCTTCCTTGCAAATTTTATACCACTTCTATTCCTGTTCTCACCTAGAGAACTTTGTCCCTCCCCAACCTGATCAATCTCTTCTATTTTCCTGTTCTTGCCTTTCTCATCCTTGGGTTTAGGAGAGTTAGAAGGTAGAGTTCAGGCAAGTCAGCTGCTAGGGGAAACATTTCAGTTAATTCATGCAAGCCTGAGTTTGAAAGGTAAGCTACTAGAGCAACACTTCAGGGGAAGTGGAGGGACTAATGAGCAACCCACAGTAAAAAGCACTTCTGGATGAGGACTAATGGTACATATTCTTTGAACCTATAATATCAGTGAAGAGACTGATTCTTGGTTTAAATTTGGATACAGTCTTCCAATTACTGAATTAATTTTTCCTGGTCAGAGGAGGAGGAAACAACCATTATTTAAGCTACATAAGGAGGCCACATTATTCATCGTTGGTTATTTCATAAGATACACAAGAAGTTTATAATGGCTAGAAATCACTTGATCAAAAAGTTATTTAGATTGCATTTATATGAAATATCAAAAAATGTATAGAGACAGAAAGTAGATGAGTGGCTGACAAGGGCTGGGGGACAGGAGAATGGGGAATGACTGCTAATGAGTATAAGGTTTCTCTAGAGGTGATGTAAATGTTCTAAAATTAAATTGTGGTTAATGGTTGCACAATTCCGTGAACACACTAAAAATTACTGAGCAGCAAACTTAAAATGGATGAATTTTATACTATGTGAGTTATATCTCAATAAAGTCATTTAAAAATACTGCTATGGTTTTCTGTATTTTTATTCTGCATAAAAAGATTTTATTTTTTTTTCAAGATTTTATTTATTTATTTGACAGAGAGAGACACAGTGAGAGAGGAATACCAAGCAGGGAGCCCAAAGTGGGGCTCGATTCCAGGACCCCGAGACCGTGACCTGAGCCAAAGGCAGACACTTAACGACTGAGCCACCCAAGTGCCCCCATAAAAAGATTTTAAAAGATGACTACAGAATATATGGTCCAACACATAAAATACTATATTAAATTTTTTCAAAGATTACTGGAAAACTTCCTCCGCTGCCCAATATTTCTTCACCTTATAGCCTCAACCAAATACTGACTTCACTCTTCAAATTAAATATTTCTTCCAAATAATCAAATGAATTATAATGCAAAAGACTGTTACTGAGTTAAAAAATACCTAAATTCAAATGCCCTGAATTCAAACCTCAAAAATGAAATTTCAAAAAGCAAACCAAAAGTGACCAAGCAAACCAACCAAAATAAGTCAGATACAGCTCTTCTATGCTAAATAGTATTTCCATGAAGTCCATGACAAAAGTCATTTTTTTCTACAAAACATCATTCAAAAATAAGTCTTTGCTGAATTAGGTAAAAACTTACAACTACCCAAACCACAGTGACCTTGTGCAGTAGTCTCAATTTCATATACTAAGCATAGACAGAGCTTGCCACTTTTGATGTTTCCTTCATGTTTAATGTATCAATATCTTCTAGACATGTACTGTGATATGAATTACATGCTATATAAGGTAGACTTTTTTTTTTACAAAGGTATGTAAGTTTTTTTTACAAGTTTTTACAAAGGTATGTACTGCACAATTTTTTAAAAGTTCAACTTCAGGGTGCCTGGGTTGCTCAGTTGGTTGGGTGACTGCCTTCGGCTCAGGTCATGCATGATTTTGGAGTCTGGGGATGGAGTCCCCAGTTTGTTTCTCCCTCTGACCTTCTCCCCTCTCATGCTCTCTCTCACCGTCTCTCGTGAATAAATAAAATCTTAAAAAAAAAAAAGTCAGAAGGACGTAATTGCCTGAAAAATATTTAAGCTCAGGGGTGGGTTAAAGCCTCTGCCTTCAGCTCAGGTCATGATCCCAGGGTCCTGGGATGGAGCCCCACATGGGGCTCTCTGCTCAGCAGAGAGCTGAGAGCTCTCTGCCTGCCTCTCTGCCTGTCAAATAAATATTTGTCTGTCAAATAAATTATTTTAAATTACTAAGCTCAATTTAGTTGGTGGGTTCTACTGACTATAAAAATTAGATACTGACCTATTATCACAAACCACTACAGTGTGAGCAAAACATTGAAAAGATGTGGAAAGCACAGAGCTATTTAGTTTTTAAAGTTTTCTAAGAATGTTCTATAGTATTCATAATCTCAATTTGCCTCATCTGTTAACTATTTCAAATTTCTGGGGTTTTTTGGTTTTGTTTTGTTTTTAAAGATTTTTATTTATTTATGTGAGAGACAGAGATCACAAGTAGGCAGAGAAAGGTGGAAGCAGAGAAGCCGGATTGGGGCTTGATCCCAGAACCCTGAGCCAACCAGGGGCCCCTCAAATTTGTTTTGAATAACTTGTCTAAAGAAGTGGATTCGATTTCCAGTTTGCTATTTTTTAAACCTTGCATATTTGAGGATTCAAACTCAGAATGACCTAGAAAATAATAACTGACTCCCTTAGTCAATCCATTCTTTTTCCTTTTGCTTAAAACAAACAAAAACCCCTGCGTGACAGCACACTTTAAAATGTATGCTGGTAACCTGAAAGAGGGAGAAAATAAAACTTATTAAATATTTACGATGACAAAAGGTTTATTCAAAAACAAAATATGCAGCAGTTTTAAGTATTTTACACATAAGTATTTTACACTGCTAGAAAAAAAAATAGTATTTGCCCCATGAGAAAAACTTCTATCCATACAATCTAACATTTTTCCAAAACAGACTCATTAACTGAGTCCACAAATTTTGATGAGATGCTTTGTGTATATGGAAAAGGGTATTGGGAAAGTAAGAGAAAAAAGTTTTGTTTTTTTTTAAGTGAAAATTCCATCTTTCTGATAGCTTTATATACACACACACATACACACACACATATATATATATATAAATCTAACTACCTCCTGTACTTGATGATCCACACTTCAAATGACATGACCTAAAATGAGTTTCTCAATTCCATATTACTTCTCCTACCCAGCTCCCTGTCTCAAGAAATAGATCTACCATTAGTCATAGCCTCGCAGAATCCTGTATTTTCATCCTTATCACAGTATATAAGACCCTGTGAATTCTTCCAATTTTAGATTTTCAGATTCATGAGGGAAGGAATCATGTCTTTTCTATTCATATTACTTTGCGTATGGAGAGTAGGACAAAGGAATGATAGTAGGACAAAGGAAATGATAGCCATCATCATGACTTCTCTCTTGTCAACAGACTCAGGAGTTCTTTTCTACCCAGGAAAAAGTATTCCCATAGAAGAGGATCTGCAGACTAACTCTATCCTACCATTTCCATTTTGTTATTCTACAGAATGCATAGTTCTAATATTTAAGATCTCTACAGAAATATAATTGATTTCTAGTAAGAAAACATTGGACTCTAAAGCAAATGTGCAGCTTACCAATTAAAAATCTGATTCTCAGATTATGTTCATTAATGACTTAAAAGTTTCTTGACATCATTAGCTGACACTCTCATTACTGAAAAATGCCACATAAGATATATTAGAGATGACAAAAGAGAAAGATGTAGTTTTGACTAGAAGTTAGAGCCTATACATTTTCTTTCCCTAAGCTATTTATTTATTCATCTGATCATCCAATCAATAGTCACGAATGGGTAAATTTCTTAAAGTCTTTTCTATATGGGAAGCAAGGTATAAAGTAATTTAGGAATAATTTCTGAGAGCTAGGAAACCTACTTTCAATGTATTTTCAACAAAAATATCTTTAACTTAGTCTGGGAGTTTTACTATATATAACATGAATTGATCCCATAAGCACTTAAGGTGCTCCTTATTCTACTGACTGCAGCAAACTAGTACAAGATCACACCAGATGGCTGACTAGTTGTTACAGTACTTGCTTATACCATCAGGAAGAATTTACACAGAGAAAAATGAAGATGAGATATGGAGTAATAGAGGGGGTTAAGGTGTGGGCTGACAACAGAAAAAACCTGCCACTTCTAAGATTAGCCCCTAACATCCAAAACAGCCTTACTCTCAGCAAGGATAATAATCTACTGCTTTATAAAAAGTGAAAATTTTATTTACCATCTATTTATATTCTGAAGCATGATGACATACTGCAGAGATAGTTTTCTGAAGCCTGGTAAGTTTTGTAACTGTTTGCAAAACAAAAGCAACAACAACAAAAACAACTGTAGAGCTACTCCTTGCTTATCCTTATCAATATTTTCAATTCTGGAATTTGGTAAAGGAAGCTGTAACTTCTGTAGACATAATATCAAATTAAATGTAATTTTCTACCACTCGTGCTAAAGAAAAGGAGAAATGCTAAGAAAAGGGGGGGAAAAAAGTCAAGGCATTTATTCAAAATCAGTAATGAATTACAGTCTTAAAAATAGCACAATAGTTTTTGAATAACATATTCTTTAAACAAAATAACTAAGCTACATACAGCCTGATTCAAAACAAAATACACACCAAAAAAAAAAAAAAAAACCCATTTATCTATATTCCTGCCCAAATGGTCATATCACAGATGAGTAAAAAGAACTAGGTTAAATATAAAATAGATTACCCATCACCTATGCTCTCATAATTTGCTACACTTTGGTTCACATTCAATTTTCTTTGTCATGTGTTCATCAGAAAATAAGCAAGCAGACTATAAGATTAAACAATAAGCTACTAAAAACAAATAAAACCCTATCCTTGCTTTCAAGCACTTTATTTTTAACAAATCTTAATATTGAAGTATTCCATTTATATTATAAATTCTATTTTAAGCCCAATTAGGTAGCCTGTATTTAAGACCATCTTCTTAAATTCACTAGGAATATAATTTGAATAAAGGACCGATGAAAGCAGTTGTCAGTGGGTTGCAAAGTAACAAATAAGTCTTAAGGCAAAACTGTGTATGACTTGTAATAGCTGTATTATGCCCATATCTTATATTTTTCTGATACTACAAAATTTAATAGTTCTTCGTAAAAAGTTCTAAAGTTAACGGACATAACACATGACACTATACTTTTCAAATTTAGTATACCCTTCCACCTCAGACCTCAACTCAATCACAAGATTCACTCACAGGGTACAATGGAAATGTAGTCATAACCTTCATAACCAAAGATTTTCTAAACCATCATAACTGCCAACAGTTTCTCTCAGCAGGAGCAATAAAACTGCAGTGATCCATATATATAATAACAATGAAAAATCCAAGGACTGGAGTTCACTTTCTATTACCAGCTGTGAAGCTTCAGACAAATAACTTAACCTTTGTCTCAATTTCCTCATCTGCTAAGATCCAAGTAGTAATAGTATCTATCTCATATATAGAGATAGGAAGATTTAAGGAGACAGTAATTAAAATTTTTCTACAATAATACCTGGCCTACTGCTCAATGTTAGCTGTCATTGTTAGTAGCTAATGTTAATGTTAGAAAAACTTAAAAGGTGCACAAAGAATCAAATTTATTATTCTGGCCTCATTAGTATCATACTCCAATAAATGGATCTCAGCAACCAGACTGCTCATATAAAATTATCCATTTAAAAAGTCAATAAAGGAAATTTTAGCATGCATTTTCCAAATACTAGAATCCGTTTTAACAGTTTGATACGGCTTAAAATTTAGCTTTAAGGTTTTTATGAACATGGACTACTCATATATTAGATACTTGTTTTGGTTCAAATGAAATCAGGTGAGCATATCTCCCTTCTTTAATATAACGTCTCATTTCTGTGACTCCACAACTCCCATTTAAAAGGCTGTCTAGTTCATAATATCTGCAAACATAACTCTGGAAAGAGATAAAAGTCTATGGAATGTCCTATTAACCCTCAAAGTGAAAACACTGGAAATTAAAGTGAAACCTTTAGGTCTAGAATCAATCAACCTAATTTTCTATACCAGCATTAAGAACTCTGCCACATTTCTGATATGTATTAATCTTCAAATATCCAGGTTCAGTCAAAATAATATACAGGAAGAAAAGTCAGAAACATCTGCTACCTGAAAGCTCTGAACTTTTCTACCACTTCCAACAACAATCACTTTCACTTGCAGGTAGATTTTGGCTACTATTTACAAAATATCTGAGTATCTACTATCCACAAGGCACAGTGGTAAATTCTGAGGATAACAAAAAGCTACTGTATCTTCCCCTTCAGAATTTTATAAGTTGAACACACAGTTATAATTAGAACACAAATACCTAGCAATAAAGCATACAACTAAAGTCATACAAGTAATACAGTAGATACTGCCATAGAAGTACAAATGAAACACTATGATCAGAGAAGGCATCGTGAGAGAAAAAAATATTATAAATGAGCTTTGATAGAGGGGAAAGCAAAAGCTAGAAAAAGAAGGGCAAGAATTCCAACCTACCAATTAGAATGAACAACAATCCACTGAGATAAAAGGACAAGGTATGTTCCAGACAGAGATGGCAAAGTGTACTGGTTTGGTTGAAACTGATCTGTCCTGGGACGCCTGGATGGCTCGGCTGGCTAAGCACCTAACTTGTGATTCTGGTTCAGGTCCTGATCTAATGGGTCCCAAGACTAAGTCCCACCTCTGGCTAACACCCCCCCCCACCCCCACCGTGTCTGCTTGAAATCCTCTCCCCCTGCCCCTCCCCCCCATACACTCTCCTCACTCTCCCCAAAGCAAATAAACAAATCTTTTAAAAAAGAGAGAGGGGCACCTGGGTGGCTCAGTGGGTTAAGCCTCTGCCTTTGGTTCAGGTCATGATCTCAGGGTCCTGCGACTGAGCCCCAAGTTGGGCTCTCTGCTTGGTGGGGACCCTGCTTCCCCCCTCTTCCTGCCTGTCTCTCTGCCTGCTTGTGAACTCTGTCAAATAAAATCTTTAAAAAAAAGAGAGCAAGAAATAGATCTTCAAGTTCAATTATGGAAAGTGTCAAAACCCCAGCAAAGAATTCTAAACTTTATCCTAGATGAAAAGGGAACCACAAGTATTACCAAGCAGAGAAATAATATGATATGAACAGTTTTTTAGAAGGAGTTTGTGATGGTTTATTGAACGGGGAAGGGAGATGCAGTACAAAGTAAAAGTGGAAAGACCAGCTGGAGTGCTAAAACCAATGGTTTGGGTATGAAGTGATTAAGATCTGTACTATTCTAATACAATTTTTCTAACTTAAATAACACAGGACCCACCTGTAAAGCCTTAATACTTTCTATATAAAGACTATTTTTTATAAGATCTGAATTACAATTTTGTTTTCTTACTTTCTCTTCCCCTTTCTCCATAACAGTATCTTCCTGCCCATTTCTAATCACAAACTGTAACTTCTCTTCAAAATACCAACCCTTGTCTTTCTCCACTTACTCATCATTCTAGTCTGAACATTCACCTTTGCTTTTATTACTCTTTATCCTCTATTTAACCATCTCTTCCCACCTAACAATTAACGACAAACCAATCACATCTCTAGCTTCATACAGTCAAATAAAGCTGCTCAAACTCAACTTTCTCTTCCACTACCTCTTAATGTTTAACTTTTATTTATAAATTCTATATGCCTACAACTTTTGTAACTTTTAAAGTCTCTACCCAATCTCTTACAGTATGATTTCCAGGCTCACTGCTAAAACTGTACTCAAAGACTCACACTCTGTTGTTTCTATTCCTGTATCTCAAGATTTCACAAACTCAAAAGGAGCTACTATTTATTTAGTACTTTCTTCATGGTAGAAAACGTCAAGTATTTTACACAATCATTTCACTTAATCTTCAAGAATACCTTATAAGGGGCGCCTGGGTGGCTCAGTTGATTAAGCAACTGTCTTTGGCCCAGGTCATGATCCTGGAGTTTCAAGATCTAGTCCTGCATAGGTCTCCCTGCTCAGCAGGGAGTCTGCTTCTCTCTTTCATCCTTCCCCCTCTCCTGTGGTTTCCAATAAATAAAATCTTAAAAAAAAAAAAAAAAAAAGAATACCTTATGAGAAAGGCTTTCCCATAAGACAGATAAATATGAGGCTTAGCAAAATTGAGGACCTTGTCCAAAATCACCCCACTAGGAAATTTTATCACCTCCTCTCTAAAGCCTTTAATGTATGTACTTAGAAACATTACTCTTAGTCCTTCATTAAGGACATCAACCATCTGAGAATTTAATATTGATTCCATTCCTCAATTTAAACAATGATAGTTGAAGACATAAAACCGTTTAGCTCTGCTGACTTCGGAAACTTAGGGAATGAGAAAATGAACTCCAGGAACTTCTTAAACTTTTTGGAATGTTTCAGAAGAGACTTTTTGGAATGTTTCAGAAACACTGGAAGGCTTAATTTATACATAAATTACATATAAAGACAATTTATACATAAATTTATAAGGTGTCTTTTAATTCTAGGAATCTGAATCTTAGTGTTAACATTCAGATTCTCAATTTTTGATTCGTAGGAATAAGGAGGATCATCTACTTAGGAAAAATTCACTCAGGAATGTTCTGAAAATAACTTCGTATCTACACAGTTCTGATCTTGGCATGTTAACTTAGATTCTCTGAGTCTTTATTTCTTCACTTGTAAAAAAGTAACATCATATACTTTAGAGGGTTGTGGGGAAAATTAAAGCCTGACAAATGGTTAATACACTGTGACTTTGGGGCGCCTGGGTGGCTCAGTTGCCTGGGTGGCTCTGTCGTTAAGTGTCTGCCTTTGGCTCTGGTCATGATCCCAGCATCCGGAGATCGATCCCCATACCGGGTCCCTGCTCCATGGGAAGCCGCTTTTCCCTTTCCCATTCTCCCTGCTTTTGTTCCCTCTCTTGCTCTGTCGAAAAAGTAAAAACCTTAAAAAAATATATACACTTTCACTATATCTTTATTCTGTATCTAGAAGTAGTTTGTTCTCATAGGATTTTAATTCAAATCTTATCACCTACAAAAATTCTTTCAATCCAGATCCTAAATGCGAATAGTACATAAACTTGGTCAATGGATTCCAAATAAACATTTAGAATTATAAAAACTCAAGCTCCCTCTTATTATTCAAGGAATGTTTAAGACATCTCTAATTTCGTAAACACAGTATCAGTAGTCTGCTTTACTAATACACAATAAGATCTACCACTTTTCTCTGTTTTAAAAAAAAATTCTAATTCTATCTACCTTTTAGATAAAGGTATTCAGAAGCTCACCTCTCTTAATCGTTTCCTTTCTCTAGCTCCTTCTACTTGCCTCAGCAAAAGAAAAGCTAGGTAAAGAGATTATCTAGGTTGTACAGAGATAGCTAGGACATGCAAAGGTCAAAATCAGCAAGGAATATATTCTGTAGATTCAATAAAATATGAAATTGTTACTTGTGTAATATGAAGTACATTTGAGAGCAAAAGAGGCTCCTGGGTGGCTCAGTGGGTTAGGCCTCTCTGCCTTTGGGCTAGGGATCAAGCACTGGGGGCTCTCTGCTCAGCAGGAAGCCTGCTTCCCCTTCTCACTCTCTGCCTGCCTCTGCCTACTGTGATCCCTCACTGTCAGATAAATAAAACCTTAAAAAAAAAAGCAAGCAAAAGAATATAATCAACCTTTTGATTTTTATATAAATTTAACCCAAGCTTCTTTTATATAAGGGTGGTTAATAATCCCAGCTAGAAATTCAGGGAATTTCTTGGCTAATAGCGCAATAATAAATGAAGTAACTGAATTTTAAAAATCTGTCACCAACATTATTCGAAATGAAAGAACACATTCTGGCATAAAGTTACCATCAAAGGTACAGGAGGGTGCAAATTTTATCTAGTTGCTTCACACCTTCCCCTCACCCAAGGTCCACATATTTCACAGGCCACATGTTGTTTTATGTTAACTTTTTAAAAAATATATTTTATTTATTTATTTGACAGAGAGAGACACAGTGAGAGAGGGAACACAAGCAAGGGAGTGGGAGAGGGAGAAGCAGGCTCCCCACTGAGCAGGGAGCCCCATGTAGGACTCTATCCTGGGACCCTGGGATTATGACTGAGCAGAAGGCAGACCCTTAACCGACACAGCCATGCAGGAGCCCCACTTCTTCTTCTTTTTTTTTTTTTTTAAAGATTTTATTTATTTATTTTACAGAGAGAGATCATAAGTAGACAGAGACGCAGGCAGAGAGAGAGAGGGAAGCAGGCTCTCCACTGAACAGAGAGCCCGATGTGGGACTCGATCCCAGGACCCTGGGATCATGACCTGAGCCGAAGGCAGCGGCTCAACCCACTGAGCCACCCAGGCGCCCCAGGAGCCCCACTTCTTGTTTAACTCTTATAGGACTCCACTTCAGCCGACTTTCTTACTTGGCTGCCTCCCTTCTTTGATCTAAGGATGGAAAGTAATCCTTAGATTATTTTACAGTACCACTCAAGAGTCAGGTGCCCAGGCAAGAGTTAGATAATCATGGGGGGGGGGGGGGTCATCAAAATATCACCCTCTAATTATCACAGATTTACACTTTAAGAAATTAATTCAGCTCTCATGGGTGAGCATTTCAGGGACAACAAGCTCCCTGTGGACATATCAGTCTTCAGTTTTAAATTATTAAATAAATCAGCATTCACAGCTGAGCCAAAATCAGCTCTACATTCTATTAGCTACTATAATAAATAGTGTTGGTATAATCTGAACAAATTCAAAGACTGTTGTAAGTTTTTGGTAACTGCTTAGCAATGTTTACCATGTGACAACATGATGTTGCTATAGAGTTCTTTGAAAAAAATTAGGCATTAGGAAACAAATTTCAGACAAAGGTTTATTAACAAGTCAAGATAAGCAAGACCCAGCTTGAATTTACAGAAACATCTTCATAATGTGTTCATATAATGTCCTTCACATCAAACTATGAAAGGTCCTGTGCTTGTTCAAACCTGCAGTTTCACCTACCCTTTATTTCTTGTGGAATCCCCATCCTTCTTCCTCCCAAGAGTTTTTCTAGACTTCCCAATCCCAACAGAAAAATCAATAAAGCCTATCTACAGGAGTATCATCCCTAAAGATCAATTATCAACTTAAAATTCTTTTAAGACACTTACTTTTAAATAACATACAGATTTAGAATACTGAACCTTCTAAGTGCCTAACATATTCTAGGCATTTGGTCAAGGCATACTGAATAGACAGTGTTAACTGAGTTAAGAAAATTTAGTAACTGGCCATGCATTTGATAATACAGTATACCACTATGCTTTACTGATTTGTAAACTGAGACTTAAAGGGTTAAAAAGCACTTGTCCATGGACACAGATATTTTGGAGCACAGCCATGACTAAACAATTCTTATCTCCGAGTACAATGTTCCCTTCAACAGGTTATACTGTAATTATGGTCATCACTCTAGCCCTTCAAACCGAAATATAAAAAAATACAACCTGTGTTTAAAAAAAAAAAAAAAAAAGAATGTCTAAAGAAATTTATGTATATTTCCACCAAAAAAGAAAAAAAAAAAAAACACCTTTTTAAAGCAGGCTCCATGCCCAGCATAGCCTCCAAGGAGGGGCTTGAACTCACAACACTGGAATAAAGACCTGAGCTGAGACCAAGAGTCAGAAGCTTAACCAACTGAGCCACTCAGGTGCCCCTAAAAAAGACATTTTAACGACTAGCATTCATTTTAACGACTAGCATTCAACCCTGTTACTTTGCAAATATATACTGAGGTAGCTAGCCAAACTTCCTGCTCTTATATACCTCTCCCATAACAAATTACTTCACTAATGTGAAAAATGTTTGATGATATGAAATCAAAAATGTCTTCAGTAACTTCTATGTGCACTTCTCATTACCGTTTCAATAATGTGTCACTGCAGCACTGTGCAGCTTAAAAGTAATCATCTCTACATGATTCAATGTTTATTCAGATATACAAGAGTCACACTTAAGAACAGAACTACAACATCAGGCAAGGAATGTTACTTTGTGCTTCAACTTATTTACTGACAAAGAAACATTAAACCAAGGGTAACGTCTATGATTAGAAAATAGGGGTGGGGTGGGTCACCACCCTCCTAATCATCTAATCTGTAAAGTGTTACAGAAATACAGTATTTGTAAAAGACCAAATATGTAAAAAATATAAAAGTTATAATAGTGAAATTGTTCCAGTTGAAGAGGAACTGGGGAGTAAGCCCTGCCGCCGAACTCCTATGAGCTCTGGAACCCCTATGGCTCAGCAGAGTACCATTTAAATAAATAAATACCCCCTTACTCTTCAGAGCTCTTTGCATCTAAAAACTGATTGTGTTTAAAATTCCACCATGCAAGTTATGAAAAGATTAAGACTTCTTCCTCCAGAACAATTTTTGAAATTTTTAATTTCTTTCAATAATGTCAAAATCACCTACTCTGGGAAGTAATACCTATATCCCATTGATTTTTACAACTCCCATCACTCTCTCAATCACTTCTTAAAATTCATTATGCTCATTAGTGCAACCTGCAGAAAATTCAGGGGTGGGAATGGGGGCGGCGCATGTATTTCTTGGCTTGGACAACTTAAGTATGACCTTTGTGGATTTGTAAGTACCATGCGGTGCTTGAGAAGGGAGAAGGAAAAATACCTCAGGTGATGAAATTTTCAAAACGTATCTAAACTGCGGTTGGTAGAAGGCTCTCCACAGCCAGCTGTCTTTCAAGAGAATATTTAAATCTACAAGCAGAACAGAACCATACCTCAACCACCAAACTCTAAGAAGTTCATCACACAATTCACACAGTTAAAAATACAAGAAATCAGTGTGATTTACTTCAATGGATTTGTTCGATGCCTTAATAATGAATGGACTGGAGGTATCACCGACTTGAGTTCTTAAGGAGCCTCATTCTCAGCTCAGACCCCTGAAGCAAATCCTCCAGAATTTGGAGCTTCGAGGCCAAGTCCGGTCCAAAGGAAGCCTACCCCCTTCTTCCTCCAGGCCTCCCTCCCAGGGGTTGGAGCCCTTGGCCGCCCTGCGGGAGGGGGCGCCGCGACGCCCCACGCCTCGCTCGGGAAAAGTTCCGCCCGCCGTTCTCGGGCCAGGCTGCCCTGGGGCCCTCGCCCGCGCCGCGGCCACAAACACTTGCCCGGTGTCGGCGGCAGGAGGGTCGCGCCCCCTCCCCGCGCCGCCGCCGCCACCAACACCCCGCCCCCGCCTCCCCGCCGCCACCGCCCTCGCTGAGCGTTAACCCCTTGCGGCCCGCCGCCCGGCTTCGGGGAGGAGGCCGGGCCAGGGGGTGGAGTTGTCGTGTCTCCTCCCGGGAGCGCCCGGGCAGACGCCCGGCTTGTTTACAGGCCCCAGGCCCAGGCCTGGCCGCCACCGCCGCCGCGCAGGCCCGCCCGCCCGCCCGCCCTCGGCCCGAGCGTCGCGCTTACCCGGAGCAGCCGCGGGCGGGCAGGTCCCTGGTCGGCCAAGGCAGCGGCGGCGACGGCGCCCGGGGAGGGGGCTGGAAGGGGGTCACCGCGGCGGCTGCCGGCCAGGTCAGGCCGGGGGAGGGGGCGGAGGAGGGGAGGAGCCGGGCTGCGTCCGGGCCCCCGGCTCTCGGCGCCCTCGCGGCTCAGATCATCCGGGCGTTGGAGCGGGAGGCGGAGAGCGGGTCCCGGAGGAGGAGGAGGAAGAGCCGAAGACTCATCGCTTTCGCGCCCCACCTGCCTGGCGCCCCCCCACCCCCCCTCCCCAACCACCCGTTCCGGCGCTGCAGCCGCCCGAGCACCCGAAGCTGCGGGCCGGGCCGGCGCCGAGACCACTGCTCCCTCGCTCCCGCGCGCGCTCCCGCCCCTAGCGCCGCCGCCGCCGCCGCCGCCGCCTTGAGCGCGTCCCCGCGCAGGCGCGCTCACGAAGGCGCCGTGCGGCCCCTCCCCGACTCCTCTGTCCGCCCCGCCCAGCGGGCTCGGCGGCCGCTACAGCTGCGGCGCGGCGGAGCAGCTGCAGAGACCCGGATGTCGTTGGGCAGGAACTGCGGCGAGGGCCAGCAGGCGGGGGAGGGGCAGCCGCAGATGACATCACTGCCCTACCCTGCTACTCTGGCCGCAGCCCCCTCGGCCCAAGGCCGAGGCCGAAGGGAACATCCGAATCCCGGTTCGGAACCGGGACTGGAGCTTTTATGCCCCCGGCTCGGGGGCTGGACAGGGTGCGTGATTGTAAGGAGTCCGGGACTTCGAGAGCTTCTCCAAACCCGGCAGTCTGTCGAGCGGGGACTCGGGAGCTCCCCCTAGGGCGTCGGCTCCTCCCGCCCCGGCGCTTCCACTTGTCTTAAATACACACCCCACTGAGACGCGGTTCTCAGAACTTGGAAGACCGACCCCGTGCTTACGACCTCTCTCGGACGCAGTTGCGGCCTAGTTGCCGCACGGTGGCCGCCGCTAGAACGCACTGTTGCACCAGGCAGCCGCCAGACCCCCTCTCTTCCGGGGCCCCAGGCCTCTGGAGCCACCCTAGCCAGCGACCCCGGGAGCTTCACGCAGGTGCCCCTACCACACACCTCTTGTCCCGAAGGGCAACAACACCCTACCACCACCCACCCACACGCGAGTGTAACTGATACACGCACGGGGCACATGTTCTGAGTTTCTGGCACGTTTTCCATTCGTAGTTCATGGGATTCCACATTGTATTTATTTGCACATGTTAGTCACGTGATTCTGTCACAGGGGACCTCCAACGACCTCCTGCAAGGTTTAAGGAACACAAGATTTTCTAGAGAATAATCAGAAACGTAACAGCTGCTTCTATTAAGAGTTAGAGATCAAGTGAACCTAATTGAAACTACATATGCAGGCGGCCAAAATCCAGTTTAGCTAGCTGGACTACAGAAAACCGACCCACGCTGTTTGCAGACGCCGGGATAGAATGACAACCCTAGGCGGCCAATGAATCGGAACTGGGAGCAGTACATCACCAGCACGATTTCCCATTGGATGGGGTGTCTTTCTCTCTCGTCAGAGACTTAACCTATTCACGGACTTGACCTATACCACACTGGCTGCAAAAAAAATTTAAAAGAAAAATCCGTGTTTTAAAAAATAGTCGCGTATATATAAAGAAAAACCCAAATAGTTCAGTGCAGGAGGCAAGTAATTTAAAAAGAACACCTGAAAATATTAGTCAAGTTGGGTTCTGGCCAATAAAGAGGTAAACTTGCGATGAGGCCTCTCTATTTTATCTCAGGAACTCACTGTAGCAATTTATACCCTGTTACTTTGTATATCCCAAAAGTACTTTGTTGCCCCAACTCTTAGATCAAAAGCAATCTGTTTATTCTTTCTGTCATTCAGCAAACACTTAGCTGTTTTTGAAGCTGTGAAAGCCATCTCCAATTTTTTCTGCATGACTTTTTTTGGAAGTTGTGTTCCTTTCACATTTAGGCCTGGAATCTGACAACAGGATAAAATAGTTTCACCAAACAGTCACTGGCTGGCCAATTCTTCGAGAAACCCAAAAATCACTCTACCCAATATCTGTGGCGTTAGAATTTCTTAGAGTAAGAGGAAGATGGATCTTTTCCAGGTATACAACATGAAAATAAAATTCATTTATGCACTTGGTCCCAGTATCATCTGAGGACACATTTCCTAATTACTTCTCCCTACGCTTGCCAAAATGAGGGAAATTAGATCAAAGATCTTTGAAACTGTGCCGTATTGAAATCCTTAATACTTAAGACAAGTAACAGCATGATTAGCATGCTGGTGGACTCATTACAATTGTGAAATTAAAAAGCCCAAGAGGCAACCACTATTTGAAGTGCCCTTGGAAAGCAAACTTTCTTATTCCTAAGGCAGAGCCTGGGTAGTCCATGACAGTAGAGGGTAATAGAGAACTTAAGGACTAGCTTATCTTTCTGCTTCCTTCCTTTAGGCTTCCATATCTTTGTCTCTCTGTTCTATACTTGTAAGAGAATCTGGGTCAATTACAGCAGAAAAGCCAGAAGGATAGAAAATAAGAGCATAAAGAGACTTTTAAGGAGGCTGCACAGTGTGCCACAGACTACTGATAAAGCTGTACCTTCCTACTATTTCTCATTTCTAGATACAGTTTGCAGGGACATTTTGGTATGAACTAGGAAATTCGTGGGTTATAAGGTAACATTTTCAAGTTTGGGACGAAGGTATCTTAATATTGTCTGAATAAATATGCTTGATATTATAACATTCCCTTCCTTATTATTATATTAAGTATTATGTTCCCAAAATGTTATGCTGTAGACAAAAGCCAAGTATTTAGAAAGGAGGAAAGGACATTGAAAAAAGAGGGTTAAAAATTTTTTGTTGTTTGAACTACAGGGGGACTCCTACATGTATTTGGGTTGTTCAAAGTGAATTTCTGTGAAACCTCAGTGAGAACATATTCTCATAATTGTAATTTAGTAATTCTTACAGGTATATTGTAAAACTATCATGCTCTGCTTTGGAGTTACATTTCAATCACCAAAGAGGAGGAGGATTTTCTGATAGACTGGCTTTCAAGTCCTGAATTTAACTGTGTGCTATCAGCTTAGTAATTGGGAGGCCTGGTGTGAGGAGGAGGCTGAGGTGAGGAGTGTGAAGCTTAATCTGGTTAGCTATACTCTCTCCTCTTTTCCTCGATAATCACAGTTAAAAGTGAAGGTTACATTACTTGTTACCAAATTGCTATTGTGAATCAATCCAGGAGGGTCACCCTTGAGACAGCCTGGCTTAGGCCTCTCAAAATAAATGTCAACAATATAAGTGATCCCTCCAGGGAGTACTGGAGAATTCCCCTCACCTGAGCCGTTCACCCTTTCACACTGAGGTCAGTCACTACTCAAGAGTCACAGAGCCAAGCAGAACAGAGTTTCAACTCTGCCTGCCTCCTCCACCTTCACTACCTGTTCCACGTGTCTTTTTCCCAAATATCCTCTTCATATGGCCTCCTCTTCTCTCTTTTTTCCTTATCACTCTTCTCCCTTTCTTCTGTTCTTTCTTAGTCCCCTTTGTCCTTCTTTTCCCCATTCTTCTTTTCTCACTTTTTCCTAGCTTAGTCCAAATTACAGCCTCTGCTACCCACTTTCTCCTGAAGTAGTACATTTCAGTGGATAGAGCCCCAAATTAATTTTGTTGGTGGGGGGTGTGCCCCCCACCCTGGCCCTCTTCCCTCCATCCTTCCCCCCCTCCCCCAACCATTTAGGGTCACGAGAAACTTAGGTCTTTAAAGTTCTGTCACAGAATGAAAAGGATTAGAAAATCCTGTCCTGTGTGACATCACTGAGGTAGCTCTGTCAGGTGGAGCAGGTGGAAACTAGCAGCCTTGTATTGTCCCTGTGACGACTCCTGGACCTTTTAAGAGAAATGTGGGTCACCATGAACACCATAGGCCAAGTCCTAGGGAGTCTTCAGAGTAGGTCTCACCTCAAGAGAACTGTATATGGACAGCCCCATGACATTGGTGCAGGTCCTTTCAGGCAAATTCACTTGTTCAGCAGATAGTTATTGGATGCTGGGCTGGTCGTAGATAAGGACATGACTAGGCAAAAAGTCCCACCCTCAAGGAGTCGATATTATAATCAGGGATATAGACGAAGAAGCAAACAAATAAGGAAATTAAGATTATGATCAGTGCGGGCCGCCTGGGTGTCTCAGTTGGTTAAGCGTCTGTCTTTGGCTCAGGTCATGATCCCAGAGTCCTGGGATGGAGCCCCATTGGGCTCCCAGCTCAGTGGAAAGCCTGCTTCTCCCTCCCCCACTCCCCCTTCTTGTGTTTCCTCTCTTGCTGTTTCTCTCTCTGTCAAATAAATAAAATCTTTAAAATAAAATAAACTTTAAAAAAAAGATTATGATCAGTGCTCTAAAGGACATAGATTGGGGACATGACTTGAAACAGGTGTTCAGACAAGCCCTTTGTACAAAGGGGTCAACTTTGCAAAGAATCAGGGAAAAGCTTTCTTGGCAGAGGGATCAACATGAGCAAAGGGTCTGATGTAGGATAGGCTTTGGCAGAAAAGTTGTCTACAGACCAAAGAGAAGTTCAGAAAATGCAAGGTATATATTTTATAAAGACGGTCACATTTAGAATTTCAACTTGGGATATTTGGGATACTTAATCCAATTCGCTGTTAGGAAACCACCTTGAGCAGAGAAGTATGGTCTATGCCAAATAACTTAGTGAATTGGTCTGGCCCCAAAAGCAAAGCAGCTTGAAAAATCAAAATTAAAAATTAAAGGACCTTTATCCGCTATTGAAAATAAAAAGCATTTTACAACCCGAGGGAGTGATCCCCTCAGACAACCCAACAGCAGCTAGAAATGGGTAAAAAGAATCCTTTTTCTTCCAAAATAGTTACTCTGAGCAGGGGAAGACTAACAAAAATTTGGACTTCTCAAGGACAATTTTTCTGGGTGTTTACTGTCTACTATAGACGTTAGAGAAGATCTCAAACCATATCTTTGAAAGCTGCAACACATTTTCATCCTTAATGATGGTGGCCTGGTTGAGAACCAGTGATGAAATGAACACCATGATAAAGGCCTTTTCCTCTATCTGGCTGTGTTGTTTTCAAAGCACTGTCACTTAGGGCAGGCCATTTAATCCTCACAACATCCCTTATGGGTAGGCAGGGTAAGGACTGTTGTTCTCACCCTTTACAGAAGAGAAAATGGAGTGTCAGGTAGCAACAACACAGGGGCACCAGAAGTAATCATTAGTACCCAGGTTTCTTCCCTGTCTGCTACAGATCATCTCTAGCATTTACACGTCACTAATAAAAGCAGCAAAGAGACTCCATGGGAAGCACATGGACTTCAAGCCAACAGTGGTGTATGGAACTGCCTTCTGCTAGCTCATGAGAGCCGACTATTAAATTTTCAGGAATTTTGGGGTGCCTGGGTGGCTCAGTGGGTTAAAGCCTCTGCCTTTGGCTCAGGTCATGATCCCAGAGTCCTGGGATCGAGCCCCACATCGGGCTCTCTGCTCAGTGGGGAGCCTGCTTCCTCTTCTCTCTCTGCCTGCCTCTCTGCCTACTTGTGATCTCTGTCTGTCAAAAAAATAAATAAATAAAATCTTAAAAAAAATTTTTTCAGGAATTTTGCCAGCTGTTAAACAGAATAGTTATGAAAAATTAAATTATATAAAACTTCCAATTAAATAAAATTTAAACAAAATGTCTATTTAAAAACTCATCACTTCCAAACTATTTTAATGTATTATTTGTGCTCTTGAGGTTACTTATATATATTGTGCCTGTCTGGTGAAAATTCTCTATACTGTGTTACTGCCTATTTCTTCTCAATGCTGTATTCAGTGACTTCACTTTGGTGACTTGAAATTGGCTATGAAAGGAATATTTACACCATGGAAATCAGCAAGGGCCACAGACAGGGCTTGACTTAGGCTTCGTTAATTGTCTAGACTTAAGAAAGTGACAGAGAAACTGTTAAAGCAGATCCAACTTTAAAAAGTGTGTTGTATCTATAGCTGTGACATGGTGAATGGCACAGGACATCCAGTTCAGCAAAGGAGCCCTCACATCATTGACAAGTAAGTACCCATATACATGTTTGCTGTTTTAGTTTTATCGTAAATACTAACCAAGAGGCATGCCAGAATCACATTTGGAAAGCTGGCTGTTAAACATTTATCAGCATACCACTGGATCTGCATCTGCTATGACAATTGGGACACTTCCTGGCTCTGTGACCTTAAGTAAGTCACTTAGATCATTAGCCTCAGTTTCCTTCTCCATGTTCAAATCCCTTGAACATGGCAGGAGTTTAGGGGGACTGACCTGTGTGCAGTTGAAAATCAGCACATAACTTTTGTTCCCCCCCCAAAACTCAACTACCAATAGATTACAGTTGATCAGAAGTCTTACCAATAACATAAACAATTGATTAGCACATCTTTTATGTATTATACATATGTAAACTTGAGGAAAAAATGCTATTAAGAAGATCATAAGGAAGAGGAAATATATTTACAGTGCTGTACTGTAGAAAATCCATGAATAAGTGGACAAATAGTTCAAACCCACATTGTTCAAAGGTCAATTGTATTTCCTCTCACTGTATTGTAAGATTTAGAATAGATGAGATGCCCTTGACCATCATATTCTTCTTCCTTCTCACTGGTAGATCCTCTCTCACTACAGTTTGTATATGGATAATGCTCTCCCAGTCTCCCTCATAGCCTCGAGCACAGTGTCCCAATCCATGTGCCAGCACACACTAGTTTGTCCTGAATGGGTTAGCAATGTGACAAAGTATTGATCCCTTAAGCCCTTGGAATATTTGAGTGAGGATCAGCTGCTGCAACCTGAGACTGTCCTGTGTGGCCACAAGCAACCTCACTCAGGTACCCCTCTATGTCATAAAAATATTCTCTTTCTGTTTGTGTCATGATGTGAAAAAATTGGGAAGCATTGGCTTAAGGCATGTGTACATGATGCAGTTCTGACCAATGGAACTTGGGGAAAAGTCTTGGGAGATGGATCTGGGAAAGATTTTCCTCCCTAATAAGAAGAGTCACCCGAGAGACAATGCCTTCTTCAACCATATGCTGTTACATCTATGTATGAGCTGCAACTTCTGAGCCATCTTGCAAAGAACGAGTGTAACATGGAGAAGGTGAATAATGACAAAAGGTTGGTCCTGCACATTGTTGAACCATTGAGCCATCCCTGCAACACCTGCCTTCGGAATTTATTTTGGGAGTGGATAATATTTCTCATTGTTGAAGCCACTTTTATTTTTGTAGTCAGTTATTTGTAGCTAAAAGCAACCAAATACAGCAGAACTGGTACATCCTTGACACCCAGTGAGTGCTCAGGAAGGTTAGCTAATTACCAAATTAGATCTTTTGCCTTTAGAAAATCTGATGAGGTGAGGTGTATACTTACCTTATCCCTTGATATTTGAAGGATTTGTTCTGTATGTAGATTCACTTTTAATCATTATCTTTATTCTTTCTTAGAAGTGTTTTTAATTAGGTAGTAAAAACAGTAATTGAAAAATGAAGTCATTTTAGGTTTGAGAGCTATTGATTCAGAGACGTTGTTACGCATTTTCTTTTCTTGAAAGCTCTAGACTGACTAGAGCATTATCACATGAAAAAGGTGATAGAATCCCATCAGGTTCTGCAAAGTAGAACAAGAACCAATTCATGGGGATTACAGAGAGCACAATTCTAGTTCAATATGAGGGAAAGGGAATCAACAGGGACTAGAATATGCCAGGGTCTATACCAGGCCCCTTATGGGTGTTATTTAATTCTCACAACAACTTTGCAAACAAAGATCCTTTCCTTCTCTCTCTCTCACCCCCCATTTTACAGAAAAGGAACCTAAGGCTGAGAAAAAGAGCTCTTTTGCAGACCTGAGACCATGAGTCCAAAGTCACTGCTTTTTCAGTCCCAGAAGCTGACTGGGCCTTCTTGAGCTGTCTTTCTCTCTTCTTGAGGAAGTTTCCCATCCACGAAAAAAAGAACAAGTCCAAAAATGGTGCCCTTGCTGAAGATGTCTTGGAAAAATAAGTACACAGCACATCGAACAGCGAAATATTTCTCAAGCTCCATATAAAATCATCACTTATCTTAGAATTTTGTTTGCAGCTGTCACAAACTCCATTCTCCTGCCCTCTCCACTCAAGAAAAATTTCTCTCCTCCTGTTTCCTAAAACTTTGTCCTTTCTTTTTGGCTGATTCTTTACAAATCCTACTTAGCAAGACAAAAACCAGCATAACAGCCATTGACGGCCACCCTAGGGGTTTTTAGAAAGCATCCCGCCATTGGTACAAACATGGCAGAGGCCTCTTTGTAGAGAAGTAGCAGGTAGAAGGAAGAATTCAGATTAGCCTGAAGACTGACAGCTATAGAGCCTGCCAGGCGGGTCCATGGTAAGTGTGAGACCGGGCTCGGTATGACGACAGGCAGTAGCAAAAACTTCATTTTGTTTGAAGATATTCATAACAATCATTTTTAATATTTTAAACATGTTAAAGCCAAAGAGGATATTCCAAAGCCTATCTCTGCTGTTTATCCTGTGGACAAGTCATTAACCTCTCTCAGCCTTGGTTTCTTCATCAGGAACACAGGAATAATCAACATGCCACATGGCCCAATAGCAGTGGCACAAGAAAATGTAACTGTGACTTTAAAGCACATCATGTGATATTTTTAATAATAACACATTGTAAATGATTGGACACCTCCATGCAATATTTTGTCCCTTCTCTAGGCCTACATAGGCATAGGTACGGCTAAAATTATTCTTTTTTTTTTAAGATTTTATTTATTTATTTGACAGATCACAAGTAGACAGAGAGGTAGGCAGAGAGAGAGTGGGGAGCAGGCTCTCTGCTGAGCAGAGAGCCCAATGTGGGGCTTGATCCCAGGACTCTGAGATCATGACCTGAGCCGAAGGCAGAGTCTTAACCCACTGAGCCACCCAGGTGCCCCTAAAATTATTCTTTTCAAGACTTGTTTTGACATCTAGCCCATTGGCTTACTGAGGCCCTGTGGGAATGTATGTGTGACCTATGACAAGGGTCCTCTCCTGGAGGATTTTGTCACCCCCACCACTGCCGACCCTTTTTAAGTGAATTTCCACTTCATGCCATCTACACCCAGGGGTGACCATTTGGTTCTGAACCTAAACTCTAAATTGTTCTTCTTACACTGCTTTAAAAGAAGGACTCCAAACCCCATGTTTTATGTGTTACAGTATTTGTAATTTCCAAACCCTATGTTTTATGTGTTGTAATGTTTGCAATTTTTATATTATAGACTTGAGTCACCATCATGCATTTTATCTAATCGATAAAGATAAAGGTATTGAGTACCTCAAAAATGCCAAGCAGTGTTCTAGAGGCTGGGGATACTATGGTGAAGAAGAAAGTCAGTTTTCATAGAGCTTACTTGGGGTTAACAGAAAACAAACAAGATTCTTACAGAGGAATAAATACTCTAAAAGATGTAGAGCAAATTATGGTGTGGTCCAGCAGGATGGGAGAGGGAACAAAGGAAAGGTTACCTTACGGCAGCTGGTCAGAGAAAGCCTGTTATAGGGGTGGCAGCTGGGCAGGCCTGGATGACAGAGGAAACCACCATGTAAACATCTAAAGGAAGACCCAGGTAAGAGCAAAGGCCCTGGGGTGGGAGTGCTCTTGACATGTCAAGGAATGGAGAGAACTCTGGAATTTTCAGGGCACGGTCAAGGTGGGACAGAGTGCTATGTAGGCAGTTGCCTATAGACCACAGCAAGTATATATATATTTAAGTGTGATGGAAAACCACTGGAGGTTTTCATGCAGGGAAATGATGTGATCTGATTTATGTTTTGCCCTTGCTGCAATATGGAGAAGAGATTTTAGAAAAGTAAAAGTGAAAGTAGAAAAATCCTTTCATGTCAGCTTCATAAATCCTTGAAGAGGAAGTGAAATTAGTCTTCAGCTTTAAATGGCATAAAATGATTACATATTGGTGGAGAGGAATGAGGTCTTCTAGAGAGCTCTTATTACTGGAGTTTCTGTTTTCATTTTCTGAGAAGGATGCTTAGATATTTTTGCCAACGACTCATCATGTAACCTTTCTTGGTTAGTATACTAAAATGTAGCAAGGAGTACCTTGTAGGAAAGGCTAAATTAAGAGTAGGTAAGATAGACCCACATTCAAGAGGCTCAATTTCAGGTGAATACCTCCCTCAAAAATACTCTCCAAGAACCTTATTATCCTCTCCCTCCCTACTTAATGCTCTCCTAACACACATCTGAAGGCTGAAGACCAAAATTCCACTAGTTATTTAGATCTTGTGCTATCCAGTGAGAATAGTAGTTTAAGTGTACTTACCTAAGGCAGAGATTTTTAATATGAAAATCTTTGGATCTTTTGATTGTTAAATTTTAATACATGGGAAGCAAGTTGCATTGACATGCATTAGTGGGGTAGGGTAAAGCAAATTTAGGAAGGTACTCGGTAAAGACCTCAATAAATCAAAGATGATTCTACTTCTTCCACTGCCATATCTAGGTTCAATCTCACTCATGGACCAATGAAAAAAAGATAAGTACTTCACATGGTTAGTCTTCTTATTTGCTCCTGAGATTTCGTCCTTTAATTTGAAGGTCATATATTGGTAATCTTCAAGGCCTTTTCTAAAGGCCAGAATAGGCCTTTGAAAAAGAACCATGACTAATTTTATGTTTAATCTTATAATTAGTACATTGCAGATATCCAAGAAATATTTCATAATAAAAGTTATTATGGCTATTGTAATATACCTGTAGAATCTATGATCTCTGCAATAGCGAACCAAACAACAATTTCTGCCAATAGTGACAAATTCAGCCTGTGCACTAGCTGATATAAATCATAAGCACCTATCATTGGGAAAAATAATCCATCATTCAAAACTAAGTACTGATTAGGAACCTACAATGTGTCAAATAACATTAAATATGGAGAAGGATGCAAATAATAGTTGCTATAGCATATCGCAAACCTCCTGTTTACCAGACTCTGATATATGTATATCAATTCTATTAAAAATATCTTTTAGGGCGTCTCGGTGGCTCAGTCAGTTAAGTGTCGACCTTCAGCTCAGGTGATGATCTGGGAGTCCTGGGATCAAGTCCCGTGTCAGGCTCCTTGTTCAGCAGGGAACCTGCTTCTCCAGGTCTCCCTGCTTGTTCTCTCTCCATCAAATAAATAAATAAATAAACAAATATATGTATAAAAATTAGAAATATTTTGTTGTTTAAATTACATTTATGGCCACCAAAGTTCTTGAAAAGAGTATTTAATAAAATATATGGATCTGTACTTTTAAAGAACCATATGTATATCTTGAGGTGGGGGTCAGTAAAATTACTGACCTTTGTCCAAGTAGGCAAGACATACAAAGCTCTTTTGTGTTGTCAATCACAACAAAAGTATGGGAAGGTTAAAGGGAACGATGTGAGTACTTGAAACATGGGAGGCCCCCCCAAAAATCTTGGCTTGATATAAAATACCAGTGATTTATATGGCCTGTGAGTCATATGTATCATATCTGGGTTATGTGCCCATAAACATTGCCCTAAAGGCAGTCAGAGTATTTGGACTGTCATCACTAAATGCACCATCACATGTCAGTCCTGCCTGAATTCAAAAGCAAAAACCAAAATACAGAAACACATGGAACTGACAACTAAAATTTCTGTCCTGTACTTAGATTCTCAAGGGCAGCATTACAAAAGGGTGTTTAAAAGTCCATGAAATGCTACTTGTAACTCTATTGAATTTGGATTAGATAGATCCTTTTTGGTTATTAATATTTGTTTGAGCTGTTAAAGGGTAAGAAATTTCATTGACTTAATAAAATGTTCTAGATGATGTAAATCACAACCCCCACACCTACGAAAAGAATTGTTAGTCAAATACCAAGTTGGAATAAAAACATAATTTGTGTTAAATCCCATTAAACATGGCAAGAGACACAAATAATGGCTACCATTTATTGAGTGCTTCCTTTTTTGTTAGAATCGTTATTTCCACAATAGCTAATTTAACCCCAACAATATCCCTTCAAGGTAGCTGTTTTTACTATATTTCACGAATGAGACATGGGAGCTCAGAAGGGTTAAGTAACTTGTCCAAATTCATAGAACAAGTGAGTGGATGAATTTGACCACCATGTGACTCCAAGCTTGCTGGTTTTTATAACGCAAATTTGAAGTTTAAAACATAATCCTAGCTCTATTAAGGCATCAGGTTATTCAAAGACCCTGTGGCCTGGGGAGTCAGAACACAGGGTTTTAGTTTTGGCACTGATGCTATGCCACTGTATGCAATATAGGCAAGTCATCTCATCCTTCTGAATTTTGAGCTTCCACATATGTAAAATGAAGGGATTGAGTCAAATAGTCCTTGCAGTTCCTTCCATCTTCAATATTCCACTACTCTAGCAGTGAAAAAACCATGACTCTGGAACTGAACTTTTTTTTCTTCCACATTCTGGTACCAGTAATGTACATTTCTTTAGGAACCACAACCTCTTCCTCTCAATAGAATTTCTTCCTCTGACCCCAGAATCTGGTGCAAGTTTAGGCACATGACCTAAGTGGACCAATTAGAGTAAATCCTAGGAATCATTTGGGAGTCATTAGAAGAAAGACATCCTGTTCCTCTGTGGTTGTTAGCAGTAAGGATGCTGAGAGTTTGGAGTTTCTTGGGTCATGTGCAAAGATAACTTCTCTGGAGTGTTTAGTTCCTTGAGGCAATACATTCTCTATTTGGTTAAGCCAGTTTAAATTGGGGTTTCTCTCTGGTTCATAGAGTCACAATAGGGGTATTCCTTGAAGGATAGGTTGAATTTGCATTCAGTTGGATTTCAGTGGGGAGAAAGCTCTGCCCAGAATCTTCGAAATGGGCATGACTCTTTTAACTAGATTAGAAGCAAAGTATAAAGAGGTAGTTAGATACCAGGGATGAAAAGCAGTATGAGACTAAATTGTTAAGGATGTTGTAAGGGTCCAGGAGGACTTTAGACTTGGGTGATTATGTCAGATTTTATGTTTCAAAAAAGACCCCTCTCATATTTTGAGTTCTACCTCTCCTTTTCCAAACCTTGCCATTGTTGCATTAAAAGGTGGGAGAAGATACATCTCTTTACCCATTAATCTTAGTTAAGCCTTTAAAACTGTCTCAACAAATAGATTGTGATTGAAGCAACACTGCATTATTTCCAAGGCTAGGTCATACAGGCAATATGGTTTCCCTATGGGTTCTTTCTCTTTTGGAACATTTGCCCTTGAAACCATACTACCATGGTGTAAGCAGAGACTGTGTGTAGGTATTTTAGTCGACAACCTGTGTAATAAAGAATTTGGCCTTTCTCCCTAGTTCCTGGGAAGTAGCCTTTAAAACCTTGGAACATCCCAAGTGCTAGGAGTATCTTTGTTATTCATCACATTCCTGATAGTTTATGCTA
The DNA here is from genome assembly GCF_964662115.1 of Mustela nivalis. NCBI lineage: Eukaryota > Metazoa > Chordata > Mammalia > Carnivora > Mustelidae > Mustela > Mustela nivalis. The sequence goes on from NC_139025.1 coordinate 39,958,200, forward strand.
ATTAGTTGACTAACAATGGGACCTTTCATAATTTAAACAAACGTGATGACTCAGGATCTAAGCTGACCATGCCAGAAAGACCAATCATGAGACTAGACATTTGGGGTTTTGAAGTGGGTGAGATTAGCCCAACCTATGGGAAGGGGTGGGGGGTGGTTGGAGATTGAGTCACACGGCCAGTGATTTATGGAAGGCAGTGATCATGGAGGTTTAACATTATGCTCAGAGTTGGAAGTCATTGTAGGGTTTGTCAGCATCAAAAAACATATTAGAAATAGCAGGATTATTTCAAAGAGCTTGTTGCATCCATTCCCATAGTAGTAATGACAAATCCAGTGTGACTAGCAGCCACAGTTAAGGGAAAAGGGGTTGGGGGAAGTCAAAAAGAAGTAGAAGGCGAGGATCCCAGAGCCATCTAACGTAGACAGCCTTCTAAGATGGTTACAACAATCTCCATCTCCGGCTACTCACATGGTTTTGTAATTCCCTCCCCTTGTGTATGGGCTAGATCTCCTTTCTAACAAACAGAATGTGGCAAAAGTGATGAGCTGTTACTTCCAAGATTAAGTTGCAAAAACCATCGTTTCTGTCTTGCTAGAACTCTGTCTCTCCTTCCAGCTTGTTTGTGCTGATGAAGGAAGCTGGCAGGTGTGATCTGTCTTCTCCATAGAGAGGTCCATTTGGCTAGGAACTAGGGGCAGCCTCCAGCCAATAGCAAGTGAGGAACCAAGGCCCTTGGTCCAACAGTCTGGAGAAACTGTATCCTGTCAGAATCCTGCCAACAACAGCATGTATGAGTTTGGAAGAGGACCCATCCCCAGTTGAGCCTTGAGGTCATGGCAGCTTTGGCCAACATTTTGAATTTTAGACCGTGGGAAACCTTGAGCCAGAGGACTTAACTAAGCCATTCCCAGGTAACTGACCAGAAACTGTGAGGTAAGATGAGTTTGTTGCTTTAAACCATAAAGTTCTGGGGGTAATTTTAAAGCAGCAATTGATAACTAATATGGCATCTAAGCCCATGATTTCTATATCACTTCTAACAATATTGCAATGATGCTTAAAAATGTTTTTGTAACACAGCTCTCTCTGTGTCCCTAAATATATGTGGTATATTTGTTTAAAGTTAGGGTAACTAAAAATAAGTTTCATCTTGATACATTTTTGAAAAGTTAACAACATCTTTTGAAGTAGTTAGAGAAATACTGTATGTAACATCCCAAACCCAGGGGCGTCTATAATTTTGGAAACGAAAATGGACTGAAAGAGATTATATTCTCTTCTTTTCTGAAGACATTCAACTCCTAGCAAGTTTATTCCAGGTTTGTTATTTATAGTTTTCTTTTTTTATTTTAAAAGATTTTTTTTTAAAGATTTTATTTATTTATTTGACAGACAGAGATCACAAGTAGGCAGAGAGGCAGGCAGAAGGAGAGGAGGAAGCAGGCTCCCTGCTGAGCAGAAAGCCCAATGCGGGGCTCAATCCCAGAACCCTGAGATCATAACCTGAGACGAAGGTAGAGGCTTAACCCACTAGCCACCCAGGCATGCCTATTTTTATAGATTTTTAAAAATTTATTTATTTGAGACCTAGAGGCAGAGAGAAAGAGAGCATGAGCAGGAGAGAGAGGCAGAGGGATAGGAGGAAGCAGGCTCCCTGCTGAGCAGGAAGTCTGACTCAGGGCTGGATCCCAGGACCCAGAGAGCCAAAGGCAGATGCTTAACCATCTGAGCCACCCAGGTGCCCTGCTACTTATAATTTTCTTAACAGATTATCAGAATGTAGATAGGTCTAAAGAGTCCAGAGTTGTAAATAGGGAGCGTGTGGCCCATTAACATTGTACAATAATAATTCTTCTTTAATTCTCTCTCTCTCTCTCTCTCTATCTATCTATCTATCTATCTATATTTGTCCCACCAAAGTGTGCCCCTCTAATCCCTGGAACGTGCAGCTGTGTTACCTTACGTGGCAAAAGGAAAAGGCAGATGGCATTCAGCGAAGGGTATTGAGGTAGGAAGATTATCGTGGATTACCCAGGGCACAGTGTAATCACAAGTGTCGTTACAGGAGTGAATCAGGAAGAGTAGAGTCAGAGAAAAAGATGTGATGATGGAAACAGAAGTCAGAATGATATGAAGAAAGAGGGTCACAAACCAAGGAGTTAGGTGATCTCCAGAAGATGGCAAAGGCAAGGAAACTGATTCCTCCCTAGAGCTTTCAGAAGGAACATGGCCTTACAGGCAGATCTTATTATTTCTGATCTCCAGAATGGTAAGATAATACATTTATGTTGTTTGAAGCTACTGCGTTTATGGTAATTTGTTACAGGAGCAACAGGAAGCTAGGGCATATACTTTACTTATTTAGGATCTTAATTTGCTTGTTACTGCTATTAGGAGATATTTTCAAATCTAATTTAATAATGGCATTTTAGTACAGAAAACCAACTGAGCATCATCTTCACTTGGAAAGCTTTTTAAAAATACAGTTCCCTGACAGAAGAAAGAGGAATTAAGGAGTCAATCCCATTTACAATTGCACCCAAAACCATAAAATACATAGGAATAAACCTAACCAAAGAGGCAAACAACCTATAAAGTAAACTATGAAGAAAACTATAAAGTACTCATGAAAGAAATTGGGGAAGACACAAAGAAATGGAAAAACGTTCCATGCTCATGGATTGGAAGAACAAATATTGTGAAAATGTCTATGCTACCTAAAGCAATCTACACATTGAATGTAATCCCTATCAAAATACCATTCATTTTTTTCAAAGAAATGAAACAAATAATCCTAAAATTTAAAGATTTTTTTTTTTAATTTGTCAGAGGGAGAGAGAGCAAACACAGGCAGACAGAATGGCAGGCAGAGGCAGAGGGAGAAGCAGACTCCCTGCCGAAAAAGGAGCCTGATGTGGGACTCCATCCCAGGACGCCAGGATCATGACCTGAGCCGAAGGCAGCTGCTTAACCAACTGAGCCACCCAGGTGTCCCAATCCTAAAATTTATATGGAACCAGAAAAGACCTCGAATAGCCAAAGGAATATTGAAAAAGAAAGCCAAAGTTGGTGGCATCACAATTCCGGACTTTAAGCTCTATTACAAAGCTGTCATCATGGGACGCCTGGGTGGCTCAGTGGGTTAAGCCGCTGCCTTCAGCTCAGGTCATGATCCCGGGATCCTGGGATCTAGCCCAGCATCGGGCTCCTTGCTCATCAGGGAGCCTGCCTCTCTCTCTGCCTCCGCCTACCTTTCTGCCTGCTTGTGTGCTTTCTCCCTCTCTCCTTCTGACAAATAAATAAATAAAATGTTAAAAAAAAAAAAGCTGTCATAATCAAGACAGCATGGTACTGGCACAAAAACAGACACATAGATCAATGGAACAGAACAGAGAGCCCAGAAATAGACCCTCAACTCTATGGTCAACTAATCTTGGACAAAGCAGGAAAGAATGTCCAATGTTAGAAAGAGAGCCTCTTTAACAAATGATGTCGGGAAAATTGGACAGCCACCTGCAGAAAAATGAAACTGGACCATTTCCGTACACCACACACAAAAATAGATTCAAAATGGATGAAGGACCTCAATGTGAGAAAGGAATCCATTAAAATCCTTGAGGAGAACACAGGAAGCAACCTCTTCAACCTCAGCCGCAGCAACATCTTCCTTGGAACATTGCCAAAGGCAAGGGAAGCAAGGCAAAAATGAACTACTGGGATTTCATCAAGATCAAAAGCTTTTGCACAGCAAAGGAAACAGTTAACAAAACCAAAAGACAACTGACAGAATGGGAGAAGATATTTGCAAAATATCTTGCAAAATATGTCAGATATCTGACCTATCAGATAAAGGGCTAGTATTCAAAATCTATAAAGAACTTACCAAACTCAACACCCAAAGAACAAATAATCCACTCAAGAAATGGGCAGAGGACATGAACAGACATTTCCTCAAAGAAGACATCCAGATGGCCAACAGACACATGAAAAAATGCTCCACATCACTCGGCATCAGAGAAATACAAATCCAAACCACAATGAGATACCACCTCACACCAGTCAGAATGGCTAAAATTAGCAAGTCAGGAAATGACAGATGCAGGCGAGGATGTGGAGAAAAGGGAACCCTCCTACACTGTTGGTGGGAATGCAAGCTGGTGCAGCCACTCTGGAAAACAGCATGGAGGTTCCTCAAAAAGTTGAAAATAGAACTACCCTATGACCCAGCAATTGCACTACTGGGTATTTACCCTAAAGATACAAATGTAGTGATCTGAAGGGGCACGTGCACCCGAATGTTTATAGCAGCAATGTCCACAATAGCCAAACTATGGAAAGAACCCAGATGTCCATCAACAGATGAATGGGTAAAGAAGATGTGGTATATATATACAATGGAATACTATGCAGCCATCAAAAGAAATGAAATCTTGCCATTTGCGACGACGTGGATGGAACTAGAGGGTATTATGCTTAGCGAAATAAGTCAATCGGAGAAAGACAATTATCATATGATCTCCCTGATATGAGGAAGTGGAGGTGCAATGTGGGGGGGTTGGGGAATAGGAAAAGAATAAATGAAACAAGACGGGATCGGGAGAGTGACAAAGCATAAGAGACTCTTTTTTTTTTTTTTTTAAGCATAAGAGACTCTTAATCTCGCAGAACAAACTGAGGGTTGCTGGGGGGGGGAGGGAGAGGGTGATGGGGTTATGGACATTGGGGGGGTGGTGTGTGCTGTGAACTGTGTAAACCTGGCAGTTCAGTGACCTGTACCCCTGGGGCTAAAAATACACCATATATTTATTAAAAAAAAAAAAAAAAAAAAAAAAAAACAGTTCCCTGAGCTTTATCCCCGGGTAGTCTAAGTTGGGAAGTACTGCTCTAGAATTAAGTGTGGCTTGAAAGGAGTGCCCACTCTAACAGGGTAGATGGTTAGAGTGTAAATAGCACTTTTAAGCTCATTTATGGTTAAGATATGTTTTTAACCAGACTTTTATAATTAGACTAATTGTTTTGTTTGTTTGTTTGTTTGCTTTTTAAAGATTTTATTTATTTATTTGACAGAGATCACAAATAGGAAGAGAGGCAGGTAGAGAGAGGGGGGAAGCAGGCTTCCTAATAAACAGAGAGCTCGATGTGGGGCTCGATTCCAGGACCCTGAGATCATGACCTGAGGAGAAGGCAGAGGCTTAACCCACTGAACCACCCAGGTGCCCCAGACTAATTGTTTTTTAAACCTAGGATCTGGACTTCTCCAGCATTTACAGATTTCCCTCTTATGACTCTATTTGATGAAGGAACTTGGATGCAAGCATCACAGAGAGAAGCTGACTGCTATCCAGTGATGGTGAAAAAACAAAATAAAACAACAAAATGAAACAACCCTCAATGGGAGTGGGAGTAGGTACTGACACAGATGTACCAACACCACAGTGGGTTGAAGATTGTTCTAGTGCCCTGGGGCTACCATGACAAAGTTCCCCAAACAACCAAAACTTACTGTCTTACGGTTTCTGGGACAGAGTCTAAAATCAAGGTGTTGGCAGGGACATGATCCCTCTGAAGACACTAGGGAGGGATCTGTTCCAGGCCTGTCTCCTAGCTTTTGGTAGCTTTGTTACAGCAGCCTAATGAAAATCTTCATGTAGCATTTTCCCTGTGTGTATCTGTTTCCAAATTCCTCCTCTCTCTCTTTTTAAAGATTTATTTATTTATTTGAAAGGGAGAGAGCACATAAGCAGGGGGAGCAGCAGAGAGAGAGGGAGAAGCAGACTTCCTGCTGAGAAAGGAGCTTGACATGAGATTCCATTCCAGGACCCCAAGATCATGACCTGAACTGAAGGCAGACACTTAATCAACTGAGCACCCAGGCACCCCAAATTCCTTCTCTTGATGAGGACACCAGTCATATGGGAAAAGGGTCCATCCTACTTCAGCAAAACCTCAACTTGAGTCATTACATCTGCAAAGACCCCATTTCTAAATAAGGCCATATTTTGCAGTCCTGAGGGTTAGCATTTCAACCTATGAATTTGGGGAAGACACAATTCAAACCCAAAACAGGGATGTAGGTCCTGGGAGACTAAAAACAAGGCTTGTCAAGAAGATGGTGGAATAATCAGAACCACCTTTTTTATTCTCATAGAGACTGTCCCAAGTAGGTGTTTTTCTCCCTTGCTCTGAGACGAGGAATCCAAGACTGAGGAGGACGAGGCAGTTGCTCTGGGTTCACGCAGCCAGGGGCAGAGCTGGGCGCCTGCCCAGGTTTCTCTGGCTCCAAAGCCTAAGCTTTCAATCACTTTACTGTGCCACCTCCAGGAACAGTCACAAGAGCGAAAGACCTGGTTTGTAGGCCCAGTTTTGCCACAAAATAGCACGAGACATTTAATAAATCATTGAACTTCTCTAGGGCTTAATTTTCTCTCCAGTAAAATGAGCCTAATAATAATATATGGGGAAGCACAAGTACTTCATAGATTGTAAAGCATCCTGCCATTGTGATAAGTGTTATTAAGAGCAGCATCAGCATAAGGCAAAGACAATTAACATGTTCTCAGCGGAGAATGAAAATATGTTTCTGTTCCCTTGGTTTTTAGGCTTTGTATTGCTTTTATGACCCTCCACCCTCCCTATGTGGGCCTCTCCATCAGTCCATACACCTATCATTTAATCTTTCACTTAATTTAGACCTCCTGCCTTGAATAGACAATGAATTCCAGGCTTTTTTTTTTTTTTTAAACCAAGTTTCCTGGGGCATGTGGGTGGTGCAGTTAAGCATCCAACTCTTGGTTTCAGCTCAGGTCCTGATCTCAGGGTGATGAGATCGAGCCTTGTGTCTGGCTCCATGCCCAGTGGGGATTCTAGTTAAGCTTCTCTCTGCCCCTCCCCCCATGTATGTGCGTGGGCACATTCTTTCTCTCAATAAATAAATAAATCTTGTGTGTGTGTGTGTGTTTTTAAACAAGTTTCCAAAATTAAAACTATTTTTTTTTTTTTTTTGAGACAGTTCTTTGGGTAGCTAAGAAAAAAATATATAGTGTCTCAGTTCAGGCTGTTATAACAAAGTACAATAGACCAGGTGGCTTATAACAGACATTTATTGCTCACAGTTCTGGAAGCCGAGAAGTTCAAGATCAAGGTGCTGACAGATTAGGAGTCTGATGAGGCCTGCTACCTAATTCATAGAATGGCTACCTTCTCACTGTTTCCTCATATAATGGAAGGGATGAGGGAGCTCTCCGGGGTCCCTTTTATAAAGGCAATAATCCCATTCATAAAGGCTCCATTCTCATGATCTAATCACCTCCTAAGACTATCGCTTTGGGGCTTAGGATTTCAATATATGAATGGGGGGGTAGGAAACATGCATTCCGTCCAAAGCATACAGAAAATGGGGCATTGGATCTCTCTTTTTTTGGTAAAGATTTTATTTATTTATTCATGGGAGACAGAGAGAGGAGGCAGACAGAGGCAGAGGCAGAGGAAGAAGCAGGCTTCCCAAGAAGCAGGGAGCCCGATGTGGGACTCGATCCCAGGACCCCAGGATCATGACCTGAGCCGAAGGCAGATGCTTAACCATCTGAGCCATCCCGGCACCCACATTAGATCTCTTTAGAAGCTTGCTAAATTCTCCACCATCCTTTGCCTGTTGAATATCTACTACCAAAGTGCAAAAGGCAAACACAACCAAAGAGAAGACCAATTAACCCACTTAACAACTTCAGGTAAACCTATTTATTTTTCTAGTTTAGCTTTTGTTTACATTTTTGAATTGACAAAAAATACATGTTCATTAAGAAGATTAGAAGTTACCTAATAGGGGCGCCTGGGTGGCTCAGTGGATTGGGCCGCTGCCTTCGGCTCAGGTCATGATCTCAGTGTCCTGGGATCGAGCCCCGCATCGGGCTCTTTGCTCAGCGGGAGCCTGCTTCCCTCTCTCTCTCTCTCTGCCTGACTCTCTGCCGACTTGTGATCTCTCTGTCAAATAAATAAATAAAATCTTTAAAAAAAAAAAAAAAAGAAGTTACCTAATAAAGAGGAGCCTGGATGGCTCTGTCAGTGAAGCCTCTGACTCGACTTTGTCTCAGGTCATGAACTCAGGGTTGTGAGATTGAGTCTCCTGTGAAGCCTGCAAAGGACTTGGAGTTTGCTTAAGACTTTTTCCCCATCTCCGTTTGCCCCTCCCCCTCTAAAAAAAAGTTACCCAATAAATACAAAGAAAAGAATACTTACCAATAATCTCATATCCAAGAAAAGAAACCATTAACATTTTGGTTATTTGGGAAAAAGTGGACTTTTACTGAACACTTTGCTTTTTAAATTAGTATTGAAGGGGCACCTGGGTGGCTCAGTTGGTTAAGCCTCTGCCTTCGGCTCAGGTCATGATCTCAGGGTCCTGGGATGGAGCCCCGCATCGGGCTCCCTGCTCAACAGGGAACCTGCTTTTCCTTCTTGCTCTGCCTGCTACTCCCCCTATTTGTGCTCTCTCTCTCTCTGTCAAATAAATAAATAAAATCTTTGAAAAAGTAAACTTAGTATCTTTTAATGTTCTTTAAGAAAACATGATTTTTAATTACTATATAATAGTCCATGCTATGATGTATTATAATCCATTTAACCAATTCCCTATTGTAGAGAGATTGTATTCAGCTTGTTTCCATGTTTTGTTATTCTAAACAAGGCATGGAGGATATCCTTTTACTTAAATGTGCACATCTAATGATTTACTTAAGATATGTTCAGAAAGTGAAATTACTAGGTTGGAGAGCTTTCTGTATGTATTACTCTACCAGTCAAACAACAGGAATGACTGCAGGAATTTATTGCAAGGTGTTGGGCAGCCCACAGATGTGTCAGGAAAGCTAGAATATCAGGCTTAGGTAATGGGCAGGAGTGGATGAAGGCCGGGCAGCCAGAGCCCCAGCCAATGTCTAACCGATGACCAGTGCAGCAAAGGACTCTTCTACTCCTACCACTGAGGTGGAACGGGAGCCCACACCTGCTGTCGCTGCTGGCACAGGGCCTGGACATCAGACACCAGGCTGGCACCACTACCTGATGGCTCTTGGACACTAGATGTTGCTGTGGCAGCCAGAAAGTTCTGCTCACTTCCAGCTTCTAGGCATGATAAGCAATGGACACACAATCTTGGGTCACTACATATGAGAGCCCAAACCTAGAGGCTGAGAATGAGAATGCTGGGTGTTTGCACCTCTTACAGGAAGAGATGCCAAGACTCACAAGGTGGAAGAGTCTTCTCACTGCCAGTCTGTAGGCAAAAATTAGTCTCTTAGTCTTGCTTTAATTTGCACTTACTTGTTTGCTAAAAAGGGTGGATTTTTTTTTTTAAAGATTTTATTTATTTATTTGACAGAGAGAGACACAGCAAGAGAGGGAACACAAGCAGAAGGTGTGGGAGAGGGAGAAGCAGGCTTCCTGCTGAGCAGGGAGCCTGATGTGGGGTTTGATCCCAGGACCCCAGGATCATGACCAGAGCAGAAGGCAGAGGCTTAACGACTGAGTCACCCAGGCACCCCAAGATGGATCTTTTGGATAGAACTATTGATAGTTTATGATTTTTCTTTTGTTAACTCCTTAATCACATCTTTTGATGCCTTTCTGTAGGAATATTTCTATCAGAGCATATATCTGCCTTTTTGTAAGTACTACTTTTATTTATTTTTATTTTTTTTAAAGATTTTATTTATTTATTTGACAGATAGAGATCACAAGGAGGCAGAAAGGCAGGCAGACGGAGAGAGAGAGAGGGAAGCAGGCTCCCCGCTGAGCAGAGAGCCAGATGCGGGACTCGATCCCAGGACCCTGAGATCATGACCTGAGCCGAAGGCAATGGCTTAACCCACTGAGCCATCCAGGCACCCTGTAAGTACTACTTTTAATAGACTATGAACACTTTGACAGCCAAATATGTTTTTCCCAATTTGAACTTTAACTTCCTTTAGGTATTTGTAATTTTTTAAAATTTATTTTTGAGGGTGGTATTTGTAATTTTAGACTTAAAATTAAATCTATCACCTTTTACCATTAGGGTTTGTTACTTTGCTTTTAAAATTAGGCCCTTCCCCAATTGCTTCTGAATCCCTCCCACGTTGTAGTTGGTATCATAAGAGCTGGTAACTTGCTAAATGGGAAGAGCCAAAGGCAGGCGAGTCTGGGGACATGCAGCATGTGGCCCTCCAGAAGGGCCACAGAACGAGTCAAAGATCTACGGGGAACGGGTGCATCTGGGCAGTGTTAAGAAACGGTCCCGGGAACTAATAACCATGGGATTCACGTCAGGAATGGTGTGGGAGTAGCTGTTTCCATCACCGCTGCTTCACCCCGTCAGTAAGGGGAAGATTCCCTTCCTGGGATTATGGAAATGGCTGTGACACCTGACATGGAACCGGTAAAATCAAGTTTATTGGTCACACCTCCTTAGCTTGGAAGAGGACACTCCAAGCCACACCAGGTCACGCAGGGGTGGCACTTAGGGTCAGAGCAAACAAGTAGGGGCTGTGAGAGGTAGGCTTTGTAGTATCAAGAGGCTGAAGTGCCACCTGACTCCCAAGGGAGAATGGGATTGGTTTGTTTGAATAACTCAGGGGGGTGCCTGGGTGGCTCAGTCAGTTAATGTCTGCCTTAGGCTGTCACGAGCCCAGGATCCTGAAATCAAGTTCTCACATTGGGCTCCCTGTTCAGCAGGGAGCCTGCTTCTCCCTCTGGCCCTCCCCCACCTCATCCCTCCCCTGCCCCGGCCTCTCTCAAATAAATGAATGAATGAATAAATAAATAAATAATCAATCCTTGGATAATTCTGTGGGCTGGCAGGAAACCGCAACCTGCTACTCAGGGATAAGCAAGTGGCGTGCCTGGTCCCGGTGATAAGGAGGGTTGTTTGGGTAAGAGACCTTATCCACATGAAGAGTGCAGGGAGGGGAACTTACAGTTAGGCCACTGGAAGACCTCTGGATTTTATAAGGTGTCAAAACAGTAAATAATATCGAGCCTTCATGTCAAGCCTTATACCATGATAACATTGCAGGAGATTGGTTGGTGGTGGGCTCTAGCGGTTAGAAGGAGAGAAATTCAAGTCCTGGGCGGAAGTTACTTTATGGTTTCAGAAATGGGGGGATCTCAGAACCAAATGGCACAAACAAGAGAAAGTATCAGGACAGGATGGGAGTCAAAGGTTTGAGGTAGGAAGGATCCCACCCATGGTAGCAGTCAGGAGACTACACGTTGCCCCAAACCAGTGCATAGTACAGTGAGTAGAGAAGACAATGTCTATCTGGAACTTAACTTGTTCTTTGCAATAAGTATGAATCCTTCAGCCAACAATGTGCATGTTGCACTGGGAGAAAAGGAGAAGGGAAAGTGAATGCGAGGGGACTGGTCTCTGGAAACCCTCATGTCACTGAAGTGATGGCAGCAATAGAAGCAGCCAGACAAACTTCTGGGGACTTCCCAGGGATGTTTTGTCACAGTCTGACATAAGGTGCTGGGGTGGTGATTTCCAAGCAAGCCAGACCTCTCTTGGACCTAGGGTTAGCATCATAAAGTCCAATGTCTCACAATATTCAGTGTTTCATGAAGTATTTGATGAGCACTTATCAAACACCCAGAATTCCACATTAGGTTGCATAGGACAGAATTCCTTCCCTGAGGAGGTTCCTAATCGGCTTGGAGGAATTACTAAATTACTAAAATTTGATGCCAGACACCTGTCCCTGTCTTCCCTCTCCCTAGAACATTGTTCCCCTTGTATCTCCTTTCCATCTATCTGGTTAGTTACCTTCAGATGTTTTCAGATGTCTCGATCATGTCCTCACCGGTGTGATTATTTTATTAATGTGGGGAAGACAAACACTGTTTAAAGAATAGAAGCTTCTTGAAGGTGCCTGTTCTATTCATTGGAACCTGGCATACGCTGTGCCTCGGTGACTATTTGTTGAAAGAATGAATGAATGAGAGATGCATTCTTTCAGCTTAAGGGCACATGTTTCTCACAGTGCTAGTGCCCCCTAAAATGTTAAGTTGTTCTGCAGACACAAAGAAGTCCATGGTCAGATAAGTTGGGACACTTTGGATCAAAGTTGGACAGGTTCCTTCTCGGCGGGACTTCTCAATACTTCAATATGCTAACGTGAATTATGAATTTCTAGTAGGAGGAAGGTCAAAACCAAACAGGGAGCCATATATGTCATTGATACTTCATTGTGACTGAGTTTGATCAGCCCCGTGTGCGTGAGTGAATGATGGAGGGAGTGATGAAGAAGTAGAAGAAGTTATGGGTTCTGATGCGGAGGATCTCTGCTTCCCCGTAGCCCGCCCCCAAACTCAGAGCCCATGGACTCCTGGGAGCAAAACCAAGTGAAGTCCCATATATCTGAGGCTAGGGGACTGTTCACAACTCGCCCCCTCACAACGGAATCTTGGCCCAGCAATCCTGGCTTGGACCCGAATTCTCCTTACTGCTGTTCTTACCAAAAGACTTCTTACTTACATCCGCCATGGAGGGACTTTATCTATTTGTCATCTTCAATAAAAAGTGACTCTGGCAATGTGGTATAAGGTTGATATGTCCCAAGAAACAGACCTGCTCTCTGTCTGGTTCTGTTTTCTTTGATTGCTTTTGAAATCTAGCATTCCTCTTTTCACCACTGGCTTGGGCTACAGAGCAGTACTGGTTTCACTCAAATAGAATATCTATTTGGAGGTGATTGAAAAAACAAAGCTGGTTAAAGGAAGGGTCAGGCCAGTCCTAAAGATAATAACAATAGAAGTAAAAGGGGGACACATGAGCCAGACGGGTATCCCAAACTCGCTTGGTTTCTATATTCCAAACATTGACTTGTGGGAGACCGTGTTTGAGGGTGAGTGTGGGGCCATGCCTGGTGCCTCACAGGGCATGCGGCGTGTGAATGAGGTTGGATAGAACCGAGTTGACGCGTGGCTCTGAGTCCTTGGGCTTCCAACAGGTCCCCACAGTAACAGGGAGAGTATTGATGGGCACAGCTAAACTCCTGGGTAGGAAGAGTCTGTCTCCAGCCCTTCTTTTCCACATCTTGCTGGGGGACTCAGACTGCGTCCTCCCTAAGGTCCCATTGCTATTTTCAACCTCGGCCTGCTGGAGGAGCTGACTTAACCCCCATTCCATTCATTCAAGGTCCCGATCCTAGTTTTAAAACGGATGGTTTAAAAATGTGACTACTTCTTTTGTAAAGCCTTTGGATTTTCACAAGGGTTTTCTCGCAGATGCCAAACAATGGGAAATCAGGCCTTGGGTGGGTATTTCAGGGTCGATAGTCCTTCGGTTCCCTTCAAGGCCTCAGCTGAGGCCGCTGTCTGCTCCGGCTTGGGGGCTGGCACAGGGACAGGTCTCTGCTGTGCAGTAAAGGTGGGTGAAAGGGCAGCGGTGCTCCAAGTGGAACTGAGAATAGAAAGCAGCACATGGACATGGTATTTTGCCCATGGATTGGGGATTACTGCCCTAAGCAGCCAGGCTTTTTCCAGTCGAGTTTTACACAGTAAAATAAATGTGTTCTGCACTTTTAGTGTTTAAATAAACATGAAGGATTTATTTCTAGCCATAATGTAAATTGGTGATGTGGAAAGTTATGGAAAGAGAATACATGCTAAAACTTCAGCCCTCCTGGTTTCTGTCACTGTTCTGTGTGCTTAAACAACACTGATTTCTACATAAATAACTTACCTCTTATATACGATCTGTAAGATATTTTATTCTAAGAATATATATACATACATGTATATATATGTATATATGTATATGTGTATATATATATGTATGTATGTATATATAGAATAAAATATCTAGGATAATATCTAGAATTAATATATATATTATATATATATAATTTCCCCCCACTAGAGTTTCTGATTTCCTATATTTGTGTTTAAAATTATAACTTGACACAATGACTTGAGATATACATTCCTAAAATTTACCCAAGTATAGTGGCTTTCCACCTATTTTTTTACTTTGACTTGCAGTAATGAATCTATTTTCCCTTGGACTCTAACACATACACACAACTGAAATAAAAGTTTCAAAAACTAAGCTTACACTTGTTATGTGCAATGCACTTTAGTATTTTTATTCTGTTCTCCTCTATTCATTTTTCTTTCTTTTCTAAAAAAAAAAGGGGGGGGGCGCCTGCATGGCTCAGTGGGTTAAGCCTCTGCCTTCAGCTCAGGTCATGATCTCAGGGTCCTGGGATTGAGCCCCATGATGGGCTCTCCGCTCAGCAGGGAGCCTGCTTCCTCCTCTCTCTCTGTCTGCCTCTCTGCCTACTTGTGATCTCTGTCTGTTAAATAAATAAATAAAATCTTAAAAGAAAAAAAAAAGGATTGGGAATCCCCAGTTTGATAAACACTGCCTTAGGAAAGCTCTTGCACACATATATAGAAATGTTTGTAGGAGCACTGTTGCAAATAGGGAAAAAAGTAGGAAAATTGCATCCAGCCAATGATAAACATTGTGTATAGAATAATGACAGAGGTAAAACTTGGATTGGGGAGTTAGGAAAGGACTTTTTGAGGAAATGACATTTAAATTTAAATTAGAAGGCAAAGTCTGGAAAATAGCATTATACACTGAGCAGGCCTTAAATAAGCAAAGAACTTGGCATTCTCAAGGAACTGAAAGAGGCTAATGTGGTTGGGTCAGAGTGAGCCAATAGGAGAGACACGTGATGAGATTGGGCTGGTAAGAGGGAGATAAATTATGCAATACTTGAAAGTCAAACATCAAAGGTAGCAGACTTTTTTACAGTGAACAAATTGATGGTTGCCAGAGGAGAAGTGGGAAGGGGGGTGGGAAGTTGGGCAAAATGGGTGAAGGGGAAAGGGAAATACAGGCTTCCAGATACGGAATGAATAAGTCACAGGAATAACAGGCACAACATAAGATATGCCGTCAGTGACGCTGTAACAGCAATGTAATGGGACAGATGGGAGCTAGACTTGTGGTGAAAGAGCATCGAGTAAAAACTTGTCAAATCACTAAGTTTGTGCACCCCAAACTAAATAACATTGTGTGCCAACTCTATTTAAAAAAAAAAAAAAAGAATATACTTATAATGATGAGCACTGAGTAACATAAAGGATTGTTGAATTCCTGAGACTTATTGTACACCTGAATTTAATATAACCCTGTATATTAATTATACTTGACTAAAAACTGAAGGAAAAAAACAAAGATAACAAAGCTCCATCCAAGTGCCATGGGTAGCCATTGAAGGGCTATTTTAAGCTGGGAAATGACATGATCAGCTTTATCTTTTCGATCATTGCCTGGCTCTTATGTGAAGAATGGATTAGAGAAAGTATGGAGGAAAATTAGTTAAGAAGCTATGGTGTAAGTCTGTGGTGGTTTGGATTGTTGCTGGGGTGGAAACAGCTAGAAGTGGATTGATACAGGTTATATTTTAGAGGTAAAATTTATAGGACTTGGTGATGTCTTATTTGGATTTGAAGTTGGGGTTGAAAAAAGGAGGTGAGATGGAAGGTAAGGGCTAAGTCAAGCAGAGAAATGGAAAAACACAATTGCACTACTAGGTGGATGGGGGGATAGGGCAACGGCCTGTTAAGCATTTAGGAGGGCACGTGATGTAATGAGCACCAGGTGTTACATGCAACTGATAATCACCGAACTCTATCCCTGAAACTAGTAATACACTGTATGTTAACACATTTGAATTTAAATAAAATAAATAAAAAATTTTTTAAACAGGGTGCTATGTCAAGCGCGATGCCCCCAGTATTCTATCAAGACCACCTGGGAAAATGAAGATGTCATTTACTGATGTAGAAGACCAAAGCGGGAAGCACATCTGAGTGGGCAAAAATGAAGAGTTTGACTTTATAAATCTTCAGTCTGAGGTGTCTATGAGCCATCCAAATAGAGAGTCAAGTTAGTAATCACCTATGCAAAAGTGGATTTCCCAAAAGAATTAGACTGGAGATACACATTTGAGAGTCTGCTGCCTACACAGATGTAATCATTCTGGAATGACAAAACAGCAAGTGAAGAAGATAAAGACCAGGAGAGGGCCATGAAGAGAGCCAACATTTAGAAGTGGCTTGAGAAGGAGGAATCAGAACAGGAGTCTGAGATACTATGGCCACAGGGGCAGTAGTGAGCCAGGAGTGTGCAGTCTCATAGGAGACAAGTGAGAATGGTTTAAGAACTGGTAATAGTCAATATGTCAACAGCTGCTAAGCAGCTCAGTATGATAAGACTGAGAAGTGTCTGTTGGATTTAGTTATATAACTGTCACAAGTACCTTAGCAAGAGCTTTTTTTATAGATTGGTGGCAGAGAAGAAGGAAAGGACATAGAGATGGTGAGTGAGGATGATGATGGCTTGTGAGACTAGGCTGGAAATGAGAGAAGAATGATCAGAATACGCACAGAGGAAAATGTATCAACATGGAGTCTTTTTTGTTTGTTGTTTGTTTGAGGATAGACTATATAAGATGCTTTGAATATTGTTTGGAAAGTTTGGGTGGAGAATAAGAGGCCAAAGATGCAAAACAGAGAGTCTGACTACTAGAGCAAGAGCCTGAGTTGGAAGGCAAACCAGATGTGGCTGAATGACTTTCAATTAGATGAAAGATGTCTCTTCTACTGTGGAAAAGGGAGAGAAAGAGTGTGTGGGGGTCCAGGGCATTCTGTGGGATTGGCGGTTGGGAGGCATGGTCTGATGAATGCAATATTCTCTGTGAGAAATGAATTAAGAAGGTGATTTAGTTTGGGACGTTTCGGCTGCAAGTAACAGAATATCCAACCAAAAGCTGCTTAAACAAATAAAGATTTAGTTTTCTCCCTTAACATAGAACCCAGGGCCAAGCAGTTGGAATTTGAAGATAGCTTTACATTCTAGTTTTCATTTAGTGAACTTGTTGTCTTAAACTTGTCCATGAATAGAAATTCTACTTTTCATAATACAGCTAAATCTACTCTGTGCAAAGTTACAGATAGTAAGAGAGAAAGAGGGGTAGAAGATAATGGGCCCTTATCAATTCAGGCTCACAAAGGATCAAGGGTTGTTCCTAGTGGGACTTCCTGGAAATGATGCTCCCTGGGGTTGTACAATGTTGTAGCAAGAGTTGCTAAGTGCATAGTAGAATCCACTGCATATTTCTGTTGGGAGAGTGCAGACCATGTGCAAGGATGGTAGGTATAAATAAACTAACAAGGGAGTGTTTGATGTGGACAGCCAACTGAAGATGTTCACTTAAGGAAAAACAAATGTGGATTTACAATATTCAAGAATCTTTTGGTAAAGAGTAGTGAAAATGTTAGCCTCCTAGTCTGAACAAATAAATAAAACACTAACTTTGATTCATGGTTTTTTTTTTTAACTCTAAGCTGTATTGTTTACCTATGGGAAGTCAGCATCGAACTTTTCACCTCTTCCTCTTTGAAATCCAGCAAAATATGTAACTGAGGCACAATCAGAGACACAGCTAAAAGTATTCACCTGATGCTTTTTCACTCTTGTGCACAGTGAAGATTCAGGGACTAGATTTCATGCAGATTGGTTCTGGCCAGCATGCTTTTTACCATCTTGAATACATGAATTCCAAGATGAGAGAGAAGTCCTGGAATCTTGCCAAGGATAAAACAAGATACGCCACCGTCAACATTTCTTCTAAGTGATTAAATGAAAGTTGCCATCCCTTCCACTGCCACACCCCATATCATAATTCAAAATATCCCGATATTGGCCCCAAGCCCCATTTCTAAAACTATGCTTCACTTCTACTGGAAATATATTATAAATGCACAAATTCCTATCATGAGTTTATGATGCCTTAATTAAAGAAAGCTTTTCTGATAATACTTTGAAATATCCCTTGATTTACTGCATCAGAGCTTACATCACTGTACAATTCCCCACAGTAAGATTTTAAAAAGGCGAAGTGCATGAATTTCTTCTATAAAGCCAAAAAAGGATAATTGCCAGAGGGAGGTGAGAACAGAGGACCAGTAGGGCATTTTCAGGTGGATCAGTGTAGAAAAACTTACTCATATTTCCTTGGAAAGTCTTTGTGTTCCTTTGAAGATTCACATAACACCGGTTAAAAACCACTGACTTAGCTCAAATGTGATTTCATGTCGCTGAAATAAAATCAGGATTTCATCAACAAGGACAAACCTACAATGTCTGCAACAGATGGTCTTCTGAGAGTGAGGGGCAAAGGGAGTCAGAGAAATAGTCGTTGGGAAAAATGGGAACTCAGACTTTCTAGAGAACAAAAGTAAGATTGCTGGGTCATGTAAACCACCCACTGAAATCTGTAATTGAGATTTTATTGTGATACTAACCAAGATTGGTTCTGTGACTTTTATACAACAATCAGCGGCTCAGGCATCGACACAGGGGAGGTGGATGGTCAAGTTCATACGGGGCTGGGGTCCTGTAAGTGGATACTGTGGAAGAAGAGGTCAGGTAAGCCCAGCATTTTTGCAACAAGATAATTAAGTGGATGTGCCCAGGAATTGAAGCTGGTGTGGGGGAAGGGAGGACAAAAGTACAAACAAAAACAAAACAAAAGAACCAAGGCAGAAGGATCCATGGATCTAAAAGCCCAGTGAGGCCAAGGAAGAAAGCTGAAAAGGGTAGGTCACAGATGAGAATGGGATGTTTGAAGTTGTGGTTTGTGAGGTGATAAATTTCTGATTTTTAAAAAGTACCGGGTATAACCATGGGAAGCTGGGGGAATGGAGATCATCAGGCATCAGGAGTTTAAAGAACTGAGATGTAGAGATGTTAGGCCCTTGCATAATGAGATCTTCAAAAGTAATGGTCGGAGCCTCATAGAGAGGAAGGTCCTTTAGTCAGTGGGAGCAGGAAGCAGAAGTGATCAGCAGACTCTTATTCCAAGGTGTGTAGGGCATGGTGGAGTCTGTACCGTGTGAACCAAAGAGAAGAAGCATGTAGAGTGAAGAGGAAACGTCTGAAAGTGTCTCTGGAGAGTGAGAACACTTCCACTTCCCAACTCTGAGGGGTCTGGTGCTTCTCACACTATGAGCTCTTTGTACATGAAAGAGAGTTTCACTTGCCCTTCTATGGTTGAAGTAACATCGTGATTGTTTGTAGTTTCCTGAGCACTCTCATGGAGCTAACCCTGAAACTTGGCGTACCCAACACTGAGAAATATAATCAAAGTGGAAAAGATGCAGTTGACCCTTGAAAAACATGGGACCCTTGAACTGCAGTGTCCACTCATTTGCAGACATTTTTCAGTAAATATATGCACAGTACTGTAAATGTATTTTCTCTTCTTTATAATTTTCTTTATAACATTTTCTTTCCTCTAGTTGACTTTATTGTAAGAATATAGCACAGAACACAAAATATGTGTTAATTGACTGTTTATGTTATTGGTAAGGCTTCCAATTATCAGTAGGCTATTAATAGTTATGTTTTGGGAAGTCCAAAGCCATATGTGCATTTTCTGCTGTACAGGGATCAGAGCCTTAGCCCCTGTGTTGTTGAAGACTTGATTATATTTAAAAATTCATATTTTCCAAATGCATGGATGTTTATTTTATAGAAAAAAAAATGAGAAGTTGCATTTTTCACTTTTTTCAATTTTCAGCCACTTCTTCGGTACCCTTTTTTCCTGAATTTAGGTAAGAGATAGGCCTTCTTCACGTATTGCATGGAACACTGGGTGTGGTGCATAAACAATGAATTTTGGAGCACTGAAAAAAAATAAAATAAATATAGGCCTTCTTACTCTATGGGAAGATATTGGAATACAATTTATTTTTTTCAAATTCTACCAACGGAATAATTTTGGATTCTGTGGCCTGTACCTACTTTTCCCTGTACTTACAGGGTGAGTGTCAGGCACAATGCCAGGCACAGAGTTAATGGTTAGACAAATATAGTCCTTCTCCCCTCCAAGGAAACCAATCTAAAAAGAAAGACAGTATAGATTGCCATTAGATACCTCATTAATTTATTTATCCATCCATACATTGATTTATCTATCATTTGTCTGTTCATCCTTTTGTCAACAAACATTTATTAAGCATCCAATTTGGGCATAGTGTTGTCTTCGCAGCTTTGACCATGGCCCATCTGTAGAGATCCATAAACTGTAATTATGGGTCTGGTACTAAAGTTATTTCTGGTATTCCTAAAGGTAAAAAGATTATTAAGGTATTCCTTAAGGTAAAAAGATTATTAAGGTATTCCTTAAGGTAAAAATTATTAATAATTGACATTTGGTAAGAGGCATGCGTCTGACCACCAAAATGCTCTAAGAAGCAGTATCATGTGTCTAAGAGCCTGGATTTTTAAATCAGATAGATTTGGATTCAGTTGGATGTCTGCCAAGTTTAAACTCTGTGCTCTTCAATGTCCTCATCTGTAGATTGGGAATAACACCTATCTCATGGAGTTGTTGGAACTAAGCAAGATACTATTCATCTAGCACTTAGCAAAGAAGTGCTTAGTAACTGACATGATGTCACTGACAAGTAATTATTAAGGTAAATAGAAACAGACAGAACTGTGTGACAGCACTCCATCACTTCTTCCTTGCCTTCCTTACTGTCAAATTCAGTAACAACCATTTCGGAAAGAAAGGATGTGAAAACACAAACAAACGAGTGCACACAAACACACACACACACATACACACACATCTGTGAACCCACAGGCAGAGCAGAGAGCCCTGACAGCTCCAGGAGTGCCTGTAACCTCTGTGACAGAAGGCTTTTTCCATTTTACTAAGGATGAGCTGTTCAGAGTGCCAGTCGGAAAATCCCCTTGTCTAACAGAATTTGAATTACATTGGTGCGATGCTTTACCTGGGGCTGAGAAAGCCGCTCACTCAGATCTGGCCATGGCAGAACTTTGCCCTGGTTCAGTTTCGCGTTTTTGACCCTGTCTACCACTGTGGCTTTGCCTGATCCGTGAGTGGTGGTTGTTCATTCCTGTCAACTAAAGCATTAACTTCGGTTGACCAGAGGCTTTTTAACTGCCTGAGCATTGGCTGTGAAGATGTTAAAATGTCCTGAGGCCAGATCCCACCCCAAGAGGATCTGATTTAAATGATCTGGAATGCAGCCTGGGCATGGGGATTTTTTTTTCTTAAGGTGCCCCCGAGACTCTGATGAACAGCTGGGCTCCAGAATCCAGGCCCTAGCGCCCAAGCTCCAGCTGAGGTCACAGAGGAGTTCCCATCTATATTGTGAGAAGTGGATGGTACCTGTACACACCCAAAACACTCTAGTCACCTGCTGTCCTTGCAACCTCACTGAGACACCGCAAAGTTCGTGTTTGGTCAACAAGATGGTGAAGTGCAAGGCCAAGTTTTTCTGTCTTGTGGTCAGCACCTGGGAGCAGAGCTCAATGTTTTATCATTCTTAGGCATTTCTCCTGTCTACGATTCCAAAAGTGCCATGGGCAGCGACAGCTGCTCTTGTCATGTGAAAAGCCATTAGAGTTTCTTCACAAAGTTGTGGTGAAGACAGGACATCACAGGCACGGCAAAGTCTGGATGAGTGGCAAGGGCTGGAGAGAGGAGAAAATGCTGGCTGAAGCCATGAATCAGAGCCATCTTGTGTTGCTCAAAGCTCGTCACAGTTCTTCCTATGGTTTACAGTGTGGACAGCTGCCATCGCTCATGAGGGTAAACAATGGCTGGAGTGGAGAGTTCAGATAACTGTGCCTACAGAAATCTCTTGGGAGACTTGGTGGTATCCAGATTATCCTTTCCGTTCTGATTCATTAGGTCTGGGACAGGGTCAAGGAATCTGTACTGTAACAGGTGCCACAGGTGGTTTTCCTGCAGGTGCTCCCCCGATACTTGAGGATCCTAAGCAAATTGATGGTCAATTATATTGAACAAATCCAAAATATGAGGTTGCATTAGAGAAGCATACAGTATAGTTGCTGTTAGAAGATGTATGTATATTCACAGGCCTGTACCCCTGGGGTTAATAATACATTATATGTTAATAAAAAATAAAAAATTTTTTAAAGAGATGTATGTATATGAGTATAAGAAACAAGGGCCTTAAAACAGGAGATAGGATATGATGACTGCTATAGAAAAAGGCAAAGCAAGCATGTGGGAACTGAAATGTGACATATGTCACATTTGTCACATTTGGTTGAGAGGATCAGCAGAAACTTCATGAAGGAGGTAGTACTGAATTAGACTTGGATGTGTGGATAGGCGTTCTGTAGGTGGTAATGGGATAGAGCAGAGAAAAATATTATTGTACTGGAGATGTCAAGTATTTCCTGCTTACCCACAGTCCCTTCTAAGGAGACCTGACCCACCCAAGGCCTTAGCTGATTGAACAGTAGATCATATGATCCCACCTCTGGTCAGAGTTGATTCGACCAGATATTGCCATCTGATTAGGGTAAGCCCACCTACAGGCTTGCTGGTCACCTTCCTTTGATACGGTTTCCTCACAAAAATATGCTCTTCTCTTGAGAATAGGAAATTGGGACACTGAGAGACTGAGTGACTTAAAAGAAAGGTTATGTCAAGGAAAGTTGTTTGGAATTGTTGGGAATTGTTTTGGGGCATAAGAAAAACAAATCTGTGTTTTGGAAGACTTTTAAAATTATTATTCAGTACGTTAAAATATACGACTTTATTAAATTAGGTTTAGTGAAGTGGAATGAAGTGGAATGGAGAATGGATTAATGATGGCGGGACAATTGGGAGGTTACTTTGACAGTCTAAGGAAAAAATAATAACAACTAGCACTTATCTAGCATTTATTAGATTTCAGGCATAGTATTTGAGGCATTATTTCATTTAATGCCAACAATAACTGTATTAGGTAAACGCTACTGGTATTCCCATTTGAAATGGGAAATGAAGCTCAGACAAGTTAAGCAACTTGCCCAAGGTTATGTCTTACAAGTAGTGGAGGCAGAACCAGTGCCTGAACATGATATGCTTGATTTCAGAACTTCTGCTTTGAACCAGTACTCTATGCTCCCCAGATTGCGAAGTGAGAGCTTTTTGGCACTGGGGACAACAGGCATGAGAAGAAGGGGATGATGGCAGGAGGCTGCATCCACGTAGCACTGACATGTATACAGTCATGGAATGGTAGAACCAAAACAGATCTTAGAGACCATTTAGTACCGTAACCTTTTTATGGACAATGCTTCAAGACCCTGAAAGGAGAATACTTCTTCTGTGAGCTCCCTGGGCTACAAGCAAAGACTTAACATGGAAATTAATGTGGAGGAGAAAGGGGAAGGAAGAATCAACAATACTTTTGAGGTTTCACATCCAGGTGACTGAGAGGATAGAGGTAGGGCCTGATTGTGATGCTGAGTTTGAGGTCCTGATGGAACATGAAGACGGAGATTTCCCATGAACTATAGGCTAAGTTTAAAGATTGGCTGAAGTCATAGGAGAGGGTGAGATCATTGGAGAGACCCTAAATAGAGGGATGAAAGTCAAGACAGAATGAGAGACAATGAGAGGAAAAAAAAAATCCATAAAAAGTATAGGGAAAGAATAGTAAGAAAGATAGGAGGACTTTCAGAGAGTATAAGGTAACTAAAGACAACATAAGAGAAATTTCAGGAGGGAGAGGATTCAGTTTCAAATGCTACAAAGAGGTAAAGGAGGATACAACTGAGAACAGGCCTTTGCATGGTGAGGAGGACATCCTTGCATGGTGAGGAGGAGTCAGAGTTTGTGGTGGCAAACAATACAAACCAACTTTGGCTAGCTTCAGAAAAGGGTGAATTGGAAGAATATTGGGTAACTCAAAACAATAAGAATGGAGAATCAGACTCAGAACATTGGTAGGAGCCAGAAAAGCTGGAGTTAGGGAACATAGTTAGGGTTTTGCCCAAGAAACTGTTGGGTGAAGAATTGCTGTGGGGTCCACCCCTCTGACATATTCATTGCATTTAGAAAGTTCAACCTCACCCCTGTTTCTACAAATAATTCCTAACTGATTGTGTGTCCTTGCTTCATTCCTTCTGAAAACATAGTTCCTTTTGCCTTTTTAGCCAATTCCATTGGCCAGACCTAGATCATGTACTCCCACTCTCACAGGGAGAAGGACAAATCTTATCTTTTTCAGCTTGCATACAGGGTCAAAAAATCTGCATCCACCAAGCCTCATAAATGGGAAGTTCTCACATACGAAGTTGTTTCTTTGCTGGATAACCCCAAATGGTCATCATATCACTTGAGACATTTGAAACCAGGGTTGCAGATAAGGCTTTAGTGGCAAAGATCGTTTAATGGAATTAATGGATATTAAGGAAGTTTTAGCTGTAGTATAAACTACTCCCCCAAATGGGAGAACACAGTTGAAGAAAGAAACCCTTTAGAACGGGAAAGACAGGGACAATTTGTAGGTAAGAAAGAAGGCATTCATTAGAGATGGAGGAGTGATACGAATAAGTCTCATTGGCCAGTGGATTTTCAGCACCTCTGATAGGAAGAACGGAGGAAGAAAAAGAAGGAAGCAAGCAGAGAGAGAAAGAGAGAGAGATGCACGAGAGCATAGATGTACAGATATACAAAGTCTGCTGGGGAGAAGAGAGGATCCGGTTGATGGTAGGCATATTTGTTGGGTTCTCATCAATTTAATTTAGGACTTTCTTTAGCAGCCACATCCCAACACCCTCACAGATAACCATGGTCCTGATCTCTGCTCCTGACTCAGCACATTTTCTATTTCTCTTTCTTTTTTTTTTTTCCTTCTTTCACCAGTTTTATAATAGGCACCATGCCCTGATTTTCAGCCCAGTCCAGCTCAGCTTGCAGTTCATGAATTAAACGTAATGCATTCTAATTTGTTCTGATGTTATGCTGCTGCTCTTTGAGTGGGGCAAAGAGATCTGCCCCGGTATCATTTATACCGTTTTGGTTGAGCTTCTCAAAATCTCTAGCTCTCATTTGTTAAATCTGGCAAGGTTTAGAGGTTCGGTAGGCATTGAGGAAGAAAATGTAGCTAAGTGGCCCTGGAAGAGATTACATCCAAGACTTAGATCTCTTTATACAGTGTTCAGCACAAAGGGAAAGGGTAGTCAGTTGGGGTCAGTGGCTCCTTCCCAGAATCTCTTCTGCTATCCAATATAATCAAGTCTAAAAAAGTACACTTTTTCTACCTAACTCGATTTCACCAAAATTTTCATAAGGAAGATTTAATTACATGACAATGAACAGCAAAAACGAACAGCTTCACTCCTTTGTTGTGGCTGTCTTTTCATGTAGACTATTCATTTGCCAGCTTGGTGTCTGATGCCCCTAGAAAGATTTCTTTAAGACCTAAAGCATAAAAGATGCCCCGAATATGAGAACCTGTGAGTTCATTAAACTAACACACATTCTATCAATTGTGAAATAAAATAAGAAACAATAGGGCAGGTTTTAAAATGATTTCTGAAAAAAAGGCTGACCACCACCAAGAGACATGGCAAAGGATATAAGCAACTGGTGGAGATATAAAAAGGTACAATAACATTTAATATGAGATATATATATCCTTCATCACTTTAAAGGAAAAAAATATATTGCTATAGAATATGCATATGAAGCTGATTTGGACAGTGTTTTTAATTATTGTGGTGTCTCAGGTTTATTACCTCGTAGTATTTCCAGTTTAAAGCAAAAAAAAAAAAAGGGTGGGGGATAAGGGGGATAATATTAACCCTAGCTCTACTGTTTGACAGATAGTGAGTTCTGGAGCCAGACTGCCTGGATATAGGGAGCATGTACCACCAATAGCAAGCTCAACCACACAATAGCTATGCAACCTTGGCCAAGTTTACTTAACCTCCTCATACTTCCATTTCCTTTTCTGTAAAGCACAGCCAGTGAACATACCTACGTTAGAGGGTCACTGCTAACATTAAATGAGTTGATGCATGTAAAAACACTTGAGTGTCTGGCACAAAGCCCTCAGGAGATGTTCTCTATCATAATTTACCAGTTGGAGAAATGGAAGTACAAGACATAATCTACATATACATTTAGTTGGATCCTCAAATTAGCCAAAAATTTGTCAAATATATTGCTGGAAATAGGAAAACTTTTAAAAGAACAATAATAAAATGAATGCTTACATTTCCAGGCATCACAATATACAAATACAGTCAATCAATGCATTCAATAAAATATCGTGAGACTATTCCAATAGTAAACAGAACAATGGCACACTACAGAAATCTTTGAAAACAATCCCAAACACACAAAAATTAACCATCTGACAAAAATGACACTTAAAAATTGAATCTGAAGAAAAGTTAAGCCACGCAATAAATGGTGGTGAGACAAATGGTGAACAATAAAGAAAAGTTGTCAGAGGGACGCCTGGATGGCTCAGTAAGTTAAGCGTCCCAGTCTTGGTTTTGGCTTAGGTTATGATCTCAGAGTTGTGGTATTGAGCCCCACATCTGGATTGGGAGTCAGCTTGAAGGCTCTCTCCCTCTGCCACTGCCTCCTTGTGTATACTCGCTCTCTAAAATAAATAAATAAATCTTTAAATATTTAAGAGAATTAGAAAACAGAAAAGTTGTCATATATATTTTTTATAATTTATACCAAAATTCAGATGGATTAAACAGTCAAACATAAAAGCAAAATAAAAATACAAAAAGATGAAAAACGGGTATAGTTGATAAAGATAAATATTAATCAGACTTTAAGGTGAGAAATGACTTTAATATTGAAATTAAAAGGAATCATTACTAAGAAGCAGCTTGATTTAAATATGCAAAAATTTGAAACTTCTGCATATTAGAAAAATCAAAGATTTTATTTATTTATTTGACAGAGAGAGAGAGATCACAAGTAGGCAGAGAGGCAGGCAGAGGGAGAGGAGGAAGCAGGTTCCCTGCTGAGAAGAGAGCTCGATGCAGGGCTTGATCCCATGACCCTGAGAGGATGACCTGAGCCAAAGGCAGAGGCTTAACCCACTGAGCCACCCAGGTGCCCCGAAAAATCAAAGATTTTTTCAAGTAGGGAAAAAAGTTGCATATGATGTTAACACTCTTAATATATAAAGTTCACTTACAAATCTGTAAGAAAATACAGTGCCCACAGAAATGGAAAATGGACAAAGGACATGCGAAATCAATTCCCAAAAGAAGAATCTTAATGGCTAATACATTAAAAAATTTAACTGGACTAATATTGAAAGGAAACAAAGTTTCAAAGTGAGATACTGTATTTTTCTCACAAAATTTAATTAAAAATTACCAATTTTTGATAATTATAATTCTTATTATCTGTCGGGGTTTGGGGAATAAATATTTTACTGTTTTAAGAGTGTATTTTGCTACAACCTTTCTGTGGTTTTTAGTGGTAAGTGTTAAAGGTCTTAAAAATGCTTTATACCCTTTGGGCAGTAATCCCACTTCTTAAAATTAATCTGAGGGAAAGTACCAGGAATGTGACCAAAGGTCACAGAACATCTGTATGCTGTGATATTTGCAGAATATCTTTATCTGCAAAGATATTCATTGAACATTTCTCCTAATGAGAAAAATAGAACAAACAAGGGACTGGGTAAATAGATTATGGTTTTTCCATATAAAAGAATCATATGCAGTTATTAGAAGTCATATTATAGGAGACTACATAATGATATGAAAAACTGCTCACCGTAAATTAAGGGAAAACAATAGCTTATAAAACAATATGATACCAAGATTTTTAATATGAATTTTTAAAAATCTAGAAGGATACACTTTAAAGTCTTTCTTTTTTTTTTTTTTTAAGATTTTATTTATTTATTTGACAGACAGAGATCACAAGTAGGCAGAGAAGCAGGCACAGAGAGAGGGGGAGGCAGGCTCCCAGCTGAGCAGAGAGCCCAATGCAGGGCTCAATCCCAAGACCCTGGGATCATGACCTGAGCCGAAGGCAGAGGCTTTAACCCACTGAGCCACCCAGGCACCCCTACACTTCAAAGTCTTAACAGTTGTTCATTTCTAGCTGATAAAATTGAACGTTCTTTTATTTGTCCTCTTCATACATTTCTTTATTTTCTATATTTCCTCAGAGAGTGTGTACTATTGTCTTAGACGAAATGTTAATTGAGATAATTGTATGCTCACATGCAATTGTAAGAAATAATCCAAGGAAATCCCAAGTACCCTTTATACAGTTCCCCCAATGGTAACATCTTGTGATACAGTATCACAAGCCAAAATATTGACAGTGATGCAATCCACTGATCTTGTACATATTTCTTATTTCATTGTGCTTGTGTATGTGTGTTGGGGGGTTCTACGCAATTTTATCATATCTGTAGGTTCAAATATCCACCATTACAGGCAAGTTACAGAGCTGTTCCTTTATAGTAAGAAGCATCCCTCCTGTTGTGTTTTATACCCACAGCTACCTCCCTCTTCTCCCATTCTCCCTCTGGATCCCAACCCTGGAAAACACTGATCTGTTCCCTGTTTCTCAAATTTCTTATTAAATAAGGTAAATAAATATTTCTATTTGTTAAAGAATTTAAACTATGGAATGTTAAATAAATGGAATTGTTAAATGTTCAAAATGTTAAAGTATATTAAATATTGGAACATTAAATGTTAACATTTAAACATTAAATGGAATAACACAATATATAACCTTTTAGGACTGGCTGTTTTTTTACTCAGCATAATTCCTGGAGATTAAACTAAACTGTTGCATGTACCCATAGTTTCCCTCGCTCTCTCTCTTGCTCTCTCTCTCTCTCTCTCTCTCTTTTTTTTTTTTCAGCTGAGTAGTATTTATGATATGGTTGTGTTACAGTTTGTTTAACAATTCATCTGTTAAAGGACCTCTGGGCTGTTTCCACTTCAGGGCTATTATGAGGAACATTTGTGATGAACATTTGTCAACTATGAGCATTTGTGTACAGGTTTTCGTTTGGACATAAGTTTTCATTTTTCTGGGATAAATGCCCAGAGTGCAATTGCTACATTGTATGGTATTTGTGTGTTTAGTTTTCTGAGAAACTACCAAACTGTTTTCCAGAATGGCTGTTCCATTTAACATTGTCACTAGCAATATAAGAGTGACTTAGTTTCTCCAGATTCCTTGCCAGCATTTAATGTTCACTTTCCTTTTCACCCTTCTGATTGATGTATGGTGATATCCTATTGTAGTTTTTAATTCAAATTTTTCTGGTAGCTACTAATGGTGAATATCTTTTCATGTGCCAATTTTCCATCTTCAGTGAAATATCTGTTCATGACTTTGACCATCTTCTTGGATGATTTGGAGTGCTGGGTTTTTTGTTTGTTTGTTTCTTTTTCTTTTTTTTAGTGTTGAGTTTTAATTTTATATATATTCTAGATACCATTCTTTTGTTGGTTATGTGGTTTGCAAATATTTTCCCTCAGTCTGTACCTTGTCTAGTTACCCTAACCATGCAGTCTTCAACACAGCAAATCAATCTTTCTTTCCTGCTTTCTTTTTCTTTCTTTCTTTCTCTCTCTCTCTCTTTCCCTTCCTTCCTTTCTTTCTTCCTCCTTTGTCCCTTCCTTTCCTTCTTGCCTGCCTGCCTATGCTTGTCCAGTTGATTTTAAAACCTGTCTAAAGAGGGACATCTGGGTGCCTCAGTCAGTTAAGAGTCTGACTCCTGATTTTGGCTCAGGTCATGATCTCAGGGTTATGAAATAGAGCCCCATTCTGGGATCCACACTGGGTGTGGAGCCTGCTTGGGATTCTCTCTCTCCCTCTCCTCTCTCTTTCTCTCTCAAAAAACAAACAAACAAAATAAAGAAAACCTGTCTAAAGAGTATTTGAAACACTAGGTATTTTTGATAGTGCAAATGTAAGATTGCTGGGTTGTATAAAAACCGGTTAATGTCCAAAAGGCCACACTGTAATATTTGGGGTTACCCATTCCACCAGACAGAAATTATTTGCATCTCTACCAGACAAGAATCTGTAAGTTCACCTCCACTCCTACGGTTGTAAATTCCCCAGACAATAGAATGTCAAGCTCAGCACGACAATGCAAGAGCATTGAGTAACATTTTTTGCTTCTGCCCTAGTTTAATAGTGTGCCAGGAACACAAAATTAAACTAGAGCCAGTGAGAATCTTCATGTTTGAGTTTTAAGTGGTAGACTTCAAGATCAATGCAAACTTCAGGTTCTTGGTAGAATGTTTAGTTTGGGACAGAACACCCGTGCTGACCAATCAATGGAACAAATTGCTAGGTATGTTCTTTTCCAAATCCGTTTGAGAAAGACTCAATAGGCTTACCTTACATCTTCTTGGGCAGTGGTTCATAACCAGAGAGTGAGTCAGGAGCTTAACTGACTGTGACACCCAGATGTCTCTTAATTTAAGCATTCATTAACAGTAGAATGGATTTTAAAAAAGGTAAACATATGGTGCAATCAAAGAATACATTTAGCAGTGAATGTATGCAAACTACTTTTATTTATTTATTTATTTATTTTAAAAATATTTTATTTATTTATTTGACAAACAGAGATCACAAGTAGGCAGAGAGGCAGGCAAAGAGAGAGAGAGGAGGAAGCAGGCTCCCTCCTGAGCAGAGAGCCCGATGCGGGGCTCAATCACAGGATCCTGGGATCATGACCTGAGCCGAAGGCAGAGGCTTTAACCCACTGAGCTACCCAGGCGCCCCGCAAACTACTTTTAGACTCCACAAAAAGCTCATAAACATGACAGTGAAAGAAAGAAGCAAGATACATGATATGACTCCATTCATAAAAAGTTTAAAAACAGACAAAATTAAACTATGCCAATAGGGATGCTTACAAAATTGGTATAACTATAAAGTAGAGTAAGGGGGCACTTGGGTGGCTCAGTAGGTTAAGCACTGCCTTCAGCTCAGGTCATGATCCCAGTGGGATTGAGCCCCTGCTTCTCCCTCTCACTCTGCTGTTCTCCCTGCTCATTCTCTCTTTCTCTCTTTGTTAAATAAAGAAATAAAGACTTAAAAAAAAATAAAGTAAGAAATGATGAACTCAGATGCCAAGATGGTAGCCACCTCTGGGGAGGGTAGGGAAGGAGTTTATTTAGAAAGGAGGGCACTGGGGCTTCTGGCTTGGAAATGTTCCTTCTTGATTAGATGGTGTTTTGCAGATGTTCGCTTCATAAATTTTGCTTTAAATAGTAGCACATTTATATTTTACACTGCTTTCTTTGTGTGTGTTGTAGTTTATATTTTGAAAAATAAACAAGAGGAGATCCTAACATAAAGGTCTATGTGTCAGGAGTGAGGAGGTGGAGAAATCACCTTTTCTAGAAACAGAAACCACTTTCAGGTCATTGACGTAGGACTGAAGGGTAGAGAAGTTAGTGGAGACCTTGATTATTGAAACTGAACCACTTTCAGGATTTGGTTGTCTGGGTGTCACAGTCAGCTAAGCTCCTGAATCTTGGTTTCGGCTCAGGTCATGATCTTGAGTTATGAGATGGAGCCCCTTTGTTGGTCTCTGTGCTCAGGGTGGAGTCTGCTTAAGACTCTCTCTCTCCCCCTCTGCCCTCCCACCCTGTTCTCACTCACTCTCTAGCTCTCAAATGAAGAAATAAATGAGTAAACAAATAAATAAAAAACAATTTAAAAAATGAACACTTAAATTCTGTTCAGTTTTTGGTGAATAGAATTGTGCAACCGCAAACATTCTTGTATGTATTTTACTGCGACTGTGCCAATAGATTTACCAGGGTAAATGCCTAGGAGGGGAATTTCTGGGTCATAGTATGTGAATCCCTCTGATTTGACTAGATAAAGCCAAAGATGTTTGCTAGTTTCCTCTCGCCAACAGTTCCCATTGCTCCATGTGAGCAGATGTGTTTTTAGAGTTCTGGTAATTTCATACAGTGAGGCCTTTTTCCTTTGGTTCTGCGGATTCATGCACTCTAAAGTAGGCAGGTTACCTAAAGCCCAGATTGAGTCTAATTCCAAAAGACAAGAGGTATCAAAGTCATCTTCACTAAGAAGGTGGCCGTACTGCCGTGATATCACTGAAACTTTGCCAAAGAAAGGATATTATTTTGACCACAAGATGCTTTTGTGAATCATAACAATATTTGTGGCATTGCATGACATCAGCACAAAACAAGAACAAGATATTAATTGACAATTCTGCCACTCAATAAATCACACTGTTTTTCTGTTTCCTTCCAGACCCGGCTCAATATACTACTTCAATTTTTTATATAATAGTAGTCACTACATAGATATGTTTTGTCTTTTGCTCATCCCCTAGACAAGATAGCATGAGCATTTTTTTTATACCTTGGTACATAAGCTTCCTAATAATTATGTTATTCACTGTGCAATTTTCTGCCAATTGTTGCAGGTGTAGGGGAGATAGCTGCGGTTTTAGTGCCCCCCGCCCCAGTCCCATTCTTCATTCCTCACAAGCAACCCCAAATACATATTCTAAGGAAAAAAACATGTACTCTGTCTAAACACAGATTTGAGCCCCCCGTCCTGACTCCAACAAAATTGCATCCTAAACCCTTACCATGTGGAAATGCTGGAGTTTTCTGACTGTCAAGAGCATACCATTACTGACTTCATTGTTTTCCTGGTGGAGAGCCTTCAGATTGCTTCTAGTGCCTTGAAATTTTAAATCGTGCCATTCACATAGCCATTTTCCTTCCTTAAGATAATTTTCTTAGCATAAATTCTTAGAAAGTGTTAATGAGGGGCCCCTGGGTGGTTTAGTTGGTTAAGCATCCAAACCCTGATTTTGGCGCAGGTCGTGATCACTGCAGTCTTGGGATTGAGCCCCACATTGGGCTCACATTCAGCAGGGTGTATGCTTGAGGATTCTCTCTCTCTCCCTCTGCCTCTCCCCCTACTTGTGTGCACTCTCTCTCTCTCAAATAAATAAATAAATAAATCTTAAAAAAAAGAAGAGAGTTAATGAGTCAGAGATGAATGTTTTTTCTGGATCTTGATATATAACACTAAAAGACTTTACAAAAGTGATGTGTCAGTTCATATTTGCACTAAGGATGTAGGAATGTACACACTATTCTGTAATGTCTAGACTACATTAATCAGGATTCTTAGTCTCAAATTAAGGGATTTATGGGTGGATAGAATAAGTCTTAGAAGCTCCACAGCTGTGAAGGATACCCACACCACACTATACAGGGATGTTCCAGAGAAGATTGTGTTGTTGTCTTCAGGACATAGCACCGCAGCTCATCCACTGAGTCTTGGCCGTTGCTGATGCCGGAAACTCTGCTGCCCTCAAAGCTGGACCCGTCTACTATTATTACCATCAGGAAATGAATTCTGTGTATCATCTGCTTCCTCCTATTTCCCTCTTCCGTATCAGATTCTTTTTTTTTTTTAAGATTTTATTTATTTATTTGACAGAGAGAGCACACAAATAGAGGGAGCAGCAGGCAGAGGGAGAGGGAGAAGCATGCTCCCCTCCAAGCAGGGAGATGGATGCAGGACTTGATCCCAGGACCCTGGGATCATGACCTAAGCCAAAGGCAGACACTTAATGACTGAGCCACCAAGGCACCCCCCATATCAGACTCTTAATTGGCTATATTTATAGGTTACGTATCAACATCTCTGTTGCAAAAGAACTGGGAAAATGAGTTTTGTATTTTTCTTTCAAAGACATGATTCATAATTTGACAACTTTCCCAAATATAAGAAATTTGTTCAGAAGATACTGGTGGCCACCAACATGAGCTATGTCTGCCTCACCTTCCATAGCTGTGAACCATAGCTAATTAAATTGCTTTTGCTAATTAGTTATAAAATAGGTTTTTTAGGGGCACCTGGGTAGTTCAGTGGGTTAAGCCTCTGCCTTTGGCTCAGATCATGATCTCAGGGTCCTGGGATCGAGCCCCATATTGGGCTCTCTGCTCAGTGGGGAGCCTGCTTCCCCCTCTTTCTCTCTACCTGCCTTTCTGCCTACTTGTGATCTCTCTCAGTCAAATAAATAAATAAAATCTTTAAAAAAAGAGTTTTTTTTTACTACTTGAATTTCCTTTCAAGTTTCTGTGTATCGATTTTATATTCACTTGCAGAAACTATCAGTGCAAATTCTTCATCTATCAGAAATATTAGAAATATTTCTATCAGAAATATCTGTGAATATATTTATTAATGTATTTCTCATAGCTGTGTAGAAACTTTGTTATACTGTAGAGATTAAACTTAGTTGTCAACATTTTCATCTTTCAACATCTCAGTGTCATAATAATTTCTATGCTGGGTGAAGGTCAGGTAGGCTCAGTTTGTCTGGTCTTTGTGGCCCTTCATTGCTATGATACCATTTATTCTAAGAGGTGGCTGGTCTCTTGACCTATGCCCAGAGAATTCCAAGTAACTCATAAAAGGGAAGAAAAAGTGAATCTGAAACACCTATATTTGTTTTGTGCCTTTGTACATGTCACAATTTCTAGTTACTTTAGGAAGCATGAGAACATTATGACTATAAGTGGCTGAGATCCTCGTGTCTCAGGCGATATTTTTTTAACCAGAAAGCTAGACAGTCCTTAACATTTTCCTCTTGTCTTCATCATGGATTGATGAAACAGTCAAGGGAAATATTTATTCTTTAAGTCCAATATTTCATCCAAAGGGTAGTTAGTTTACAAACATTGACCTCAATCTGAACCAAAGCCCTAATTCTGCACTCCAGAGATGGCCATTTTAAATATGAGGGATAAACAGCTCAGGTATTTTTATCAAGGTTATAAACGCTTTACCACTAGAGTCATAAATCGGGTATTTTTCAGTTTGGGGCCCTTACTGTTATCATCTCATATGCCCATTATACAGAATTACACAACGACCAAGTCACATTTTCAAAAGCCAAGGCACAAGGCAGTATTCTTTGGGGTAGAAGGCCATGCCCTCTTCTCCACCAATAAAAGTACAAAATATAAAGCCTACCTCATAGACCATTGGGCAAATGCCTAAATCCTGGATCAATCTGCCCATGTTTTCTGATGCACAGGGCTTTGGCCTCGCTAATGCTGCCTGTGATTATAAATGTCTGGAAAGCTCTTTGATGGATGAATGGTACTTTCCACCACTTGGTGAATGGTGTGCTCCCATGCATAATAAAAATAAATACAACCAACATGATTGCATTTCAGAGAAGGGGTAGTAGAGCAGGGAGCAACCAATCAAAAGTATCTAAAGTACCAAATTATGCCCTTGAGGAGTCATCTTGCATATCCTTGCTTCTGTTACCATGGTAGTAAGGATTGCTTGGGATATGCAAAGGCAATTTAAATGCATTTAGGCCACAGCTTACAAGGGGATAATCTTAGGAAAATCAGAAGCAAGTAAACATTAACAGCTAGTAAGAGAAGCAGTATTAAAAACCATTCTCCATCTTGCTTGCTTTTTTATTTAGTGAAAAATAAAAAGTTTTGGACATCTGGAAATTATGTCTGCTTCTAACTTGGGCTTGGGATGACTCATTTCGAGAAAGCGCCACAATTTCCATATGTTAGAACACAGAAATTTGAGGCTGCTTGTTTTTTTAAATTTAATTTTTAGACTCAAAGGTATGAATCTGCATTATTCTCCCTGGGGCCAGCCTCAGGAGTGTGCAGATCAGGGACAGACAGATTCTCCCACCCAACCCCCTGCCCCACAATCTGAAAATACAACTCCTTACCTATCCGTCAGCATTGCATATTCATTTCTTCAAGCTCTGGTGACTTTTCAGCCTTCCAGAGTCTCCAGAGGGAACTCAAAGGCCCCTTGGAGAAACTTGCTGAACCTTACCAGTTGTGATCTGCTAACACCCTGGTAGGAACTTGAAAAGATGGCTCAAGATGAACGTAAAAGAAAGAAGTGCAGGTAAGAAACACAAATGCCTATTTCTTAATTTTCCCCACAAATGCCTATTTCTTAATTTTCCCCTAGGGCACTGCTTGGTTTCCCAAAGGGAACAAAAGCCTCAGGAGGCTTTGTTCATTTTCTCATTTTGTTTAACCAATACCCGTGTAGCCCTTGCTAAGATCTTAGACACCATTCTGGGTATTTTACAAATCTAGCTCATTTGTTCCTCATGACTACCATAAAAAATAAGCACTTTTGATTATTTCCAGGAGAAAGAGGAGGAAACGGGCACACAGCTTGAGGTAAAAGTCCCAAGGGTCCCCAAGAGACCGTAAGTGGAGAGCTGAAAATCCGGATCCAGGTCCAGACATGGCTCCAGGGTCCCCGCTCTGAACCATTCCACACCACTCCATATAAAAACCACCTTGTTTTTTTTTTGTTTTTTTTTTTTTAAACTCTCTTGGAAAGCTTTGGCATTAGGGGATGTAGATAAGGAAAGAGGTCCATTTAATGGAACAGCTCGCTCCCAGAATTCAGCTTTCAGGTGAGAATGTATAATGTTGACTCATCTGCTTTGTGTAACATTTAGAGAGCTACCGCAACTCCTGCCTCTGTATTCATCTTTGAATGGAGATTTTGATGTTGATTAGGTAAGAGTTCTAATTTTCATATAAAAGAGAGGTTGAATTCCCCCAGGAGGCAACTGGCTTCAGCTTGATAGCCTGTGAAGGAAACCATTTCTTGTTCATTTGAAAGCAGAGAATAGTGGGATGGGAGAAAAAAATGGGGATTCGAACTATTTTGTGGAATCTGAGACTTCTCTTAGCATCAGGGGAATTGTCTTGGTCTGTGTTGTGAAGGTGGCATGACCCCTTCTCTATAAGGGATGGGAGTTATTCACTATTTCCAAGCGTACAATTGCTTCATTATGTCCACACCCACATTTTTCTGTTTACAGCCAAAGAAAAGGCCCATTGTTGATGCCAAATCACTACCTGAAACAAGCATATTATAATTCACTTAAAATATCTTGGACCGTTCTGGGGAATGGTATATTTTATTTGACTCTGGAAAGCAATTTTCAATCATCCTTTACTTAGGAAAATACTGTTAAAACTTTCTAGGTATTAAAATGACGTTGATATTTAAACGTGTTAAGTCTTTGAAGGAATTACAAATAATCCTCCACAACCCTCAAAATCTATGATTTTTTTTTTACTTTTTAAAATGTTACAAGTATTTGCATATTAGTAGCTTATCCACAGAAACCTGGGTTTCTGGCCTTTGGAAGCTACAGAGGACTGAAGTGGTTGTAAGCCATTGTTCAGAGACCATTGCATTCCAACATCTCAAAGGAGAGTGATTTTGGTCCCCCAGGGGATGTTTCTTTGGCAATAAGGAGAGAACTGGTGGTGGGATGTTTTTACAGGCATTTAGTGAGTTGTGGGTAGAGATCCTATAGTGCTCGAGACAGTTCCCTACAACAAAGAATATCGAGACCACGGTGTGATAGACAAACCCTGCAATGGAGAGTTTCCAAAACTTTTATGTAGGACTTTTTACAAAGACCCCTCATTTTATGTTGCTTGCCGTATAAGCCCCTTGTATTGGCAGCTAGTCAGTCTATATTGGAATTTACCAGATTGTGATGGGTGCTCAGGACCATCAGGAACTCCATGGTCACAGAGGGTCAGAGAAGCACTCTATCAGGGCTTAAGCTTCCAAACCACACTAAAAACAATTTTGCAAGCTTGCCCAAGAGCCTAACTTTCATGTATAGCTTAGAAAAGATATTTGCAAAGTTCTAGTCTTGGAATGAACTCTTGGAATGCATCTGCTTGAAAACTGGGTACCTCAGTTCACATCACTGGGATAACGGTTCTGTCTGTGTTGTTCAACCTCATGCTCTCTAGCTCCTTGGAGTATTAGAGAAGAAGTCACTGAGAGTAGCATGTTCTGTTGGCAGAGTATGAGGAAGTGGTGCTACAATGACGGGCTTTGGGTACAAATGTCATCACCTTTGTGGTCTTCTTGGCTCTATTCTCCATATATTCATCTAAAGATACCAACTTGCAGAGATTTGTCTGAATGACATGAAGTCGTTTATCCAAATCATGTGTTCCAGGGTCTGAGCACATAGTAGATGTTCAGTGAATGCTAATTCTCTTCTCCCTACCTATTTTTCCTAGGGAGAACTCCTCTCTTCCTCTCCTAGCTTGTCAAAATGAAATAACCACCCATTTCACATGGAGCCTTGTGTCCTCCCCTCTGGGTAGACAAAGACCTCAGGCGGTGACCACAGGCCTTCAGGAGCTGACAGCATCTTTATGCAACAGAGACTCACACTGGCACGCCCTGCTTGGCTAATGGAGTGTGATCTGGTTTTCAGCATCCCCCCCCCCACCCTTGCCCTTCACCTGGCACACTGTGCAGGGTACAACTTAAACTATTGTTTACTTTCTCCATTTTAGAACTGCTCTGACTATAAAGAGCACACATTTTCCTTTGCCCCTGATTCTGTGAGCAAACACAGCTGGGTCAAGGTCACAGTGTGGGCACCCAGAGGCAGAACTGTCTTATCTCTGTGTTTGACATGTGTAAGGCAGGTGGCTTCTCAGCAAGTCTTGCCTAACCACCAGGGTCTAGAAATCTAAACTTGAAGGGAAGCAATAGGAAGCCTGATTTTGGCTCACAGGGCCACATGGCATTCTCTGACTCCTAACTCTATTACTCTGTAGAAGAAAGAGGTAAGATTAGCATTTCAGAAATTCCGCCAATAATATTATTAATCCATGAATCCATGTTGACATTTACTACACAGTTTTTCAGCATGTTCATATGATAGGTGCAGTGCTAGATCTTGGGGGTATAACTTTGAAACAGACACAGTCTCTGCTCTGAAAGTACCTGTAGCCTAGTGGGGAAGAGAAACAAGTCACAACAAGAGGGTGTAACTAATTCTTCAATTAGAGGTATATATGGGGTGCTTTGGAAACATGGGACCAGATCAAGAACGTAACTCAGCCTGAGAGGTGCAGAAGAATCCAAGTTCTTCTCAGGAGAAGTGACATCCGAACTAAGGCTTAAAGGCAGAGAAAGAGTCTTAAGTACATGAGGAGGTGAGCAGGAGAAGGGCATCTAGGGTGATGTTCAAATGTCTGGCTTGGATGGCGAAGTGAATAATGGTGGCCTGTAAGAGGGAGAAGAGTTGTAGACATGTTGCCTGGAAATGATGGTCTGTGTTTCAAATGAAGGTCGTCCAGTGACTGGGTGGATATGGGAGTTTGGAAGAAAGAGAAGCAGAGAACAGCACGTTTTTAATGAAAATCTAATATGTGCCAGATACCATGTTAAGTGATTTACATGCTCTATTTCACCCATTTTTGGTCAGGCTTTGTGAGTTAGATATTACTGTCTCCACCTTACAGACAAGGAAAGCAAGGCCTTTCCAAACCCACACAATGACAGAGCTGCAACTTGAATCCAGGCTGTCTACACCAAAGCCTGTGATCTTCCCAGGATCTCTGGGAGAGAAGATGGGGGTGAGGGTTGGGAGTCTCTAACCTAGAAATGATGGCTCATTCTGCATCTGCATTTGTCTTATTAGGATCGCATTCAGGTGTTCTTCTCATGGTGATTTATGGCATATAGCTTAATTTCCATCAGGTATCCCTCTTTTTCCTTTTTCTTGCCTTTTTTTTTTTCTTTGTAAGTGCTACTCAAGTAGTAATATTTTTTTCTTTCTTTCTTTCTTTCTTTCTTTCGTTTTTTTTTTTTTTTTTTTTTTTTTACTAAGTGGAGCCCAATGCCCGGCTTGAACTCATGACCCTGAGTTCAAGAGCTGAGCTGAAATCAAGAGTCAGATGCTTAACCAGCTAAGCCACCCAGGGGCTCCAAGTCATAATATCTCTTAATGACTGTTTATTTTTTCTTATCTTATGAGTCAAAATTTGGGGTAGATTTCAGTTGGTCTTAATGCTACTGCTATGTCGGGTAAAATAGTTTGTTGGCTGACTTCCAACCAACCACAATTTAATCTCCTTTGACAGGAACATAACATTTTCATAGCAGGAGAACTGATCATTACAGCTGACTAAACTCAGCTTACATTTTGTCTCAAGAAGATAAAAAGTTTATCCCAGGAGCTAGAATTAGCATACACATTAGAGGAACTGCAGCTGGTGATGTCACAAAGCATTTACTTGACTTTATTTTTGAGGTTGCCAAAGTAAGAAACCAGTCCCCATTTACTCCGATGAGAATTTAATTTTCTCTCTCTCCCCTCTACTTTTTTTTGTCTCTCTGACACTTTTCTTTCTTTGTTGTTAACATACTTGAGTTCGGTTTTTAAACTTATAATCCTTAAAACTGGAATATGAAGCCTTTTTTTGAGGAAATTTTTATCTGACCATATTACTAGGCATGGAGGAATATCCAGACTGTTTGGATGTCCTAGTTTCCACGCGCTTCTCATTGACATTAAGAGAAAGTATCAAAAATCCTATTTAAATAATCTTGTGCCCAAGGTATTTATTGAGTAACAAACACAGATCATCCAGTAGAGGGCAGTGCTGACTTATTCGTGGATGCCTTCAATGCCTTATTCGTGGATGCAAAATTTAGTACAAAATAAAAGCCTTAATTTTTTTTAATTGAAATATAGTTAAAACACAATGTTATATTGATTCCAATTGTACAATATAGTGATTGGGTCAATCTATCCCTTTTGCTGTGCTCACCACAAGCATAGTGCCATCTGTCACCATAGGTTGTCATTACAGTATCATTGATTGTATTTCCTAACCTTTGCCTTTTATCCTGTGAATTATCTCCATAACTGGAAGTCTGTCCTGCCCACTCCCCTTCACCTATTTTGTCCATCCTCTGACACCCCACCTCACCTCCCCACCCCCACCACTGGCAACCATTAGCTCCTTCACTGTATTTATGTGTCTGTTTCTGCTTTTTGTTCTTTCTTTCTTTATTATCTATTATTCTTTGAAAGAAAGCCTCTGGCAGACAATAGGTAGTTTCACCTAAAATGCTTTGAATTCAGCAAAAGTGCCTTTGTTACAAAGAAGAAGTGTGGCCATCAGCTTTGCTGTCTGAACATCCAAGTTTCTGTGCTGTCTCAGCCCAGGTACTGATAAAAAGGTATCTTTCTGAGTGCTGAGCCAAAACTAAGGTGGTACAGACACTATGTCCCACTCTCCCAGGCCCAGGGCCCATCAGTGTTCCTGTACAGACTTTGGCATGAGGCTTGTCCTGGGGAAGATGATTCAGAGTGTCAGTGGTGCCTGCTGTCCCTAACTGGTCCTCAGGCTGGTCTGTGGCTCCTTTGAAGAGAAGGGTTTGAAGCTGGTACGATCTGGTGGAGTTAAACAAGCCTTTGTGAGGCCAATCAAAGAGACCAATATATAAGGCATAGGGGAAGGATGAGATGACTCTTTCTTCCCTTCTTCAGGAAACCAGTGACTACCCTACAGAATGGAAACATTGGAGAAAGAAGCCTTGACACCAGACTTAATGTTCTTGCAATCGTGGGTGGAAGCAATGAGGTTTCCACAACTGCTTCTGTAGGAGTCAGTCATGGACAAGTGGGAGTAGAGGCAAAAGATTAGGAGAGATAGTTGAGGTTGTTGCTGACATTCTGCTTTGTAAGTTCACCTAAATTTCCTCTTTAGGGATACTCGACTGTAGATGGGAGACATCAATTTTTTTTATAGGTACATCATCATATTTTTTAAATTGAGATAAAATCGACATATTAGTTTTAAGTGCCCAACATAATGATTAGATATTTGTGTATAATGCAAAATGATCACTGCAGTAAGCCTAGTTAATGTCCGTCACCACATAAGGTTACAACTTCTTTTTTGTGATAAGAACTTTAAAGATCTACTCTCTTACCAACTTTCAAATACACAATACAGTATTATTAACTCTAGTCACTATGCTATACATTACAACTCCATGATATTTACAATAAAACTGGAAGTTTGTACCTTTTGACTACTTACACTCATTTTGCCCACCTCACACTCCATGTCTCTGGCATCACCAATCTCTTCTCTGTATCTATTAATCTGCTTTTATTTTTTAAGGTTCTACATATAAGTAAGATCACATGGTATTTGTCTTTCTCTGTCTTATTTTACTTAATATAATGCCCTCAAGTTCCATCCATGTTGTCACAAATGGCAAGATTTCATTCTTCTTAGGGCCAAATAATATTCCATTGTATGTGTATACCAAATTTTTTTGATCCATTCGTCCATTAGTGGACACTTAGGTGACCTCCCAGTCTTGGCTATTATGAAAAATGCTGCAATGAACATGGGAATGCATGTATCTTTTCAAGTTAGTGTTTTTGTTTCCTTTGGATGAATACTCAGAAGTGGAATTGTTGGATCACACGGTAGTTCTATCTTTTTTTTTTTTTTTTTTAAGGAATCTCCGTACTGTCTTCTATATTGACTACACTGACTTATATACAACCAACATTTCCTTTTCTCTACATCATCATTAACACTTGTTATTTTTTGCCTTATTGATAATAACCATTCTAATAGGTGTGAGGTGATAGCTCACTGTAGTTTGATTTGTATTTTCTTGATGATTAATGATGTTGTGTACTTTTTCATGTACCTGTTGACCATCTCTAAGTCTTTGTAAA
This sequence comes from Mustela nivalis, assembly GCF_964662115.1. NCBI lineage: Eukaryota > Metazoa > Chordata > Mammalia > Carnivora > Mustelidae > Mustela > Mustela nivalis. The sequence goes on from NC_139025.1 coordinate 40,000,692, forward strand.
TGTCTATTCAGATCCTCTGCGCATTTTTTAAAATTTTTTATTTTTTTATAAGCATATAATGTATTATTAGCCCCAGGGGTACAGGTCTGTGACTTGCCAGGTCTACACACTTCACAGCACCCACCATTGCACATACCTCTCACCCAATTTCCATAACCCCACTACCCTCTTCCGACCCCCTCCCCCCAGCAACCCTCAGTTTGTTTTGTGAGATTAAGAGTCTCTTATGCTTTGTCTTCCTCCTGATCTCATCTTGTTTCATTTATTCTTTTCCTACCCACCACATAGCATCCCCACTTCCTCATATCAGGGAGATCATATGATAGTTGTCTTTCTCCAATTAACTTATTTCGCTAAGCATAATACCCTCTAGCTCCATCTGCATCGCCGCAAATTCCTCTGCCCATTTTTAATTGGATTATTTGTTTTGTTTTGTTGCTACTGAGTTGCATGAGTTCTTTATATATTTTAGATATTGTCCCTTTTTCAGGTAACATGATTGGCAAATGTTTTTTCCCATTCAGTATGTTGCCTTTAATTTGTTAGTGATTTTCTTTGCTATGCAAAAGAATTTTACTTTGATATAATCTCATTTATTTCTGCTTCCCCTTTTCTCTCTGCCTGCCTCTCTGCTTACTGTGATTTCTCGCTGCCAAACAAATAAATAAAATCTTAAAAAATAAAAAGAAAAAAAAAGAAACTATAGGCCAATATTTTTTATGAATACTGATGCAAAAATCCTTAACAAAATATTAGCAAACCAAATCCAATAGCATATTATGAGGATTAAACCCCATCATCAACTGAGGTTTATCACAAGAATTGCAAGGGTGGGCTACCTGGGTGGCTCAGTGGGTTAAGCCTCTGCTTCAGCTCAGGTCATGATCTCAGGGTCCTGGGATCGAGTCCTGCATCGGGCTCTCTGCTAGGCAGGGAGCCTGCTCCCTCCTCTCTCTCTTTACTTGTGATCTCTCTGTGTCAAATAAATAAAATCTTAAAAAAAAAAAAAAAGAAAAAAAAAGAATTGCAAGGGTGATTCTATGTAAGTAAACAAATCACTGTAACACACTACATTAATAAAATGAAAGGAAAAGAAACCATGATCATCTCAATTGATGCAGAAAAAAAATTTGAAAACACTCAGAAAACTAGGATAAAAAGAAACTTCCTCAACATGATAAAAGACATTTAGGAAAAATCTGCATCTAAGATCAAAATCAATGCTGAAATACTGAAAGCTTTCCCTCTAACATTAAGATCAAGACAGGAAAGACTGCTTTTACAGCTCCTATATTTGAACTGGAATTGCTGCCCGGGGCAGTTGAACAAGAAAAAAACCAGCCAAATAAACAAGAGCCAATCAAATTGGAAAGGAAGAAGTAAAACTTTCTCTATTCACAGATGATATTATCCTATTTCCCAAGAATCCACATAAATACTATTAGTGTTAATAAATTCAACAAAATTTTGGGATACAAGATCAACATGCAAAAATCAGTGTGTTTCTACATACCGGCAATGAATAATACACAAAGGATATTAAGAAACAATTCAACTTGCAATAGCATCAAAAAGAATACAATAACTAGGAATATATTTACCCAAATAGGTAAAAAACAGAAAACTACAAAACATTGCTAAAAGAAATTAAAGACAACATAAATGGAAAGACATCCCATGTTTATGGACTAAATCTTAATATTGTTGGGGCGCCTGGGTGGCTCAGTGGGTTAAGCCTCTGCCTTCAGCTCAGGTCATGATCTCAGGGTCCTGGGATTGAGTCTCGCATCGGGCTCTCTGCTCAGCAGGGAGCCTGCTTCCCGCTCTCTCTGTCTCTGCCTGTCTCTCTGCCTACTTGTGATTTCTCTCTCTCTCTCTCTCTGTCAAATAAGTAAATAAAATCTTAAAAAATTTTTTAAAAAGATCTTAATATTGTCAAGATGACAATACTACCCAGCACAATCTGACATTTAATGAATTCCCCATCAGCCTTCACATGGCCTGTTTTACAGAAATGGAAAACTGATCCTTAAATTTATATAGAGTTGTGAGTTGCCTGGAATAACTAAGAGTCAAAAAGAACACAATTCATGTGTAGCTTGTAACAGATTAGGAACAGAAGGCTAAAAAATACAATGCATAGGTTTTGACAAATGTGTAACAGCATATATCTATGATTATGATATCATACCGACTATCTTCACTGCCTTAAAAATTCTATGTTCTGCCTGTTCTTACCTCCTTCCACACCATCAAACCCAGACAACCAATGATCTTTTTACTTACAGTTTTGCCTTTTCCAGAATGTCATATAGTTGGAATTATACAGTGTATAACACTTTCAGATTGGCTTCTTTCACTTAATAATATGCATTTAAGTTTCCTTTATGCCTTTTCATGGTTTGACAGCTCACTTTTCTTTAGTACTGAATAATATTCCATACTCTGAATATACCATAGTTTGTGTATCCATTCACCTACTGAAGGACCTCTGGGTTGCTTCCAAGTTTTGGGAATCATGAATAAAGCTGCTCTAAACATCCTTGTAAAAGTTTTTGTATGGACATATATTTTCAGTTCATTTGAGTAAATACCAAGGAGCATAACTGCTGGACCATATGGTAAAAGTGTGTTCTATTTTGTAAGAAATTACCAAACTGACTCCCAAGAATTGCTATTATCATTTTGCATTCCCCCAGTAATGATTAAGTGCTCCTTTTGCTCCACATTCTTGTCTGCATTTGGTATCGCTGGTGTTTTAGATTTTGGTCATTCTAATAAGTATGTAATCGTATCTTATGGATGTTTTATTTTGCAATTCTCCAATGGCATATGATGTTGAACATCTTTTCATATGCTTGTCATCTACATACCTTCTCAATATACCACAGTTTAGGTCTTCTGCCCATTTTTAAATTGGTATTGTTGAGCTCTAAGTATTCCTTGTATATTTTGGATAACAGTCTTTTATCAGATGTCTTTTATGATACTTTCTCCTTGTCTGTGGCTTGTCTTTTCATTCTCCTGACCCAGTCTTTTGCAGAGCAGATGTTTTTCAATTCTTTTCTTTTTAAAGAATTTACTTATTTATTTGACAGAGATCACAAGTAGGCAGAGAGGCAGGCAGAGAGATAGAGAGTGGAAGAAGCAGGCTTCCTGCTGAGCAGAGAGCCTGATGTGGGGCTTGACCCCAGGACCCTGGGATCATGACCCGAGCCAAAGGCAGAGGCTTTAACCCATTGAGCCATCCAGGCGCCCCAGATTTTTTCAATTTTAGTGAACTCCAGCTTATCAAACACTTCTTTCATGGATCGTACCTTTGATGTTGTATCTAAAAAGTCATTACTATACTCAAGGTCATTTATGTTTTGTCCTCTGTTATCTCCTAGGAGTTATATAGTTTTGCATTTATATTTAGGTCTAATATCCACTTTGAGTTAATTTTTGTGAAGGGTATAAAGTATGGGTCTAGATTCATGTTTTTGCATATGAATGTTGAGTTGTTCTATACCATCTGTTCAAAAGATTGTTTTTTGCTCCATTATATTGTCTTTGCTCCTTTGCTAAAGATAAGTGGACTATTTTTGTGTGGGTCTATTTATAAGCTCTATATTCTGTTCCATTAATTTATTTGTCTATTCTTTCAATGCCACACTATCTTGATTTCTGTGGCTTTTCAGTAAGTCTTTGTTCTTCAGTATCATGTGTCTATTCTGGGCTTTTGTCTCTCCATATTAACTTTTGACTCAGTGTGTCAATTTCCACAAAATAACCTGCTGGAATCTTTATTGGAATTGCATTGAATCTATAGATCAATTGGGAAGAATTGACACCGTGCTGAGGGTGCTTCTGGAAGAGAGTCAGATTTGAACCAGCAGACTGTGTAAAGGTCACCCTCACCATTGTGGGTGGGCATCATCCAATCCATTCAAAAAAACAGAAGGAGGGCAAATCTGTCCTATGCTTGAGCTGCGATATCCATCTTCTCCTGCCCTCAGTCAGCAGTACTCCAGGTTCTTGGGCATTTGGTCTTGGACAGTGACTTAAACCATCAGCTCCTTTGGTCCTCAAACCTTCAGACTTGGAGTGAATTGCATCACTTGTTTTTCTGGTTCTCTAGCTTACAGACAACAGATCATGGGACTTCTTGGTCTCTGTAATTGTATGAGCCAATTCCTATAATAAATCTCTTACACACACACCCATAGCTTATTGGTTGTGCTTTTCTGGAGCCCTAATATACTCTTCTATCTTAGCATATCAATTGTACTTTTTTTTTTTTTTAAGATTTTATTTATTTGAGAGAGAGAGAGAGAGAGAGCGCACCAGCAGTTGGGGAGGGGCAGAGGGAGAAGCACACTCCCAGCCCTGTGCAGGTGCTCCATCCCAGGACCCTGGGATCATGACCTGAGCTGAAGGCAGACACGAGACCAACTGAGCCACCCAGGTGCCCTCAATTATACTTTTTAAAAAACTTTTTAAAGTGGTTGCCCTAGAGTTTACAATATGCATTTATAATTCATCAGAGTTTACTTTCAAATAACATTATTTTGCTTCACAGGTAGTACAAGCATCTTGTAACACCAAATTATTCCTACTTTAAAATAATTACAAATTTACGGGAAGTTGCAAAAATGGTACAGAGAGGTCCTGTGTACTGTCCATATCGTGTTCCCCACTGGTAACATTTTACATAATTTTAGAACAATAACAGAACCAGGAAATTGTTATTAGCACAATCCAAAGACCTTATTAAAATTTCACCAGTTGCACATACATATATCTGTGTGTAGGTTTGTGTGCATGTATGTGGTTCTATGCAATATTATCACGTGTAGATTTGAGTAACCACCACCACTGACTAGAACGTTTATTGCTATATGCAAGGGGAAGTTTGAAACGAGTCATTTAATGAGAGAGTAGGGAGCAGGGACAGAGGCAGGGAAGGAGAGAGACAGAGAGGGAGAGAAGAGAATCATACAGTGAATTGTTCATGTCTAAGAGACTCAAGATAATGTGGCAATCAGCTATCTAAAGAGACAATCAATTCAATGATATGCAAACCTACATGTGGCTAACAGTCAGTGAAATTTTCCTAGTACTGAACCCCATAAGATCACTAAAGATAAGGAAATAATTTATATGAGACCCAAGACTATTCAAGTAAGACCATTTCTGCCTGCAGAATATGAGAATAGTAAACAATAACCCGAATGCTCCTAGGATTATAGGCAAACAGAGGCAGAGGAATGCAGGAATGTTTCCCTTAAGCAGGGAATAGAAGAAGGAGCATGTGTCCACCATGGCCAGACTTTAGCACTCCTGGACTGTGGCCATTTGGCACTATGAAAACAAAGCATATCTAACAAATTCCCAAAAGTATCTAGGGGTTGTGATATCTCCAATCAAAAAGCACAAATGTCTTCCTCTTCTACAGGAAGAATATTCTTCTCCCTAACTTCCTCAGTTCCTGTTTCCACTCACTGGGGCTTTCTTTCTTTGTGTTTTTTATTTTTTTCCTCCAGAAACTGCCAATGAGGGGGCATTTGGATTTTTTTTTTTTGTTTGTTTGTTTGTTTTGGAAGATCTGGATTTTTAAAGTTTTTTTTCTTTTTTTAAAGATTTTATTTATTTATTTGACAGAAAGAGCAAGAGAGCACAAGTAGGCAGAGCAGCAGAGTAAGAGGGAGAAGCAGGTTCCCCACTGAGCAGGGAGCCTGATGTGGGGCTTGATCCCAGAATGCTGGGATTATGACCTGAGCCAGAGGCGATGCTTAACCAACTGAGTCACCCAGGTTCCCCTAAAGTTATTTTTATATATGCTTTTATTATGGAAAGTGAAAGTTTTCTTACACATGACTGTCTTCCATCCTGGCTGATCTATCTCGAGTAGGCCTGAGCCCATACCATCAAAAGTGACCATTACCAATAGGAGAGAAGGGGATACCAAGGTTACCAATTGTACGAAAGGCCTTGGCTGAGACTTTATTCAAAGCATTTTAATGGCACTCAGGGAAGACTAGTTTGTTAAAATCTAGCAATTCTTTTTCTATCAACCTAAGAACTTCAGAGAGGGGGCGCCTGGGTAGCTCAGTGGGTTAAAGCCTCTGCCTTCGGCTCAGGTCATGATCTCAGGGTCCTGGGATTGAGCCCTGCATTGGGCTCTCTGCTCGGCAGGGAGCCTGCTTACCCCTCTCTCTGCCTCCTTCTCTGCCTACTTGTGATTTCTCTCGCTGTCAAATAAATAAATAAAATCTTAAAAAAAAAAAAAAAAGAACTTCAGAGAGGGTCACCTGGGTGGCTCAGTCAGTGATAAGCATCTGCCTCTGGCTCAGGTCATAATCCCAGGGTTCTGGGATGGAGTTCCACATCAGGCTCTTTGCTAAGCAATGAGTCTGTTTCACCCTCTACCCTTCCTCCCTGCTCATGATCTCTCTCTCTCTCCCTCTCTCAAATAAATAAGTAAAATGTCAAAAAAAAATTTAATTTAAAAAAGGAACTTCAAGGAGGTTTAACTTCCAAGAAAAGGAGAATTCAATTTAATGTGGGCTTACCATTTGTTGTATTAACCCACTAAGATGGGTACTGCGGACTCTTCAAAAGAAGCATTCGTTTTGTTACTTGATCTCAAGGAGGTTAAAGTTTCACTGGGATAATAGCATATTAATCCTGAAAATAATTAGAGATCTCAGATATAGTTCCCATCAGAAGTAATTTAAAAAGAGGTGAGACTAGGGAAGAGATGGTGATGGCTCTGGAGAGCCACATACAGCTTTCTGGAGGAGGATGGACATGGGGAGCTGGGGGTAGTGGTATGCAACAGAATTGGAAAGGGAGAAGGGAGGGATGTTTAAGGAAATGTAATTATTGAAAGTAACATTCTTCAACACATTTCAGAAACCAGAAGCTTGGCAGGCAGACTGGAAAATAAAACATTGAGGAGGGGAGCTGATGTCTGTTGCACTTTCATCGTTTTAAAGTTGTATTTGGCTTATGCCAAGGAATAGCCTTTCACATCAGAACATAAGGTAGTCCAGGAATTAAAAAGATGTAATTTCTATAGCATCAACACCTACAACATTCTCCATGAAGACTCTCTTTTGTTCTCAACCATGACCTAATTTCTATGCACTTTAAGTGGGTCCCTTGGAGGCTTGTAGATCAAACCCTCATCTTAAAATTCTTAATTTTAACATAAGTAGGTGTTTAGAAGGAAGCAATGACACACTTTGAAGCTTATTTGTAGTGGAAAAGTATCAAGACTAGTATCTTGACATTCTGTGTACTTAGTAGTGTTCTTAAATCCTGTTTTTATTGTGCCATTTACTTTGGGAGGCATATCTTGACTTAAGAACAAGGATGTTTAGCAACGAACTAATATTTGTTTTGCCAAAACAGTCAGCTAAGAGTAAGTTTGTGTGCTGTCAGAAGCACATTTTAGGGTATTAAATTATAGCATATGGTGTTAGTCTTTTTCCTTTGGTTGTGAAAGGACCTTGTCCTGAGGGTCTATTGGCCTTGACTCATGGGGACTTGTTTGATGGCCGCTTACCTTCAGCACCACCCTGGCTTCATGAAAAGATACAGAGACATGAGTAGAGGGAGCAGCCAGTGCGCTTTCCAAATGGGAATGAAGAAGGGGCTGCATGGAGAATGCTTTCCTCCTTGATTCTGGCAGTTGTTTCTCTGCTCATAATGGAAATCAGGTAGCTTATATTTGAACCCACTTTTTACAATTATTGGACTTTTATAAATGGTTGAAATTCTGTTTCCATTCTGAATGGACGAATCCAGGAGAGGCCAGGGTTCCATTGCTCTGCCTATTGTGCCCCATGGGCCTCTGGGGAGCCCTTTCATTTATTCATCTGTCTTTTATCCACTTTGCACACTTGGGATTCAGTTTTGAGATAAATTCTGCTCAAAATAGGAAGAAGCAATCCTGACGGACGCTACTGTGACAAGAACTTGCTGAGTATCTTTGCCAGAGGCAGCAGATTCTGAGACTGGATTTTTCTCACTGGTAAAGACAACAAATGAGGACAATTAGGCACTGGCAAAGATATTTCCGATAACAGTTGTTTTTCTGATCATAGTGGCTGATCCTTTAAACATATAATTGAATTTTAAAATGAACTATGCTTCTATTCAGGTAAAAGGAAATTCATGATGTTGAAATTTGTATATTAACTTGTTCTCATTTTCCAAAGTAAGACTCGCTAGTGAGGAGAAATGACCCTGTGGTGTTATTACAGTTTGTGTGTTATAGATACAGCTCTGTTCCCCTTTCACCTTTCCCAGAACTGGAGTTTCTGGTGGAGAATCCAGGTGTGCATCCATGCTATGATTTGGCTTGGGACACTAAATCTAAATCAATTCTTACATTTTACAGAAGGGAGACAGGGTCAGAGGAAACTCTTGGAATTTTATCAGTGGAGTGAGACTCAGTGTAGTTTCTTTAAGCACCATAGTTTAAAAGTCATTTATCATCATCAGAAGAAAACAAAGGTAACAAACTAAAGAGGGCAACTCTTGAGCAATATTATACCAAGTTGTAATTGAGGTAAACAATCGGTTAAGATCAAAGTTTAGCTAGTGTAGGTCTTCCTAGAATCAGACCCATATCACAACAGTACCTGATGCATCACAATTGAAAACATTCTTATTGCTTTCACGTGCAAGGGTAATTCTTTAGGTCTAAAATATATAAGTTTATGAACAAAGTGTGTCTTTCAGGTTGGAATCTAAGAACTAAAGGAAACAAATAACAATTAAAAACTACAATTCTCATAATTATAAAAGAATACATATAATCACTGTGTATGAGCTACTGTGTCCTTCACAGGCATTTTCTCATTTAAACTTCTCTATTCTTTGTAGGTACCTAAAGACAAATAATTTACTTAGGCTGCCGAAGACGGCACCAGCTGGGCTCAGGTCTCCAATTCTGCTCCTACAGCCAGTGCTCATGCACAGTTTGACTGAAACTGCACTTTCCCGTCCAGGAGCCAGGCAGGTGTCTTTTGCAACAGCTTTTCGAATCTGAACCGACAAGGTGGCAACTCAGAGTAGGGTTCATTGGATGGGGGTGGAGGGTGAGTGCCTGGCGTGGGTGGAAAATTGATAGTCTGTTCCTTTCATTGAGTTAAAGAAAGAAAGACGAGGATGGTGGGAATCGGGATCCTAGGTCGGACCAATTGTGCTCTTCCTTTTGACACAACCCGAGCCTTGAAACAACAGGAGTTGTTCTTGGTAGGACAAACCTTGTGGCTGCTGTACGAACAGCCCTCCCGCCGCGACTTCAAGCCCTCCATGCCTTCTGTCGCCTCTGCAACCTTTCTCAGGCGCAGACGCAGGCGGAGCGAGCGCAGCAGTTTCGGGGTTCGGGACTCCGGGCGCTGCGTGGGGCGATTCCCAACATCCTCCGCTCAGCCCAGGGCGCGGCTCCCAGCCGGCGGGGTTGGAGGGGCGGTGTGAGGGCGGTGCGGAACTGGACGCTTCGGGACCGCCCCCCCCCCCACCAGCCCCCCCTCCACTAGCTGGGCGGAGCCGCGCCGCTCTCCGGCCTCGGGGCTGGCGGCCGCGCTGAGTCCTGTGCGCTCCTGCGAGGTCAGTCTTCCTCCCGCCGAACCCGGCGCGCGCGGCCGCGATGAGCTGGGAGATGCTACTGTGGCTGCTGGCGCTGTGCGCGCTCGTCGCGCTCGTGGTGCAGCTGCTGCGCTTCCTGCGAGCCGATGGCGACCTGACTCTGCTGTGGGCCGAGTGGCAGGGGCGACGCCCAGGTGAGGCCCCGCAGCCGCGCCACCCGTGGGGGGATGCCGGGCTCCGTGCGGCCGTGCCCGGTGTCGCCGCATCCCTCCGGCTGGCGTGGAGCTTCCCCGCCTTTCCTTGGGGCTGCCTGTGGGGGAGGAAAAAGCCGTGGCCAACGAGGCGGTCCTGTCCCTTTGTCTCTCGCGGGGGTCAGCGAGGTCTTGCCCGCTTGGCGAACGAGGAGGGCGCCGGAATGGGCGGAGCGCCCTCGGGACCCGAAATTCTTACCCGGGCTCCCAAGGGCTCTGCTGCTGCGTCCACGGAGTCCACCACTTTGACGAGCAGTGCGGGTCCCCTGAGTTTGTAAAGGAGTCTCCTTTTGATAACCGGAGCCCGGTTCATCTCCTTCCTCAAGTTGTCGCGAGTGGTGAAGTAAAGTGAGTGTCCGGACTTACCCCCCTGCGCACGTACTGGGATGAAAGTATCACCCCGGAAAGAACTGGATTTTACCCGGGGCGAGATCATCGCTGGCATTCTGAGGGGCATTCTGCCTCTCCCACTTTCATCTGTACCCTGGTTAGAATTTGGTGGTTGTTTCCTAAACACATTCTTTGTGCGCAAGCGATGTGACACGACCTCTAGCCTTTACAGCGACTCTTGCAAAGTAGGCGTTATTAATCTGAGGTACCCGGAGCTAGGCGTTGGATCTGTGAGCGCTAGGGGAAGTGGGGTTTGCCTGCACCTAGTTTCCTGTGTGACCATACCCAAAACACATGTGAGGAAGTTTACTCTTCTTTGCAAGCGGTCCTGGGAGGGCAGGGCAGCGATATGGCTCCCAAGGGTGTCAAAACTGGTTCCTGAGGATTAAAGTCTTAGATGGTACAGTGCTTCGTGTTCCTCTAAAGCTCAGCCCTACCGCACAAAGTCTTATTCCTTAATATTTCATTTGTCTCGTTGCATTTTCTCGGGGATAACATCTGGAGTGCTGATATTATTGAGTTGGTGGAAATACACCTATGCAGGGTCAACGCTACAAAACGGTGTCAAAGAGGTGCTTGTGATTGTCAGACCTCTGGATGAGTCCTTCTCTTGTCCGATGGCTGCCCTCTGCTTTGTGGATATTTCCATTTGATCCTGAGTGCTTTTGTGTTAATTTTGATTTAGGATTACCTAAAAATAGTTTTTTTAATTTAATTCTGCAAAAGTTATCTGATCCATTAGTTATGTAAAGTGCTGAAGAGGAAGAATGTTGCCAATGCCTGAATGAATAATTAACAGCTGGTTAAAGTTATTATCACATATCAAGCAAAAATTAAAAGTTGACCAAAAATAGTTTTTAGGAAATTCATTTAATCTTTTCAGTGTTTTACTTTAGTTGGAAAAATAATTTTGAAGGATTTTAAGATACATTTAGTTACATTGCTATTATTATGAACTTTTAGAATAGGGTAACTTGCATGCTAATGGCTTTTAAATTTTAATTTAACTTTGTTTTTAAATTTAGTCATTCTTTTTTAAAAATTTTTTAAAAGATTTTATTTAATTATTTGACAAAGATCACAAGTAGGCAGAGAGAGAGGAGGAAGCAGGCTCCCTGCTGACCAGAGACCCCCCCAATGCGGGGCTCCATCCCAGGACCCTGGGATCATGACCTGAGGCGAAGGCAGAGGCTTTAACCCACTGCGCCACCCAGGCGCCCCAAATTTAGTCATTCTTAAACCTGTGTTGACTGTAGAGTAAGGTTTCGAGAACTCTTTGTTTATGTATAAAGTACAGAACACATAAATGGGGGTACAGTATATCTGGTGTTAAAAATTTGAGGGAGTTTTTAGGGAAAAAAAAAACACTAGAAAGTATACTGTGGGTTGGGAGTGTGATAATAAAACAAAGTTAAAGGCACATGGAGTTACACTCAGGTCCCCATCAGATTCCCAGAACGATTTAGACTGAAAAGATAGGCAGACTCTATTAAGGTAAAAAAATATATAGATACATAGATAGATATACATAGATAGGTTTGTAAATAAGTAAATCCTCCTTGTCTTCTCCATTGGTTTATTATTTTGTCACCTTAGAAAATAGACAATATACTCACATGCTACAAAAGTTAACAACACAAAAGGATATATGATTAAAAGCTGCCCCCAAACACCAAATATGCTTCTCTGAAGTCAACCAACTTTTCCAATCTTTTATGTATCCTTCTAGAGAAATTCTCCATGTTTCCAAGGGTGTATCTCCCATGGTGACTATAGATATTGCACAGAGATCCAGAAAAATCCATGGCACAAGTCCAGAGTAGGAAATCTCCAGCAGCAGCAGCAGCACACCAGAGGAAAATTCAAGTTTTAGTTGGCAGTAACCACCATGTGAGTCGTCTTTCAAATGACTGCCAAAAAAGATTTGGCAGGTGTGGGAGGCATGTAGTGTGTGAAGCAACACAAGGCAGTCCACAGTAGGTATCTTCTGAATGGCTGCTTGTGTTATGCCTGAGTTTTTGTGTCCGAGAGACCACCAAGGAGCCAACACCGATGCAATCGCACGAGGGTTTATTTGGCAAGCTTAAGCTTGGACCCAAGTGTACCCCGACACAGCGGAGCAGGGACTTGGACCCCGAACTGGATTACAGTCAGAGTTTTTAAAGGCAGATTAGGGGTGGCACCCCTACTCGGATTGGGCCACAACTGTTGGCTCAGCAGTAGGTGAGGACAAAGAGGATGTTCAGAAGGTCTGTCAGGGTAAAGAAGACTGTCAGGATATTGGAGGCCTGGCTATTATCAAGTCAAGGCCATTTCCCCCTCTAATGAGGCACTAACATGACCACAATTGGGAGTTTCCTGGTGGAATGTCACATTCCTCCTATCAAGCGTTCTTGTTAGTGAGGTTTAGGTTTAACTTTATTTCCATTTTCTTCTGCCTCAGCCTCCTTCAGTTTTATAAGTAACTAAATTACTTATCTCTGGAAGTTGGGCTATTGATAAGATAGCTTCTTTATTGTAAATCTCTAGGATATTTATAAACCAAGGGAGACTCCTGTCTTGCAGGATTGTGGTCTCTGCTAGTTAACTATTTGTTTTTCTTTTAGGGCAGCCAGGGGTGCCTGAGGAATGTCACACATATTACTGAGGGGAGTGGGTGGAGAGGGGTACAAGGTGCCAGCTTTTGCTTTGTCAAGATGGCTGTACTTACGTCAGGGCTAGACTCGAGGTGGGTACAGCCTTGCTTTTCTTGGCCTCCACACTTGTATGTGTCAAGGCCTCTGTGCTAGACCCTGGGACACCCCAGTGGCCAAGCAAGCCATTGCCCGGACCTCATGGGAGTCCTGGATCTTTCTCTGGCCAGTTCTGTTCAATAGGAACATTGCCCAGCTAGAGTTTGTACAAAGGGGTGTGAGCCAAGTAGCGAGGAAACCTGAAGCCATGTCATCTGAGGGAAGGTCACAGACATTGGAGGTGTTTATTTACCCTAAGAGAAGCAAGAGTTGAGAGGATTTAGGGAAGACACGTAAGCTATCTTCAGATACACAAGGGACTGTCAATATGTGAGCCAGGCGTGATTTATTTTTTCTGTTAATACAAGCAAAGCTGTTGCCAACTGATACGGAGCTGCAGAAGTTAAAGGTAGATCACAATATAAGAAAGAATCCTTGACTCCTTGAATGATCAGACTAGTCCAAGGAAGGAGGGGGTGCTTTGGAGAGAACTAGCTTCCACATCCTTTGAGGGAATTAAATAGACGTTAGTCAACAGCTTGAGGAGAGAATTCTCAAACTGGATTGGGGCTGGAACTCTTGTGAAGTTTCCTTCCAACTCTGAGAATCTGCTTTTAGAGACTGTGTAGGGGAGGCCTTTGTGTCTGTTAGATTCTCTGGAACTGGGAAACAAAAGTTGGTGCTAAATACACAAGTTTTCTTCTCCAGGCTGGGCCAGATCTATAGGTGTCCTGAGGTAAGCAAGACCCTAATGGTTTTCATTATTTGTTTCAAGTCATATTTGCTTAGTGGTGTAAACAGGAAGAAATTTTTGTGAGCTGTATGCCAGTTAGTAAATAGTTTTATTTACTCTCTAGTCTGAGTATTGCAGAATTTTGGAATAATGAGAGGTCAGTCTGAATGTACATTCTGTTCTTCCTGAAGGAGTCCTCTGTTGTGCATTTCCATAGAAGTCCATCATATGACAGGAAGGCATTGTCGCCTAGACATAGTATTTGGGATGTTTCCAGGCTTGATTCAGATATTTACGTGAAACCTCTTTCCTGAAGACAAGTTTTATTTTCTTGAACATCTAAGAAACAGTTGAGTTTTATAGGATTGATCATATTAAAATGTGGGCACCACTGGTCAGGGTGTGGCTTTGGAGCTAGATGTACCTGAGCTTATATCCCAGCTCTGCTGGAGTGGGGTGCTTACTCCACAGTTACTGATGTAGTTCTTTCTATATTCCAGTGTCTGTGCTAGGCGCTGAATAGTGAACAAGGCAGACAGGGTCCCAGCCTTAAGGGAATTTGCAGTCTAGTGGGGTAATGTCTGTAATCCTGTTTCATTTCCTTGTTTATAAAATTAAGATAATTCTTACTTCATAAGTTTCTTGTGAGGGTTCTAATAAGGTAATGTGTTTAAGCATGTAGGAAGTAATAAGAAGTATTAAACCTTTATAGTTAAGAACCCCCTTCTCCCTGGCTGGAGAAATTAGAGTATGCATATTATTGGGTGAATATTCTGTGTGTTGCTGCTGCAGAGTCTATTTGTTAAACACTTTTAGCAATAAGTAGTTAACATTTTACTAAGCACTGAGTATGTGTCAGACTCTGCTCTGGATATTTATTTTAACTCATTTTTTTTTCTCAACAATGCTATGAGGGAGATTTTACTAATCCAGTTTTCCAGTTGTGGAACATTAAGGCACCAAGTTTTCACAGCAGGGCGTTTCCTTGCTGTGTGTGGTGGAGCCAGGATCTGAACCCTGGAAGTCTCCAGAGCTTGTAATATGTTACTAGACAGGTTTTAGCATGGTCTGACTAAAACAGTAAACTGATTTCCCAATTTTATTTTTTATGATCTCAAATCAGAAGTGTGTGTGGTGGGGCGCCTGGGCGGCTCAATCATTAAGTGTCTGCCTTTGGCTCAGGTGCTGATCCCAGCATCCTGGGATCCAGGCCCACATGGGGCTCCCTGGTCAGCAGGAAGCCTTCTTTTCCCTCTCCTGCTTCCCCTGCTTGTATTCCCTCTCTCACTGTCTCTCTCCCTCTGTCAAATAAATAAAAATCTTAAAAAAAAAAAAAGAAGTGTGATTCCTTGTTTATTGTTTTGTTTTTTACTTATTTGAGAGAGAGAGAGAGAGAGCAAGCAGGAGCAGGGGGAGGGCCAGAGCAACCAGCTGACTGCCCACAGAGTGGGGAGGCCCAATGTGGGGCTTGATCCCAGGATCCTGGGGATCATGACCTGAGCCAAAGGCAGACACTTAATTGACTGAGCCAACAGACGTCCTTGTATTCATGCCTTTTTTAAAAAAAAAATTAGGTAGGAGGGGTTTCTGAGGATATTAAATTAAAAACTTTTAAAATCACTTTATTGAGGTACGATTAGCATGTAAAAAACGGTACATATTTAATGTATACAACTCAGTGAGTTTGAGGTAAGCGTATACCTGTGAGATCATCACCAGTATCAAGGCCGTAAATAGAGGATATTTAAACTTTTAAACCCCACATATTATTGTCTTCATATTTAGTGGTATTGTTTATGACTATCTTTTTTATGGGTGTAATCCACAGCCCATTTCCTGCTCACTGCCCACGTTTTTCTCCCTAGAATGGGAGCTGACCGACATGGTGATATGGGTGACTGGAGCGTCGAGTGGGATCGGTGAGGAGCTGGCTTACCAGCTGTCTAAACTGGGAGTGTCCCTTGTGCTGTCCGCCAGAAGAGTGCAGGAGCTGGAAAGGGTGAAGAGAAAGTGCCTTGGTGAGTAAACCTAAAATGGCAGCAGTGCTTCCTAGAAATAAACCAGAATCCGAATTCAAATACAATTCTGAGAATTTTAAGAGGAAAGAGTGGGATTTTCCCAGGCAGTCTCCTCTGGTTCCAAATGCTTCCAATACTCAGATTCAAATCTTCTTCATTTGGGCATCTCTTCATGAGCTGCCCTTGCCTTTTTCTTCTCTTTTCCTGACACCTTTCTAGTTCACTTTTTTTTTTTTTTAAGCCTTATTTCTAGCTAGTTGACATACAGTGTAATATTCGTGTCAGGTGTACAGTGTACTGATTCAGCACTTCCATACATCTCCAGGTGCTCATCAAAGTGAGTCACTCCTTAATCCCATAACCTATTTAAACCCCTCCCCTTAGCCACCTCTCCTCTGGTAACCATCAGTTTGTTCTCTAGAGTTAGGAGTCTGTTTCCTGGGTTGTCTCTCACTCTTTTACCACTTTGCTTGATTATTCTGCTTCTTAAATTCCACGAATAAGTGAAATCATGTGGTATTTGTCTTTCTCTGACTAACTTATCTACTGACATTCTACTTTCTACTTCTTAGCTCCATCCATGTCTCTGCAAATGGCAAGATTTCATTCTTTTTTTTATGGCTGAGTAGTATTTCATTGTATATACACACCACAACTTCTTGGTGCATTCATCAATCGGTGGACACTTGGGCCACATCCATATCTTGGCTATTGTACATAATGCTGCCATAACATAGGGGTGCATGTATCCCTTTGAATTAGTGTTTTTGTATTCTTTAGGTAGGTACCCAGTAGTGCAATTACTGGATTGAAGATAGTTCTATTTTTTAGTTTTTGAGGAAGCTTCACGCTGTCTTCCACAGTGGCTGGACCACTTTGCATTTTGACCAACAGTACATCAGTGTCTTTCTCTCCACATCCTCACTAACATGTGTTGTTTGTTGTGCTTTTGGTTTTAGCCATTCTGACAGGTGAGAGGTGACATCTCATTATAGTTTTGATTTGCATTTCCCTCATGATAAGTGATGATGAGCATCTTTTCATGTGTCTGTGGGCTATCTGAATATTTTCTGTAGAGAAATGTCTGTTCATTTTTTTCTGCTCATTTTTTTTAAGGTTTTTATTTAAATTCCAGTTAGTTAACATGCAATGTATTATTAGTCTCAGGTGTACAGTTCACTGATTCAGCACCTGGAGCTCATCGTGAGTTTGCGCTCCTTACTCCCCATCACCTATTCAGCTCACCTCCTCCCTCTTTGCCCCCCCTCCCACCTCACCTCGAGGAGCCATCAGTTTGTTCTCTATAGTTAAGAGTCCGCTTCTTGGTTTGCCTCTCTTTCTTTTTTCTTTATAGTTGTTTCTTTTGTTTCTTAGTGCTCGCTTTCGCAGTATACATACTAAAATAGTTTTGTTTCTTAAATTCCACATATGAGTGAAATCATGTGCTATTTGTCTCTCTCTGACTGACTGACTAACTTCGCTCAGCATAATATTCTAGCTCCATCCTTGTCATTGCAAATTATGTCCACTTACAAATTGGGTTGTTCATTTTGGGGGAGTTGAGTTTTTGTAAGTTGTTTATATGTTTTGGATACTAGGCTTTCACTGGATATGTCATTTGCAAATATCTTCTCCCATTCAGTAGGTTGCCTTTTAGTTTTGTTGATGGCTTCCTTGGTTGTACAGAAGCTTTTTATTTTGATGTAGGCCCAATAGCTTTTGTTTCCCTTGCCGCAAGAGACATAGCGAGGAGGAAGTTGCCGTAGTTAATGTCAAAGAAGTTACTGCCAGTGTTCCCTTCTAGGATTTTCGTTTGTCTTTTTAAGTAGGCTGCAATCCCAGCCTGGAGCCCAGCATGGGGCTTAAACATAAGTGACCCTGAGATCAAGACCTGAGCGGATATCAAAAGTAGGATACTTAGCCGACTGAGCCACCCGTGCACCTCTCCCTTCTTTTGATGGTTTCCTGTCTCACATTTAGGTCTTTAATCCATTTTGAATTTATATTTGTGTATGCTGTAAGAAGGTGGTCCAGGTTTCATTCTTTCACATGTTGCTGTCCAGTTCTCCCCACACCATTTGTTGAAGAGTCTTTTTCCCATTGGGTAGTCTTTCCTGCTTTGTAAAAGATTTAATTGGCCATATCATTGTGGGCTTATTTCTGGATTTTCTATTCTGTTTCACTGATCTATGTGTGCCTTTCTACGTTTCTTTTGCACTGACCCTTGCTATTAGGGAGTGACCACCAATTCCTTCAAATGCTGGTGGGTTTTCAGTGACCACATACCTTTTTATTTTTGTCTTAGAGAAAGAACAGTTTGATTGTTATGTACGGCATACATGTATGTAACCACAGAAATTTAATTAGAAAGGATCCTTCATTTTGCTAAAATGTCAGCTATTAAAGTCATATGGGATGCTATAAGATTTTTGTTATAAAAATGAAAGAGCAAAAAAAAAGGGAAAGAATAGGAATTGAATAGGTTTTAAAATGCAGCTTGAGATCATATTCATATTCATAAATTGAGCAACCATGTTAATTTTTTATTTTGGGGGGCCTGGGTTTGGTATAGTTATAGTCATATGAAAGCAGTCTCAAGTTATAAAGTGGTTATTTCTCATGGGGCATTTAGTCCCTAAAATGAGATAATTTTGAATTTTCAGGCAGACCATTCTTTTGGTTATCTGTCTACCTGTTGTTCTTTAAACATTAACCACCCAAAAAAGGGGAGTCAACAGACAGGTCCGCAAGGCCTCTTTCCCAGTGTTGCTATCAGAGGCCTCTTGGGTTTTGCACAGCGACACTCCCATGGTAGCTGTTCCTCCAGCTGTTGAGACTGGCAAGTCCTGTACTGGCAGAAGCAAACCATGTCCGCATTTCTTGGCTGGAGGGAGGCTGGTTGTTTTCCTTTCTTCTGTCCGATCACTGGTGCAAGCATTTCCATTTCTCTTAAATAGTTCATGTTTCACAGTTTAGACTTTCCCATAAATCCTTTCTACCCCTTTTATTTCCTCTCCTTGCTTGTTTTTCTAATTGGCATTACTTATTGCATTTCTTTTTCTTTTTTCTTTTTTAAGATCTTATTTATTTGAGAGAGAGATCACAAGTAGGCAGAGAGGCAGGCAGAGAGAGAAGGGGAAGATGCAGGGCCTGATCCCAGGACCCTGAGATCATGACCTGAGCCAAAGGCAGAGGCTTAACCCACTGAGCCACCCAGGCGCCCCACTTGTTGTATATCAATATTAGGGCCTTATTCTTTTGATGAGTAGCCACGGAAAGGGCTAATCTAGCTCCATCTGTTTCTTGATTGGGTATTTCAGGATTGTGCCCTGTTCCTTGTTTGCTTCCTGGAATCCTTTTCTCTGGAAGGAAGTGCCTATGTGTCATGTGAGTGGGGAACTCTGAAGGCCTAAATTGTTTTTCTTTTTAATGTGTGTAAAGGGCAGCTATACTTTGTGCACCTATCATAAGACAAATGTACCTCTGTACATTTTTCTAAAGAAATAGCTCTAAAATTTCTGCTTTTTTTTTTTTTTTTTTTTGCTTGTAGCTTAATCTTGATTTCTTTTAGAGCATGTTCCAATGTTAGACTGTATATATTCATGTTGAGGAGAGCCACTCTACTTCCTGGGGACCCAGCTAGGTTTTTGTTTAATAAGATGTTGTCTCAGGGGACACCTGGGTGGCTCAGTGGGTTAAGCCACTGCCTTCGGCTCAGGTCATGATCTCAGGGTCCTGAGATCGAGTCCTGCAACGGGCTCTCTGCTTAGCAGGGAGCCTGCCCCCCCCCCCCATCTGCCTTTCTGCCTACTTGTGATCTGTCTCTGTCAAATAAATAAAACTAAAAAAAAAAAAAAAAAAAAAGATGTTGCCTCGGGGCAGGTGGTTGGCTCAGCCGTTAAAGCCTCTGCCCTCAGCTCAGGTCATGATCCCAGGGGATGGAGCCCCACATCAGGCTCTCTGTTTGGCAGGGAGCCTGCTTCCCTCTCTCTCTCTCTCCCTGCCTCTCTGCCTCCTTGTGATCTGTCTGTCAAATAAATAAATAAAATCTTAAAAAAAAATGTTTAAAAAAAAAAAGATGTTGCCTCATTACCACCAGTCCTCTCGGTCACTGAGAGAAATTCTTCCACAAAGCCGCCAGAAATGAGTTTGTTGCCAAGTCGAGTTGTAGGGTGGGTGTTAAACCTAATGCAAGTAGTGAGAAGCCTGATTGAACTCTCCTGACTTCGGTACTAATTTTTAAATGTGTTTATCTAGAGAATGGCAATTTAAAAGAAAAAGATATACTCATTTTGCCACTTGACCTGACTGACAGAAGTTCCCATGAAGCGGCCACCAAAGTGGTTCTCCAGGAGTTTGGTAAAGTAAGGAGCCATTTTGAATCAACAAGTCTTGCTTTGACACAGATATGAAAGAGATTCCCATCTTTGTGCTATACTGAAAGGGCTTTAGGTAAATGGGTCCCTGTGCCCATGAGTCTCTTATACTCACAGTCTTGGCTTTATGTAATTTGTACTTTCCATACCTTAATAAGTACTAATTCCTTGATGTAAACAAAAGAAAGTAAAAATTCACTGTGCCTTTTATTTTTGTGGTATTTATAAAAAGTCACTTATGATGGGAAATTATTTCCATAGGTGAATTCTGGTTTTATTTTCTCTCTTTCTTGCTGACTTTTGGAAATTCACCATTCCATTGATTTTTTTCAAGTTAATGATACAACAGACTATCCCTAAGAACTGCATCAATCCATTTACAGGTCATCCCCAAAGTGCCTTTTTCTGATTTTATTTAACTAGATCGACATTCTGGTCAACAATGCTGGAAGATCCCAGCGTTCTTTGGGTGTGGACACCAGCCTGGATGTCTTCAAAGAGCTAATAGAACTTAACTACTTAGGGACAGTGTCCTTGACATTGTGTGTTCTGCCTCACATGATCGAGAGGAAGCAAGGAAAGATTGTTACCGTGAATAGCCTCCTGGGTATCATATCTGCACCCCTTTCTACTGGATACTGTGCCAGCAAACATGCTCTGCGGGTAAGGCTGCTCTGATGGTACTGATCTAAATATGTATATGGGAGATATGGCCATTTCTGCAAGAGGTTATGGGAACTGGGCAGTGATGTAAGGAAAGAGCAAGAATGACCCATGGAGACTTCTGTTAGAGGACATATCCAGAAGATGCTGAAAAGGACTTGAATCTCACAGGCATCTTCCTAATTCAGCAAACACGTATCAAGTGCTATGCCATGCACTGCAACATGGAGATATAAAGAAATGGTCCCTACCCTCAAGAAGTGTTTAGTCTTGTCAGCCTGTCACCCTTATCTTCATCTTTACCAGATCTTTGTGGCAAATTTGGGATCTACACCTCATTTCTTCCACACACACTTGAGGTTGTATTTGTCATTCTCATTTTTGTGGCTTCCTTTTCCTTCCCCATTGTAGTGGGCATTTATTTTCTCTGATCTAACTACATGTGCATGTCAGAAATAGGAGCTCCCCACTAGATGAGTAGCCCTGGGCTTCATATTCTTACTAGGGCTCGGCTTGAATCTGCTGACCATGGCTTCACTGAAAGAAAAGCTAGTCATGGCAGAGGCTAGGAGAAAAGCTTGACTGCAGAGAGTGGACAGTTGCAGAGTGGTGAACCGGTGACCACACTGCCGACATCCCCATATTTGGTGCTGGGTTAGTAGTCACTTCTTGCAGAGCCATTGGGCAAGTCTCAGGCAGGCAGATAAGGGAAGGCAGTCAACTTTCTCATGACATGCAGAGTGCTTTCAGTGAAACACAGCCTGGCCTGCCCTCCAGGACTCACTGTTGTGCTGCTGGATTTGATCGTCTGCTACAACATGGCAGGTTGAGACTCTATAGTTAGTTAAACCAGTAGCTGAACCCTGGGACCAGGAAGCACTTTTCTAAGAATGTTTTTCCTTTCTTGATTCCCAGCAAGCTCTAAAGTGAATTTGTTTATCATTGCAAAGTTTATACTCTGTACCAGATGTGATTGCAGACAAGGGGGTGCATTAGCATCTGACATGTTGGCTTTCGTGGTGTCCTCATCCTTTTTTGCTACACAGAGGCGAAAGGTTAAGGGTATGAAAGTTCTTGAATTTACAAAAAGCCTTTTTTCCTGTCCGTTTGAGGTAGACACTTTATTAATCTCTGACTCAGGAGCCCTACCTGCCCCTGTTGATTGGTGGTCAGCATTGGAAGCTGGTAACTGGTTAATGGTGGACATTAAAAGAACACATTCTGAGTTAGCTGTTTAGTCTCTTCAGTTGTTAACTCAGCTTATACCTATGCAGTCTTGGAACATTTCCTAATTTAGAAAAGAGATAAGGGGAAGTAGATGTTTACTCCCTATTCGGTTTAGAAATAGCCAGTATCTTTAAATCTATAGAGTCTAGCTTGTGTCTACAAAAGCCATCAAGTAAGCACACATACTACTTTTTAACCAGCCACGTACTCTCTTGCTAACCCTAAAAGTAAATGTCTGCTGAAATGAATTGTCTGTTAAAATAGTAATATACATAGAAAATGTTGAATTCTTCTTCCTCTTTGATAATTTCTCTTAGGTATTACTAACCCCTCTCTCTCCTTCTTATGCCAGCACTGGCACTTTAGACCACTTTGAGGGATAAAAGTGGCCCAACCTCAGTGATTCTCAGTGGAGAACACACAGCTCTTTGGGAGTGGGGAGCTAGGGATGGTCTGAGCAGGGTATGTCAGAATAATCTCCAGGGATGGTTTTCCACTTGTCCAGCATGTACCATAAAAAATCACTGATGCCATGAGCCACCACTGCCAAGAGGGGCGAACCGTTACTACCGGAAGGTGACAATGCCTGAACATGCCTGTCCTATATTGCTCCCAGTCTTACACTTAAAGTTATTTAGTAAGGTTGCCCAATTATATTTCACATCTTTTATAGGCATTTCAAAGCGTATTTTGATAATTGTCCTCCATAAAAAGTTAAAGAAAAGTAATTTCATGCTAATAGCAAATGAGATATGTGTATTTAATTTTATTTGCCTTTTTTTTTTTTTTTCGTATTAGGGTTTTTTTAACTGCCTCCGAGCTGAACTTGCTACATACCCAGGTATAGTTGTATCTAACATTTGTCCAGGACCTGTGCAATCAAATATTGTGAAGAATTCCCTAGTTGGAGATGTCCAAAAGGTAAAAATGCCTCAGAGAATAATTTAAATGATTTAGTGGTTATATATTGATATTGTATCACTATGTCTCAGGGCTTAGAATTTTTTCTGACATGTTAGACTAACATGTTACCATGTTATGAATGATTTACAATACTTAACCTTATGGCACCTGGAACACTGTTAAGGTTAGCTGATGGTGCTTTGGCATTAAGTTTTAATAAAGGCTAAAGAAACTGAGAAGATACTGCTTATAAATAATCCACTGTTATGTGGGCTGTCAATATTCTTAAAGCCTAGCTTCTGTCAATTCATAAGTCATAGTGACATGTCAATTCATAAGTCATAGTGACATTAAAGGTTCTGTCTGGCTGAATTGTAGTACATGAAATCTTCTGGGATTTTCAAGAGGGGCAATGGCGAAGGAGCTTAGGAAAAGCTTTGCCAAACTGAGGTAATTTTAGGTTAGCTTCACCTGTGCTAAGCACAGGCCTGTGCTTCCCTCAGATCATGAATTACACATAGTGTTACCCAGTGGAAGGCAAATGTCCTGTGAAGAATTCAGTCTCACTCAGTCATACAAAATCCAACAAAAGACCGTGAAATTTTTCTTCTTTTCAATGAAGGTCGATTTTTGGTGAGACATAAATCTATTTCTGCATGTATGTAAAAGTTTACAGATACCATTTATATCTTCACATTTTCTGTGGAGGCTCTAAGGTAGAATAGAATGTGCTCTTCTAGGAATGAGGTGATTTGGACTGTAGAAATGGTTACTGCTAATGGTCTGTGGGAGCACAGCTGAGTCACTACCTCTCTGGGCCTCAGTTTATTTGTAGAATGGTAGGGGTTAACTAGATTTGTTCACTACCAGATTTGTTCACTACCAGAAACTGCGTTTATCCTCTTCCTCCATTTTATCCCCATGGTGTCCATGTCTCTTGCTAAGTGGATTAGTAATTTGTTTAAAAACTTTTATTGCTAAAATGACATATAGTTATCAGTAAATACATTAAAGGTGATCTAAGGAAAAGCAAAGAACCTTCATCTTTTGTTGAGCCTGCACCATCTTATCTGGTAAATATATGATTTCTCTTAGGCTTTTGGATATATTACAAATAGCTTATAGACACCCATTAGTAGCTATGGGTACTGCAAATGGGCATGAGTCCCACTGAAAGAGTCACTCCACTAGATGACCTCTATGTCCTTTCTAGCTTAAAAGTTCTGTGAAATATCTTGGATAAATACTCAGCATTCACTTAATTTCCTTTTGTTAACATTTTCTTAGACCGTATGCGTTGATACTGACCAGTCCCACAAGATGGCGACCAGTCGTTGTGTGCGGCTGATGTTAATCAGCATGGCCAATGACTTGAAAGAAGTTTGGATCACGGATCAGCCTTTTTTATTAATAACATATTTGTGGCAATATATGCCTACCTGGGCCTGGTGGCTAACCAACAAATTAGGGAAGAAAAGGATTGAGAACTTTAAGAATGGTTTGGTAAGACCCATTTATATACTTTTTTCTTCTTTTTTAAGATTTTATTTATTTATTTGACACAGAGAGAGAGAGAGACAGTGAGAGAGAGGGAACACAAGCAGGGGGAGTGGGAGAGGGAGAAGCAGGCTTCACGTTGAGCAGGGAGCCTGACACGGGGCTCCATCCCAGGACCTGGGGATCATGGCCCAAGCCAAAGGCAGACACTTAACGACTGAGCCACCCAAGCACTCCTACCGCTTAATACAGATCAGTCTTGTAGGAAAGTATGAATTCTCCAGTGCTTGAAAACTTTTCTTACTGACCCTCCATCCACCTCATGATATATATAAAAGAGATAAAAAGAATTGTGTCCCCTGTGCATTTCTGTTGGTTTACTATAAATTACTACTGGTCTTAGAGAAAGAGGTTTCTTCAAGGTAAAATCAAATCAAAGATTGACATTCTGTCTTCTACACTTCCTGACCAGTGCATGGGTCAAAATACTCTTTCTCTACTGCTTTCTACAAGTTCCTACCTGGTATGGGTTTCTTGGGTTGATACCTGGCCTTCCCTCCCACTTTTCCCCAGGATGAAGTATACTCAGCCCCGTGCTTAACTCTGTCAAAGTTCTTACCGCACTGTTAAAACACATGCACACTCTCTGTGTAGTGCTGGTTCCTTTGGCCTCATTCTGGAAGCACTGTGAATATGTGATGTGTGCCAAAATGTCTATGTCTGAGAAAAATACGGTGATTATTCATTCTTTTGGCACTCATTCTTAAAGAAAAGTGAGGAATATTATGGGCTATTTCTGAGAAAATTGTGACCATCACAAGGGTTTAATGTATAAAGATCACAGAAAATGTAATGAGTTAAGCCAAAAATTATAGATATGATAATGGAAATAAAAGCCATTTCTGTGGATGGTTTCTATCATAAAATATGTTTTCAAAGACTGTTTCTTCTAGAAGTAAGTTAGCAGGGTTTGATATATATAGAGAATTATTCAGTGAAAGCATACCATATGTATCATTATGTAAACTACTACTATTTAAGCGATTCACAATTTGTTAGGCACTTAATTTGTTCCCAGTTTTTGCAGGACAGTGAACATGAATTAGTGAAAAAAGTAAACAACCAAAATGCTTAAAGAGACTTAAGGGTTATAAAACTTCCTTGATGCATTAAACAAGTTCCAAGCTGGAAAAATACTGAAGGCCATTCATTGGCTACCAAGTTGTAATGTGGACAATTTATAGTGTTTTGGTAATGTTGGGATGTAGGGTGGGATCGTTCCAAAGGTAGAGGTTCATCAAAGATTTACATCTGACTTTTTTTTTTTTTAAAGATTTTATTTATTTATTTGACAGAGAGAGATCACAAGTAGGCAGAGAGGCAGGCAGAGAGAGAGAGAGAGAGAGAGAGGGAAGCAGGCTTCCTGCGGAGCAGGGAGCCCAATGCGGGGCTCGATCCCAGGACCCTGAGATCATGACCCGAGCCGAAGGCAGCAGCCCAAACCACTGAGCCACCCAGGCGCCCCTACATCTGACTTTTGAACTCAGAGGACAACTGGTAGAATGGTATTGTGCCCAGTGATGGATGAGAACTGAGAAAGAAAGGGCTTCACGCTGGGAGGTGACATATAACGACCTATTTGAACATGGAGCCTCATACCCAGGCTCCCTGGGTAGAAATCCCAGCTCTATCCTGTGACCTCATCCCTCAATCTCAGGCAAGTTCTTCTCTGTCCGTCAGTCTTCCCATCAGCAAAATGGAGATTAATGATGCACTTAGTCATAGGATTGTCATGGGGAGTGAGTGAGTAAGTACATGGAAAGCTCTTAAAACATGTCTTGGAGTGTTATGCTTGTTAAGTATTAGCTCTTAATGCTTTTGTTTTGATGGTAGCAGGATATTTAGCTAATAGATAAAGATGAAAGAGTTCAGCGACAGGGTAGGGAGAGAATACATTGTAGAAGTGATTGGGTTCAAGAGAAGAGGGGACCAGGGGCGAGAGCTCTGTTCAGTGCCACTATAGCAGTTGTGCTTTTTGGAATGTCCACAATAACATTATTTTGTCTTGTTTATAGATTATCTAACTGTAAAATAGACAGTACTCAGTAAATCAAGCATTTGATTAAATCAAGTCCTTTCTAAAATGATGGCTTTTCTCTTCCTACCACTAACTTTAATATATTATTACATTGTCTTTTTTTTTTTTTAAAATAGGTTTTATTTATTTATTTGAGAGAAAGTGTGAGCAGAGGGGAGGGGCAGAGGGAGAGGGAGAAAGAGAGTCCTCACTGACATGGGCTCAATCCCACAACCCGAGATCATGATCTGAGCCAAAGGCAGATGTTTAAGCAACCAAGCTACCTGGGAGCTCCTGCTTACTTCATGGTCTTATCGTTAATCACTTTTTTTTTTTAAAGATTTTATTTACTTATTTGACAGAGAGAAATCACAAGTAGACGGAGAGGCAGGCAGAGAGAGAGAGAGAGGGAAGCAGGCTCCCTGCTGAGCAGAGAGCCCAATTCGGGACTCGATCCCAGGACCCTGAGATCCATGACCTGAGCTGAAGGCAGCGGCTTAACCCACTGAGCCACCCAGGAGCCTGTTAATCACTTTTTTAATGATAAACTGCATATCCTTTCATTTCCCAAGGATATTTCTGAAATAAAATCCCTCCTTCTTTACACGAAATCATATCAACTAAAGGAAAAAATTGTTCCTCACTTTTTTTTTTTTTAAGATTTTATTTATTTATTTGAGAGAGAGACAGTGAGAGAGAGCACGAGCAAGGAGAAGGTCGGAGGGAGAAGCAGACTCCCCATGTAGCTGGGAGCCTGATGTGGGACTTGATCCTGGGACTCCGGGATCATGACCTGAGCCGAAGGCAGTCGTCCAACCAACTGAGCCACCAGGCGTCCCTGTTCCTCACTTCTTTAACTCAAGTTTTCTCCCTGTTTTTTCCCCATTATTTTCTATATTATATATATAAATAAATATATATATCCATCTACTTATTGAAATTTGCTTATAAAGCATCTATGTTAAGATAATGCCAATATAGCTTATCCCAAACTAAATGTACTTATTGATAATACTTGAATTTATTTCTGTTGCTAGGAACATTATGTCTGGAACTTTGTTTTTATGAATGTACGTTATTTTTCAGGATCAAGAACAATAGCTGCACTGAATTGTGTTATTTATTATTTATATTTTGTCTTAGTGGAAATTCTTAGAAGTGTTAAATGTACATCTTGCCCAATGAAATGTCACATCTTAAAAATTACTGAGTTGCCTTGGTTTACTTTTTTAAGCAAGATTCTAGAAGTTCACAAATCATTTTCGAGTTATCTGTCAGATACTACAATTCTAAATACCCTGACCTATTCTTTGTATTTATTTTTTAAGAGTTCATTTATTTAGAGAACGAGCAAACATGAGCAAGGGGAGGGGCAGAGGGAGAGAATCTCAAGCAGACCTCTGCTGAGTGTGAAGCCCCAGAGTGGAGCTCGATCTCACAACCCTGAGATCATAACCTGAGCTGAAATCAGGAGTTGGAGGCTTAACCAACTGAGCTACCCAGTGCTCCAATTCTTTATATTTATTAGAGGTATGATATGCTGGTCCAGAAGAGTAATGGTAGATATTTCAGCATTTAAGAAATGCCATGGGCAGATGCTAATATGATATTTATATCTGATAGAGGATATAATGATGCTAAATCCTACAGAGATATTTTTGTGTAGGTCTAGAATTCTGGCTATGATTTTTATTCTAATTTAAGCATTTGCTCAGGTTTTGTACGGATTCTTAACAGTGAATCATAATGCTATAGCTCCTGAAAACAGAAGGAATTTGTAAAAAACAAAATAGGGTACATATAAGGAGGGTCTGATTCATGTTACTGTCACTTTGTTGCAGGATGCAGATATCTCTTACTTTAAAGCCTGGAAGACAAAACATGACTGAAGGAGGAGTACTTGTATTTTTTAAGCCACCGGAGGTAGAATTGAAAAACAGCAATCTTCTTATACACTGAAGACTAACTTACGATTTTACTTTCAGTAGATACAACTTTTCTTTCAACATGTAATAATTAATAAACTATTACCATGAATCTTGCAATAAAGATATTAACACATACTGCATTCTTGGATAAAAAAAGCATTTTTTTGTATTTTTTTAATTAATTTCAGAGGTAGAGTTTAGTGATTCACCAGTTGCATATAATACCCAGTGCTCACCTCATCACATGCTCTCCTTAATGCCCATCACCCTGACTCCATTCCCCCCACCCACCTCCCCTCCAGCAAAAAAAGCATTTCGAAATAACTCTAGCATATATACGTAAGATCTAGTTTAGTAGAATGCTAACCCAAGAATTATAGTAAACATAAATGTATGGAATAGTACACAAAGCAGAGTATGGAGAAATGAGATAATAAAGAAGTATCTGAAATGGACCTGTCTCTAAGGTACTCACACTCTTAGAAGAGCTAACAGGTACAGACGACTACAATTTGAAGCAGCAAACAGGGCTCATAGGAGCCATCATCAAGCCTCTGCCATATGCACTTTGCTGTACTGAGGTGCTTTGTATGAGTTAGTTCATTTATTCCTCATAACAACCCACTAAGGTATGTGGTATTATCCTTCTTTATAGAGGAAGAAATAGATGCTCGAAGCAAGTAGGTATTACTCTCCCCTCAGGTGGCTATCCTTACGAAAAGGGGAAGATGACAGAGGTAGACCATGGGGTACAGCAGCAATGGAATAAAGAGGGTGTAGTATGGGGATAAAATAAAATACACAAGAGTGCTCTTGTACAACCAGTGATGAAAATGGGCATTATGACTAATTGATTACACTGCACCCGGGGTAGAAATAAGACGAATTAATGGAACAATTCTAGAATGCTACAAAATAACATTGTCATATAGCATGATATAGACTGTAAGCATAAATAACTCAGAAAAGGGAGAGATTTGAATATAGAATAGTGCGACTTGAATATGATAACCACTACACTATATAGAAACCCCTCTGTAGCATAGAGAATAGTGTGGAAGTCATTTGTGGAGAAGATGATTTGCAAGATCTTTGCAAGATTTCAAGATGAGCCTTGAAAGGGTGGAATTCAGACAAAGGTTTCAAGAGATTGGAGTACAGGTCGGTTTTTATTTGTCATGAAGTCTACAGACCTTGTCATTGTGCTTGCCAATGTTTAGGGTTTGTTGAGAATATGCCAGCCTTCCAGAATGTCATGAATGAAAACTCATAGAGACTGAAATTAGCATGGTATGAGGATGAAGGAAAAATGAGAGTTGAGTTTGCTCAATTACTCCAGCCAATCAAGGGTAGAAGAGGCATAAATAAATTAAAATTACTTTAAAAATTCATCTGTATGGTATTCTTCTATGGCATGTACAATTATATACTTTATTATGTATAAACCCTTTCTTTTTTTATCTTTTTTGTGAGCAACCCAAGATGGAAAAGCAGCTTTTTGTCGAAGTTCATTTTGTCAAAAATAGTCAAGGACTGTGAAACCAAGTGTTCACATACTCACTTTTTAAAAAGTTTATTATTTTGCCCTGACCTCTCATTTCCTAACCATTATCTTAAATGGCCCTTGAAGATGGGAAGGAAACGGTGTACTCATTCCATCAATGCTGAAAGGCAGATATGGGGTTGTGCAAGGGGACAGCTGGTGAGCTGGTTAGCACAGTTACCAGTAGAAGCTATGGCTTTAGATTTAGTCTGCTCAACTACTGGGTGCACCAGTAAGTCTCATGAGACCTCACTCACAATCAGTTATTCAGAGGCTAAATAACATATCCTACCAAACAAATATCCCATTATTTTAACATCTATTATTATTTTTAACACTGAAGTGTAGTTGATGTACTATGGGCTGCACATATGTAAAGTATTCAACTTTATATGTTTTGACATACATGGCCACACTTGTGAAATCACTGCACAACCAAGGCAGCAAATATATTCATCAGCCCCAAAAGTTCTTTTGTGCCCTTTGTAATTATTTCCCCTGCCTATCCCATCCCAGGTAACCAATGATGTGCTTTCTGTTACTATAGATTTGTTTGCATTTTCTACAGTTTATATAAATGAAATAACAGTTTATACACAGCTACTGTTGGTGGGAATGTAAAATGGTACATACAACTGATTTGAAAAAGTTTCACAGTTTCTTAAAATTTAAACCTATACCTACCCTATGCTCTAGCCATTCTAGTCCTAGGTATGTTCCCAAGAAAAATGAAAACATATGTTCATACAAGGACTTGTAAATGAATGTTCATAAAAGCTTTTACATAATAGTACCACACTGTAAAAAACCCAAATTCCACAACATGAATGAAATAAACTGTAGAATAGTCCATATAATGGGAGTACTACTCAGCAACAAAAAGGAATGATCCATTGATACATGCAACAACATGGATGAATCTAAAAATAAACCAGAGCATCTGAGTCTAGATTTTTTTCTTTTTCAGGCCATTTTAAATTAAAAATTCAATTTCTTTAGTGATTATAATATATTGAGTTTGTCTATTTCATCATTTTTTAGTTTTGGCTGAGTTTTAGGAGTACGTGGCTTTTAAGAATTGTCTAAGTTATCAAATTTATGAATATAAATGACATTCAGAGTTACTATTTTAAGATGTGAATTTAGTGCCATTGTATTATCTGTAAAGTCCCTGTTTCTGTATATTGTCTTTGTTCCTTTCTGGTCTATGTTACTTTTGGGCTTTCTTTTCATGTATAGGATCCCCTTTAGTATTTCTTGCAGGGCTGTTAAGTGATCACAAATTCTTTTAGTTTCTGTTTGTCCTGGAAGATCTCTATCTCCTTCCATTCTGAATGACATCCTAGCTGGATAAAGTATTCTTGGCTGCATGTCTTTCTCATTTAGTACACTGAATATATGCCAGCCCTTTCTGGCCTGCTAGATCTCTGGATAGGTCTGCTGCCAGCCTAGTGTTTCCACCATTGTAGGTTATGAGATTTGCCTTGAGTTGCTTTCAGGATTTTCCTTTTATCTCTGAAATTTGCAAGCTTCACTATTATATTTCGGCATGTTGGTCTATTTTTATTATTTTTGAGGGCTTTTTTGGACTCTACCTTTTGGACTTGAATACCTGCTCCCTTCACCCAAATTAGGGAAGGTCTCAGTTATGATTTGCTCAAATATACCATCTCTCCCTCTATCTTTTCTTCCCCTAGAACTCCAATAATTCTATTATTTTTTCACTTTATGGTAGTGCTGATTTCTGGTCTTTCCTCATGGGAAAGTTAGTTTTTCTTTCTTTCCTCAGCTTCCTTAGTTTCCATCATCTTGTCTTCTATGTCACGGATTCTTCTGCTTCACTTACCCCAGCTGTTAGAGCATCCAATTTAGACTGCATCTCAGCTAAAACCAAATTTTTAATTTGGACCTGATTAGATATATTTCTGCACTAAGAGTTTTTCTAGTGTCTTTTATGCTTTTTTCGAGCCCAGCTAGTAACTTTATCATCATCATCCTGAGTTCCAGCTCTGATATTTTACTTATAGCTATATCAATTAGATCTGTGCCAGACACTATTACTTCTGGTTCTTTCTTTTGTTGTGAATTCCTCTTCTAGTCATTTTGGCCAGGGAAGAATGGACAAATGAGAGAACAACAACAACAACAAAAAATATCAACCAAAACCCAAGTGAAATACATAGTAGACAAATCTGAAGAGGTCAGAAACCAAAAAATTAAAGAGAAAAAATGGAGAAAAGAGAGAATATAATCTTCCAAGTGGACAAATTAGGGTGATCTACTTGGTCCTGGGTGTATTTGTTAGAAGACAATAAATCCCAAAATTGTAAAGAAAGCGCTCTCTCTCTCTCTCTCGCTCTCTCTCTCTATATATACACACACACACAGATAAATAGAATACAGGGAAAGGAAGCCAAAAATGAAGAATATATCTATAAAATGTAAAAATGAAAGTTAATAAAAAGATTAAAAAACAAAGAATTGAAATAAGAAACGAGTTGAAAAGGAAAAAAAGAAAAAAAAAGGAAAATTTTAAACTGAAAAATAAAAGAATCATGAGAGGAAACCTCAAATTCTATATATTATTTTTGCCTAGCACTGGAGTTTTGCAGTTCTTTGTACTTGGTAAGGTTGGTGTTCCCCTTATATACTAGCAGGTCCTCTGGGGGAGAGGTCCACTGCACTGATTTTCAGGTGTCTTTGCCTAGAAGGAGTTGCACCACCCCTTCCCAGAGGGCAGAGCTCAGTACAAGCTGCTTTGGGTTGTTCTATGTGGCTTTTTTTCCCTGAAGGCTTACTACACTGCTTTAGAGGATGAATATAAAAATGGAAGCACCCAATCTCCAGTGCTGGAGCTGAAAGATCAACTCCTCCCCAACTCCCACCCCCAGTAAACCCTCAGGGAAAAATCAATCTGTACTTTTGTGTATACCAAACTCTGCAGACTTCTGCAGCATGTGCTTGTGCCATTCCTCCAGTAGGAGGGAGGAAGGCGGAGGGTCACCACATTTCTGTCCTTTGCAGGGCTCCTGCATGGACTGTGGTGGCCAGATTGTTCCCTGGTTCGTGGTTTATGGCAAACTGAGCTCAGAACCCCCTCCCAGGCTCACTGACTGTAGCCAGTTTCTCCACTCTGATGCTTGGAGCTCTGCTGGCACAGGTATCCCCATTCTTTCTGTGACCGTAGAGTTCTGTGACTGTGAGACCACACAGCCTCACCCACGATTCTGTCCTGCTTTGCCACCTGAGTGCCTTTCAGGCAGGAATGTCTCTTGGAGGAGATTTCTAAAAATTCCATTTTGTGTTCTGGGGCTATATCACTTTCTAGTAGCTGGTCTATGGGGCTCCCTTGCCCACTCCCCCATCCCACCATTTACCTTATGATATATCCCCTTTGATTCACTGCTCTGTACCTCCTACCTTGTGAAAAGTGGCTGCCTTTCTATGTGTAGAATTCCACCAATTCTTTTCTTACATTTCAGGTTGGGTTTGACCTGAATTTCAACCATATTAAATGTCAAAACAAAACAGCACACAAATAATCCAATCAAGAAATGGGCAGAAGGGGCGCCTGGGTGGCTCAGTGGGTTGGGCCGCTGCCTTCGGCTCAGGTCATGATCTCGGGGTCCTGGGATCGAGTCCCGCATCG
Source organism: Mustela nivalis (assembly GCF_964662115.1). Lineage (NCBI taxonomy): Eukaryota > Metazoa > Chordata > Mammalia > Carnivora > Mustelidae > Mustela > Mustela nivalis. The sequence continues at coordinate 40,034,264 of NC_139025.1, forward strand.
GGCTCTCTGCTCAGCAGGGAGCCTGCTTCCCTTCCTCTCTCTCTGCCTGCCTCTCTGCCTACTTGTAATCTCTCTGTGTCAAATAGATAAATAAAATCTTAAAAAAAAAAAAAAAAGAAATGGGCAGAGGACATGAACAGACATTTCTGCAAAGAAGACATCCAGATGGCCAACAGACACATGAAAAAGTGCTCCATATCACTCAGCACCAGGGAAACACAAATCAAAACCACAATGAGATATCACCTCACACCAGTCACAATGGCTAAAATCAACAAGTCAGGAAATGACAGATGTTGGCGAGGATGCGGAAAAAGGGGAACCCTCCTACACTGTTGGGAATGCAAGCTGGTGCAACCACTCTGGAAAACAGCATGGAGGTTCCTCAAAATGTTGAAAATAGAATAGCCCTATGACCCAGCAATTGCACTACTGGGTATTTACCCTAAAGACACAAACGTAGTGATCCAAAGGGGCACATGTACCCGAATGTTTATAGCAGCAATGTCCACAATAGCCAAACTATGGAAAGAACCTAGATGTCCATCAACAGATGAATGGATCAAGAAGATGTGGTATATATACACAATGGAATACTATGCAGCCATCAAAAGAAATGAAATCTTGCCATTTGCGACAATGTGGATGGAACTAGAGCGTATCATGCTTAGCGAAATAAGTCAAGCGGAGAAAGACAACTATCATATGATCTCTCTGATATGAGGAAGTGGTATGCAACATGGGGGCTTAAGTGGGTAGGAGAAGAATCAATGAAACAAGATGGGATTGGGAGGGAGACAAACCATAAGTGACTCTTAATCTCACAAAACAAACTGAGGGTTGCTGGGGGGAGGGGGTTTGTGAGAAGGGGGGTGGGATTATGGACATTGGGGAGGGTATGTGCTTTGGTGAGTGCTGTGAAGTGTGTAAACCTGGCGATTCACAGACCTGTACCCCTGGGGATAAAAATATATTATATGTTTATAAAAAATTAAAAATTAAAAAAAAACAGCAAAGTTTGAAAATACTATAAAATTTAATATTTCAAATAAATAAATACACATTATGCAACCTTCAACAGGATCCATTATCATCACATAAAAACACTGATATGTGTGTATATCTTCTAGGAATGTTAAAATTACATAGTTGTTGACTTCTATAAAGCAAGCCACCTATCACATATTTAAGAAAGCATTAATAAATTCATTACTTAATTTCATACAAATGTTTTATATTTGCTAAAGCCTACCACAATCCATAGGGCGCAAATATTGGCCAACTATTTCTAACTTTTGTGTTAGACAAAGTTTTTTAAACATTAAGATAGCTGAGAGAATCAACTTTACAGAGCTTAGCTTTTCTCAGGTATCTGACTTGGAGGAGGAGAGAGAGAAGTCCAGTGAAGTTATGAGAGATCACATTGTTACTTTTCTAGAATGAAAAAATAAAGACATCTCATTTTTGACGATACACTTACAAGTCAAAATGGGCTCTAATACAAATGTATGTGAAGAGGTTTTGAAGAATAAATTGGATATCCCAGGGGAGGATCAGCTGCTTGTACTGTAAGGTTTCTTAAAAGTAGTGGATGAGCTTGTATACTATATCGTTCCTCATCATCGTTTGTGGCATAAAGCAATTCCCATGACAGATTGGCCCACTGACCTTTAACAGCTTCAGCATTTAACTTCCCAACTTGGATCAGCAATTCTTGCAGGGTAAGTACTCTCCCAGTGTAAACACCCTTCAGAGTATAAAAGGTGGGTGGGAAAGGAGAAGACAAAGTTACCTTCAGGCCTTTACATTTTATTTGTAAATTTAGAGAAAAATTCCATTGTAGTTAGGCAAACTTAAACAAAAAGTGGTATATTAAAATATACACAAGAGTTCCTTGTCTTCAGAATCAAGATTCACTTTTATTTGGTAGCTCTCTGAATAAGCTTGATGTGACAGCCATTCATTCAATAACCCAAACAGCAAAATCTCAGCTACTTCTGTTTCCTTTCCTTCTCTATTCCTTCACCCCATCTGGCCTCAACAATGCATAAGTCATAGATAGTAGTCAGTGGACAATCACACAATAAGTTCTTTTTAAAAATTTTTGAGATATAATTCACATTCCATACAATTTACTCATGTAAAGTGTTTAATTCAATAGTTTTTTTTTTTTTAGTATATTCAAATGTATACAAGCATCTCCAAATTAGGACATCTTCATGATCTCAAAAGGAAACTTGTGCTCTTTAGCTATTACTCGCTTATCCCATCATTCTCCCAGTTATAAGCAACCACTTACGTACTTTCTATAATTTTGCCTTTTATGAAATTATCATATGAATGGAATCATAATGATGGTGACTGGCTTCTTCAGCATATTTTCAAGGCCCATTCATTCATATATCAGTACTTTATTCCTTTTTATGGTAGACTAACATTCCATTGCATGGAAAAACCACATCTGTCTGCTTACTGATTCATCAGTTGATGGACAGTTTGGTTGTTTCCACCTTTTGTCAGTTATGATTAATACTGTAATAAACATCCATATAAGAGTTTCTATGTGGATCTATGCTTTCATTTTTCTTGGGTCTATATCTAGAAGTGGAATTACTGAGTCATATGGTAACTCTAAGTTTAATCATTTAAGAAACCGCCAAAATGTTTTCTAAATGGTTGTACCATTTTACATTTCTGCCAGCACTGTGTTAGAGTTCTAATTCTTCACATCCACCAATACTTATTATTTGCCTTTTTGATTTCAGCCATTGTAGTATGAACTTGTATGAAGTGATACCTCACTGTGGATTTGGTTTGCATTTCTCTCATGACAAATGATATTGAACGTCTTTTTATGGGCTCTTTTATTGCCCCATTTGTATGTCTCCTTTGAAGAAATATCTATAGAGATACTTTGTTTGTTTTAAAATTAGCTCATATTTTAAATAAAAACACCTTTTTATTATTGCATTGTAAGGATTTTAAAAATATTCCAGTAACAAGTCCCTTATCATTTATATGCAAATATTTTTCCCATTCTGTGAGTTGTCTTTCCACTTTCTTGATTGTATCTTTTGAAGCACAGAAGTTTTCACTTTTGATGAAGTCCTATTTATCTACTCTTGTTTTGTTTTGTTTTCATGCTTTTGGTATTATATCTCAGAATCTACCACCATATTTAAGATCATAAAGATTTACTCCTATGTTCTCTTCTATGATTTTTATGGTGTTAGCTCTTATATTTAGAACTTTGATTTATTTTGAGTTCATTTTTATATATACTATGAAGTAATGGCCTGCAGTTGGTTGAATGGTATCCCTCAGAGAAGATATATCTCCAATCCTAATCCGTGGTACCTGTAAATCTTGTTTAGAATATGTTTTTGCAGGTGTAATTAAGAATCTTAAGATGAGATCATCCTGAATTTAGGTGATCCTAAATACAGTGGTTATGTCCTTAGAAAGGGATACAAAAACTGACATGGGGGTGGATATAGGAAAGGTGTCCATGTGAAGACAGAAACAGAGATTGGAGTTATGCTGTCACAAGCCAAGGAATACCAGGAGTCACCAGCAGCTGGAAGAGCAAGATTATTCCCTAAAGCCTCTGGACAGAGTATGGCCCTGCTGGCATCGTGATTTCAGGCTACTGACCTCCAGAACTCTGGAAGAATAAACTTCTGTTGTTTCAAGCCATCCAGTTCACAGTAATTTGTTGTAGCAGCTCTGAAAACTAATATGGGGTCCGATGACATTCTTTTGAATGTGGCTATCTGTCTCAATACCATTTGCTGAAGAATGGTCTTGGCAACCTTATTAAAATCAGTTTATCAAAGCCACATGCATTTATTTCTAGTTTTGAATCAATTTCATTGATTTTTATGTCTATCTTTATGCCATTGCCATACTGTCTTAATTGCTGGTCTGTACTAAGTTCTGAAATTTGTGTTAGTCTGACAATTTTCAGATTGTTCTATATATTCAAGGTCCTTTGAAATTCCATATGAATTTAAGAAACAGTTTGCCAATGTCACAAAAAAGCCAGCTGAGATTCTGATGGGTATTGTACCAACTCTGTGAATCAACTGGGGAGTAATGTCATCCTATCATTTTGAGCCAGGAACATAGGATGTTTTTTCATGTTATTAAATCTTAAATCATTTCTTTCAACAATATTTCATAGCTTTTGGAGAATATGTTTCATGCTTTTCTTGCTAAATTTCTTCTGAAGTATTAAGTAGAATTGTTTTAACTTCATTTTTAGATTGTGTTTTAGATTTTAGATTACTAGTGTATGGAAACATAATAGATTTTTGTATGTTTATCTTGTATCCTATAACCATGCTGCACTTAATAGTTTTAAGTTTTTTAGAGAATTCCTTAGAATTTCTATATGTAAATTATTTGTGAATAGAGATGATTTCACTTCTCCCTTTCCGGTCTGAGTATCTTTTTTTTTTCTTGCTTAATTACCTTGGCTAGAATCTCTAATATATAATGTTTAATAAAAGTGTTGAATAAAATCCTTTACTACTGATCATAAGTGAACTATCAGCTTTTCACCAATAAGTATGATGTTAACTATGGATTTTTCACAGATGCCTTTATCAAATTGAGGAAAACTCCTTACTATTCCTAGTCTTTGGATTTGTCAAATCCTTTTCTTGTGTCTACTGAGATGATTATACAGTTTTATTTTTTTTATTCAATTGATATGGTATATTACATTAACTGATTTTTCAGTGTTAAGGCAACATTAGATTTCTGGGATAAATACCACTTGGTTATGGTTTTATAATTCTTTTATATGTTGCTGGATTCAGTTTGCTATTATTTTGTTACAGATTTCGGTAACTACATTGATAAAAGATATTAGCCTGTAATTTTCTATCCTTGTAATGTTTCCTTATGCTTTTGATATCAGGGTTAATACAGGCTTTAGAGAATGCACTGGTAAGTGCTCTTTTTTTCTTGAAGAGTTTGTGAAGAACTGGTATTATTCTTTAAAATACTTGGGGGGGCACATGGGTGGCTCAGTCATTAAGCATCTGCCTTCAGCTCTTGTCATGATCCCAGGGTCCTGGGATCAAGCCTCTCATTGTGCTCCCTAATCAGTGGGAAGCCAGCTTCTCCCTCTACCACACCTCCTGCTTGTGTTCCCTCTCTCACTGTCTATCTCAAATAAATAAAATCTTTAAAAAAAATACTTGGTAGAATTATGTAACAAAGCCATATAGTTTTCAGATTTTCTTTACAGTTAGTATTTTGATCACTAATTCAATCTCCTTAGTTGTTATAGGTCTGTTCAGATTACCTATTTCTTCTTGAGTCAGTTTTGGTAGTTTGTATTTGCAGGAATTTGTCCATTTCATCTAAGTTATATAATTCACTGGCATAAAAGTGTTCACTGTATTCTTTTATAATCATTTTTATTTCTATAAGGTCAGTAGTAACACCTCTTTTTTTCATTTTCTATTTCATAATCACTTATCTTTATTAATTTCTTTCTTCTATTTGCTTTAAATTAAGTTTACTCTTCTTTTTCTAGTGTTATAAGATGGAAGGTTAAGCTATCTATTTGAAATCTTTCTTCTTTTTTTTTTTTTAAAGATTTTATTTATTTATTTGACAGAGAGATCACAAGTAGGCAGAGAGGCAGGCAGAGAGAGAGAGAGAGGAGGAAGCAGGCTCCCCGCTGAGCACAGAGCCCGACGTGGGACTCGATCCCAGGACCTTGAGATTATGACCTGAGCCGAAGGCAGCGGCTTAACCCACTGAGCCACCCAGGCACCCCTCTTTCTTCTTTTTAAATAGACACTTTAAAGCTATGAATTTTCCTCTAAAAACTGCTTTAATTGCACCTTTCAAGTTTTGCTATACTGTCTCTTCTTGCCACTCATCTCAATGTATATTCCAATTTCTTCTTTGACCACTGGCGATTTAGGCACGTGTTGTTTAATTTCCACATATCTTGTTAGTTTACTCTGCTAGTTTACTCAATAAATTGTTATCTGTTTAGTTTACATATCTGTTAGTTTACTCAATTTCTTTCTCTCACTGATTTTTAATTTCATTTCCTTCTGGTCAGAGGATACATTTCAATCATTTGAAATGTATTAAGCTTGTTTTATGTATTAGCATATGATTTACCCTGGAGAATGTTTCATGCACACTTCAGAAGAAGATGAATATTCAGATGAATAGAATATTCAGATGAATATTCTATTGTTTTTAGATGGAATATTCTACAGTTGTCTGTTTGGTGTTATGGGTTTATAGTGTTGTTCAAGCATTCTGTTTTTCTGTTGATCTGCCTGTTTGCTCTATCCATTACTGAAAGTAGGGTTTTGAAGTCTTAAATTATTATTATTAAATTGTCTACTCCTTTCTTCATTTCTGTCAATTTTCCTTCATATATTCTGGTGGTTCATTGTTAGCTGCATACATAATTGTTCTAGCTCCCTGATGGACTAACCCTTTTATCACTATAAAATGTCCCTCTTAATCTCTAGTAACATTTTTTGTTTAAAAGTCTATTATTTTCTGATAATAGTATAGGTACTCCAGCTTTCCTGTTGTTGCTGCTTGCCTGATATGCCTTTTTCACCCTTTTACTTTGTTTTTTTTATCCAGCCTGACAATCTGCCTTTCAACTGTTTAATCTTTTAATGTGACTAGTGATACAGCAGGATTTAAATCTGTCATTTTCCTTTTGTCTTCTATATCTCTCCTTTTTTGTCCCTCTAGTCCTCTTTTACTACCTTCTTTTGCATTAAGTGAATATCTTCTAATACTGAATTTTAATTTCTTTAGTGATTTTTTTTTGCTTAAAATTAAGTTATTTTCCTCAGTGATTGTTCTAGGGCTTGCCATAAATAACTTACCAGAATCAGCATTAGTTTACACTAATTCTGGTGAGATAGGAAACAATAATCCTGTATAATTCTACTCTCCTTTTGCCCCTTTTTGTGGTATTGTTATACATATCACACCTATAATATTTCAAGCCCAATAATTTATTATTATAATTACCATTTTATATACTTTTATGTCTTTTAAAGAAATTTAAAGGGAACAAGTATATATTTATCACTTTTGCTACGTTAGCTTTTTATTTATCATTTCTGGTTCTCCTTTATTCCTATGGATTCAAGTTACCATCTGGAATCATTTCTTTTGCTAAGTACAGCTTTATTTCCATGGACTTCTATTCTGCAATCATTGGCAAGTATATTACATTTCTGTATGATAGAGGCCCAACAATACATTGATATCAGGAAGCATGATACTACCACCTTTGGTCTTATCAAGATTGCTTTGGATATTAGGGTTCTTTTGTGGTTCCATACAAATTTTAGGATTGTTCTATTTCTGTGAAAATGCCACTGGAATTTTGATAGGAATTGCGGTGAATATGTAGACTGCTTTGGGTAGTACGCACATTTAATAGTACTAATTCTTCAGCAGGGAGCCTGCTTCCTCCTCTGGCTCTCTGCCTGCCTCTCTGCCTACTTATGATCTCTGTCTGTCAAATAAATAAATAAAAACTTTAAAAAGAAAAAAATAGTACTAATTCTTCCAGTCCACATTTCCATTTATTTGTGTCTTCTTCAATTTCTTTAATCAATGTCTTACAGTTTTCAATGTAAGGTCTTTCATTTCCTTGGTTAAACTTACTCCAAGTTATTTTATTTTTTAGATGTAATTGTAAATTGTTTTCCTAACTTCTCTTTCTGACAGCTTGTTATTGGTGTATAGAAACAACAGATTTTTGTGTATTTATTTTGTATCCTGCATCTTTACTAAAGTTGCTTATTATTTCTAAGTTTTTTGGTGGAGTACTTAGGATTTTTTATATATAATATCATGTCATCTGCAAATAGTGACAGTTTTAATTCTTCCTTTCCAAATTGGATGACTTTATTTCTTTTTCTTGCCTAATTACTGGGGCAGGACTTACAATACTATGTTGAATAAAAGTGGCAAGAGTGGTCATCTTTGTCTTGTTCCTAATCTTAGAGGAAAAGCTTTTAGCTCTTCACCATTGAATATGATGTTGGCTGTGGGCTGTCATATGTGACCTTATTACTGAGGTACTTTCCTCCTATACCACTTTGTTTTTTCTTTAAACATGGTTTCTTTCAGTCCTTTGAACATTTTTATAATGGCTACTTTGAAATCTTTGTTAAATCTGCCATCTAGTCACTCATAGGCAATTTACCCCCCCAGTATATGGGTCTGACTTTCCTGTTTCTTTTTATGTCTTATAATTTTTGTTCAATATTGGACATTTTATATAACACCACTGCAATTCTGAGGATTGACCCTTGCCCCCATACCAGGGCTTGTTATTTATTTATTTGTTTAGTAAGTGGCTGGATCGCTTTAGTGAAGTTAATGCCCACTCTCCCTACAAGTGTGAAGCCTTTGATTTTGGTTCCTTGGGGAGAGCAGCCTTGTGAATGTCCACAGTTAATCTGAGATAGCAGTAGTTTTAGCAGGGCTCACTTCATCTGTTAATTGCTCACACCCAGATGCTAAGCTCCAATGATCGCCAGGTGGTTGCTTTATGTTTTCAACAATGTCCTGGGAAGTAAATCGTTTCATAGACTAATCCAGTTAAACGTGGGCACATTTTTTTTGACCCCAGGAGGGCTCTTCTCTACTGTTTCTTCCCCTGGTTCTGTTTACCTACTCAGCCTACAGTTTAGTTTATGTCTCTAACAAATTTACCAGTAGCCCCTTAATTACTTTTTACCACAGCTCCATTGTTTTTGAGAGCATCTTAGGTGTCAACGTATCTACACCGTTGCAAGTGAAATAATTTCCTTTGGGAGAAATTTAGAAGTTGGTTTTGTTTTGTTTTGTTTTATGATTGACTTCTCCCACTGGGCAAAACCTCTTAGCCAGAGCTCTGTATCTGAGGGTGAGACAACAGCATGCTTCTCCCTGAGAGACACCTCTGCTTTAGGAGGCAGAAGGCAGCAGTAATCTCAGGTCTTCTTGACTTGCCTCTCCTTGTGTGGAACCTCCACCTTCTACGAGGTAAGGCTGGTCAGGGCCCCATTATTCTCAGGGGCACCAAGTCCACAGTAAATCCTCTATCCAAAAAGATGGGGTGGCCAAAAAGGAGTTCTCACCTCTGAACTACACATGCTCAGAACCTAGCCTCACAGAAGGTAGCTGGAGGTAAGATAAATGCTAAAGCCCTGACTCTCCCAGGAAAACAGTCTTCCAACTAGGAGCAGAAGTGAGAAGGAATCCTTCTTGTTTAGATCAGTCTGAGGAGTTTCTGTCTTGCTGAGTTGGGAAGGAATGGGATCTTGGTCCAAATACTGCAGTCTCTCACTACTCTTATTGGGTTTTAGTTGAAAATTTGAATAAATATTTCTTCCTTTGCAAATGCCCTTAGGATCATTTCCAAGTCTTTAAATGGTTGTTTTTTAAAAATAACTTTCATTATTTTTGATGGGGAGGAAATCTACAGAGCTCTTCAAGCTGCAATGCCAGATACAGAACCTCCAATGAGCGTGTAACATTGAATCACACTGTGCACATCTGATGACATTTTAAATGTAATGAGAACCACCATGTTTTTCTTTTTTTAAAAAAAGTTATTTCCTATTTGGAGTCTCTGAATTTTTACAGGTCAGTTTGCTTCAGATAAAACACTGATGTCAGCAAAAGGAATACTTTGCCACTTACAAATTAGTTTTTCTTCTAGGAGTCAAATCCAAAGTGATAATTCATGACTCAGATTTGGCGTAGGAATATAATCCATTTAGCCAAATATGTTATAGCATATTAAGTCTAGTTGGCTATCTTAGTGCAGTTATTGCACATTGGCTATACATTTTAAATTAGCTCATATTGGGTTTGCAAAAGTAAATAATTAGTCATTCTAGGATGGTACTATGTTGGCTATGAAGTCATGATTACAAAGGCCTTAATGATATGATTAATATATCCATACCCATAATGTTGTATCTCTATCACTTAAATACTTTATTTTTTTTAAGGTCAATACATGAAAATGTTTAAAAACACATTTTTAAACTTACCATATTAGGGTCATATCCCAGAGAAAACAAGTATGGTTTTTCTTGTAAAATTGCTTCCTTCCACTTTTCATCAGATACCAAACCAATGTACCAGTCAGTTTCATATTCTTCAAGGCAGTTAGTCAGCTCTTTAAAGTCTTCTATTGGACCTAAACTTGCTTTATCAATCATTAGTTTCAGAGTATACCTTAACAATGGAGAAATAAAGAATTTTAGAAGTTTTAATAAAATTTATAAAATCAACTTCATAGATGAAATAGACTCTGTTCAATCTATATTTTTAAGACATTGCACTAAAATCATACATATTTCAGATAAAAAGATCAGGAAGAAATGATGGAGTGAAGTAAAAAAAATCCAGTAAGTCAAATGAAAAACAGGTTCTTCATATAAAATAAAAGGAAATGGAAATTAAAATGTAATCCTGATATAATAACTGTACATACTAAGCATTTCTTTTATTTTTAGGAAAGTGATTATTATTATTATTTTATAATATTTTATTTATTTATTTAACAGAGAGAGACACAGCGATAGAGGGAACACAAGCGGGGGAGTAAGAGAGGGAGAAGCAGGCTTCCCACAGAGCAAGGGAGCCTGATGTGGGGCTCAATCCCAGGGCCCTGCGATCATGACCTGAGCCTAAGGCAGACGCTTAATGACTGAGCCACCCAGGCACCCCAGAAAGTAATTATTTGTTATAATTAGAAATGAAGAAGTATCTCCTTTTAGGTTTTTTTTTTTTTTAAAGTCAGTATTTTTCTGCCAGTTACAGTTTATGTATAATCAAAATGAATTACCTGAAAGCTTTCAGTGCTAGTTGGAACAGTTCTGGCTTTTCTGTGAGCCAATCCAAGGCAAGAGACCAAGGCAAAACGCCACTGTAAACTCTCAATATATGACCAGGACTCGGAACCATATTGTCTACTCCAAATAAACTAAAATAACAAGTCATTACTGCATGAACATAAAAGTCTTTTAAAACTCTGTCCTTTGCAATTTCTTCCAGGACACTTGAGGTATTTTCTTCTGAATGAAAACATTCCAGCTGCTTTAACACAAATTGGTACCACTCTTCTGGAAAGAGTGAGCTCATCTCCCTCATCTTGGAATTAGGCAAACAGCTAGATGTCCACTCTTCAGGTAAGCGTAACAAGTGAGAATGAGAACAACTGAACTCCACAAGGGGGATATATGCCACATCTTTTTGTTTTCCTTTGTCAACAACAGGGTATCCCAATATAACTGACTTGTAAAGACTGTTTTCAGGAACTGTGCCTCCAGAATGCTCACCAATACCCTGAGACTCTACTGATCCTGGAATTGGAAAATTTACACCTGGTACAACTTTTAATTGATCTTTTTCTTCTTTTCCTTTTCTGATAGTTGGCTCATCACCAAAAACATTATCATCAGACCAATCATCCAAAATTTCTGAATTTAAACTATCTGAGTCTTCTGGGGATTGGGTTTGTGGTGAAGTATTCAAAGCAGGCAGGATTATTAGAGATGCTTGCCCTTTATTTTCAGTTTTGTGAACAACCTCCTGCACATGAGGCCTTCTGGAACAGTACTGAAGAAGTATCCACACAAGTACTTTAATAAGATCACCTTTAAATTCTTTTAAATTATCATGAGAATCGATTATGCCAGATAGAACATTCCTGGCATCAGAATAGAGTTTTACTGGCAAAACAGAATAGGGTGTCAAGACATTTCCAAAGTGTTCATTAATAGAACATACTCTTGAATATTCTTGTTCAAAGGCACTTTGAAAAACTTCATCAACTCTTTGAGCTTCAGCAGTATGACAGGATGTCTCTTGCAATTCTAACCCCTAAAGAAGAAAGAGAAAGTACTTGAATTTATGATCACTTATTACATAGAGAAAAGCAACTACTTTTATATATTCCCATGGATTGGATTCTCATAATTAAAATATGGAAAACACACACACACAAAATTCCTTAACTCAAGAGCTACACATTTACTCCAACTTATTGGCACTTCAACACATTTGATGCTGCATATAGAGGTTAAAAGTTATGGTACTACTTTATGGGGTGCCTGGGTGGCTCAGTGGGTTAAAGCCTCTGCCTTCGGCTCAGGTCATGATCCCAGGGTCCTGGGATTGAGCCCCGCATTGGGCTCTCTGCTCGGCAGGGAGCCTGCTTTCTCCTTCTCTCTCTCTACCTGCCTCTCAGCCTAGCCCCGCATTGGGCTCTCTGCTCGGCAGGGAGCCTGCTTCCTCCTTCTCTCTCTCTACCTGCCTCTCAGCCTACTTGTAATCTCTGCCTGTCAAATAAATAAATAAAATCTTTAAAAAAAAAAAAAGTTATGGTACTACTTTAAAGGAAATGACAGAAATGCCACTAGAAATTGGCAAAACAATTTAATTGACTATGACCATAATTTTGAAAGACTATACCTATAGTGAGGGTTGAATCATACTTACAAAATACTTTTCTTTTTTTTAAGATTTTATTTATTTGATAGAGAGAGAGAGAGAGAGAGAGAGATTGAGAGAGCACAACCAGGGGATGTGCCAGAGGAAGAGGGAGAAGCAGGCTCCTTGTTGAGCAGGGGATCATGACCAGCCCAAGGCAGATGTTTACCTGGCTGATCTACCCAGGTGCCCCAAAAAACTTTTTTAAATATAAAATTTTTGGGGACGCCTGGGTGGCTCAGTGGGTTAAGCTGCTGCCTTCGGCTCAGGTCATGATCTCAGGGTTCTGGGATCGAGTCCCGCATCAGGCTCTCTGCTTAGCAGGGAGCCTGCTTCCCTTCCTCTCTCTCTGCCTGCCTCTCCATCTGCTTGTGATTTCTCTCTGTCGAATAAATAAATAAAATCTAAAAAAAAAAAAATATATATATATATATATATATAATTTTTTGGAGGGCAAAAGGCAAAACTGGAATTATTTAGCATACACAGTAGTTTTCTATCCTACTTTAAATGGCAGCATTATTCTACTGTGGATATTCTGGAATTTATTCAATCATTTTTCTGTTCCAGTTATTTATTTATTTGTTTATTTAATTATATATATTTTTAAGATTTTATTTATTTATGTGACAGAGAGAGAGAGAGAGAGAGGTCACAAGTAGGCAGAGTGGCAGGCAGAGAGAGAGGAGGAAGCAGGATCCCTGCTGAGCAGAGAGCCAGATGCGGAGCCTGATCCCAGGACCCTGAGACCATGACCTGAACTGAAGGCAGAGGCTTAACCTACTGAGCCACCCAGGCACACCTGTTCCAGTTTTTTAATTATAATAACATTATCATCATCATACAGATTTATGTATTTGGCTACTGTCTGTCTCCTCCAACTATAATGTAAACTCCAAAAAGCAGTTCTCTTTTGGTTACTAGTATGTCTGCCGTGCCTAAATCAGTACTTGACACAGTACTGGTATGCAGAAAATATATGTTGATGAAATGAATACTATTAATGTGTTTTTAATTTATTTTTTTACTTATTTATTTTTTAAAGATTTATCCATTTATTTGAGGAAGGGAGGAGTAGAAGAGGAAGAGAGTCCCAAGCAGACCCTGCGCCCAGTGTGGAGCCCAATGTGGGGCTCAGTCCTGAGATCATGACCTGACTGATCATGACTCTTGGCTGAAACCAAGAGTCTGATGCTCAACTGACTGCATCACCCAGGCACCCCTAAATGTGTTTTTTTGTGAATTTTAAACACATTTTTATTACTTCTCTATAAGGAATCATTTGAAGAGGATGCAGCAGGCCACTGTTTACTATTACTATTGCTATCATTGTTTACTTATTTATACATTTTTACAAAGTTACCAGTGCATTTAATAAAAGACAATGCTGTCAGGTTGTATTAGGGTCCAGAGAAAGAACATAGGATATGAACATCAGAAGCCATTTTTAAATCATGGCTTTACCAGGTATTTGCACAGAATCTTGAGTAGATCATTTACCAAGATTCCTTTCTCTTTCAAAGAAAACTAATCCTAGCACATAGGATTGTAAAGATTTAAGTAATAAAAGTGCTTTGTTGGGGTGCCTGGGTGGCTTGGTCAGTTAAATGTTGGACTCTTGATTTTGGCACACGTCATGATCTCAGGGTTGTGAGACCAAGCCCCATATCCAGCTCCACACTGAGCCTGGATCTGCTTAACATTCCCTCTCTACCTCTCCCTCTGCCCCTCACCCCTCACAATCTCTAAAAATAAATAATTTTTTTAAAAGTGCTTTGTAAACTTTAAAGCATATAGCATATAAATGTTGGTAAGGTGGTATTGCTAAGCCACGTGTGTCCAAAAAACTGAAAAGAAAAAAAGACTGCCATTAAAAAAATGTATCTTTACATATATAATAGAGCACAGAAGAGCAATGAAGGAGCCACATTATTAGGCATTATAAAACATACCATTTTAAAAAACAGAGCCTAAATGAAGCAATGAAAATGCCCTCAATATTTTTTTTTAAAGATTTTATTTATTTATTTGACAGACAGAGATCACAGGTTGGCAGAGAGGGGGGGAGAAGCAAGCTCCCCGCTGAGCAGAGAGCCCGATGTGGGACTCGATCCCAGGACTCTGAGATCATGACCTGAGCCGAAGGCAGCGGCTTAACCCACTGAGCCACCCAGGCGCCCCTGCCCTCAATATTTTTTAAACATTTTTTTTTATAATGCCCTCAATATTGCATGAGATTTGCCTTCTCTTACTTACACAGGTTAGACTAGGTTCTCAAACTTCAGGTGAGTCAGAATCACTGGATGGCAGTTAAAACATGGGTTGCTGGGCCCTCCTCTAGTTTCTGATTCAGTAGTTCTGAGGTGGTGCCCAAGATTGTCCCTTTCTAAGAAGTTCTAGGATATGTCAATATTACTAATCTGGGGAACTGAATTTTGAGAACCACTGGGCTAAAGAAGAAGCTTTTTAATTACCAGCAATTTTATTCCATCTGTGCTAAGACAAAAAATTCATTCATTTACCACTATTCGTTCAGCAAATATTTATCAAGGGGCTATTAAGTGCCAGACAATGTTCCAGGGGCTTAGGCTATATTCCTTCAAACAGAGATCCTTGTCCTTGTGACAATTACATTAGAGAGTAAAGGGATACAGACAATCAACAATGAAAAAAAGTAAATTATATAGTTTGTTAGAAGGTATAAGTGCTAGAAAAATAGAGAAAAAGTAAAGTAAGCCAAGGAGAACTGGGAGTGCCAGGATGGGAGTGGGAATACACTTTAAACAGGATAGCCAGAGATTTCCCTGAGGTGATATTTGAGCAAAGACTTGAAGGTGGTAAGGCAGCTAGCTGTGTGGTTATATGAAAAAGAGCATTCCAGGTAGAGAGAATAGCCAGTAGGCTGGAGTAGAGTGAGAGGATTCAAGTAGTAGGTGAGGCTAAGAGGAAATAGAGAGCCTGAACACTTAGGGCCTTGACTTTTACTCTGAATGAAAAAAAAAAAAAAAAAAGAGATCCACTATAGGGTTTTGAGTAGAGAAGTACCATGAAATGAGTTAGATATTAAAGATTACTCTAGCTGAGAACAGACTATTGGGAGGCAGGTAGAAAGAAGCAGGGGGCCCAATTGGGAGACTATTGCAATGACCTAAGAAAGAGATAAAGATAGCTAATTGTAGGATAGAGAAAGGTGGTGGCATATAGGATATGGCTTAAAGACAGCCAACAGGATTTCTTGTTGGATTGCATGTGGGGTATGGAGGTAAACAGGAGTGAAATACCACTGGACTAAAGCCCAAATGTTTTGGGGCTGAGCTACCAGAAGGATGGAGTTGTTACCAAGGACTGCTAGGCTCTGGACAGTCTGCTGTTTTTGTTTGTTTGTTTTTTCATTTTGTGTACTTTATTTTTTAAGCTTTAATTCCAGTAAGGTTAACATACAATATTCTGTTAGTTTCAAATGTACAATAAAGTGATTCAACAGTTCCAGTCTGATGTTAATTAAGAGTCTAGGAAAGAGGGGCACCTGGGTGGCTCAGTCGGTTACGCATCTGCCTTGGGCTCAGGTCATGATCCCAGGGTCCTGGGACTGAGCTCAGATTCCAATTCTGACTCCCTGCTCAGTGGCGGTCTGCTTCTCCCTCTCCTCTGCCCCAATCCCCCTGCTTCTGTGTGCTCTTTCTCTCTCTCTCAAATAAATAAAATCTTAAAGAAACTAAAAAGAGGTTAATGAAAAGAGAAGGAACCATCAAAGGAGACTGACAAGGACTGACCCATGAAACAAGCTAAAAAAAGAAGATACTGTGTCAAATGCTGCAGACAGGTCCAATAAGACCAGGTCAGAGAACTGACATTAGATTTAGCAATCTGTTAGCCAGTAGAGACCTTGACAAGAGCAGTTTTGGTACAGTAATAGATAACAGGGTAAAAAACCTAGAGTAAGTTGAAGAGAGAATGGGAGAAATGAAATTTGAGATTTGATTTAGGTAATTCTTTTACGGCATTTTGCTTTAAAAAGAGAAGAAAGGCATGTAGCATGGTAGTAAGGATCAGAAGAGGTTTTTTTATTAAGTTGAGAATGCTTATGTGATATAGGAGTAAAAAAACATTATGGAGTCACACTTTCGAGATACTCAACTAGATAAGGAAATAAAGAAAAGGCCTGGACAAAAAGAGGGCAAATATATTTTGTTACTACATTCTATTATACAATCAACACTAGTCTACCTAGAATGTGTTCATATTGAAATATGCTTTAAAAATCCCTTAGGCGTTTTCACAGGTAATTAACTGATACTCTTAAGTTGAGCTATTAAGTGTATACTATGTCTATAACAGGTAAAATTTTACACATGTGCTATAAAAACACTAGAGAGGTTTCAAATGTACACTGACCTTAATGTTAATACAGCAGTAAGTATAACCACATTCTAGAATCATTATCCATATTAAACGATCTTGAAAACGGCCCAAGTAATGAGATCCAGGTAAGAGGAGACCTAAAATAAATTAGAAATAAAAAAAAAGTAAGTAGTATTCAAGCTTGTTTTATTTTGCCATGTGAACCTTCAAAACTGGTAAGATACTTGGAACTGATTCATAGCTCCTTTTATTCTCTCTTTAAGTTAATAGAAACAATTATTCATTGCGTATCGGGGGCATTAAATTAAGCTTTTGATAGGAACAGGAACAGTTAAAAGAGAAAATCTATAGCTAATACATAAAAATTCAAGGATATATTTTCCAGAGAAACAAATTAGAATCTTCTATATAAAATCCTAACTACAGTAGGAAAAGTAGGAAAGTATTAAATGTAAAAGTATATAAAAGCCAACTTCACATTATTTATTTAAAGCATTTTGGACATTTTTTTATAAACATACATATAAAAATGTTTTGTGGTGTTAAAAATTTACATAAAATGCTACTACCACACTGTATAAAAACTTTAAAAAATTAGTTTTCTCTTAACATTATGTCTCTGAGATCTGCCCATGTTGACTGCAAATAGTTCAAGTCATTTGCACCTACAGTTGAGAATTCACTGTATGAATACGGCTAAATTTGAACATTCATTTCCCATTTATAAACACATTCCATATATTTCCAATTTTTCTCTATCATAAATAATACTGCAGGGATTACCTTTGTGCTAGTCTGCTTATGTTATATGCTATACAGTAAAGAGTTAACATAGCAGAACTAACTGTTACCCTTTGAAAGTCCTGCTTGCAAAGCTGTTTGATGGCTGGCAATGGGGACTTGCATTTCTGGAGAATTCTCACCATCCTCCTTGATAAGAGTGTCATTGTGTCTAAACAGTTTGTACAAACAATACAGTTTATCGGGAACACCTGCTTTCTTTCTAGGAGTCTGGAATCTTGGTACATGCTAGGCAGAGGGTGGCCTACATGACCACACCCCAAATAAAAGCCCTAGGCACTGAGTCTCAAATAAGCTTCCCTGGTAGTCACCGTATCACACAGGTTGTGACAATGTGTGACTGGGGAATTAAACATGTTCTGAATGATTCCATCGGGAGAGGACATCTGGAAGCTTGCACCATGATTTACCCCATGTAACTATTCTCTTCATTGATTTTGTTCTGCATTCTTTTGCTATAATAAATCTTAGCCATGAGTACAAATATATATTGAGCTCTGCAAATCCTCTCAGTGAATCATCAAACCTGGATATGGGCTTGGGGAAACCCCAAAACACATGTACAAAAGTTTCTCTAGAATCAGAATCTAATTAGAATTATGGAATCTAAAAGTGGATCCCTAGGTCATGGGATATGTACACCTTTACTATAGACTATTAGTTTACTCTTCAAGGTGGTTATACAAATTTATATTCCCTTCTAGCAAGGGTGTGAAAGTTCTTATTCTTCATACCCTAGCCAATACTTGGTAATGTCAGACTTTTACATTTCTGTCAACCAGATGCATGTGAAATGTTATCTCATTGTTTTCCCCCCGCCAAGAGAAACTTTATGACACACTTCTTGGCTGAGTGTAACTGATTCCATAATAAAGTATAATTTCTACCTTAGGTATTTATTACTTTAGATGTGAGTCAAACCTCACAGGTATTTTTATAAGTGGCATAATATTATATGATAAACCTTAATTAAAACTGGATGAAAAGATTAAAAGTGTAGAATATTTTCTTTGAGAGAAAAAAATGATTATTCATTAAAAAATTTGTACTATATCGGGGCGCCTGGGTGGCTCAGTGGGTTAAGCCGCTGCCTTCGGCTCAGGTCATGATCTCAGGGTCCTGGGATCGAGTCCCGCATCGGGCTCTCTGCTCAGCGGGGAGCCTGCTTCCTCCTCTCTCTCTCTCTGCCTGCCTCTCTGCCTACTTGTGATCTCTCTCTGTCAAATAAATAAAATCTTTAAAAAAAAAAAAATTTGTACTATAAAGTTTTTCCTAAATTATCTCCCAAATTTAGGTAACAAATAATTAGAAAAGTTCAATCCAAGTAAGTATTTCATTAAAATTCTAATTTGAAATTATTATTCTGCTTGGAATCAGTTTGCCAAGATGTCACTGGATATTTCTAAAACAAGGTTCAAAGGCTAAGGCATATGATAGGAGATAGCACACTACTGTCATCAGCTTGGGCCTTACCTAAAACCAACCTTGAGAACCTTGAGAAGCACAATCTAGTTGAATTTGTAGTTAAGTGTACAATGAAAGCATTAACTCATAAAATTAGTTCATCCTCATATAAAATTTTTTTCTTGCTGACACTTCCATAGTACTTCACTTTGGGAGGCTACTGATCATTGGCCACTGCTTTTGTTATCTTGCCCTGTAACCTTGTCAGACTGTTTACATTGCCATACAGTAACTAACAAGATCCTAACAAACTTCCTTAAGCCCTTCAATCTTGTATTATGTAAAGCTAGTTTTTACTATTTATGGATCTAAGCCATTGCATCTACTTGATGTGAACTCACTATAAATTCATGGAAATTTGGGGAGATAAGGTGTTTTCATGGTTAAGTAGTGGGACTATAGCTTGATTTTATCCAAGAAAATATTTTTTTAAAAAATGTCAAGTCACCTTAATGAAATTTCCCTTTACTATTTTTATGACTTTATTTAGCTCAAAATAAGGGGCAAGAGATATACTTCTATTTCATAGTTAGTCCTTCTGCCAGTATTAGAATCTATATAATGGTTGAATCAAAGACTTCTTTTGTATGTCCTTTTTTTTTTTGGTATTTTAAATATATCAGTGAGGATTTTTTAAGCAAAAGCATTTACTTACCTAAACTTCCAGCTGCCATTGCAGCCTGCAGTGCAGTGGTCAGACCTGGGACCATCTGGTCGTAGTACACTGTGTCTGCGCACACGCAAGCCGCGGTGCCCACTGCTCCTGGCCAAATCTGAACAGGTCGGGGAAAGCCCACCAAGAACAAAGGAAGGGTGAAGAGGGGGAGTAAGGGAGAGGAGAGTAGTGTAGAGAAAATGATGAAGACCAACACAAATGGAGAGAAGACAATGTTGAGAATACATAAAGTGGTGGTTGACTTTCGACGTTTTTTCTCAGTCCACGATGCTAAAAGTACAGTCACAGCAAATTGCAGCTTAGAGATGAACTGAATCAGACGATCACGCATGATGCCAACCTGTAGAAATGTAAAAATCTTTCTTTTATTCTCAAAGACTTCATGAATTTTCAAGATCACGTAAGGAAAACTGTATAATTTTATTATTGCTACAACATTTTTGCAGAAATAATCCTTATATGAGATTCTTTGCTGTAATATTCTCCAACCCCACAAGTAATAAATGAGTCTACATTTTTAAAAAAGTTTGGGCTCCCTTAGGAAAAAAGTAATAACAAAGAGGACAAACAGAGTGCTAGGATAGCTTAAAGTTGACTAACTTTTTGTAATACACGCTTGTTAGGTCATGAGAACCAGAAGTGGTAAATAGTTAAGTAACTATCCTTAATTCATCCTTATTTTAGAGAGTATTGTACAGAGAAACATAAGTCATAAGACAAACCTTAGTAGGCTGAAATCATACAAGTATGTTCATACAAATCATGCAAAGTATGTTCTTTAACCAAAACAGAATTTGATCAACAATAGAAATAAAAAAAATAATAAAGGAACCTTGAAATTAAAAGACACAGTGCTGGGGTGCCTGGCTGGCTCAGTTGGTTGAGTATGTAACTCTTGTTCTTGGGGTTGCAAGTTAGGTGTAGAGATTACTTAAAAATAAAATCCTACCAAAAAAAAAAAAAATTAAAAGATATATTGCTAAGTAACCAAGGGGTCAAAGAAGACATCACACACACAAAATGAGAAAACATTTTGAAATGAATGAAACAAAAACACAACATACCAAAACTTGTGATTCAGCTAAAACAGCACTCAAGAGGGCAAATTATAGCTAGCTTTAAATGCCTATATAGAAGATTTTTTTTTTATAAATTTTTTTTTTTTTTTTAATTTGAGAGAGAGACAGAGTGAGAAAGCATGAGAGGAGAGGTCAGAGGGAGAAGCAGACTCCCCATGGAGCTGGGAGCCTGATGTGGGACTCAGACCCAGGACTCCGGGATCATGACCTGAGCTAAGGCAGTCGCTTAACCAACTGAGCCACCCAGGTGCCCTATATAGAAGATCTTAAACCAGTAAGATAATCTTTCACTTTAGGAAACTAGAAAACAAAGCACAAACTGAACCTCAAGTAAGCAGAAGAAAGGAAATAATAAATATTAGGGCAGAAATGAAAAAAATAGAGAATATAAAAACAATCGAGAAAATCAATGAAACTAAAAGCTGTTTTTTTTGAGATCAATAAAATGGACAAACCTTTAGCTACACTGACCAAGAATAAAACAGAGAAGACTTAATTACTAAAATCAGGAATGAAAGAGATAACTTTACCTTATAGAAATCTTACAGAAAAAAATTAGGACAGTAAGAGAATACTATGAATTGTATGCTGAAAAATTTGATCACTTAAATGAAACAAACAAGTTCCTAGAAAAACATATAGCAACTCAAGAAGAAATATAAAAACTGAATAGACATATAAAAATTAAGGAAATTGAATTTGTAATTTAAAAGCTACTCACAGAGAAAAGCTGAGGCTCAGATGCCTTCCATATTACAAAATACTACATACCACAAAATATTTAAATATGATCAAACATTTAAGAATAATTAGTATGGAATTCCCAAATCATTCTATGAGTCAGTACTATTTTGATATCTAAACCAAAGACATGACAATAAAAGAAAGCAACAGATACATATAAATATCAACCACACAAAAATACTAGTCAACCGAATCCTGCGACATATAAGCAGGATTATACACCATAACCAAATGGGATTTATTCCTAGAATGTAAGGTTGGTTTAACAACCAGAAATCAACATATTATTCCATGTTAACAAATTAAAGGACAAAAGCACATGACCATTTCAATAGACACAGAAAATACATCAGGCAAAATCCAATACCCTTAATGATAAAAAGACTAACCAGAAATAGAAGGGAACTTCCTCAACCTGACAAAGAACATCTATACTAGGGTTGCCTGGGTGGTTCAGTCAGCTTAGCTTCTGCCTTTGGCTCAAGTCATGATCTCAGGGTCATGGGACCAAGTCCTGCTGAGTGAGGAGCCCAATGTGGGACTTGGTCTGAGGACCCTGGGATCATGACTGTTTCTCCCTCTGCCTGCTGGTCCCCCTGCTTATGTGCTTGATTGATCTCTCTCTCTCTCTCTCTGACAATAAAAACCCTTAATAAAAAGTTTCTTTAAAAAAAATAAAAAAGGAACATCTACAATAACTGATGTCATATCTAACGGTAAAAAACTGACATCAACTTAATGGAGAAAGACTGACTGCTTTCCTCATAAGATGTCCACTCTTCTCTTTGACATTTTACAGGAGGCTCTGGCCAGGGCAAGTAGGTAAGAAAAACAGAGGAAAGACATCTAGATTGAAAAGAAAGAAGTAAAAATATCTCTACTATTTCTAATTTGCAGATGATGTGATGTTATATACAGAATGTATTAAAAAACCCACTAAAAATCTACCAGAACTCATAGAAATGAGGTTTTAGGACACAAGATCAATATTTTTAAAAAATTAATTGTATTCTCTACTCTAGCAGTAAACAAGCCAAAAAATGAATTAAGAAAACAACTCTATTTATATCATCAAAAAGAATAATATACTTAGGAAAATTTTAGTAAAAGTGTTAAGACTTAGGACACTGAAAACTACAAAACATTGTTGAAATAAAGATCTTAAAAAAATATAAATACACGTCATATTGATGGATGGGAAGAATTAATATTTTTTAAGATGTCAATACTCCCCAAATTGATCTCCACATTCAAGGTAATCTCTACCAAAGTTTCAGATGCCTTCTTGCTAAAACTTAAAAGCTGAAACTAATATTTACATCATAATGCAGGGGCACTGGAAGAGACAAAACAATCTTGAAAAAGAAGAACAAAGTGGGAAGACTCACACTTCCTGATTTCAAAACCTACTATAAAGTATTGTAATACAGATGGGATAGTACTGGCATAAAGACAGACATACAGATAAATGGAAAAGAACTGTGGGTCCAGAAATAAACTCTTACATTTGTCATTTGATTTTTGACCAGGGTGCCAAGAAAAGTCATTGAGGGAAAGATAGTTCTTTCAATAGATGGTGCTGGAACAATTGTATATCCGTACACAAAAGAATGAATTTGGAATCCTACCTCATATCATGTGTAAAAATAAGCTCAAAGTAGGTCATAGACCCAACTGTAGGAGTTATAGTTTTAACTGTAAAACTCTTAGAAGAAAATGCAGTAAATCTGTATGATTTGGGGGACGCCTGGGTGGCTCAGTTGGTTAAGCAGCTGCCTTCGGCTCAGGTCATGATCCCAGCGTCCTGGGATCGAGTCCCACATCGGGCTCCTTGCTCAGCAGGGAGCCTGCTTCTCCCTCTGCCTCTGCCTGCCATTCTCTCTGCCTGTGCCCGCTCTCTCCCCCTCTCTCTCTGATAAATAAATAAAATCTTTAAAAAAAAAAAATCTGTATGATTTGGGAATGAGCAGTGTTTATTAGAATGATCCCAACAATTCAAGTGACAAAAGAACAAAGAAATAAATTGAACTTCAGCAAAATTAAAAACTTTTTTTGCTTCAAAGGATATTATCAAGGAGAACGACTTCCTACAGAATGGGAGAAAATTTTTGTTTACCATATATGTCAAGGAACTTGTATCCAGAATATATAAAGAACTCTTAAACTCAACAACAAAAGGGCAAGCCACATAACGTGGACAAAGGATCAGAATAGACATTTCTCCAAAAAACATACACAAATGGCCAATAAATTTATGAAAAAATGCATAATTAGAATTTAAGGAATGCAAATCAAAATTACAATGAGATAGCAGTTTGCACCCCCCAGAATGAAAAAGTATTGGTATTGGTATGGATGTAGAGAAATCCTCATGATATTGTTGGTGGGAGTGTAAAATGGTACTATCACCTTGGGAAAATGTTTGGCAGTATCTTGAAGTGTTAAACATAGACCTACTATGAATTGAAATTCCAGTCCTAGATACTTAAGAGAAATGAAAACATATGTCCAAAAACATGTACACAAATGTTCATAGCAGCATTATTCATAATAGTCAAAAAGTAAAAACAACCTAAAAATCCATCATCTGATAAATAAATCAACCAGAGAAACCAAATGTGTATAAATGGTTTCTGGGGCTGAAGTGGGGGGTAGGAAGGATGGAGGGTGGAAATAAGGAAGGACATTAATGTGCATGAGGTATCTTCTTAGGATGTTGAAAATGGTTTAAAATTAGACTACAGTGATGCCTACTGCTGAAATGTATAAGTAGATGATTTTATGGTATGTGAACTATATCTCAATAAAGCTAATAAAACATATGCTTACTAGTAAGAGTCTGATTCCTGTATCCACACTTCTGTTCCACCACACATCCGTACTGGAGATGAACAAGTGTACTACTGATACAATGACTGTCTCCAATAAAGCATTTTCTGTATGCTGCCATACCTGTGGTACACAAATTATCCACTTTATCAAGTAGAATTTGATAAATTTAGGTAAACTGTCAGAATAAACAAAACTGCAATTAAACTTAGCAGTACAAAAATACTATTAAGCGCTTATAAGGATTACCATTCTAAAAGCTCTCGTGAATCCAATGGAGACAGACACAGAGTGGAGCCCTTGTAAGGAACTGTCCAATGAAAGAAATGCTATCATAGCAAAGGGTGATACTAGGGCAAACAAAAAAAAAGAAACAAATTTAATTATGTTGGTTAGTGATTTTTATGAGCATATTTTAGCAGTTAACTGAAAAAACTAATAAACTAAAATATAAACGAATAAACGCCTGTATGTAGTATATTGCAAAAACATGGGCATTCCATATTTTTGTATACCTCCTAGATATAACACAAAGTTAGTAGCTTTTATCTTCCTACCTAGATTTAGCAAAATCCGTCTGACAACACCAATCTTCACAAGCCTTGTTCGCTTTTCTAAGAATAAAGTCACAGTTTGCACATCCTTTGGATAGAAAGGGTTTCGGAAAATTCCAAAGATACAAACACTTTGAATTTCTCTAAGTATCCACAGTATTATAAGCAATATCATCAAAACATAGCCAACAACAGCCTGAGGACTATTTTTGGAAATCTGTGAGAAACCAGCAAAATGATGCAGCAGACTAGTTTCTATGAGAGCCAAGACTAATATGATGATGTAGAAAAGGCACTCCTTCCAAGTAAACTGTTTTTCTGAACCACTGGGTAAAGCCTTAGATTTGGTTCCAACTCTGTGTCTAGTCACACTGTGTTTGAAGACAAGACACATGTCACTTAGGTTAAGACTCAGTAAGAACCCAAGTGCAGTCATGAAAAGAACCACACCAACAGTGCTGGGAATGAAATACGATGTTACAGCTGTTCCAGCAGAAATGATGAACATTATTAACAACCTGCAGAGAAAAAAAAAAAAAGATTTGCTCGAAAAGAAAGATTGCACTTTAAGAATAAATTACATAGAACTTTAATATTTAAAATAATTACCGGAGGTGTGTTGACATAGATGAGCCTCCAAGGCCAAACTCTAAAACCTGCTCCATCGCCCATAAGAAAAGTGAGTCAGGTGGGGGCAGAGTCCCTAGTGCCCACAGAAAGGGTAAAAATATAAATAAGATGTGTAAAATCTGATTCACTTGTTCTAGAGCTGGTATATTTACCAAAAACCTGTAAGAAAAAGGAAACATTTAAATCATACCAAATAATATACAGAAGAAAATCTTCCCAGGAAAAACAACATATGCAACCCAGTCCCTGAGACAAAGGAACATTTACAAAAAGATCCTAGTCCCAAAATGCAAAAGAGTAGCATTTATAAATTGTGACCATAGTCCTTCCCCCTTATCAGCAACTATGCCTACTCAATTATGTATGAGATTAGCACTTAGAAAATATGTGGATTCAAATGCGGAAAGAAGGAAGAAGTAATTAAAACCAATTTACTGAATAAAATTGAATTTAGGGATTTGTAAAACTGAACTGAGACCAGAATAAAAATATTTCATCCTTAATTATCTAAACTACATTGCCTGAAATTCTACCAATGATTCTTCAGAGTTTAAAGTTTTCTAATTTAAAATTATAACTCTGGAAAGGCCAAACCTTATTGATGTTCTTAACCATTAGTAGTAGCAAAGAGTACGCTTCTTGTTGTCCTACTCCATCCTCATCCCCATAACTTAATTTAAGGTCAGTATAATTAATATCAGAAGTTTAAGGTCAGTATAATTAATATCAGAAGTCAGCAACATTAGTTCATGAATGTATCTCTGTGGGTTAGCCTGGGAACTTAACTAGCATTTATAATATTGTTTTCATTATATACAAATAGTGGTATGGATTTGAGAATACAAACTTGTAAAATACAATCTCATAAGTTAGAGATGGCTCTATAAAGTGGAAAAATTGGTTCCTGGCATAGCATTTACCAGTTACCCAAATATGTTATTATATGGTTTATATAATTTAATAAAAACTTAAAGCATAGAAGAATAAGCACTATCAATATATTACTAGTATTTTTGGAATAAAGCTGACCAAACACTTTGCCTAGAAACCAATAATGTCCTAATACTTACAATGTTCTAAAGATAACTTGCAAAAAAGAAAACTAAATCTCAAAACTTATAGCATAATTATACTTGAATACCTGAGCTGCTAGGAACCAAAGTCAAGGAGAAGACACCTTCTGTAATAATCACCCACTTAAGTGTATGTTAATAGCCCAGAAGCAAATGTATAGCAACTATGGCTATAATAATGACATAATGTGTTTTGTTCACACAGGTATCAGGACTATGTCAGCTAATGCACTCTGTCTCATAATGTATGTCCTTCAAATTTTTATAAGCAGAGAATTAATGAATACAAGGTTAACAATGTGATGCTAAATTAGAGGAAAATACTTTCTGTAATGTACTTTTAAAATACATTTCATTCTGGGAAGAAAATACTCAAGTACCAAAAAGGAAAATCAAACCACACACAATAAACTGCAGGAAGGTCAAGGAAAACATGCAGATCTGTAGTTATTTTTCTTCTTAAAGACTGTTAACATTTCTCTAATACATCAAGGATAGTATGTTTTGTGTAAAAATAATATATATTCAGGAAATATTTTACCCAAATTTGATTTAACCTCCCCAAATCTTTTTGTTCTTAAGCAATGACATAGAAAATCTATTTATATACAAGAGTATCATACACAAATACAAGCATATGTAATTTAGGCAACCAAACATTATGATCACTTTCCTGTATAACTCTTACTATATAATATGATTATTGTGATTTAGTCTTTTATATGGAAAATATGTTTAAATTATATTTCTGATATGTAACATGAATTTTCTAGAGCAAAATATCTAAGCCCTCAAGAAAAAAACTTTGTTTGAATCTAACAACCATAAAAATGTTTCAAATTCTATATACTCACTAAGATCCACATGCCCAGAAAAAGATGATTATAGTGACTAAGATAACATAAATACGCATCATTCAATGAAACAATTCCTGAGAGTCTATGAACTAAGAACTATGGGTTTAACACTTGTCCTTAATAAAAAACACAGAAAAACTTATTTAAAATTGTTAATATACAAGTGTACTGGGTAAAATAAAGAATGGGGAAAGAGAAAATATTATTATACTGTGAGGCTTGTCTCTTCAACTTTTACATTCTCTGAAATAAAATTAAGACACGATTTGATATATTTGACAACTGTCCAAATTTGTACAGTGTACACACTTCATACATTATTAACTTGCAGTATCATAGCTACTATATAAAGATCATCTTGATTATTTTGTTGACCAAATTTCTTTTTTTTAATTTAAATTCAATTAGCCTACATGTGGTACATTGTAAGTCAAGTGGGAGGTAATTGTTCTGCATAAACATGTCATCTTTCTCTATAAAAATAGATTTGGGCAGGCTTTTGTCTTCTTTAAGTTGAAAATAAACCTCTTTGTAATGATCGAACTGCAAACACTAAAACTGTATATTAAATCCTACTAGAATCAGTAAAAAAAATTTACACTCTTTCATTTAGAAATAAGTAATGCAGAAGGTCAAGGTAACCAAATTATGAATTAACAGATTTTTTAAAAAATTAAAGAACTCAGGACATCATTTTAAATGCAAAGATGTACTATAGGCAAGTATATAATTTCTGATCTCAAAAATAGCACAGTGAGACAGTAACTCAAGAACCTAAATTCTTAAAATAATCTTATAAACTTTGTTTATAAGAAGGGGATGAATGTGTATATATACACTGAAACTCAAATTTACTGCCAACTTTTCAAAACCAAGTATTTAACTGTAGTATATTTTATGGCTAATAACTAACAAACCCATTATAAATGGATTTCCCATAAACTAATTCTCCCCTTACATACGTGATTAGATGAAGAACAACAAGGATATTATAGTGTCCTCTGGTCCATAAATGTAGCACAACTAGAAGAGATTAAGATTTAGGGAATAGCAAATAGTCCCCTAAGAATAGTTCAGTTTCAGTACAAAAACTGGTTAACTATTTTTTAAATGTCTTATCTTATTTTAGGCTGCCATAACAAAATACCACAGAGCAGGTGGCTTAAACAATAGAATTTTATTTCTCATAGTTCTAGAGGCAGGGAGATCAAACTGCCACCATGGTTGGGTTCTGGTGAGAACACTCCTCAAGGCTTCCAGATAGCCAACTTGTCACTGCATCCTTACATGGTGGAGAGAAAGATATCAAGCTCTCTGGTCTCTCTTCTTATAATGATACCAATCCCATTAGAATAGGACCACCCTGATGACCCAACTACCTTTCAAAGACCCCCATCTCCAAATCTATCACATTGGGGGTTAGGGCTTCAACATATGAATTTTGAGGGGGCACATACATTTATTCCTTAATATTACACCCCAGTCTCCCAAATTCATGTTCTTACGTGCAAAATATATGCATCCCATCCCAACAGTCTTAAAAAATTCCAGCATCAACTGTAAAGTCCAAAGTTTGTCTACCATCTAAATCAGACACAGGTTGAGACTCACGGTACACCCCAACCTAAGCCAAAATCCCTCTCTAGCTGTGAACCTGTGAAATCAGATAATTTATGTGCTTTCAAAATAAAATGGCATGACAGCCCCAGAATGGACATTCTTATTCCCAAAGGGAGAAGCAGGAAAGAAGGAAGGGGTGACATCCTCCAAAGAAGTCCAAAACCTAGCAAGGCAAATTCCATTAGATCCCAAGGTAGGGAAAGAATCTTCTTTCATTTCATATTCTGTCTTCCAGGCCTCAAACAGCTCCAGGTGGGGTTCCTACCCCCCAAGTATCTGCAGGGCAGTACCAGCCCCAAAGCCTCCAGCTTTTAGTTTGCTGAAACCAAGAAAGTAGCCCTGACAATCTCTGAATCATTTTTGGGGTCATTTTTTTCTCTTCTTAAACACCTGTCAAATCTAAGAAGTCTAACAGCCTTAGTTTATTTCATCTGGTCTCTGACCCTTTTCAGAGGAAAGGTCCTTTTTCAGTTTCTGTTGAAACTGACAGTATTTTGTTCATATAACCCCATAAACTCTTAATTTAGTGGTAGTCCAGTCACACCCTTGGTGCTCACTTCAGAACATGCTTTCTCATGTTTTTTGCAATATGTATAGGCCCAAAATTTTCCAAACGTTCAAGTTCTGGTTCATTTTTGCTTATCAATTCCTTCTTCAATTCATCTCTCCTTTCATATATGCAGTCAGGAGGAACCAAACTCTTCTCTCAACCAGTTGCTTAGCAATCTCCTCACCTCTACATCCAATTACATCACTCTCAAGTTCTACTTTCCACAAAACATTAGAAAGTGGCTCGGCCAAGTTTTGTGCCACTTAATAATAAGAATCACCTCTCCTGTAGTTTCCAATAACAGGTTCTCATTTCTAAGACCTCACCAGAAATGCCTGTAAGTACATATTTCAAGCACGCACCTTAAAAGTCTTCCAGCCTCTATCAATTACCCAATTTCAAAGCCACTTCCACATTTTTAGGTATCTGTTACAGAAGCAACCCACCTCTTTCTATCAAAATCTGTCTTAATCAGCTTGAGCTGTCATAATAAAATACCAGTGGAGGCTGGAAGTCCAAGATTAGCATTGCCAGCATGGTCAGATTCTGCTGAGAACTCTCTTCCTGGTTTTCAGACAGCAGCCTCCTCACTGTATCCTCATACAGTGGAGAGGGAGAGAGATCAAGCTCTCTTGCATTTCATCTTGAAAGAGTACTAATCCCATCCGATCAGGGCCCCACCCTTATTTTCCTAATTACCTCCCAAAGATCCTATCTCCAAACACCACTGAGGTAAGGGCTTTAACATATGAATTTGAGGGGGACATAAAATTCAGTTCTTTACATGTCTATACATTTCTGCCCAGACAGGAACCTGTGAAAGAGAAAGCTGCAATCTACAGAAACAGAAATAAGTCAGATTTAGAAAAGGTAAGCAAAGGGGGTTATCCAACAATTTGTAAACATTTGTAAACAATTTTGTTTAACAACTCTGTGTTCTATTCCTCTACTATAGCAAATAATAAAAAAAAATCAACATCCCTTCTACATAGTTACTACAACAAATTAGAAATGTTGGGGCGCCTGGGTGACTCAGTGGGTTATAGCCTCTGCCTTCAGTTCAGGTCATGATCCCAGGGTTCTGGGATCGAGCCCCTCGATGGGCTCTCTGCTCGGTGGGGAGCCTGCTTCCTCCTCTCTCTCTCCCTGCCTCTCCGCCTACTTGTAATCTCTGTCAAATAAATAAATAAAATCTTTTTAAAAAAAGTTATTCATCTTAAGTTCACTCAATCTGTACATAATGTATATGTATATAAATTTTAAATTCTTCACTAGACCCTCATAGGAAAGTTCCATCCCTTTTCATAAGTCTCAGCCAGGCTATGTTATAGATTCATAGCTTGTTATTAAAAGTGAAACACGAACTAAAATTTTATTTATCTTACCTTATAAAGGGTTTTCTTTTTACTTTTCAGTAAGGTTTAATTACTGCTTTGGTATGAATGTTTAACAGAGATTACTCCTAAGAGATTAATCATCAGAAAAACCTATCATCCAGTGGTTTGGTCTTGATGACTTTCAATTCATAGGTTCATTTTTTTTAATACTAATGATGGGCTCATACTGTGTATGCTTAAAAACAAAGCGAGTAGGGGCTCCTGGGTGGCTCATTTGTTAAGTGTCTGCCTTCAGCTCATTTCATGATCCCAGGGTCCTGGGATCAAGCCCTGCATTGGGCTCCTTGCTCTGCAGGAAGTCTGCTTCTCCCTCTCCTACTTCCCCTGCTTTTGTTCCCTTTCTCACTGTGTCTCTGTCAAATAAATAAATAAAATCTTTAAAAACAACAACAAAAAAGCAAGTTATAAAGTATCTGACAGCTTATTACCTGTGTGCAAGATCTACAGAAACAAACAAAAAAATATAAAGAGGTCTCATAAGAGGAGTGATTTCGTAAGTATCCTGGGTTTGGAAAGTCGCAGTCTCTGCAGCTGTGTTTACAATTAACGAATATTCTCCTATACATAATGTCATCCATCCAAAGACAAACAGCAGAACAGTACCTCCTGTACTGCCATACAGCAGGGATATTCTGTTTGGGAGCAGATACCATGTTCCAAGACCACACATTAACCCAGCAAGAAAAGAATGAAGAACTGTATTGGCTATATATTTCTTGCCAGGAATTAGAAATTTGATAGTTTCAGTGCCAGCACAACTTGTAAAGTCATGTTCATCTTCCTCTGCTAAGATATCTGTGGTTAGCATTCTTTCTACTGTCACCGATTTGTTTCTGGCATACAAACTTATGAACTGGATGATAATTGCAGCAAAAAGCATTAGTCCACCTGAAAGAGCTGCTGTGTAATAGTCTTCCAAAATGCCCAACTGATACAAGAGTGTTCCTAATCCACCCCAAACCCATGGCATCAGAAAAAGGACAGTTTGATTAACATATATGTAAGGAGGGGCACAATAGCCTAATTTGAACCGAGGGCCTCCAAGAACAGTCTGCGGAAAGCGCTTCAGAAAGAAGTCCTGTTTGTAATCATTCAGTAGAGGCACATCTGGACTCATCCTTCTCATTCAGGATTATTCTGAAAGTCACATCCTCTTCTGTAATACAGCAGTCTCTAAGAAAAAGAAAAAAGGCACTACTTGACAATGTCATACTTAAAAGATGAGGGGGAACCCCACATTTCCATTTTTATCCCCTTAATTCATTCAAGGGCAGGATTTAGAACTTCACATCTCTAGCTCCTTCCCATTGCCTGACACACACGTGGCACCAAACAAATAGTTGTGAAGTTGTTTTTTACTTGAAAAAGAATCATATTAATTATTAATTTATCTAGAACTTAACATTTGGGATTAGATCTTAAAGGAACATTTTTAGATTTCAAAGTCAAAGATAAGTTCAAAAAACCAGTGCTCTCAAATTAAATCTGCCAGTGGTTTAACTAATTGTTTCCCTAAGAGTTTTTGATGTTTGTTTTTAAACTTTCCCTCTATTTTAAGAGCCAGCAAAATTTTTCTCTAAGGGCTGAAGAGTAAATATTTTAGGCTTTATGGACCATATCTCAACTACAATGACTCAATTCTACTGTTGTAGCAGAAAAGAAGCCATAGATAATAAATAAATAAATGAACAGGAATGGTTGTGTTCCAGTAAAACTTTATGTTACTTTTAAGTATACCTGTGGACCAGACTCAACCTGTGAGCCATAGTTGGCCAAACCCTGCTCTATAAAATGAAGATATTCTCTGTAATTCCCTTGAATTGGACTGAAAATAGAAGTGGAAAAAAAAAATAGAAATACTGTTAGTCACATCATTTAGCAATTACAGTAAACTTGGGATTTTCTGAGAATTTAAAAAGTCAAATCCTGTTAAAATACTAACATTTCTATAAAAAGTCACTGGCGGTTCAATATGCAGTAGAAAGAACAACAAACTGGAAATCGAAGGACTCCAGGTGTCTGACTAAATGCTTATTATTAGCTATGTTACCATAAGCAAACTACCTTCTGACTCAATTTTTACTTTCTCTGTTATCAGTTTCCAAAACCCACCCAAACTAGGAAAACATGAAACAATAATAGGATCTGTATATGCTATATTCTAGATTATTTCCATTTCAGGGCCACAAAATTCTAAGTTTCGGGGTGCCGGGCTGGCTCAGTTGGTAGAGCATGTATTCTTGATCTCAGGGTCATGAGTTTGAGCCCCACTCTGGGTATACAGATTACTTAAAAAAAATAAAATATTTTTTAAAAAATCTAAGTATCAAATAACAGATTCTCTTCTCTTTGACTTTTCCTTTTCCTGGGATACACTTAGTAGCATATTCTGAAAAACAGTTGCCTGACACAAGATAGCTAGCAATGTATTACTCAGGAATCACATTCTGGGCTGGAAAAGAAAAATTAAGTTTAAAGCTAACTTCATAAAGTAAGACCCAGAGCTCAATGAAATAGAATAGAGAACCCAGAAATAAATACTCATATATATGGTAAAATATTTGATAAGAGTACCAAGACCATTCAATGGTGTCAGGAAAACTGAGTATCCATAAGCAAAAGAATGAAATTAGACCCTTAACATCGCGCACAAAAATTAACTCAAAATGGACCTAACTGTAAGACCTAAAGCAATAAAGCTTTTAAAGGAAAACATAGGACAAAAGCTTCCAATACTGGAATGACTTCTTGGATATGTC
Source organism: Mustela nivalis (assembly GCF_964662115.1). Classification (NCBI taxonomy): domain Eukaryota; kingdom Metazoa; phylum Chordata; class Mammalia; order Carnivora; family Mustelidae; genus Mustela; species Mustela nivalis. The sequence continues at coordinate 40,068,166 of NC_139025.1, forward strand.
ACCAAAGGTACAGGTTAACAAAAGGAAAATAGACAAATTAAAGTTCATGATAATTTAAAATTATGTGCATCAAAGACATTATCAACAGAGTGAACAGGCAACTCACAGAATGGGAGAAAGTATCTGCATATCATATATCCATCTGATAAGAGATAGCTATCCATAATATATAGAGAACTCCTAAGACTCAACAACAAAACAAACAAATTCAAAAATTGGCAAAGGACTTGAATAGACATTTCTCCAAAGGAGATACACAAATGGCAATAAATGCATGAAAAGATGCTCAACACTACTAATCATTAGAGAAATGTAAATCAAAACTACAACAAAATACCACTTCACAGCTATTTAGATGGCTACTATCAGAAAAACAGAAAACAACATGTATTGGTAAGGATGTGGAAAACTAGAACCCTTGTGCACTATTGGTGAAAATATCAAATGGTTTAAGTGTTGCAGAAAACAGCACAGTGGCCCCCTAAAAACTTAAAAATTGGATTACCATATGATCCAGGTTGTTGATTTCTGGATATATACCCCAAAGAACTAAAAGCAGGGTATCAAAGAAATATTTGTTACTCGTGTTCATAGCAACATTATTCACAATAACTAAAACGTGGAAGCAACCCAAGTGTCCACCAAAGGATGTATGGACAAATAAAATGTAGTATATACATACAAGGGATATTTTTTCAACCTTAAAAAGGAAGGAAATCCTGCCACATGCTATAGCATGGATGAACCTTAAGGGCCTATGCTAAACAAAATAAGTCAGTCACAATAAGATAAATAGTCCATAATCTCACTAAGACAAGGTACTTAGAGTTATCAAAATCATAGAAAGTTGAATGGCGATTGCCACGGGATAAGGAAAGAGAATGGGAGTTACTGTTTAATGGGCATAAGTTTCACAAGATGAGAAGAGTCACAGGGATGAATGGTGGTGATGACTTTACTACAGGGTAATGTAGTTAATACCACTGAACTATATGCTTAAAAATGGTTAAGACAGTAAACATTATATGTATTTTACCACACATGCACAGATTTAAAGCCATCTTAAGATAGCCCGCCTGCCTGCCTGCCTTCCCTGTTCTTTCTTCGGTTTAAAACAGTATTCCTACGAGTCAGTTCTACCCAACCAGTCAGTATCAGTACTAGAGAGAGCTTTCCGGCATCATGAAAAGTTTAGGGGTCACAATAAAGAATTACTACTTTAGGGGCACCTGGGTAAATCAGTGGATTAAAGCCTCTGTCTTCAGTTTAGGTCATGATCCCAGGGTTCTGGGATTGAGCCCAGCATCAGGCTCTCTGCTCAGCAGGGAGCCTGCTCCCCCGCGCCCGCTGCCCCCCCACCTCGCCTGCCTCTCTGCCTGTGATCTCTGTTTGTCAAATAAATAAATAAAATATTTTTAAAAATTATTACTACTTTAGAGAACCTTTTGTTATACTGTTAGGAAGTTCTTTAGTTGAAAACACTCACCATTTTTTTATATTCTGGCCATTGGTCTTAATTCTACACAGAACAAGTCACAGCTTTTTTACTTACATGGCAGCCCTACAAGTACTCACAAAATAACATAACTGCAGGGCCAAATGGAACCTTAGTCATTGATGGTTCAATCTCAAGGAATGAAAAGACTGCTTCCCCCCTCTGAATGAGCTTAACTCCTGATGTCAGGCTCAATGTACTCCCCTATTCTAATAGGGTTGTTCTATAGAAGCCAAAGGGTAAGTAAGGGCATAGTCCTGTGAGCAGGCACAAATATTATTTTGATTTCAATTATCTACAGAAGTTGCTATCAGAAAGGAAAAGGAACTTGGATGTCTGTCCTAGGCTTTTAAAAGAGACCGGATATGCCTGGAATTTTCCCGGAGAGTTAGGTAAAAGCTGGTCCCTCTAATTCCACTGAAGCAATCAGGAACAAGGTGAGATGGCTCACTGGGAAAGGAAGACAGAAACTGAAGACACCTTATAAACCAGATTATCTAGCTGCATGTACTTCGGAATCTTTGGTAGAGCTTAGTTTAAGCTCTTACTCATTTGACAGAATACTCTGTGATTATATTCCAAACAGTGAGATATTCTGAAGATCCATTATTGATGTGGAAACAGAACGATGCCATGAAATGCTGAAAAGTAAAATAAACACATGGATGATCTCATTTGCATATTTTTAAAAAACAATATACACACTTAGGTGTATACATAATCCATGGTTATGTATAGTTTGTGTAGGTGTGAAAAGTTCTAGAGAGCATACATGGTAGGTAGGGTGTGCTTGTGTATTTTACATAGAACATTTTGATACCTCTTCAATTGACCACATAACCTCTAAAATTCTCAGCCCTATACCCTACAAACACATCCTGCCCTTTTCCTTCTGGGTACTTATGCTCAGGCCCTTTCCTTGGTCTAGGATGTCCATTCTTCCTTTCCCTAATTGGTATTCTTGGTCAACTTTAAAGATTGAATCTAATCCTTTCTGAAAATTTCCCAGAACACTCTCTTCTCTCTGCATATCAAACATTGCTTGTTCATACTACTCATCTTGTAACATGTATCAACATAGGGCATTTCTTGTATTGTTTACCTCTTTATGTGTTATTTTCTAATTATGTATGTCTTTTCTCTACCAATAAGTTATTTGTGGGCAGAGACCAAATCTTGAGACACTTCCAATTCTCCATAACATGTAGGAAAATACCTTGGTATGGACAGGAATATAATACATTAATGGAAGAGCTTAAGTAAGATGATTAAAAGAAAACATTAAACACTGTTGTTTAAAGGGGAAGTTGGAAATTTGACAAGTTGCAAGTATGCTTATTTCTAGTATGGGTATTTTCTTTCTAATATTTTAAGGATAAAAGGGAATTGTGGCACAACAAATACTAGAAATTCATTAAAGCAAAAATTATGGTGAGTGAAGTAAGTCAAGCAGAGAAGAGTCAATTATCATATGGTTTCACTTACTTTTGGAGCATAAGGAATAATACAGAGGACACTAGGAGAAGGAAAGAAGAAGCGAGCTGGGGGAAATCAGAGGGGGAGATAAACCATGAGAGACTGTGAACTCTGAGAAACAAACAACATTTTGGAGGAGAGAGGGGTAGGGAGTTGGGTGAGTCTGGTGGTAGGTTTTAAGGAGGGCACGTATTGCATGGAGCACTGTGTGTGGTGCATAAACAATGAACCTTGGAACACTGAAAAAAAATTAAATTTTAAAAATTATGATAAACTGGTACTGTGTGATTTTTAATTTAATTACAGATCCTGGAATATTTAAAAAATATTTTCTTCATAGGAAGCAGCACTTAACATTTATACAGAAAAACCTTCTAAATCCTAATCTGGATTAGAATGGAAGAATGGAAAGGAAAATCAGAATAATTAAAACTTAGTTCCTGAATGAGATTTTGGCATATATTCTCAGAGACAATTCCCAGACTGATGCATTTTTATGGTTGCTGCCTCCAACATGTTAAAATAAAAAAATGTCTCAAGACTTAGGGGAAAAAAAGTGTCGTGAAAAGAGAGATTACAGGATAAAGATGGCATCAAAACATTGATTTTGGCCATATGCTTTCTTCATATGCTACTCTGAAAGTGGGCCAACAAAGTAGCCATAGAAACGCTGCTTTGTTTGGAATTTGAGCCATGTTTCTTATGCATTATCCAGAAAGGCGAGAAACAGATCAATTTGGCAATGTGCTAGGGGGGGAATTTTTATTTTTCAACTTTAATGCAAGAATCAGGCAAGATATCAATGTGAAAAATCCCTTAAAACAAACAAACAAACAAACAAACAAGCAAAAAGATAACAAAGTAGCAGTTTGGGGAGATTACAATAAATTTATAGTTTTCTTAGTTTAGCAAACAGAATTTCTAAAAACATAAGTTTTAGCCAATCATCTGATTTTTATTTAGTGAAATTTACTTGTTTTTAACCTATCACATTGTTTTTATGGTTTGGTCAATTTCATTCATTGAACCTACACTTCCTTTTTCTGCTATATTGGATTCAGATTTTTTTTTTTTATGATAAGAACACTTAACATGAGATTTACCCTCTTAACATTTTAAGTGTATAATACAGTATTGTTAAGTAGCAACACAACATTGTACAGATCTCTAGAACTTATTCATTGTAAAACTAAAACTTTATATAGCAAGTCTTCTTCCTGTTTCTTCCTCCCCCAAGCAACTGACAACCTTCAGTCTACTCTGTTTCTGTAAGTCTGACAATTTTAGGTAACTCATATAAGAAGAACCACGCAGTATTTGTCTTTTTCTGACTGGTTTATTTCATTTACCATAATGTCTTCAAGGCTTATCTATGTGATCAAAAATGGCAGGATTTCCTTCCCTTCCAGGGCTAAATAATTTTCCATTGTATGTATATAACACATTTTCTTTATCCATTCATCTGTTGATAGTGGGTTATTTCTGATTTTCGGCTATGGTGAATAATGCTGCAGTGAACACAGGAGGGCAAATATTTCTTCAAGATTCTGATTTCAATTCTTTCAGATAAATTCTAGTAAGTGGGATTGCTGGATCATATAGTAGCTCTATTTTTAATTTTTTGAGGACCTTCCACACTGTTCTCCATAGCAAACACACCACTTTTCATCCTACTAACATTTTACACAGGTTCTAATTTTTCCACATCCTTGCCAACATCTGTTATTTTTCTTTCCCTTTTCTTTTTCTAGTAGCCATCTTAACAGGTGTGAGGTGACAATGAATCCACACTTACTTATTGGGCACTTCTGCAACCGTACCTCAACTGTATTTTTATTATACCTTCAAAAAACTTGCTCTATCCTATTTGTCAAATTTTATTTAATCTTTGCTCTCATATTTTCAATTCCTAAGAGTACATCTTTAACCCCTAGATGTTCCTTTTTATAGAATCCTATTATTATTTCAGTAACATGGTTTATCTTTCCGAGAATATTCACTACATGTGTATGTGTGTACTGCAGACAAACGTCATTTAATTTCTTTGTAAACTGCCTTTTCATGCCCTTTGCCTCTCTCTTTTTTTTTTAAAGATTTTATTTATTCATTTGACAGAGAGAGATCACAAGTAGGGACAGAGGCAGGCACAGAGACGGCGCGGGGGGGGGGGGGCGGTGGAGGGAAGCAGGCTCCCCGCTGAGCAGAGAGCCCGATGTGGGGCTCCATCCAAGGACCCTGAGACCATGACCTGAGCCCAAGGCAGAGGCTTAATCCACTGAGCCACGCAAGTGCCCCACCTCTTTTTCTTTTAAAGTGTTCATTTCTCTTATTAATTTGAAAGAACTTTTTAAAGTTGAAGGATATTAACTCTGACATATGTTATAATCTTTTTTTCTCCCCCTATGTTAACTTGCTCTTGAAACACTGAGGAGGTAAAGAGTTCATTCGGACATTTGTTAATATAGACAAACGTGCTAACTTTTCCTTTCATAGAGAAATAGCTAAATGAAAATTTAGTACTTTCCACACATTTAAACTTTTGAATACCTACGATGTACTAGGTTATGGTAACAGGCCGCCCTCTGATCTAAAGAAGTTTATAATCCAGTGGGATAGAGATCATTTCCCTCTCAAATAATTATTATTGGTAAAAATAACTCTGCAATTATTTTAATTTTCATTATCAAGAGAATAAACAATATGCAAAGTTTATAAATACCATAAAATTATTAAACAAAATTAACTTCTCAAGAAAAAGTAATTCCTGCTTATTTAAAAAATGCCTACACAAACTTGTCAGTAATATACAGAATATCCTCATCCACGTTCCTAAAAAGTATTTTTAAAAATCTGAAAAGAAATATACTGAAGTTCTACTTTTCTAAATATCACAACAAAAACCTTCAGGTCTGGAAAAGAAACAAAATGGCTTATACCTTAGTACTCAAAAAGTATGCTATGACACAACTTAATTCTCATTTGTCCTGGATAAAATGACCTATTACTGTTAGATCAGTTCTTCTTCTTTTTTTTTTTTAAAGATTTTATTTATTTATTCGACAGAGAGAGATCACAAGTAGGCAGAGAGAGAGGAGGAAGCAGGCTCCCCGCTGAGCAGAGAGCCCGATTCGGGACTCGATCCCAGGACCCTGAGGTCATGACCTGAGCCGAAGGCAGCGGCTTAACCCACTGAGCCACCCAGGCGCCCTGTTAGATCAGTTCTAACAAGAAAGCACCTGTGGACGTTCATGAAAACCAAGTGCTAACTGTTGAGGGTATCAGTAGGAATCTAGAGATGCAAAGATAGCTATCCCTATAAATCAGAAAACACTCTATGAATCTTGCCTAAATGCCATACCAGGGACAAACAGCTAAATTCTTGAAAAGCCTTTGAAAGACATTTAGTACTAAAACATGAAAAACATATTTCATGTTATAGTTTATCAATCATGTAGTAAGCAATCTCTTCTACACACCAAAAAATGGAAAATCTACTCAAGCACTTAAAGAGCCTTAAAGTAAAAAAACAAGCACAATAACATCCCTTTGATCTACAAAATGGTATATTCAAATTCAAGATTTTAGGAGGGTCTTTGAATTTAAGAGTATTCTGTATATTCACAGGAACTGGTTTGTAGAGAAAGCTATGACTGGATGGAAAGGGTAAGTAGATAGCTCAAAGGATCTATTTATTATAGATATTGGGAAAGCTTTACAGATAGAATAATGAGTTATCAGTTCTATAATTCACCCTTCTCAAATGTGCAACACTAGAATATGAATTATTAACATTCCATTCCTTTTGGAAAAATAAGATGGTAGAAAATAGCCAAGGGGCTCCTGGGTGGCTCAGTGGGTTGAGGCCCCTGCCTTCAGTTCAGGTCATGATTCCAGGATCCTGGGATAGAGTCCTGCATCGGCCTCTGCTCAACGGGAAGCCTGCTTCCCCCCTTCTCTTTGCCTGCCTCTCTGCCTACTTGTGATCTCTGTCAAATAAATAAATAAAATCTTTAAAAAAAAATAGCCAAAAGTCACATCAGTGTATCACAAATGTGCAGCAGGCCCTGCTGACACTTCTCTCCCAATCTACCCTTCCCACTCTGCATACATTTTACCAATTCAAAGTAATTAACAAGTTTTTCTTTCAAAGTCAAGTGTCAGGTGAATGAAGGGTACCATTCACACAGATTACCAAAAAAAAGCAACTTGCTTTGCAGAAAACTGCGAACCAGTAAAATTAAGTGACAACACACCACATCAGTTGGTAGCTGAGTTTTTAAATCATACCAAGCCATTGACGAATGAAAGGGAATTTCATTTTTGAGACCAGAGAAATAGAAAGATAATTTGGGAAAAAGAGTTTTCAGGGAAAAGTGGGCCTGAGAGGAATCTCCAAAATGTCAAATGGGAAACTTTTGTTAGCTAAGCCAGCATGAGGACACTGGTACATACGACTTCTGAGTAAGAGATAAAGAAACACAAATGGGAAACTGTCTAGAAGGAAAGGTTCTCACCATCAAGAAAATGAAAACCCACGAAATAGGAAAAAATTTTTGCAAATCATATATATGATAAGGGACTTACATCTAGAATATATAAAGAACACTTACAATTTGATAGTGAAAAAAATAAGCCAATTTAAAGGATTAAAGTAGGCATTCTCCAAGGATACCATACAAATCGCCAATAACCACACAAGACAACGTTCCACATCATTACTCACTCATTTGAGAAATGCAAATCGAAAGTGAAACAAGCTATCACTTCAAATCCACTTAACTGGCTATCAAAAATAGTACTGGTGAGGAACCTCCACACCAATACTATTTTTGAAAACCAGTCACATGGATTTCAATGACCACAATCGCCAAACTGTGGAAAGAGCCAAGATGCCCTTCGAAAGACGAATGGATAAAGAAGATGTGGTCCATATACACAATGGAGTATTATTCAGCCATCAGACAGGATGAATACCCAACTTTTGTAGCAACATGGAGGGGACTAGAGGAGATTATGCTGAGTGAAATAAGTCAAGCAGAGAAAGTCAATTACCATATGGTTTCACTTACTTGTGGAACCTAAGAAATAGCAAGGAGGACATTAGGAGAAGGAAAGGAGAAGGGAAGTGGGGGAAATCGGTCAGGGAGATGAACCATGAGAGACTGTGGACACTGAGAAACAGACAGGGTTTTAGAGGGGAGGGAGTGGGGGGGATGGGTGAGCCAGGTAATGGGTAGTAAGGAGGGCATGTATTGCATGGAACACTGCGTATGGTACATGAACAATCAATCTTGGAACACTGAAAAAATAAAATTAAATTTAAAAAATAGTATTGGTGAGATTGTGGAGAAAACCAAACCCCCAAGTTATAAGGTAAAATGGTGCAGCTGCTTTCAAAAAGAGTCTGGCAGTTCCTAAAAATGCTAACCATAGAGTTGCCATATGACCTATTAATTCTATTGCTGGGTATTTACCAAAGAGAAATGAGAACATAAGTCTACACAAAAATTTGTACACAAACATTCATAGCAGAAATAATAGCCAAGAAGTGAAAACACCCAAAAAGTCCATCAACAAATTACATAAAACGTGGTATATCCATATGATGTAATATTATTAGGCTATAAACAAGAATGAAGTACTGACGTATGCTACAACATGGACGAACCTTGAAAACAGAATGCTAAGAGGAAGACAATCACAAAAGGTGACATACTGTATGCTTCCCTATATATGAAATGTCCAGAACATGCAAATCTATAAAGACAGAAACAAGTTAATGTTTGCCTAAGCCTGGGATGGGAGGGAGTAATTCCTAAAGGAAACAGGGTTTTTTGAAGAGGCGATGAGATGTTCTAAAATTGACTGTAATAATACTTGCACAATTCTATGAATATACTAAAAACCAATGTACACTTTTTAAAAATCTTTAATACATTAAAAAAATTTTAATGTAAATTCTAGTTATTTAACATACAGTGTAATATTCATTTCGGGTGTTGAATTGTCCACTTTTAATGACTGAAGTCTATGGAATGTGAATTATATCTCAACAAAGTTCTTACAAAGGAAAAAAGAAACAGAAAAGTTCCCCAACCATGTACTGTCTGTTAATAACTAGTAGGAAATTTAAAAGTGGCTGCCAGGTGTCCCAGTTAAATCACTAAAATGGGGGTGCCTGGGTGGCTCAGTGGGTTAAAGCCTCTGCCTTCAGCTCAGGTCATGATCCCAGGGTTCTGGGATCGAGCCCTCTGCAGAGCAGAGAGCCTGCTTTCTCCTCTCTCTCTGCCTGCCTCTCTGCCTACTTGTGATCTGTGAAATAAATAAATAAAATCTAAAAAAAAAAATCACTAAAATGGCAATATCTGGTCATGAGTCTGGCTCTGGATGCTGTGACAGGGTCTGGAGACTTGGCATGGGTGGCAGTGGACACTCAATAATATAAAGGATGGTCTTTGCTCTAGTCGTAGGAATGATTGACTAAATACATGTATATATATACATATATATGTGTGTATATATATACACACACACATATGTATGGCTGAATAAAAGAGAATGACTGGTAAAGAGTAGATAACCAATTCACAGTTCTGATAAATAACCTCCGATGTTGTAGATTTCATTGATGTAAACACTGGTCCTTGACGGAGTCGTGAAGAGAGGCAGCAGATGGGGGGAAGAGTTACTCGTGTTCAGGGGGTCAGAAATTGACCAAGTTGGGGCAAACGCGGTTTAGTTGGAGGTCAGGTCAGAGTACAGCACTATCTAAGGAACGCAACTTGTACACTATATTGGGGTAACAAGGACATCACTAAATCAAGACTCAATGGACCGTTTTCCATTCCGCAAGTGTCTCTTAGAAACAAAATGCAGTAACTCAACAAGCTAAAGCAGTCTTTTGAAAGAAAATTAAAGTCCTAGTGGACCGATTCCTCTAGCCACTGGGTTCACCTTCCGTGTACAAAATGCAACAATCGCACTTGAAGAACAAGAAATCTGTGGCAATTAAAACTGCAAGAACAATGTGCCTCTGCATAGGCTTGGAAATTAAGGTGCCTAAGAAGTCCCCAGGTGGCTGTCGGGGATGGAACGTACCTCGAGTCACCCGAGGGAAGAGGCGACGCGAAGGAATCCCGGGAACTGCATTTTTGCAGGTAAACCCGGGTTGGGCGATCCCGCCCGGAGGCTGCCTGCGACCCGAACGCAGAGGCGGAGAAGCTCCAGCGGCCAGGCAACCAGCTCACGGCGATCGCACCCGAGGCATCTCGGCGTTTCCATAGCTAACGTCAACTCGAGCGGGCGCCACCGCCGTGGAACGACGATCTCGCTCGGGGGCGGTTCGGGCGCTCGGCTCGCTCCGCCCCCTCAGCTAGTGCTCGTCCTGGGGCACTTCCCCAGCCACCGGGAAGGCGAGGCGGAGGTAGGGAAGAGGCGGGCTTCGTTCACTCCAGGTGTGGGCCCACACTCCTTTGCTGAGGTGTCGTGGGAGTCTCTCCCGCTCCCGCTTCGCCTCGGGCCTCCGTCGAGGCGAGGGGGAAGGGTCTCAAGCAAGCCTTGCCCTTTCACCCGGGACCGCGCCCCTACGCAAGAGCGCCGTTTCCCTGGTGACGTGACGTGTCTGACGGAGTGGGTAGCGCTTTCTGGCAGATTGACGTGCGGCCGCCATTTCGAGAGCTCTGGCTTGCGGGTGGGCTGACTGCTGCACTGGAGTGTAGTGTGACTCCAACCGCTCGCGGTCTCGCAAGTTCCATTAACCACATCCTCACTTTGGCCGTCACCACCCAGCACCCCGACGGTAATAAATGCTTTTAAGTAATACTTCATACATCCGCTTCGGCTTGGAAGATTTGGAACTGAATATACGTGCTAGCTATTGCCGTTTGTTTCATACTTTTTCTCCGTGAGGAGATTCTTAAAATGCAAGGAAACAAAATGTCCCATCATTGAATCATGCTACTAAGAAGGTATCTTAGTATTTTTTTTATTAATAAAACAAGGCAAAGTCTACATATCTTAATTGGGGGGAAAAAAAAAAAAGCTGCGGCGCATTGTTAATACTCCGAGGTAATTTAAGATCCGGCAATCCTTACAGGGTGAACCCAGAGTACCAGTTTTGCTAGTTTAAAGTTACACGCCCATCGCCTCCATTTTCCATCTTCCTCCTGTTGTGGACATCTTCCAGATTGCTAGCTGGAAGTCACAAGGCGGTCCCTTAGAGCATTAAATTGGTAATTGGTCTCAAATGAGTTAGAGGCTCTCTAAGGGAACTCCGAAGCCAATTTGTCACGATTAAGGTACTTGTGTTTCCCTAAGTGACTGACATTCTAGCAATTCGGCATGCTTGGGACTCGTGCGTGCTCAAGGACTGTCTTCTTTGGATCTCCTTACCTCAAGACTAGGAATGCGGCCTTTTTGTTTGTTTGTTTTCTGGCTTTACTGGAAATGATGCCTTTTTTTTTTTTTTTAAGCATCTAGGTTTCAGGCCATAATAGGAAAAGTTTTTGAGTATTAATATTAGAAGAAAGACAAAGCTTATATACATATATACATAGATACTACTTTATTTAGGGGGAAAGCATAGTTTATTGTTAAGTATGTGGAAGAAAACCCTGTGCAGTTTCATTGCCGTACATATACTTGTCTCAAAGACACCATTAGTGGTCTGAGGGGGAAATGGACTCTTAATGTTTCCCATACTTTGGGGGAAGGCAACCTTAGTTGTCATAGGTCTGGGTACCACATTAAGCATCTTTGAGGCATTTGCAATTGCTAGGAAGTCAGTGTAGTGTGGTTAAGAGTAGAGGCTGTGGAAGAAGAGAGGCTCAGAAGTCCTAAGTTGTCGAAACCCTGACATCACAGTTCACTACTTGTGTGATATAGGGGATACCTAATCTTCCTGGTGCTCAGTTTTCAAATCTTGTAGAATAGGGTTAATAATAGAGAAAATTTATCAAAAAGGGGTTGGGTAGATTGGATTAAATAATTAGATCACTTAGGCACAGCTTAAGTGCTTAGTGAGAATGAGCTATTTTTCTCATGTAGAGAGGCTGTATTTTTGTCACCCTAAATTATATATAGTTCAACCAGAATTAACATTTTTTTGTTGTTGTAATACCTACTGTAGATATTTGGTTGTTAAATTTTTCTTTTTTCCAGTACGTTACTTTGCATTTGGAATAAAATTAGTAAAGCCTCTGATACAAGGCCTTTGGTTACTTGTACACAGAAAGTACTCATTCAACATTTACTGGACGATGTTTGCCAGGAACCATGCCTATTCTTGCATATTCAAAGTCAAATAACACATGACCCTTATCCTCAAGGAATTTACCAAAATATAATGAGAGACTAACAAGGACATCAGTAATTACAGAGTGTGTGATAAACAGGCGCTGGAGCCATAGAAACAGAACTGGGACATAGGAATCATTCTAGGGAAGGAAATTCAGGATGGCTGCAACAGAGATATAAAAATACAAGTTAGCTGGATGAAGATGTGGGAGAAGAGGTTTTCTAGAATGGGAACCATGATTCATTCATTTAGCAAATATTTAGAGCATAAGTCAGGTATATATGAACCCTATTGAATCTTAACCTTATGGAGGTAGCTTATTATGATTCTCATTTCAGTACTCTCATTTCTCATTTTACTTCAGAAGAGTAAAATAAATGAGATTTGGAATTTAACCTATATGTGTATGTCTTCAAGATCCATTTTTTTTTGTTAATCCTGCTGATTGACATAAAATTAAACATTACCAGTAATCTGGAGCTGCTTCTTTAGCCCCAGAAAATGTTTACCCAGCCATTATCATGACACATGTTTTTATGTAATGGTAATGCCCATTTTCAAGTTACTCTTCTTGCCAAAAAGTAAAAAACAAACAAAAGAATCCAAAATTATAAAACCCTCACTCTGCGCCATTGCCCACAGACTACTGACCAGAGCGCTCTGAAAATAATAACAGCTGCAGCACAGGGTAAGGTGATTTAAAGTCGAGAAGTGGCTTCAGGGAATTTGAAAGCTGAGCTTCCAGGGCAAGGCAATAGAAAAGCTAAAATTTGGTAAAGGTTTGGATTAGGGTGGGGAATAGGTAGGGGGGTAAGGAGATCAAAGAAAAAGATGAGCCTAAGCTTTAAGCTGTGTGACCACAAAGTTTGAGGTTCCCTTAAAGTAAGTATAGGAGGAAAAATAGGTTTGCAAAGAAAGATAATCCACTTTGAGACATTATGTCTTTTTAGGGCTTTTGGGATATGTCCAGTTCCAGATATAGGATTGGACCCTGAGAGACAGGTCAAGACCTAGAGATCTGGAAGTATCCTACATTTTATTGTTGTTGTTTTTAATTTTTTATTTATTTGACACAGAGGGAGACCGCGAGAGAGGGAACAGGAGCAGGGGAAGTGGGAGAGGGAGAAGCAGGCTTCCCGCTGAACAGGGAGCTCATTGTGGGGCTTGATCCTGCGATTATGACCTGAGCCGAAGGTAGAGCCTTAACAACTAAGCCACCCAGGCACCCCTGGAAGTATTCTACATTTTAAAAAATGTTATTTGAAATCATGAGATTAAAAGAGAATGCCAGGGTTTGGATATTAGTGAACATGAAGAAAACCATTGGGAGAGAAAAAAGGGACTTTCAAATGAGAGGATCAGTTTTTTACATGGCTTGTTGAAATTCATCTAATTTCTTTATACCACAAAATATATGCATATAAATGTACATAAAGACCATGTGAATGAGGATGTGGTGGGTAGCGATTTTAGTATGTTCACAGGCATATGGGTTGGGTGATATTGAGTTATACGGATATTAAAGATGGAGTAGGAGATTATGGTAAGTGAAATAAGTTAGAGAAAGACAAATACTACACGACCTCACTTATATGTGAAAATCTAAAAACAAACAAACAAAAAGCAGAAACAGACTGATAAATACAGAAAAATTCGCGGTTACCAGTGTGGAGGAGAATGGGGGGATGGGCAAAATAGGTGAAAGGTAGTGAGAGATTCAGGCTTCCGGTTAGGAAATGAATAAGTCACAGGGATAAAAGTTACAGCATAGGGAATATAGTCAGTGGTATTATAATAAGGTAGTATGGTGACAGGTGGTGGCTGCACTTACAGTGAGCATAGTATAATTTATAAACTTGTCCAGTCTGTGTGTTGTGCAGCTAAAACTAATGTAACATTGTGTATCAACTATACTTCAATAACATAAAGAGAAGGAGTGACCAATTGTTAGTTATAAAGTTTCACATTGAAACTTCCTTTAATAAAGAAAAATTTCATACTAGGTAAACATTCATAAATAGGACTATAAAATAAACAATGTATAATGTAATCATAGCTTGCCATTAACTAGTTTTAAACTTTGTTGTAAAATACAATATATTTTAAATTACAATTCTGAAAAGTTTGTATTAATATCTGATAAGTATAGGATGAAAAGGATAGAATTTTTCAGAATTTGGATTTAAGAACTTTTAATTTTCTTGTGTGGTTCTTAAATTTCATTATTATTTCCTATCAATAATTTCACAGATTAGGTTTTTAATTTTAGGAGTGTTTTAATTAATATTATTTTAGAAAGTTGTCACCACTGGAAACTTATTTTAGGCATTTGTTTAAAAAGAGCATAGTAGAATTGTTGATAGACTGAAAATCACTAAATTGGAATATTTAAAAGGCTAGAGTTTCATTTTAAAAATTATGTTAAAATTTTTAAGAGTTTGTGAATGTAACTTTCACTGAAAGATCAAACTCTAAATATCTACATGTATATTCATTATTTCACTCTTTACAAAAATTAAGGTATATGTAGATCTGAATTGCAACAATTTCCCCTTATTTTGGCACACATAAGTAAGAGCGGACTGTGCAGATAAGATTTCATAGTCTTTATTCCCAGCATCCTACACTAAGATTGGAACATAAATTAACCTCTTCTATTATACTGTTACCAAGGATATGTCTCAGTAATACTAATTTCTAAAGCTAGAGCTGAAGTTTTTAGATGTCCTTTTCTTGGCATTTACCTGCTAACTTCTTTATTTAAAAATGTACCAACTGTTTAGGATCATGTGAACCTTATCTTCACTTTCCTTTAGAATGAATATATAAGGAAATGCAGTGAACAAGTTGCCTGATAAAATTTTTGTTTGAAATTGTAATTGAATGTGTGTTTAGGGGGAGGGTGGAGAGGGAGTATAGTGTAATTTGTCTAAAGGTAGAAGAAAGTTTAAATACCTTCTCACAATCTCTCCAGATTCAAGCTACTATTGCCGTTGAATGAAAAAGTCCACACTGGTCAGAATGACTTCCTACAGCTTACAATGGGATGCTCCCTTTGGGTTAATATATTTAAAAATATGAAAACTGGCAATTATTCACAGATAAATATTTAAGGGAATTAAGCCACATGTAGCAAAAACACAAAAACCTTGTACATAAACTATATATCAACAACAAAATTTATACATAAAATATAAATAACAGTATCAACAGTAACCAATGTTGGTGGGATAGTAGATTGGAGGTACATTTTGAAATTAGCTTGGCTCTGCAGTTCCCTTTCAGAGAAATTTCATGTCTAGAAATATACTTTACAGATGTACCACCTTTACAGATTTCTCAAGTATGCAATGATATTTGTACAAAGATGTATTTACAATGTAGCAAAACAGAAAACATTCTTCAACAGAGAACAAGTTAAATAAGGTAAATAAAGTATATCTGCGTGTATTGCTATGCAAACATGTCTAACTTAAGTAAAAAATTTAAAATTTACTATTTGTATAACTTAAAAGTTATAGTATGATTGTAAGGGCCTATTTAGCCAGAGTGATTTCATCTCGGTTAAACAGTGGTTTTGTTGTTTATGCAGTAAAACTTAAACTGACCCGGCCCCTCACCCCCCAGGGGAACTTACTTAAAAGCAAGTCTGGGAAACCAGTAAAATATGGTCAACCAGTCCCTGATAACAGAGCCCAAATACAAGGGTGGGTCAGGTCAGGTGGAGACATCAGAGCCCGAATTCAGAGATGAGTGGGGCCAGGTGGAGACATCCAATCAGTGGAGTGTGTATACTGTCTCCCCAGCTACCAAGGAGTGTGGGCCCCACCTTTTGGGCGCCAGTCCTGACCAAGGTGATAGGCTAGTTCAAATAGCTACAATGGGGTGAACTGTAATTCAATTGGCCACACGTGTGTGACCTAGCATGACTGTGCAGCTTTCTCTGTGTGTTGCAATCTCATTGGCCACCTGTGTGTGGCCAGGCCCAACCACCTGGCCTTTGCTCTATAAAAGTTAGTCTGTGAGGCTAGGAGTCACTTGCTGTCTCTGTAAGAGGCAGCCCCGAATGGTCAGTTTGATTCTCGATGCTTGGTGAGAAATAAAGCTTTGCTTGACCTTCGCTTTGTATCAGTCTGCTCCTTTGATCATGGAACCTAACATGATCTTATGTTAAAATCTAGATGTATGCATGAGCATGCTTTGTATATGCTTATTTTTGAAGGATACATAAGGAACTATGAGAGAAGTTAACCTCTAGAAGGGTTTGATGGGAAGGGAAACTTTTACTTTTTATGTTACTCTTTTGTGCTGTTAAAGTATTTTTAAGTTTGTATCACTTTTATAATCTTCAAATATAAAATTATACTCAAAATTAAACTGACAATCAAAAATATCTCTACACCCTGCCCCCCAAAATCCCACCAAGCCACTATATAACTTGAAAGGTAGCATAGTGGATTTTTGCTTTTATAATAGTACCTTTATCCAGAAAATGATTGGAAGATATAGTTGCTAGTTTCTATGAGTAAAAGATTACAGTATTGATGCTTTTATAGGGAGAGAAATGCTGTTATTTTTAAATGTTATATTACAGTTGGAAATTATGTTATAATTTATAATTATAATGTTATAACATTATAATGTTCTAATCAGAGATTGCTTAGAATCTGAACTACTCCAGTGATATACCTGTAGGAATCCTTGAAGTGAGTTCATTTTATACTAAGTGAGAGCCTTTGCTGAACTTATATATACATTCTCAAGATTAGAATTTCTTTGCAATGTTGCATATAAAATTTTAATTTTTGGTATATATGTAAATTTTATGCATTTAGTGTTATTTATACAGACATGTATATATGCTATATATAACATAAAATATATGGGAATCCTATTTTTTTGAATGAGCAATATCTAAATGTTAATGGAGGAAATTTACTTTTTTTTTAATGGAAGAAATTTTCATACATGGCTTGTCTTTAGCAATATAATTTTATTTTTTTTGTAAGATTTTATATGTAAGTAATCTCTACACTCAGTGTGGGGCTTGATCTCACAACTCCAAGATCAAGAGTCCCACACTCCACTGACTAAGTCAGCCAAGCACCCCCAGCCATGTAATTTTAAAGTACAACAATTTTGGGGGGCTCCTGTGTGGCTCAGTCAGTTGAGCATCCAACTCTTGATTTAAGCTCAGGTCATGATCTCGGGGCCATGAGATGGAGCCCCATGTTGGTCTCCATGCTGGGCATGGGGCCTGCTTAAGATTCTCTCTCTCTCCCTCCTGTTGCCCTTCCCCACACCACTGTCTCTCTCTCTATAAAAATAAAGTACAACCATTTTTAATAAAATTTATTCCAGTAATTAAACAATTTTTTTTTACCAGAGTTGCTTTTTAGGCTTATAGCTTAAATGAAAACCAATGTATAGAAACAAATATTAGAGTAATTATTAATCCTACTGAATAAAAATTCTGTTGTGTATGAATTTCAAGCCAAATACTGGATTCATGTTTTTACATAGAAAATTTCCTCCTAAAAGACTTCAGAATTAGAAAATGTATTTAACAACAAAAATCAGCAGGCAAAAAAGAGATGTATTAACTTGTGGAAGCAACCATGTGTTAAGAAACAAACAGAGGAGGTGAGTGGGGGAATGGGTTAAATAGGTGATGGGGATTAAAGAGGGCACTTGTGATGAGCACTGGGTATGTAAGCGTTAAATCACTAAATTCTACTCCTAAAACAAATATTACACTGTATGTTAAATGGAATTTAAATAAAAACTTAAAAGAAACAATGGATCATTTTTGTGGTTTTATATAAAATTATGGATTTTTTCCCCTGTGAATCTTCTCCCTCATAACTTTTTCTTTTGGTAACAATAACAAAATTTTAGAGACAAGCTTTTTTTTAAGGGCACACAGGGCCTAACATATGTAATAAAAACCAACATATAGGGGCGCCTGGGTGGCTCAGTGGGTTAAGCCGCTGCCTTCGGCTCGGGTCATGATCTCAGGGTCCTGGGATCGAGTCCCGCGTCGGGCTCTCTGTTCGGCAGGGAGCCTGCTTCCCTCTCTCTCTCTCTCTGCCTGCCTCTCCATCTACTTCTGATCTCTCTCTATCAAATAAATAAATAAAATCTTAAAAAAAAAAAGATTTAAAAAAAAAAAACAACATATAGTTATGTTCTCTGCTGAAAAATTCTAATGAAAATATTTTTATTTAGAATGGCCCAGTTAGTATAGAGGCATACACTTTGAATTCCACAATTCAGTGTCCCTGTGCAGCTTGATCCTCTATCATTGATATGCCCAGATAGCTAGAACACTGGACTATGAAAACCTAAAAATTACACTCTGCAAATAAAGATATCCTTTTTGAATCTGTGTTCCTTTCCCCCCAACATTTTTTAAAAAAAACTATAGTGCATCTTAAAAATACTAACCTGAATGTGAAGTGAATTCCTCTGGGAAGAATTTTTATTCCTTTTTTTCCCTGGTGCACATGGGGAATAATATTTGCCTTATGAGAATGTGAACAAGGAGGGCCCTAAGCTAATTTCCCCTCCCTTTAATTATAGCATTAATAACCCATCCATTACTACGTCCTCCCAAAGAAAAGGACTCATTCTGTTCAGAAACAAAAGCAGTCCTACCTGAGAACCCTCAACAATGCTTTGTACAGCTTTCATAATTTACTGGACCAATATTTTTCTCACTCCTTGTCAAAGCATTAATTCAAACAGTGATTTCTTCCTTCTTGGATAAATGGACATGGGAACTTCAGATTATTTAATAAATATTTAAGAAAATTTAAGAAATATTTAAGAAAACTTCAGATTATTCAGAAATTTAAGAAAATAGTGCTCTGAGTGTGAAGGAAATTTATGCAAATTTATAAGGTGTCTAAGTTTCCTAAATAATCACACTTTAAACATAGGAATGAGCTTTATTTATTGTTAGGCAGGCCTTCACAAAACATGATTATCGTTGGAAAACAATTCCGCTGACTTTAGTACTGACCACTTTTCCTGGGACAGTGATTTCTGTCAGTATTAACATTAGGTAATTTGTCACCTTAATCAGAATTCATTAACAATGTAGTTTCTGAGGGGTCTCTCTTTAAAGTCAATTAAATAAAAATGTGAAAGCCAGTATTGTTAAGATTTCTGCTACATAATAGTCAAATTATTTTATGTTTAGCCCCTTTGATTAAAAGTAATGGTCAAAGATGTTGAAGCCCTGGAAGGTGATTTTGAAGATGGAGAAGTGCTGGAGCTACCCAGGCAGCAATCAGAAACAATTAGGAAAAATGTACCAAATGCTTCATTCTTTCTCTAGGCTACATGACAAATTACATTTAATATTTCAGGCTTATTGCATTTTAAAATAAAGGCCTCCAATGAAGCAATTTTCAAGACAACTCCAATCAAAAGATATTGCTTAAAATTTTCTTATTGCCACAGAAATGAAAAGAGTGATTGTCCATGCTGATTAACTTGAAAATTGCTTTGGGAAGAATTTGACAGTTTTGTAACAGCCCCATTATAATTTACAACCCATGAAGAACAATTGAATACTATGCTGAATATCAGGATAGTTTAAATCTTCCTTTTTATTTGATAATTTTATTCTAGTACTTTAACATAAAGAGAGTACCTTATAATATGTATAAAATTTATTTGTATCATGGTTCCTTAAAATTATTCTCAATTAGACCAAACAGAAAAAATATAGCATAATATGTATACCAAAAATATTTGGTGATTCCTAGCATGGAAAGTTTTGTCAGTTTGGCAGGTACAAAGATGAAAAAGAAACATTACTTAATGTCAAGTAACTCACAGTTTAATGGCTAGAAAATTCACAGACAAAAAGCCAAAATAAGACAAAGAAAACCTAGAGCTAATGACATTTTGGTTACGATGAGTTGAGAGTGGCTGATACTATTTTGTTTGCTTATATATAAATGCTAAATAGAGGTTGTATCTACCCAATAACACAAAAGATGGCAAGTTAGGAAAAGTGACCCCACAATCCTATTTTATGCTTAGAATGAAAGGTTATAATTGAGTGAAATTACATTACACCTGACAATGAATAGGAAAATGTTTACATACCAAGAAAGATCTTTATGCTAGCAAGAAGATTCATTTTTTTTTTTAAGATTTTATTTATTTATTTGACAGAGAGATCACAAGTAGGCAGAGAGTCAGGCAGAGAGAGAGAGAGAGAGAGAAGCAGGCTCCCCGCTGAGCAAAGAGCCCCATGTGGGGCTTGATCCCAGGACACTGAGATCATGACCCGAGCTGAAGGCAGCGGCTTAATCCACTGAGCCACCCAGGTGCCCCAAGAAGATTCATTTTTTAATGGACCTTCTGATTTCCTGGCCAAATTTTTTATTGCTTTAAAATAGTTTAAGCCAGTCTAAAAAGCACTGGCTATCATAAATTAGCAAACAAAATAAGATTCAGAAATGGTGAGGATTCAGTAAAATGGCATTCTTATTTATCCATTCATGAATTCAATCCGTAAAATTGTATTGTGTGTTTACCAAGTGATAGACAGCTTATTAGGGAATTAGAGATGAATGGAAGGATAACTCCCTCCAGTCATGGGTCACTGTGGTGAGACTGCTAGGGTAATACAAACTGTTGTGGTCCCTTTGGAAATAAATTTAGTGATATTTGTCAACAACTTTAAAAATTGTATGAACTTTTTAACATTAATACCTTCCTATGGAAAGTATTCAACAGAAAGAAAAAGAATTTATGAACATATGTATTTGTGTATTTCTAATGATGTAAAATTGGAAGCAACTTGAATGTTCAAAGTTTCAATGATTAAGAAAGCAATAATATTTCCCTTTGGCTGAATATAGACATTAAAATGTCTATATTCATTAAAATGATAAATTGGGGCTTTGTAGGAATGTCATGGAAGATGCTTAGATGTATAATGGAGAAAAAAACCCAAAATTATATAAAGTATTACAGTTCTATTAAAAATATACAAATGAGAAAGCTTTTGGATTTTAGAAAATAATAGCTGTTTTAACATGGTTAGATGATCATTTCAGTGTTTGTTTTTGAAATGTATTTTATTGAAAAATAAAACATTTTAATGTATAAAAGTAGTTCTCAGTTGAACTCCTGGGCATTGCCTGTGGGACTATAAAATGGTACAGCTGCTGTGAAAAATGGATAGTGTCTCCTCAAAAAATTAAACATAGAATTACTATATAATTCAGAAATTCTACTTCTAGATATACCCCAAATAAGTGAAAGCAGGGACTTGAAGGCATATTTTTACATTAGTGTTCATAGCAGCATTATTCATAATAGCAGCATTATTCCATAAAAGGTGGCAGGAAACCAACTGTCCATTGATGAATGAATGGATAAGCAAATTGTGGTATGTACATACCTTGGAATATTATTCAGCCTTGGAAGGAAATTCTGATACATGCTATGGCATTGATGGACTTTGAAGACATAATGCTAAGTGAAACAAACCATTCACAAGAAAGCAAATACTGTATGGTTCCATTTATATGAGCGTAATCAAATTCATAGAGACAGAAAATAAAATGGTGGTTGCAAGGGGCTTAGAGAAGGGGGAATAGGGAGTTATTGTTTAATGAGTACAGAGTATTGGTTTTGCAAGGTGCAAAGAGATCTAGAGATAGGTGGGGGTGATGGTAACACAACACTGTGAATGTGACTAATGCCATTCATCTGTACAATTAAAAATGGTTCAGATGGTAAATTTCATGTGTGTTCCACTATATTTGAAAAAACAAAGGTAAAAATGGTAAATTTTATGTTTTGTATATTTTACTACAAAAAAAATTTTTTTTTGAAGCTATGGATGAATTTCTAGATGTGCATCAGAAGTTGAAAAGAGGGCTAGTCAATAGATTTAAAAATACAGTACCATAAAAAATGAAATATATAAAGCAGTTAGGAAAAGAATATTTTATTTTATTCTTTTATTTAAATTTAATTAACATATAATGTATTACTAGTTTCAGAGGTAGAAATCAGTGATTCATCAGTCTTATATAATACCCAGTGCTCATTACATCACATGTCCTCCTTGATATTTGTTACCCAGTTACCCATCACCCCACCCTCTCCTCTCCAGCAAGCCTGTTTGTTTCCTATGATTTTTTAAAAATTATTTCACCATACAGTACATCATTAGTTTTTGATGTAGTGTTCCAAGATTCATTGTTTATGTATGACACCCAGTGCTCCATGCAATATGTGCCCTCCTTAATCCCCATCACCAGGCTCTCCTACAATTTGTCTCCCTCTCTTATTTTGTCTTATTTTTCCCTCCCTTTCCCAGTGATCCTGTTTTGTTACTTAAATTCCGCACATGAGTGAGGTAATTCTTTCTCTAATTGACTTATTTTGCTTAACATAATACTCTCTAGTTCCATCCATATTGTTGTAAATGGCAAGATTTCATGTTTTTGATAGCAGAGTGGTATTCCTGTGTGTGTGTGTGTGTGTGTGTGTGTGTGTGTGTGTGTGTGTGACATTTTCTTTATCCATTCATTTGTCGATAGACATCTGGGTTCTTTCCACAGTTTGGCTATTGTGGACATTGGTGCTATAAACATCGGGGAGCAGGTGCCCCTTCAGATCACTACGTTTGTATCTTTGAGGTAAGTACCCAGTGGTGCAATTGCTGGGTCATAGGGTAGCACTATTTTTAACTTCTGGAGGAAGCTTCGTACTCTTTTCCAGAGTGACTGCTCCAGCTTGCATTCCCACCAACATTTTAAGAGGGTTCTGTTCCATTAAGCTATGTGTTTTTGTGCCAGTTGGAAAAATAATTTTTAGTATCACCAAATTATATTGTATTATGTTCAAATTTATGTTTTGAAATTTGTTCTGCTTGCTCTTCATGCTTTTCTAAGCTCATGTATGTTGGTAGTAACAAAGAGTAATTGTCAGACTAATTTAATGTTCAATCACAATTTTAGAGATGAAAAGAGATGCTTGTGTTAGAGGTGAGAAACCAGAGGTCCAGAGAAGTTAGGATTTTATAGATAATGATAAATCTTACTGTAGTGGATCCTTTGACTTTTATTATAACATTATTTAAGTTGTATCCCACCTCAGGCAAGCCAGATTGTAATCTTAAAAAAAAAATAACCTTATGAAATATTCAATTATTTCTTTCCTATTAAGAAAAGTCTTATATCAAACATGAATTTCCTATGGTATAGCTTTAATCTCTATCTTTTACTCCTGCTTTTGACTTTCTCAAGCAATTAACTTTACATCTTTTCTTTTCCTAGACCCTAGTTCCTTCCATCCTAAGTTGCATTTTCTTTACTTTTAAAACTATCTTTTTTATGAATTGATGACCAAATATCCTTCCTACCCCTACTGTGGGAAGTGGGGGAATGTATTTCTTTGTTCCTATTTAATTGTAGAACTCAAAACAGAAAGGATATTATCTTCTATATCTTGTGCATATAACTATGTCAGAAAACTTTTAGTTGCAAATGCCACAATTGAATTCCCTGAAAGGTTTATTAGCTTATGTAACTGGGAGGTCCAAGGGCAGATCTTAAGACTGCATCCAGAGGCTCAAAGACCACTGTCAGGACTTTCTCCACTCTTGGTTTGTATTGATTTATTCTTCAAATAGATTCTTTCTTGGTGGCAGACAAATGCTTCAGAGACTTCCAAAGGACCTAACCAGCTGAGCAATTGCGGTGGAAGAAATAAATCACTCTCGTAATGTCCATATTTCAATTTCAGGTCCAGGGGGCCTACCCCTACCAGCGGCAGCCCCAACACTAACATAGAATTGAAGAGCAGTTTCCTAAAGGAATCTGAAGAAACAAGGTAAAAAAAAAAAAATCTGGGCAGACAAAAAGAACAGCTCCCATAGTTTACTATACCCACTTTATAGTGAAGCTCTTCAAAAAATTCTAAATATCAGTGTTCCTGTTCAACTCCATTAAAATGGTTTAAATCATTTCACATACTGCATATTTATTGCTTTTGGTTGCCCCCAATTTAAATCCTTTTCTTTTGTTTGCTTTTGTGGCAGCCTTAGTGGGAAAGCAGGATCCCACCTGGAAAGCTGAAAAATACTGATGCTTGTTTTAAACTCTTAAAACTCAGGTTTTGGCAGGCAGTGTAAGTGTGGCCATGTTCCTGGGGCTTTTAATGTAATCATGGAAAGCAAAGAAGCAGAAATAGTTAGAATAGTGTCCAGGAGCACTCATGCAGCAACAAGGCAGCAGTACCCTAATTAAATTATTCTTGTGTCATGACATTGCCTATGAGTGTGACCACTCAGCTTTCCATGGAGCTCATTCTAAGAGCCTGGTTTTCCAGCCTTCTTATTTTGTGAGCTATTCACATTGATAAATACTGTTAACTAATCTACGGAACTTAACAGATTTCACCAGTTTCCCCATTCATGTCCTTTTCCTGGTCCTATTATGAAGAGTTGTTACAAATCTTTAATCTCTAGCTTCTCCCCCACTTTCCCTTCACGAGGTCATGAGTGGGGCTGAAAGTTCTAACCCTTTAATTAGTGGGTCTTTCTGGTGACCAGATCCATATGATGCTATCTATAGCCCCACCCTTTGTCACCTCATTAGCATAAACTCAGGTGTTCCTTAGAGGATTCCTTATGAATGACAAAAGATACTCATCACTCGGAAAATTCCAAGATTTTTAGGAGCTTTGTGTCAGAAACCAGGGATAAAGACTGAATAGATTTCTTCTTTTGCTACACAGTCCATTGAATGCAGGAGAAAATTCTGTACCCTGATTAGTAACAAAGATTTGTAAATGTGAACCTGATTAGAAATTCTTTTCATCAGTAAGTTAAAGAAATGGCAGAGATGTTTTTGAAAGTTACAGGAAAAACTGTGTAAATGTTAAATTATTTACTTCTGCAGAGAAGAGCACAGGTGTACAATCCAGTTATCGCTATTTATTTGTGGGGTCAGTATGATTCTTGATGGGAGTAAGGAACTTCTGTGTTGACTCTTAGTTTTGTTTTGATGGGTTTTTTTTAAAAGATTTATTTATTTGACAGAGAAAGAGAGAGAGGGAGAGAGATCACAAGTAGGCAGAGAGGCAGGCAGAAGGTGGGGCAGGGGCAGGGAGCAGGCTCCCTGTGGAGCAGAGAGCCCCATGCAGGGTTCGATCCCAGGACCGTGAGATCATGACTCCAGCTGAAGGCAGAGGCTCAACCCACTGAGCCACCCAGGCGCCCCTGACTCTTAGTTTTAATCCCACTTTTCTCTTTGTGCAGAATAAACCTGGGTCCACAGCAAAGGATGGGGAAAGCTATGTAAACAACAAAGAGCTAGAACTCTCTAAATCCCTAGCCATCTCATACTTGACAGGAAGATAATAAGCTCCTTCATTTTCTCAATGCAAAAACCTTCCAGGTTGTGACTGCCCTAAGTACAAAGGATAAGTTACTATGGATACATCACACTTGATTACATTATCTGATTATATAGAGCACAAATGCTCTCAAATTTAACATCCCCAGACATTTTCCCAAGATAGAGCTAGCCAGACCATAAGTTATTTTGCCTATAATTCTCATGTATTCATGTGCATGAGTTTGGTTGATTTTGTTTTCATTATAATATCACTTTCATATGGTAGAGCTCCCATTGCCAGGACAACCAAAAGTAGTCATGAGGCTTTACCAAAACCTTAATCCATAGTAGGTCGTATCAGCTTTCTGACTCCTTGGGTTGAAAAACTGCAAAACATTCTTTGCTTCTGTTGGGTGTTTCCCATTTTACCTAACTTTTCTCAAAGTTTCTATGTATATACTTTTTGAATTTACTAATCAAACTCATTTTATTTCTACTAACATTGATAAAAACTAATCTTTAATACACTAGGTTCTCTTTAGATTAATGTAGCTTTACTCAGCATTTTAGACACTAAATTCATACATGAATTACTTTTGAGTGTTTAGGAAAGACATGAAAATCTTCATGTCTTTAATGGAGATTAAAATAGGTGAATGAATCACTGTCCCCAATTTCTAACAAAATAACAACTACAATGACAGAAACAATAAAAAAATCTCCATCAACAACCATAGAGAAGGACCTAACCACAAACTTTAAATACTAGCTGACAATAAAGGAAACGGAAAAATTCTGAAGCATGGAGTTGAGTTACTCAATCATAGAGAAATTTTATCTTTGCAGGTTTGACAAGGAGTAGTCTGGCCCCCTTACCTAGGCTGAAGTTAATTTCCAGAAAAGCAAGTGATCGCCTGTATGACGCTTATAAATATATGGAGTTAAAGACTTGATTTCAATGTTAACATGATTTCACACTTTATGAACTAATTGTGCAGTTAGTTTTTTTAATACTATAATAATGAATAGTTATTTTTTAATTAATTTTCTATTTAAATTCAATGAATACATAATATATTAGTTTCAGAAGTAGGGTTCAGTGATTCTTCAGTCTTATATAACACCCTGTGCTCATTATATCTCGTGCCCTCCTTAATGTCCATCACCCAGTTACCCCATACCCTACCTGCCATCCCTCTAGCAACCCTCAGTTTGTTTCCTATGATTAAGAGTCTCTTGGAGCACCTGTGTGGCTCAGTGGGTTAAAGCTTCTGCCTTCAGCTCAGGTCATGATCTTAGGGTCCTGGGATTGAGCCCCGCATTGGGCTCTCTGCTCAGCAGGGAGCCTGCTTCCCTCTCTCTCTCTCTCTCTGCCTGCCTCTCTGCCTACTTGTGATCTCTGTCAAATAAATAAATAAATAAAATCTTAAAAAAAAAAAGTCTCTTATGGTTTGTCTCCCTCTTTGATTTTGTCTTGTTTTATTTTTCATCTCTTCCCCTATGATCCTGTTATGTTTCTTAAATTCCACATATGAGTAAGATCATATGATAATGGTCTTTCTCTGAATGACTTATTTCACCTAGTGTAATACCCTCTAGTTCCATCCATGTTGTTGCAAATGGGAAGACATTTTTTTGATTGCTGAGTAATATTCCATTGGATATATATATATCTCATATATATAGCACATCTTCTTTATCCATTCATTTGTCCACAATAGCCAAACTATGGAAAGAACCCAGATGTCCATCAAGAGAATGAATAGTTATAAGTGGAATTAATGAATTAAAAATTAAATAAAGTGACACTGGAATACCAGAATTCTATAGACTTTGCAAGACTAATATGTAAAAACCACTGTGAAGGATTTTATCCATAATTAAAGTTCTTGTATTTGTGAACACTTTTTTCTGGCCATAAGACTAATTTTAAAATATGGCTCCCAGAAATGAAGTCTGAATTTCATACTGTAATCACAACTCCAACCTCACATTAACATCTTGCTGTAGAAAAAAAAAAAAGGTGTCGGGTGTCAGTTCCAAACCAGATGAGTAATGAATTATAGAAGATTGGCATTGGTGATGCATTACAAATTTGCAACAATCTAAGGCCTGAAGTGTAAAAGGAGGGAGCTTGCTTGAATCCAGAGAGTTTTAGGAGAGCCTAAGTGGAGCTGGGGCCATTGTAAAGGAATACAGTTACTACTAAACCCTAAATTTTATTCTTCTCCCTCTCTTTGATAGACTACCAGTTCTTCCATTGGCTAAACCCAACTGCCAGATAGACAAAGAACCCTGGTTGACGTTGTCCATGAGTCATTCTCTAGAGTGACAAAGCAAGGAAAAGATGTAGAGTAGATCTGGAAGGGCAAATGGAAACTAACACATTTTATTTCAGTAAAAATGCAGTTGATTATATTTCTGGCTGTTCATTTTTCTTATATCTGGTCTCTTTCATTTAGGTTATGTGGCAGGTCCCTGAAGTCTTCTACATTTATAATTCCTAGGGGAAATAATTTCATAGCTTGTGGGGTTGGCTCTGATACTGCTTTCTTTGTTCTACTGATATTGAAGATTTGATAATGGTATATAATTGAGTTTTTGGTCTCCCAGATGGTGAGGTATACTTCTTTTATAAGTGTAAAAGGTCATTAGGGGTATAATGTCATGAAATAGAAGCAATCTTCTATGTGGGAGGTAAGCTCTTTGGTTTATGTAATTCTTTTTGTTACTTGTGTATCCTCTATTCTCTACCAAAACATTATTCACATGCTTACCTCTTTAATATATATACCATTTAGGGGTGCCTGGGAGGCTCAGTTGGTTAAGCATCTGCCTTTGGCACTAGTCATGATCTTGGGGTCCAGGGATCAGGTACCATTTTGAGCTTCCTCCTCAGTGGAGAGTCTGCTTCTCCTTCTCCCTCTGCCTCTACCTACCCCCCTACTTGTGTGCACATGCTCTCTCTTTTTCAGATAAATAAATTAAAACCTTTAAAAAATAATAGTATATAGGCCAGTTAGCTATGGTAAGCTTGATCACACATACAGATGAAAAAGTGATATATATCAAAGGAATAGTATCAATTTTTTAAAAACTTACAAGTCCATAAATTTTTAATATATTTTTATAATCTTATACCATCAGCTAATTGTTTTTGTTCTTTTCCCTCCACATATCATGGAAAGATTCATGATAAATATAATAAATAAAATTATAAAATTTAGTGGGAAACAAAACAGTATATGTATTAATAACTGATTTCAATGTAAAATAACTTAAATGTTTAAGATCCAGTAAGGGAGGTAAACTTATTTATAACCAAATATGAATAAAATTACTTTATTTTTTTTTTAAGATTTTATTTATTTGTCAGAGAGAGAGAGGGAGAGAGAGTGAGCACAGGCAGACAGAATGGCAGGCAGAGGCAGAGGGAGAAGCAGGCTCCCTGCCAAGCAAGGAGCCCAATGTGGGACTCGATCCCAGGACGCCAGGATCAGGACCTGAGCCGAAGGCAGCTGCTTAACCAACTGAGCCACCCAGGCATCCCTGAATAAAATTACTTTCGATACCAATATTCTGCTTTGTTTTCACTTGATTTTCCTCATCTAGCCTCATAATAGTATTCTTTTTTGATCTCTTGAATATAATTGAAAGTAATCAAAAAGTATGCAGGATCTAATATTAAAACAACTGCTTTTTGAGTTAGAAAAGTGTTTTCCAGCAAAAACTAATTTTTTTCATTTTTTGTTTCCCCCATGAGAATAAAGCTCTTTAAAAATTAAGTTTGGCTTTTATTATCCTTAATAACTGTTTTTGATTATTTCTTTTCTAAATGTTGAAGTTAACTGAAATATTCATGTTATAAGTACATATTTCTCCTCTTATTTTCTTAGAATGCACTGAAAAAAAACAAATAAACGCTGGAATTAGCATTATATTGAAACAGTTCTGTGATACTAGGAAATCTTCACTGTTGCTGAAGTCTGTTGTAGCTCTTGTTTAAATCCTTGATACTGTCAATATTTGTCAGTTAATACTAAGTCTAAAGAGAATATTTAAAGCATTTAATAACAGAAAAAAGGATGATGATTAAAATGGCTAACGTTCTCATTCTTTTTGAAAGTTAATAGCCCAACCTGTTAACATTAATAAATGTTCGTACTTTAGTCTTACTCAGCTTCTATTTATAAACGTTTTAGATGTGTTTCCCTAGATATACCTTCATTCAAAACATTACAGCACACATTCTATATACTTTCTTCAGGTATATTTCTATACAATTGTAAATCATGGACAACTATAACCCTGAGGCAGTATAAATCATGGAAAATAAAATTTTATTTATTCTAGTTACTAAAGCAGAGAAGTGTATCATCCCCCCCCCCCCCGGGAAGTGTATCATTGCATTCAATAAAAGCTTTCCCAAAATGTGAAAAAAATCTCTTCTGATTGACTGCCAGCTAATTAAAAAAAATTAAGCCATTCAGTCATGCCACAGTATTCTATTCTATGAGTTATATGTGTCATTTTAGATTAATTTTCTTTTTTAAGGTTTTATAATTGTACACTTACATCTTTGCCACTGACTCTAAATTAACCTTTTTTGTTCTTGAAGAATGGGAAGTTTGACATATATAGTGTACTGATTTCTGTAGATTATAACAGTAAATTCTTACAATTATATGAGACCTATGTGTTGTATTTCTACTTGCATGTTTATCTGTATATGGTATGTATGTATGAAATTCAGAGATGTACACTGTATTGTTGCAATTTAAAGACTATTTTGTCGCCAATAATGGCTTCATACCTACAGCTGAACAGAGTCCTTCACAAGGTCAATTAACCAGGGAAATATGCCAATTTTGACTTCATTTCCATCCTATTGAATGATTGCATTCATTCTCTTTAGATTGAAAGCTCTTCAGTCTACTGTTCCTCAACACTCTTCATAGAATTCCAGCTTCCTTTTCACCTTTTAACAGTTTAACATAGATGGCTGGATCAAGTCCATTGTTCCAATTGTATGTAGCTTAAAAAGCTCTGCAGTATTTTACTCTTTCCATTGTATCTGGCTTCTCTGAGTGCTCTGCTCACTGCATTTTACTTCCTACTCTCTCTGCTTTCTAAACCCATTTATGCCTATTCTTTCTCAAGACACTTGTTCATCTTGGAGCTCAAATTGACTTCTCCCTATTCTATTTCCTTAACTAAAAATGCACCATTAAGGTTGATTGAACTCTTTTAAAGCACTTCATAAAAAAGTGAAAGAACATAAGAAAGTAGGCTACCAGTGTTTGTAAATACCCATTCTCAGCCAAACTAATGGGAAGAAATAAGAAATAATTGGGAACTTAAAAATGTTATTGATATTTTTTACAGATTAGCCTCTTTTGGTTGTTCTTTGAGAAACATACTTGTGAAACATTTTGGGGACGGGAGAGATGGGAGGGGAGGCATTATGTTATAAGTAAAGATGAAACAAATGGTAAAGCCAAACGACTAAATTATCTAAAACGTTTTTTAGAAAAAAAAATGTTTTACAGTAATAAGCAAGATGTAAAACATGCAGGTCCATGATAAAATCTACAGCTTTAAAACCACTTGATCTTATTTTTTTCTATTTAAAATACAGATATTTTTATTTATTTATTTGACAGAGAGAAATCACAAGTAGACGGAGAGGCAGGCAGAGAGAGAGAGAGAGAGAGGGAAGCAGGCTCCCTGCTGAGCAGAGAGCCCGATGCGGGACTCGATCCCAGGACCCTGAGATCATGACCTGAGCCGAAGGCAGCAGCTTAACCCACTGAGCTACCCAGGCGCCCCACAGATATTTTTATTTAAAATAAATGTAATCAAAAAGAGTTTACAAAAATAGTAAGTAACCCTTTTTCCCCTCTTTGTAATGTTTAACTAATGTAACTCTTCTAGTGTGAAATATATTTAAACATTTGTAAGTTAATTCGAATTTTATTCAGAGCCTAAGGAATACTTTTATTTTTAATGATACAATATAAGAAATATATTTTAATTTAAAATTTAAACTTAGCATTTCAGAATCACATGTGTTTTATATGGAAAATGATGATGTTGATGAATTGGCTTTTGATATCCTTAAGAGGCCATACAGTTAAGAAAAGCCCTAATAAATAAAACATATATGATCAATAATTTGATTTCAGATAATTACCACTTGCAAAAGCTACTTCACTTCTGAGTTCCTTTGAATATTATATTTTCAGGTTACAGCATTTTGTGTTTTGAATATAAAATCATTCATTTTATCTTAGTTGTAAGGAAAAATCCTCACCAAAACAATATTTTAAGATTAAAAAAATGAACATATTTAGTTTGAGAAATGTCTTTTCAGTAGTTTGCAAAACTTCTTTTTTTTTAAAAGAGGGAGAGAGAAGGGGGGGGCAGAGGGAGAAGAGGAGGGAGAATGTTAAGCAGGCTCCACACCCAGCACAGAGACTGAGGCAGGCTTGATCTCACAACCCTGAGATCATGACCTGAGCCAAAACCAAGAGTCAGATGCTTACCCAACTGAGCCACCCAGGCACCCAGCTTATAAAACATTTTTATTCATCAATTAAAGAAAAAGTCATAAAGAATATCATAATTCATATTTTTATGTATATAAAAACATAAATGAATATAAAAATAAAAACTTCTAGAAGTAAAATATTACTAAAAAATTATTGGTGTTCCTGCTAAATTACTAGTTCCTAAAGGCAACTGTGAACTAAAATTGTAATTTGTATGAGTTTTTCTTTAAAAATAATTCAATAGGGGCACGTGGTTGGTTTAGTTGGTAGAGCATGCGATCCTTGATCCTGGAGTTGTAAGTTCGAGCCCCGCAAAGGGTGTAGAGATTACTTAAAAAAATAATAAAAATCTTAAAAAAATACTTCAATAATGAAGGCAAGTGCAGAGAGATGAATAAGAAAAGCAGGCAGGCACTTGGAGCTCACCCAGAAAATCATATTAGAGCAGGGGAATCTAAAAAACCAGCCAGTTTCTATCTCATAAAAAAGATTGATTTGATCAGATTCATTGAAAAACCAACAGAACTTGGCCATAAGTGCTTATTTCTACTCTTACAGAACTATAAATAATTTACTTCTTTTTATGTAAGTAACATTTAATTGAAGCTAGAGTCTAAAGCATGTCTAACAATAAGATCTAATGTTTTAAAACAAACACTTCTCATAATGTATGAAAGATATGAATAAATAGTGAAATGGTGTTTTACTTAAATATAAGGATTATTTTAAAACTGGCCATGGGTGCCTGCAAACATATACACAAGGTACACACTAATTATTCTAGGCAAAAATATGTTTACAACCATAGTTAATTTTGTGCCATTAATCAGAGAAGTGTAGAACTATAAAAATAGAAGTAAATAATGAAATTATTATTGAATAATTATTATAATCATACATATATATATATCAGAAGATCATTTTGATATCATCTATATTCAGTTCAGCATTCTAGGCTCCTAATCTATAAAGTGTCCTAATTTTTAGCTTTCCAAGTTGTTTGTGGAATTGTTTTTAATTTAAAACAAGTTATATATTCATGCATATGACTGCATATAAAATAAATCTATCAAGACATTTGCTAGGAGCAAAGAACTAATTTTACTGTAGAAATTATGCATTTTCCCTAAGCTAAATACATTGGAAGAGAATGAATAAATAGTTTACAGTTTTTACATACATTAGGGCGCTACAAGAGCTGATTACACAGCACATTAGTAATAGTCAAATGTCAATTCACTTGTAGAAATTGAAAAAGTAATGAATTCAGAGTTGGAAAAAATCCAGGATTTGGTATATCTTTTCCTTAAGCAAGTTTCTTTATCTATAAATGGAGACAGTATATGTCATATCTACTTCATAGAGTGGGTTATTAAGATAAACCATGTAAAAAATGGGCTAGTGGTTTGTAAATTTAAAGTACTACTTCCTGTTTTGTCATAATCTGTTGTGAAGTATGTTACAAATAATTTGTAACTATGAAATTCCTCTGTTTGTGAATCATTTAATTGAATAATTTAGGGCAGATCTAAAGTCACTCCTATAAAAACATCCCTCATGTCCAATTACATGTTCAGTTCAGTCCTTTTAAACAAAAGATCTCATTTTCACCTAAGAGTAATAGTTGTTTTGTTGAACAGGAAAGAAATGAAGTTATAGCTATTGCTTTATGAACTGCACATAACCAATGGCTTAACCCATCTAGGCATTCTTAGGGGAATGGAGTGTGTTGTTTATCATGTCATTGACATTTGCTCTCATGGCAGAAAAAAATTGAGAACTGTGTAAATTATGTTAGTAATCATCCCCCTCATTGCTTTATATGAAATTATTTATCACATATTTATATTAAAATGTTCTAAAGATCAGATCTATGTCTATTTTCTATATAGTACCTAGCAATGTCTAGGTACAAATTTGTATTATTTTTAGTGTTATTATCAAATTATGTATTACTGGGGCACCTGGGTGACTCAGTCAGTTAAGCATCTGACCATTGATTTTGGTTCAGGTCATGATCTCAGGACTGTGAGATTGAGTCCCCACATCGGGTTCCAAGCTAAGCATGAAGCCTGCTTAAGATTCTCTCTCTGCCCCTCCTATCCTTTCCCCTCTTTAAAAAAAAAAAATTTGTATTATAAATTTACTGTTAACAAGAAATTCAGATGTAATTAAGAATATATAATAGAGGGGTGCCTGGGTGGCTCGGTGGGTTAAAGCCTCTGTCTTCGGTTCAGATCATGATCCCAGGGTCCTGGGATTGAGCCCCACATTGGGCTCTCTGCTCAGCAGGGAGCCTGTTTCCCCCTCTCTCTCTGCCTACCTCTCTGCCTACTTGTGATCTCTGTCAAATAAATAAATAAAATTCATATATATATATATATATATATATATATAATAGAAATAGTAAGATATCTCAGAATTTAACAATACATAGTACATAAAAATCAAATGATAAATCTCAAATATATAACAAATACATAGGAAAAATGGCTGCAAGAAAATATGCTGAATGTTAAGTGGATGCTGAATAGTGACTTAATGTTTTTCCTGCTTTATACTTTTCTAATTCATGAAAATTCCTTTTCTCTAGTGAAAGCCAATTATACTTATTTTTCCCATCCAGTTTATTATTTTAAAAAGACAACTGTCATTACAAAAGCAACAGATATTCAGTGTTTAATTTACACAAAATCATCTAAGAAAAAAAGTCGGTAATACCAAGTTACTAATAGAGAAGAGCAGACACTCATCAGGGCACTGTGAGGAAAGCAGTTGTCAAAACTAAAGGGCAACAAAGACATC
Organism: Mustela nivalis; assembly: GCF_964662115.1. NCBI lineage: Eukaryota > Metazoa > Chordata > Mammalia > Carnivora > Mustelidae > Mustela > Mustela nivalis. Next base: position 40,103,167 of record NC_139025.1, read on the forward strand.
TTCTGGACATCTTAAGAACTGCATAGTTTTTTTTTTTTAAACAAAGGATCTTATTTTCACCTAAGAGTAATAGTTGTTTAAAAACCACACATTAAGAAGTATAAAATCAATCTGTATTAGGTTTGAAATTTTAAATATTACATGATTACATCACAAACATATAGCATTTAAAGAAAAAAGGATACAAGTTGTTGCATACACAGTGGAATTAGTTTCCAAAATATCTTTAAGTCTATTTCCAGATACATTATAAACTACAAATATTTTAGTAAAACTTTATTTTCATATAAGGAACATCTAAAATAGTATGAAAACTACATGCAATGTAGAACAAATACTTGGAAAATGGGCTCATGAATCAGAGCCCACTTTTATTAAAATATGGTTGGCAAGTTAGTCATTAATTTAAAGCACTGTATTTAATAAAACAATGAAATTCAAAACCATGTTTGATTTATTTGTGATCTGTCCTAGGACTATACAGCATAATATTTTAGAAAAATTATTCCAGTGAAATATAATTAAAGGTTTCAAATTTACACATGTCCACTCAATTTGAACATGTGTTCTTTTTAGCTTAAAATTGTTTATAAAATCATATTAATATGGGTACAGTTAACAAATTTTTTATTTGAAATAGTACTTTTTTATTCTTAGAGCATGAATGCCTGGTTGCACTGACAGTTAGCCACCTTTAGGAAGTACTACTGATGCCCATAATTTGCATTTCTAAACAAGACGGAAGATCCGGTTTAAGCCCAATAATAGTCCTAAAAAAGTAATTTGTAGTTCAATGAGCAAAGGTCAACTTGCTTTAGTAATAGTTGTGTTTGATAAGAAATGAATGCTTAGTTTTAGTTAACTCCAAATAAGTAAATATTCAACAAATAAGATATGCTTATTTACTAGAATTACCTTTTCTTAGTGTCTTCACATGACAGGCCATTAATTAGATTTTGTAACTAAATGCTTCCAATACCAGGATTAAATATTTGATTCTCTGGACTTTGTTTTATGTCACTTCTATCTTTTCAAATTATATGATATAATGGTTCATGGTTTTTCTAATACAGAAATTCAAATGAATAAGTAAGATAACCATAATGAAAGTTTAAGAGAGGTGATATTAAATAAAATTCAACCAGGGTGATAGAGATTATCTTCATATGGAACTGAAATGCTTCAGTAAAATAAGTAACATGATTGTCTTTGGTATTTTTTTCACTGACACTGCCTGCTAGTTTTTGTACAACTGCTAAACAGAAATAGGTTTCTTGGTGCGTATATTCATTTCTCTAGGCAGTTACATTCGATTTGATCTGGGAAAGTGGCTGCCAGGAATTCTGTCAGAAATAAAATATTTATGAGTCAAATAATTATGACTTATCTTCTTAATGGATCAGCTAATTTAAGGTAATTCTGCAGTAAATAATTTCTGTATTTTATATGTGTTCAATTTCAAAAAGACAGTAACTAGAGAATGACCCTATTCTTGGACATCTAAAAACCAGGTTATCCTGAAGACTTAGCAGGGAAGTCAGCAGGTCTACACTAGATGTGTTGCTGAGGTCATTAAAAGATGAATTGGACCTTGGCTACAAAACAACCGGGAGACAGGTAGTAACTGGAAATCTAGGTGGACAGCTGTTGAGCAACAGACTGGATTCTTAATGAGAAGTAACAGGTTCTTATGCACTGAGTTGGCCTCTAGGGCTTGGGTCCAGACCAGAAGAGAGGCTTGAAGAATTTACAAAATTCTTAGTCTTTGTGCTTTCAGAATTGAATATATCTGTTGTTCAAAATATAAGTGAAATAAAAAAAAAAAAAGAAAATATATATATATAAGTGAACTGCTTTGCATATTTAATGAGAAGGGACTTGGGAGAGTGAAATTATGTGTTTATTTCAGTGTTCCCTCATATAAGCATTAAATAAGAACTATTCTACCTTGACAGCCATTTCTACACAGGACTTTGGGAAAGTTTGGTGAATGTGGAAGAAGCAACCTTATGCTATCTGACAGTTTTTTCCAGCTCTCAGTAAATAAATAACAAATATATAACAATATTTCCCATTTTTATACATGACTAGCAAATTTGGGGATTTTTTTAATGATGAGAAATTATATTAAAACAATAGTTTTACCTTCCCTCATCTGGGTTGCTCTGGTACATTTGTGCAGTTGGAGATGCCATACTCTGATGTGATAAAAGAGACGGAGAGAGATTGATTCCTCTGAGTTGCCGAAAAGCTATTTCTGCATGGATGCTCCGAGGATTATTTGTCAGAATGCCTGCATTCTTGTTTTTTTTGTCTGAAATTAAGAATTGTGAAACAATGAGAAGTACTAAGTAATAAAATGAATTAAGTAATAAGTCTTGTTGCCCTTCAACTGAATGTGTGCTATACATATTTCATAACATGAATTAAAACATTTTAAATAAAAATATAAAATTGGAATAGGATTTCTAGCACTTAATACTGCTTAAATTTCTCTGAGTTAGTGAATCTACTTGATTGTTTCTTGGTAATTTTTTAAAAATATAAATAGCTAGAGCTGTGTGCTATAATAAATGTAGAGGTAAGATGACCATAATTTTCAGAATAAAAATTGTGGCAACATATTCCAAAAATAGGAGACAAGAGTATAGGACTTTTCAAGAAAACCCTAAACAATAGTCACACAACAAATTCTGAAGACAGATAATCTGAGAAGGAAATGATGGAGATGAATCCAAGGTTGAACTACTACCAAAAAAAAAAAAAAAAAGGAAAGATATTGATGACATTCCTGAAGATAAATAACATTGTACTGCTAAGGAGGCTAATAATTTGCGATGTCCAGTTTTACTGACAGTTTATATCTATAAAAGCATAAAAATTCTCACTGTAACTAAAATCTTAATGCCATACATATGTAGAAGTATGAAAAATAAGTTAAAAAATAACCTCTTAACAAATCAAGTTATTTTGGGTTTCTTTTACCTGAGTTTCCTTTAAAAATAATCACACAGAGCACTCTACTATTTTTAGTAGGTTCTTAGATCATTCTATAATTACCGTGATGTTCAATTTTATTGTCCAACAGTGGCCCCATGCAAAGTGGGATGTTATAAGGAAGGGAAGATGTGAGCCCTCAGAGGAGTAGCTATCCCCAGATTTACCAAAAAGATAACCAGCGAAGATCTGGAATATGGGCCTAGGTTTAATCTAAGCCTGAATTAAAATGTGTATAATAGAAGGAATCCTTTCCATACCTTGTCCTTTTAATGTACTTGCTCTAGAGAGCTCTACCTCTTGAAACTCTTCTCTAGTTTTAGCTTCATGGTTTATTTGTGGTTTCAAGGATAAAGTCTGATCTTCTCTTTGTACCCAAGAATCTGTTGTCACAAATATTTTTAAACCTTTGACATTCTACTTTTAGCAGGACATAGTAATGAATTGGTTTCATATGCTATGAAATACATAAAGTCAAACAAAAGCTTTGAAAGTAAATAATTCAGGAAATAATTGTGCAAGTATCACAAAGTTCACATGAGCAAATGTTTACTTACAGCGTATCAGTGGTTCAGCAAAACCCCAGAATACTAGAGACTCTAAAGTCAGAATGACCACATGAAACTTGAACAAACCAAGGATGGCAGCTTTGCTCTTGTAATTTTTGGATGAAGGGTAACTGCTTGTTCAGAATCAATAAATGTTCCCAGGCTTTGATTACAGATATGACTCCACAAATACACTAAGCTATTTCACTTACTAGGAATTCTTACCTACGTATAGCATTTCAAACGGATGGCAGTTATTTGTGACTCCCAGTCATGATGAAGGTGTCTTTAGCTCAAGACAGAGTTGTCTGGTTCATTGTAGTTGTCTAAGCAGGACCATGGACTTTTGTTAATGAGTCCTCCTGAGAACTTGAGCAGTGCCCCCAAATCATGTGCATGTGTCCACTAGTGGACACTGATTTGGCTTGTGGACTGTCATTGGATAAAGCCCATCACCGGTTTTTAGTCACATAGGTTTTTAAACTTTGAAAAGCCTAATGTCTGCCTCCCCTTCCTGAGACCATGCTTCTCCTATCAGGTTACCTGAGACTTTTCAACTGTTCTGGCTGTTTGGACACATGCTTCTGAGTTTCCATTTCTTGGAGACAGTCACCATAATTTTATTGAATATAAGTGATGGTTACTAATGGACTTTGATTTCTCCTCCTTTTCTTTTTTGCAGAAAGGCCTACTTTGTTAACATTATTCTTGGGACTTTTACCATTTGTAGTCTGATTTTATCTCCATTAAAGTATTTTGTTTTTATTGTTACTCTTTGACTAGGAATTACTTGTATAATTCTAGAACTTCTATTTGGTAACACTTCCTTGTTTTTTAACGTCCCTTCTGGTTCAAGATGAAAGCTACTATCCATATCAGGATTTCTTCTATTTATATCTTACTACAATAGAATTACTGGCATTTTATTCACAAATATTCCCAAGCCTATTAATTATTTGTTGTCTTCCTGTAGTTTAATCAACAAGTTATTTTTGACTTGATCTTCTGACGTGAACGCTTTTGCACTAATGTGTTGCGTGGCCTTTAAACAAATGGAAAAGAACTAAAATTCAATTTAGATTATTTTTGCAGTATTTTTCTCAGGAAATTTGATTTACTCTAAAATTAAATCCAGACTTTTTATACTGTGCTATTACATGAAAAGGGAAAAGTGAGTATTTTGAATTTTTAGTTTTCATTTTCAAAAATTATTTACCAAAATGAATGGAGAAAAACATTTAAAAACACATTTCATATCTATGGATTTTACATTTTAAAGTAGTGGTTATATATTTTAAGGTTATTTTAAATTACCCTCAGCCCCCACTCCATGTGCATTTTAGATTACTTTCATACAAGCTTTTTTCTCATATCATAGATTAGGCAGAGGGATGAGAAGGTGACTTGGTACCACATATTAGCTACACAAACATAATGTGGTTTAGTTTTCCATTGTTAACCCCAAACCATGAGATTTGGCACACTTATGTTTTCTTTAGTGATAGTAAATAACATTGTTATTTCAGTAGATTTTAGAATACCAAAATCTTTTCTGAGCCACCAAGCGGCTAGGTTGTGAAAGTTTTGTAATAATTTGCAGCTGGAACGCATGATACATTTTAATCCATTAAAAACTACTGGGAATGTATTAGCCAGAGTAGCAAGTAATTTTTGTTTTATAAATCAGAGTATCTGTCACCTTGCGGTATTACCAATGCTGTTGTAAATTAAATTTAAAGTGGTATTTTAAAAAACCACACCTCCTGTTAAACAACTTTTATCTGTTTGTATCTGTTACTATAGATTATGTACAAGTAACATCTAAATAAAATAATACTTTTAACTCTAAAAAATATTGAACAAACATGCAATTATAGGAAATGTAAATTTAAAAATACAATTTTAAGTCATATTAGAAGTCAGAGTGAGATTTTGGTTTCAAATGAAGTGTTTTGTTTGTTTTTTTTTACATTTACTTTGAAACTCTGTCAAAATACCTTCTACTTCAGGAGTTAAAGTGAAGTCGGAACCCAGGTAATGGTTAAATGCACCAGGCAGAATTACATTTGTTATCTTTATGGGAGGAGCTTTCACTTGGCCAAATGACCCACCATCCATTGGAGAACTGGTAACAGGAATACACTGCATAATAAAAGAAAAACAGTTAAGAACAACTCACCTCCCAAACTCAGATCAACAGATTTAGTTCTTACCATAAGCTCCATTTGATAATCTAAAATTCTTTAAGTGAGGAGTTATATCTAAACTGTAGAAGTCTTTTGAATGCTTAACCTCCCTCAGAACCTTTTGTTTTATCTTTTCAGACTGCATTGAACTCATTAATAGCGTGATGGCACTTCTCCCTTCCAAAGGATCTTAACAAGGTAAGTGCAGAAAATGAGAATTAAGCTTTACCCCCTTTGTTTCTTTTTTACTGAGCGGGAGTTTCTAGAGTCATACCTTCCACATCTTTATATTCCTCACATTACCTCATCAAGTGCCTTGCAGTTAATTAGTTTTTCAAAAACAAACAACTAAATAAATGGGGACTAAGGAAAGCATCTTATAATAATCACTTTTAATGAATGTGCTAACTCTCTAAACAGTGTTTACATTTTAAGTTAGTTGAGGATTAAGAGGCTTTTAAAAGAATTTCAGGAGTCAGCAAACAGGAGGGAAGTATTTTAGGTTGGAGACTCTTGGTTTCCCTAGAAGTTTATGCTTGCTCTGTCTTAATTAAAACTGACCTTGTTTATACTTTTAAAAATATGAATATACTGAATTTGGAATATATTCAACTTATTTAGAGATACAGGCTTTTGCCATTTGTATAAAATGATCGATTTCTCTCTTTCAGTGTTACCAAGAATGCAGCTTTGTAATGGGCACTAAAGTATCAAGCCTTTTACTAAATCTGGTCAGTCCCAAATTCCCTAACTAATTCCTTTGTAGGAATTTCTTCCCGTTACTAATCTAGAATGTTGTCCAACTAACTTTTTTCTGAAACCAAAGCACCAAAATGTTCTTGTTTAAAGGACAACTTTAGAGTTCATTTATTCCCTCTTTACTTGCTGTTAAAAAAGAAAGAACAGCAGTAATTGAAAGAAAAATAAATTATACTGAACTGATAAACTTGAAAAGGTTTCTGTTTTTGTGTCTCCTGTACAGCTAAAGGAAATAATGGCTCAGTTTTGTCCTAGCCATGAAAATAAGCATTATTATTGAATCTTAAAATAGATTGCTCTAAAATATAGACTTCAAAATATCCCCTTTATTAACCCTGTACAGATGAGCTAAAAAATAATTTTTAATAAAATGCTTACAAATAGAATAATTAGAAAAATAATTAAGTTCTTATATAAGGCACTGATTCAAAAGGCAAGAATATGTGTCTAGATTCACTCAAGACACATTATCATATCATAGTATAGTAATGGGAAAAATCCAAATTTACTGTATGAAAAATAGAAAAGACTAGCCAAGAAGCAAACCTGTTAGTGAAATACTAACTTAGCTTAATTCTCAACTAAAATTTGAATATGTATAGTGTCAAATGTCCAGTGTGCTCTGGGAATCAATTTGTTTTACAGAAGGGATGGAGAGTGTTGGGTATCCACTGTGTTGGGTGAAAGCATCTATAGTAGTAGTCTCACCTCTTTTTTCTTCAGTATGCATTTTAAAAGTAATCTTTGTTCACTGACTGATGTCCTTGCTCACTGGCTTTCACTTACATTAGAGGTTCACTTACCTTCTTACTGCCCTACCCCAGTTTAGGTCTTCATAATCTCCCTCTTGGGTTATTCTAAAAGCCTCTTAATTGGTTCCCCTGCCTCCAGCCTTTTCTTTCTCAAACCTTGCAAAGGCACGGCTCTAATAAGGTTACTACTATGTTGTTCAAAAAGCCTTAGCTTTTCTGTGTTTAGTCTTTGTGGAGGATGGCCATGAAGAATCCTTGTGGTTAAGGACAGAATTTCCTAATGATAAGCTTTTGCGGCTTCTGTCTCTAATCTCTTTCATGTCATGGTCAGATAACTTTTTAGAGTTTGTAGGTAAGAGGTGCAATTTTTTCTGGCCAATAAGGAAAGCAGCTCACATCTCCCTTGTTAGATGAACTGCATAGTCTGGAGAGTTGAGGTCAGAATTCCTTCCTTCCCTTCCTAGCTGCTAAACTGAAAGATTTAGTTTCGGTTTATAGAAGTGAAATGTTACAGATTCTTACCCTCTAGCATTATCTCAGATATTCAGCAAGAGGCACACAGATTTTAAATAATTTTCTTAATGTCGAATTAAATTATTGGAAAAAAGGAGCTTCCCTGGAATTTATGTGTGTAGATGTGCTCTATTCACCAGATCAAGGTGCTTTTGATAGTAATCACTAGAATAGATACTAAAATAGGCTACAAAAACATCATAGCCCAGATTTACCTGGTATGTTGGTTTTAATTTACTAATAATTGTGTATTTTAAAAGGAAAAGTATAAATAATAGAAGTATTACCGAAGTTTTCTTTGCTTGGAATTCAGAGAAGTGAAATTCAGCTTTAGCTCTATCATCTGAATTCACTGGAATTCCATCCAACATCTGTAAGTTAGGCAGCCGAAATATGAGCATGTGGCGATGTAATGTTTTTCTGCAAATCTGAATAAAGTTACACATAACAACTTATTACTTTAAGAAAACATTTATTTCAAAGAATCATTTTTATGGAGAAGGAAATTTAACACAGGTAGTAAAAATGACAGATAATAGCTAATTCGTTATAATAGACAGTACAAATATGAGCTCCCTTTTTGAAAGTTTTCTCAATTCCCTATTATACTAAATGCAGATTCAAACTTCTTAAATTTAGTTTTTGGTTTCTTCTTATTATTATTTTTAATTTAAATCGAATTAGCCAATATATAGTATATCATTAATTACAGAGGTAGAGTTCATTAATTCATCAGATGTATATACACCCAATGCTCATCATATCACGTGACTTCCTTACTACCCATCACCCAGTTACCCCAACCCCTTCCTCCTCCCCTCCGGCAACCCTCAGTTTCTTTTCCATAGTTAAGAGTCTCTAATGGTTTGTCTCCCTTGCTGATTTCTTCCCATTCAGTTTTCCCTCCCTTCCCCTATGGTCCTCTGCACTGTGTCTTATATTCCTCATATGAGTGAAACCATAAGATAATTGATTCTCTCTGATAGACTTATCTCACTTACCGAAATACCCTCCAGTTCCATCCATGTTGATGAAAATGGTAAGATTTCTATCCTTGCTGATGGATGAGTAATATTCCATTGTGTACATATATACACAGAATATATACATACACACACATACATACACAAACACACACAAACACACACATTGCCTCTTCTTTATCCATTCATCTTTATCCATCCATCAGAACATCTCATCTCTTTCCACCCTTTGGCTATTGTGGACATTGCTGGTATAAACATTGAGGTGCAGGTGCCCCTTCAGATCACTACATTGTATCTTTGGGGTAAATATCCAGTAGTACAATTGCCAGGTCAGGGAAGCTCTATTTTTAACGTCTTGAGAAACCTCCATATTATTTTCCAGAGTGACTGTACCAGCTTGCATTCCCACCAACAGTGTAAAAGAGTTCCCCCTTCTCCACATCCTCACCAACGTTTGTTGCTTTCTGTCTTATTAATTTTAGCCATTCTGACTGGTGTGAGGTGATATCGTGGTTTTGATTTGTATTTCCCTGATGCCAAGTGATGTGGACCATTTTTTCATGTGTCTGCTGGGCATTTGTATGTCTTTGAAGAAATGTCTATTCATGTTTTCTGCCCATTTTTTGACTGGATTCTTTGTTTTTAGGGGGGTGTTGAGTTGGACAAGTTCTTTATAGCCTTTGGATACTAGTCCCTTATCTGATACATCATTTTTAAGTATCTTTTCCAATTCTGTAGGTAAAAAGCAGCAGCTTTTTATCTTGATGAAGTCCCAATAGTTTGTTTCCCTTGCCTTTGGGGACATGTCTAGCAAGGATTTGGTGTGGCTGAGATCACAAAGGTTGCTGCCTGTGTTCTCCTCTAGGATTTTGATGGATTCCTATCTCACATTTAGGTCTTTCATCCATTTTGAGTTTATCTTTGTGTATGATTTAAGAAATTGGTCCAGTTTCATTCTTCAGCATGTGGCTGTCCTATTTCCCCAGAGCCATTTGTTGAAGAGACTGTCCTTTTTCCATTGGATATTCTTTCCTGCTTTATCAAAGATTAGTTGACCATCGAATTGAGGGTCCATTTCTGGGTTCTCTATTGTGTCTCACTGATCTATGTGTCTGTTTTTGTGCCAGTACCATACTGTCTTGATAATTACAGCTTTGCAATAGAGCTTAAAGTCCATCAAACCAGGTTTGGTTTTATTTTTCAACATTCATCTGGCTATTCAGGGTCTTTTCTGTTCCATACAAATTTTAGGATTCTTTGTTCCAGCTCTGTGAAAAATGTTGATGATATTTTGATAAGGATTGCTTTGAATGTGTAGACTGCTCTAGGTGGCATAGGCATTTTAAAAGTGTTTATTCTTCTAATCCATAAACATGGAGTTTTCCTCAATTTCTTTCATAAGTGTTCTGTAGTTTTTAGAGTACAGATCCTTTACCTCTTTGGTTAGGTTTATTCCGAGGTGTCTTATGGTTTTTAGTACAATAGTAAATGGGATAAATTCCTTAATTGCTCTTTCTTCTATCTCATTGTTAGTGTATAGAAATGTAACTGATTTCTGTGCATTGATTTTATATCCTGCCACTTTGCTGAATTCCTGTGTGAGGTCTAGTAAATTTTGGTGTGGAATCTTTTGGGTTTTCCACATAAAGTATCATGTCATCTGTGAAGAGGGAGAGATTGACTTCTTTGCCAATTCAAAAGCTTTTTATTTCTTTTTGTTGTCTGATTGCTGAAGCTAGGGCTTGTAAGTACTATGTTAAACAATAGTGGTGAGAGTAGGCATGCCTGTTGTGTTCCTAACCTTAGGGAAAAGCTCTCAGTTTCTCCCCATTGAGAATGATATTTGCTGTGGGCTTTTTGTAGGTGGTTTTTATGATTTGGGGTATGTTCACTTTACCCCTACACTGTGAAGAGTTTTAATCAAGAAAGGATGCTGTATTTTGTCAAATGCTTTTTCTACATCAATGGAGAGGATTGTATGGTTCTTGTCCTTTTTTTTATGAATGTGCTGTATCACATTGATTGATTTGTGAATGTTGAACCACCCCTGCAGCACAGGAATAAATCCCACTTGGTTGTGGTGAATAGTTCTTTTAATGTACTATGGATCCCATTTGTAGTATCTTTGTGAGAATTTGGGCATCCATCCTCATCATGGATATTGGTCTGTAATTCTCATTTTTGGTGGGTTTTGTCTGGTTTGGGGATCAAAGTAATGCTGGCTTCATAGAACAAGTTTGGAAGTTTTCCTTCCATTTCTTTTCTTTCTTTCTTTCTTTTTTTTTTTTTAAACTGCTTCAGAAGAATAGGTATTAATTCTTTAAATGTTTGGTAAATTTCCCTGGGAAGCCATCTGGCCCTGGACTTGTTTGTTGGGAGATTTTTGATGACTACTTCAATTTCCTTGTTGGTTATGGGTCTGTTCAGGTTTTCTATTTCTTCCTGTTTCAGTTTTATACATCTCTAGGAATGCATCCATTATCTTCCAGATTACCTAATTTGTTGGTATATAGTTGCTCATAATGTGTTCTTATAATTGTTTGTATTTCTTTGGTGTTGGGTGTGATCTCTCCTCTTTCATTCATGATTTTATTAATTTGGGTCCTTGCCCTTTTTGAAAGTCTGGATAGGGGTTTATCGATCTTATTAATTCTTTCAAAGAATCAGGTTCTAGTTTCATTTATCTGTTCTATTTATCTGTTCTTTGGGTTTCTATTTTATTGATTTCTGCTCTAATCTTTATTATTTCTCATCTCCTGCTTGGTTTAGAGTTTATTTGCTATTCTTTCTCCAGCTACTTTAGGTATATGGTCAGGTTGCGTATTTGAGACTTTTGTCACTTCTTGAGAAAGTCTTGTATTGCTATGTACTTCACTCTTAGGGCCACCTTTGCTGCATCCCAAAGGTTTTGAACAGTTGGGTTTTCATTTTCACTTGTTTCCATGACCTTTACAAATCCTTCTTAATTTCCTGGTTGACCCATTCATTATTTGGTAGGATGCCCTTTAACCTCTTACGTATTTGAGTTCCTTCCAAATTTCCTCTTGTGATTGAGTTCTAGTTTCAAAGCAGTATGGTCCAAAAATATGCAGGGAGTGATCCCAATCTATTGGTATTGGTTGAGACCTGATTTGTGACCCAGTATGTGATCTATTCTAGAGAATGTTCCATGTGCATTTGAGAAGACAGTGTATTCTGTTGCTTTAGGATGAAATGGTCTGTATATATATCTGTGGAGTCCATCTGGTCCAGTGTGTCATTCAAAACCATTGTTTCCTTATTGATTTTCTGCTTTGATGATCTGTCCATTGATGTAAGTGGGGTGTTAAATTCCCCTACTATTATTTTGTTATTATCAGTTAGTTCCTTTATATTTGTTTTTAGTTGTTTTATGTACTTGGGTCTTCCTATGTTGGGAGCATAAATATTTACAATTGTTATATCTTGTTGGATTGTCCCCTTTATTATTACATAGTACCCTTCTTTGCCTCTTAAAATGTCTGTAGTACGCAAATCAATATATACATTTAATACAATCCCTATAAAAATACCAAGAGCATTTTTCACAGAGATAGAACAAACAATCCTAAAATTTGTATGAAACCACAAAAGACCCTGAATAGCCAAACCAATCTTGAAAAAAAAAAATAGCAAAGCTGGAGGCATCACAATTCTGGACTTTAAGTTATATTACAAAGCTGTAGTCATCAAAACAGTGTAGTATTGGCACAAAAAAAAGACACATAGATCAGTGGAACAGAATAGAAAACCCAAATGAACCCAAAATTATATGGTCAATTAATCTTCAATAAAGTGGGAGAGAATACCCAATGGGAAAAAGATAGTCTCTTCAACAAATGTTGTTGAGAAAACTGGATATCTACATGCAATAGAATGAAAGCCACTTTCTTACACAATACACAAAAATAAATTCAAAATGGATTAAAGACCTAAACAAAAAAGGGGAAACAATAAAGATCCTAGAGAGAATACAGGGCATTAATTCTTTGACATCAGCCATAACAACTTCTTTCTAGATAGGTTTCCTGAAATGAGGAAAAGAAAAGCAAAAATAAACTATTGGGACCCCATTAAATTGAATAGCTTCTGCACAGCCAAACGAAACAATCAACAAAACTAAAAGATAATCTACTGGATGGAAGAAGATATTTGCAAGTGATATATCTGATAAAGGATAAGTATCCAAAATTTATAAGGAATTTATAAAACTCAACACCCCATAAATGAATAATGTAATTAAAAGAGGGCAAATAGACATTTTTCCCAAGAAGACATATATACAGCCAACAGACACATGAAAATATGCTCAAAATGACTTATTATCAGGGAAATGCAAATCAAAACCATACTGAGATATCTCCTCACACCTGTCAGAATGGTTAAAATCAACAACACAAGAAACAACAAGTGTTGGCGAGGATGGGGAGAAAAGGGAATCCTCTTGCATTGTGGGTGGGAATGCAAATTTGTGCAGCTACTCTAGAAAACAGTGGTATGGAGAGGCCTCAAAAAGTTAAAATTAGAACTATCCTATGATCCAGCAATCACACTACTAGGTATTTACCTAAAGAATACAAAAGCAGTAATTCAAAGGCATACATGCACCCTAATGTTTATGGCAGGATTAGGTACAATCATCAAATTATGGAAACAGCCCAAGTGTCCACTGATTGATGAATGGACAAAGAGTATGTGTGTGTATATATACATAAATATTTACATATTCATATATATACACAATGGAATATTAGTCGTAAAAAAGAAAGAAATCTTGCCATTTTCAATGACATGGATGGAGCTAGACAGATTCATGCAAAGCGAAATACGTCAGTCAAAGAAAGACAAATACCATATGATTTTACTCATATGTGGAATTTAAGAAGCAAAACAAACATGCAAGGAAAAAAAGGAGAGAGAGAAGTAAAGCAAGAAACAGGTTCTTAACTAAAAAGAACAAACTGATGGTTATTACCAGAAGGGAAGAGGTTGGGAGGATTCGTTAAATAGGCAATGGGGATGAAGGAGTACACTTGTTATAGTGAGTACCAGGTGATGCATGGAAATGTTGAATCACTATATTGTACACCTGAAACTACTATTATACTATATGTTCGTGAACTGGAATTTAAATAAAAGCTTAAATAAATAAAAGCTAAACCAAAGAATCAGTTACGATGCTAAAAATAGTTGAATAAATAATGTTAAAAAGGTCAAAAAAGTAAATTCCAAGAAACTAAAAGAAGGAAATAATAAAGGGGGGAATTATTGAAAAAGAAACCAAATAAATTAACCACTTGATAAAAAACAAAATATGGTTCTTTGAAGAGATTAATACAATAGACAAAGCTTTAGCAAGACTTATCAAACATAAAAGGGAAAAGCAAAAATCAACAAATTTAGGTATAAAAAAGATGAAAAAGGGCGTCTGGGTGGCTCAGTGTGTTAAACCTCTGCCTTCAGCTCAGGTCGTGATCCCGGGGTCCTGGGATCCAGCCCCGCATCGGGCTCTCTGCTCAGCAGGAAGCCTGCTTCCCCCCCAACTCTCTGCCTGCCTCTCTGCCTACTTGTGATCTCTCTCTCTGTCAAATAAATAAATAAAATCTTTAAAAAAAAAAGATGAAAATAACACAAATACAGTGGAGATTTAAAAAAAAATTCATGAGCATATTATGATAGTAATACACACATATAAATACATATGTATTTATGTACAAATAGTATACATACATATAAATTTTAAATTTATATAAAAATTTATATTAAAAAAGGACAAATTTATAGAAAAGTTTAACTTCTCAATATTGACTTTTGGAGAAATAGAAAACATGATTAGATTTATAGCCATTAAATAATCTGAATAAGTAGTTTAAAATCTATTTTCAAGAAATATTGATCCCAGATTGTTTTAGAGATAAGGTTTAATTATCCAGGTGCCTGAGTGCCTCAGTGGCATCTGCCTCCCACTCAGGTCATGACCCCAGGGCTCTGCTGGGCTCTGCATTGGGCTCTCTGCTCAGTGGGTTTTTCTGCTTCTCCCTCTCCCTTCTGCTTGTGTGTGCTCTCTCTCTCTCAAACAAATTTTTTAAAAAAATCTTTAAAAAATGATCTAATTATCCTTCAAGGAACACACGAGTTTTTTCCTATATAAGCTAATTCATAGACTCTCAAGAGAAAGCTCCCAATTTATTTTATGAGGCAACATCAGCCTTGATGAACTTAAAAGAATAGCATAAAGTATAAAATAGGACTACATAGTATTCAGTGTAGGATTAATGATGGTTGAACGCTAAAGCAGATTAAAGAGAAAACTATATTGCCAAAATTATTAGTCAAAATCCTATGACTGATATCCACTTTATGATAAAAACAGGTAGTAAACTGAATTAGAAAGGAACTATTTTAAAATGTTGAAGGTTATCTACCCATAACCTATAGCAAACTCATATTTAATAGTGACAATTTCTTTTTTTTTTTTTTTAAAGATTTTATTTATTTATCAGAGAGGGGGGGGGAAGAGAGCGAGCACAGCAGACAGAATGGCAGGCAGAGGCAGAGGGAGAAGCAGGCTCCCTGCTGAGCAAGGAGCCCGATGTGGGACTTGATCCCAGGACGCTGGGATCATGACCCTAGCCGAAGGCAGCTGCTTAACCAACTGAGCCACCCAGGCGTCCCAACAATTTCAAAATGTTTTTTGAAGTCTGTTACCTGCTATCAGTGCTTCTATTCAACACTTTAGTAAAGGTCCTAGTCAACACACTAAGAGAATTAAAGGAAATAAAAAACACAAGGATTGGAAAGACATGAGTCATTATTGCAGATAATATGATGGCCTACAGAGAAAATCCAACAAAATTTCCAGTCCATTAGAACTAAAAAGAGAGTTCAGCAAAGTTCCTGGAGAAAGAGTAACATGCAAAAATCAGAATTCCTATACTTCAGCAACAAACAATTAGAAACATGTAAACAAATGTTGTTTAAAGGGTGGGATTATGGACATTGGGGAGGGTATGTGCTTTGGTGAGTGCTGTGAAGTGTGTAAACCTGGTGATTCACAGACCTGTACCCCTGGGGATAAAAATATATGTTTATAAAAAATAAAAAATTAATAAAAAAAATAAAATAGCTATTAAGACAATGGAATAAATCAAACCAAAGATTATTAAAACCTTTAAGAGAAATCTAGAAATTTTATTGGAGAACACAGATTAAATGTAGCGATGGATATTCATGCTTATGAAGGGGAACCTCAATACTACATATATTAGGGGAGACTGCTTATTGTTATGTCCTGGTTTGAATCGCTCTCTCTGATGTGGCACTACTGGCTCTCTCAGCCCCTCTACTCCTCTACTAGGAGCAGAGTGACTTCACTGATAAACTGGTAAAGATTAAACTGAGCATATTTAACTCCTGTCTTGGGAAGGAACATATTGCTACAGAATGCCCTTTCTTCCTCCTGCAGAAGCTCTCCTCCTCTGTGGAAAGAATTCAGTTAAGTATTTCCTGTTACTGGGTGATCATGATTGCTATTTCTGGGATCCGTTAGCAGGCCTCTTTGGCTTTCTCATGAAGCTAAGTAAAATATTTTCCCCTCTCCATCTGCCACTGTTTTATCTGTCAATTTGTTCAGATGTTAGGTGAGTCAAGGTGCTGCTCATTTGATCCTCCAAAACCTCCAACAGGAAAAATAGCAGGTTTCTCCCAAAATTAATTTACATATTCCATGCAATTCCAAATAAAATGTGGAATTTTATGTGACAGCAAGACTGTCACATAACTTCAATTTCCTAAAACTCACAGCAGCTGTAAAGGGCCAAGAACAGCTGAGACAGTGAAGAGAGAAAAGAAGAGGAGGAATGGAAGGAAAATTAGAAGTGCTTTCTCTACCAGACACCAAAACTTAATATAAAACTTTAATAATTAACCAGTATGATATTGATACAGGGATTGACAATAGTCCAATGAATACAATGTGGAATGCTGTAACAAATCCTCTTATATATTTTCACCAGTTGAAAGAGGACAGTAATCAATAAATTGTGCTTGGATAACTGTCTACACATATGGAAATGTATAAATTCCCACATATAAAAATAGATTATATACAACTATAAACTAAATTAACTGATTAATTATAAAAGTAACATACTCACTGGATTGCCATAAACTGTAAGCTCTTTAAGAGAAGAGATACCATCAAGTTTTTCCAGTTCTGCCATATCCTATTCAAAAGTTAATCAATAAATTACTATTTGGGTAGATCTAATATTTTTAAATATACACTGTTTTGAAGTAGTCGTATGTAAGTGCTGGATTACAGCTAGCTCATGATTGAATTCTCCAAAGTGAGCTTGAGTGACAAATTCTGTATTTTTGATTAAGGACAAATCTATGTACTATTAATCCCAAATGCATGATTGGTAAAGATGGTATTCTAACAGGGAAAACAGGCCATATAGTAGCACTTGCAGGAAAAGACCAAATTCTTCTCTGAAAAGTTATGGTCTAGGGCTAAGATTTTATTTGGTTAATTCTCTAGAGGATTGACCCAGAAGTATGAAAAAAGATAATAAATCCAGTATAAATAATTTTATTTTATTTATTTATTTGAGAGAGAGAGGGAACACAAGCAAGGGGAGTGGGAGAGGGAGAAGCAGACTTCCCGCTGAGCAGGGAGCCCGATGTGGGCCCAGGTCCCTGGGATCACGACCTGAGCCCAAGGCAGATGCTTAATGACTGAGCTACCCGTGCACTCCTAGTCTAAATAATTTTAAACACAACATTAACCATAAAGGAATATGTAATATTGAGTGGACTACATCCTGATACATTTTCTGGGAGTATATATAGTTGAAAAACTATTTTTCTAGTTGAATAATTTGTCTTCACTACTGGGTAGTTATTTATTATTACCTATTTAACATGAATGAAAGTTTGCAAATACATTTTAACTTTGGCAAAATTATTTTAAAAAATGCTATTTCTGACAAAATTTAGGTGACAAGCCCAACTTTAGTTTGCTGCTAGTTTATAGTGATAAAATAAAGTTATTGATATGCTCTTATTCTTATTTGGAATGACAAGTAGATATAGCCAGTTCAGCTAGCAACTATAAAAAAAAACTTAAGACATATTTGAGATCATTTGGAAGTGGAATTTGATTAAAATGGTTGATCTTTACAATTTTGATCTTAGAGGTGTCATAATGGAGGACTTTAGAAAAGCTCTGATAGTCAATTATCTGTCTTGTCTTTATGCATTTGACCCACAGGTGGTTCCTGTCTGTGGAATCAAAGCCTGATTAGAAAGTATAAAAGTGTGAAAAGTCTTTTCTCAATTATTTCCTCAAATTAAACAGAGTTTGGCAGTGTTCACTAGTGAAGTATTTCTAATTAAAATGTTTGTTTCTCATGGGAGATGTTAATATGAGAAACTGTGTTAAATTTGTAGAGGATAATGCTGGTATAAAGAGACATCAAAAAATGAGTATGTTTATAATTGGGGAAGAGGGCTGATGACTTCCCATTTTTAATATAAGGGTTTTTTTTTTTCACAATGTAGTGTTGGACTTACTCTGTACCCGCTAAATATGGCAAATTTTCGGGAATTTTGTGAGATGGTGTTTTAACTTGAAATTGGCTATGGTGGAAGAAATTATACCATGGAAATTGGCAAATGCTATTTATTAGGACCATTATAAGAGCAAGCCACTAAACATTAACCAACACACAAATAGTTGTTATCTTTCGAGTCCATTTTCAGGATAAGACTTATGGCAATCATGGTAATAGTTAGGCTTAGATTGGGGCCTTTCATTTAGGGCAAGAAATTGCAGTGGAGTATTTCCTGGAGTCCTTTCCAGCCTCAGGTGATTACTAAGCTGTTTGAAAGTAGACACAGTTGTTTGATGCCAGATAGGGGAATCATTTAGACACAGGAATCAAATAGGACTGTAAAGTTGAATTAAATAACTCACCTTTCAGTTGTGTTTCTGGGATTCTATCTGCCAAGGCAGGACTATAGGCAACAGTTTTCCCAAATCTACATTATGGGTCATGATGGCTAAGTGAAAATCTTCACACTGGAATCTGTTATCAAGGATATGCATTTATGAAAGATTTTAAAATAGGTTAATGCAGGGCTGCATATATTTTCATTTGAAGTATTATCTTCCTAATTTTTCTGTGCCTTTCCCCTCCTATTCTAGAGGTCTTTATCAACCCAAGTGTTATAATCTGATTGCCCATTTGTGGAAAGTAATGCTGGTGTCAGCCTACCCAAATTGGTATGAATCAAGAGAAAAAAATCTCTTCCAAAAAGAAAATCTGAATAGAGAGTTAAGAATTTTGAAGAACATATTATTTTCAGTAAAATTAAACAGAATCTCCAATTCAACTTCTTACTCCTCTCAGTTAATGTTTTCCAATTAAATGTATGGTTATATTAAGGTACTATAATATTGTTAGAATAAGTTTGATGGTATAATGGTCAATCTAAATTCAAGGAAAAATACTATTTCAAGGATAAAAATAAACCATGGAGGGTGATCATTAAATAATCAATACCCCTTCATTCCATGATGTATGTATAATTTCCCAGGATTTATCATATAGGTTGTATATTAACTGTATTAAACTTTTATAAAAAATAACCTCAACTAGGCATTATCTTGCTTAAGTTACTGGGGAGTAAGTTGTTACAACAGTGAATCTGTCATTCCTTCTCTTCCTTTAGTGGATTAGAAGGGTAGGGAGGTTGGGCAAGGACAATTGGGAAGAGCAAGCTACCTGGTCTAATCTCTTTGTAATTATGATGGCAAATAGCTGTGCTGTCAAATAGACCAATGATACTCACTAGGAAAAAGGTCCTTAATATATGAATTACTTTTAGCAGGATCTCCCTGGTTAAGGAGTGCTTCTAGTAAATAAACCTACAACTACAGAATTATCAGACATGGCTCCCTATAAAATATCACATAAGCTCAAGTATAAAATGGGAGGCATTTCATAAGTGAAGCACTTCCTTGTTCTATGAGATCAATCACACAAAATCTCACTTGGAGATCTTATATTTTAATCTAAGCTAGAGAGTATGTAGAAAGAAAGGACCTGAGAAGCCACAGGAATGTCCCAGACCCTGTGTATCCTTGAAATTCTAGTAAAACTTGATACTAAGTAAGATCTTCTATGCATGTTCAATCTGATATGACAATCTTTTGTGTCAGCTTCGTTACTATCACTGGAAAGATTTTCCATAGGATTACAATTTTCCCAGTTTAGATCTCTGGATAAAGCTTTGTAAGAATCATTGCCAGTTTGGAAGGCTTTTCTCAGATGAAAGTTGTTTGAATCTTGATAAATTAGTTGTATGCTATTTTTCTCTGTATGTCTATTTCCTAGTTGCTGCGTAGGACAGTCCTCATGATGTCCTTCTAGCCTTGAACAGGCTTTTATATCACTCCAGAAGGGGCTTCCTGAACTCTAGCAAGTAGAGCCACAAATACTGATTGCTTAATCAATTTTGATTACATAGCTATATAATCAATACTGATTGCATAGTTAGATTCTGATACAAATGTGGACAAGATATAATTGGTTCCTGCTCTTGGGTGGAAGTCCACATTTCATTTTGTCTTTGAGATTGTCTTAGAGGTGTGGTGAGGAGTAGTGAAATTGGTAAGAGGAGGGCTAACAGATCATCATCAAAACACTGAGAGAAGTGTTAGGGCTGTGTAAGGTTATATATACCTTCAATCCTCTTATCTGCAGACTATGTCAGGAGAGAGTTTGGGCAGGCCCAGTTGGGACAGTGCCTAAAGGAAATAGGGTGAATTCCGAGCAGGTAAAACTAAAGTAAGGGAAGCCCTGAGTGGGTAGAGTTGGAATATTAAAGCCAAGTCAAGGTCCATTATCAAGAACTGATTCAGGGGGCCCGGGTAGCTCAGTGGGTTAAGTCTCTGCCTTCAGCTCAGGTCATGATCTCAGGGTCCTGGGATTGAGCCCTGCATTGAGCTCTCTGTTTGGTAGGGAGCCTGCTTCCCTCTCTCTCTCTACCTGCCTCTATGCCTACTTGTGATCTCTCACTCTCTGTCAAATAAATAAATAAAACCTTAAAAAAAAAAAAAAAAAGAACCTATTCAAATGTCTGGCAGACCAAGTACAAATGCCAAGTTTAAAGAGCCAGAGGAGGGGCACCTGGGTGGCTCGGTGGGTTAAGCCGCTGCCTTTGGCTCAGGTCATGATCCCAGGGTCCTGGGATCGAGCCCCGCATCGAGCCCCGCATCGAACCCCGCATCGGGCTCTCTGCTCAGCAGGGAGCCTGCTTCCTCCTCTCTCTCTGCCTGCCTCTCTGCCTGCTTGTGATCTCTGTCAAATAAATAAATAAAATCTTAAAAAAAAAAAAAAAAACTCTGCTTTTGGCTCAGGTCATGGTCTCAGGGTCCTGGGATTGAGCCCTGCATCGGACTCTCTGCTCAGCAGGGAGCCTGCTTCCTCCTCGCTCTCTGCCTACCTCTCTGCCTTGTGATCTCTGTCAAATAAATAAATAAAATATTTAAAAAAAAAAACCTTAAAAAAAAAAAGAGCCAGAGGAAATCTGGGAATGAGATACAGAAATATCTTGGGCATAAACAATGTATTCTGGTACACTGAAAAGAAATTTTAAAAAATTTAAAAATTAAAAAAAAAAAGAAAGAAATATCTTGGGCTGAGAGCAGTCCAGAACAAGAGATCTCTTAGAGAAGACTGCTGAGAAGAGCTTAGAACATTTAGTGCTAACTTTTTTTTAGCAGGTGGATGCATGTGGGTTGGTTGGTTTAAAAAGTCTAGAACACAGTGGACATCTTCGCATCACAGACTATTTATATGCTCCTGCTTCACAGAGTATTCACATGGCATATAAATAAGTTAACGTGCTAGCAAAGTTTTCATTGGTGTGTTTGGAAACTTTATGTTCAGAGGAGTTAAGTCTTGTAAATCTCATAACAAACAAATAATGTTACCTGGATTTTATTATATCCTAGGAAGAGTTTCTCTAGTTTTACCAAAGGTTGTAATTTGCTCAGCTCTCGTAGTCTATTTTCCTCCAGGTGAAGTGCCAACAGAGAGCTTGGTTTGGCAAAGGCACTATCATTAAATGCTCTGATGCGGTTATGGTCCACTACCAATTCCTGAAGGACTGCTAAATTGTCAAGCCCTTCAATTTGACTGATTTCATTCCCTGGAGAAACATAAGTCATGATAGGTCAGGTGAGCCCAAACCTTCTGAATACCTATCTTACTGAAATATTTTTTATAAAATGATTTTTTAAATAGTAAAATATTAAAAAGAACATATTTTCAAGGAGAAATAAAAATGTATTTATAGGAAAGTACCCTCATCATCAAATAATATTTGGTGAAATTTCTCCTTTATGTTTGAAAGACCAAGATGTAATGTATACAATGTATGTAATTGATCCAATCTATCAGTTCAGTAATGGAGGGCTGAAATTGTTGATACTGACAAAAGTAGATGTATAAAAGTGCTGCAGAAGATATACTTAAGTATATTGATTATTTTAATAGGTATTTAAATAGGTACCTTTAAATATTTATTAATATAAATGAATTGTGTTTTAAGTTGGAAGAATATACCTTAATTGTGCTATTATTTATTTCTCAACATATTTTTGCACAATCATTAAAAAATTAAAAATGAATTAAGCATTCATTACATTCTTTGAAATCTCAATCCTTTATATCCTATGATTTCTCTCTACTGTAGCAATCAATAGCTTTGTAAGTATTAATGATAATGATAATTAATAAGAAGAGGACCCTTGAGTTGGCAAAATTCTTTTATATGTGTTTTCTACTAGAGTCTCAAGATAGGACAGGGAAAATGTTATCATTTTTAATAATCAGAAAACTGAGTTAATTTAAGTTACTTGCACAAAGATATAAAAGTGGCAACACCAGGCCTAACCTAGACCTTTACATTTTAAGCTTAGTGTTGCTTCTACTATACCATACTGTATTTCATTGACTATTCATCCTTCTTGTTTGTTATGGGCTGAATTGTGATTGCTCCCCTCCCCCCAATTCATATGTTGAAGTCTTAACCCCTAGTACCTCAGAATGTGGCTGTATTTGGGGACAGGGTCTTTAAAGAGGTAGCTATGGTTAACTGAGGTCTTTGGGGGTGAGCTCTAATCCAATATGACTGGTGTCCTTATAAGAAGATATTAGGACACAGGTAACATGTAGAGGGAAGATCATCTGAAGACACAGAGGCCATCTAATAAACCAAAAAGAGAGGGCCTCAGAACCAACCCTGCTGACATCTTGATCTTGGCCTTCTAGTCTCTAGAACTATGAGGAAATACATATGTTGTTTGAGCCATCCAACTGGTGGTACTTTATTATGGCAGCCCTAGCAAACTAATATATGACGGAATGTGTGATCCTGTGATCTTGAAATTCGTTTCCTTGAAATGTAACATATTTCATCGAATTTAAGACTACAACAATTGTTAAGCTATGTCAGTATTCTATGTATACTAAGAAAGAAAAACAATTGGTTAGGTAAACTATGACATGCTATCAATTAATACATAGCCAGATTTCAGGTATGTTTAAAAAAAATAAGCAGCAGATATCTCAGAATTGGTAAACTGTAGTAAATTTAACTTATTTTGTTCTGTTCTTATGGAGAAGTTTAAACATCACAACCTTCAATAAAGTTGTTCACATAAATAAATCATAGACTTTCAAACTTTACCAGTGCAGTGCTTATAAATGAAAAGAGTTTTTTCAAGTCAGACTGAGAAAAGTGTCTCAGTTATGTTAATATATTACTTTCATGAAATTATGTGCTTAAACTATCAGTTTTAATATGTTAAAGCCAGTCGTATAAAAATCATACATAATAGTTTCAAGTGCTGAATATTGTCTGCCATACCATATTTTCGGCTGCTACTCATTTAAGAATGTTCATTAAACTTATTATTTATTTATTATAAATTTATATTACTTATTATATTTAAGAAAGAAAACTCCAAAACAACTATGTTGAATGTGATTTCGGGACTCTTACATCTTTTTTTTCTTCCTTCTCCTCTTCCTTCCTTCCTTCCTTCCTTTCAGATTTTGTTTATTTGGCAGAGAAAGTGAGAGCAGTCTAGCATGGGGAGCAGGAGAGGGAGAAGCAGGCTCCTCACTGGGCAGGGAGCCCCATATGGGGCTTGATCCCAGGACCCTGGGATCATGACCTAGGCCCAAGGCAGATGCTTAACTGACTGAGCCAACCAGCCACCCCCTACATTTCTTTAACTACAAGTGTTTACCATTGTTTGAAAAACTCTTACTTACTTAACTAAAGAGTTAAATTCTAGATAAATTTGACCCCTAATCCCTAAGATTCTAACTTGTCCCTACAGCCTCACTCTGCCATTCCCCAAAGCCCCCACTTTTCCCCATCTTCTTGCTAATATAACACAGTAGATGAAATGTAGGTTCATAAGCTCTCTCTCCTGGACCCTGGCATGGCCTCATCACTGCTTACATTTGTCTTCTTTCCTACAGCTTTTTCCTTCTTGCCCCTTTAGATCTCAGAATTGTTTCTTCCTGTTTAGTCTTTAACCTAAATCACTTATTTATAAACCTCCAAATATGTTCATAACCTAGCCACGTTCTGACTTCTTACCTTCTTTTTTAGGGACAAGCGCCTTGAGTATGCAACCTCTCTGTCTGCTCTCTTTACTGCCTATCCAACCACTTCCCTCTACATTGTTTTCACTTTGAGTTTTTCTCTTCCCACATTTCCAAATCTGATCCACTTCAGTTACCGTAGGTGGTCTTCTTTTCGTTGAATCCAGTTTTCTTGAAAAAAATCAAACATTTTTTTAAAGGTCTCATTCTTCCCATCATTTGGGTGGCTCCATTGGTTAAGCATCTTTCTTGGCAAGGTCATGATCCCGGGGTACTGGGATCCAGCCCCACACTGGGCCCCCTACTCAGTGGGGAGCCTGCTTCTCCCTCTCCCTCTGCTGTCCCCCTACCCCTGCTTGTGTGTGCGTTCTCTCTCCCACTGTCAAATAAGTAAATAAAATCCTTGAGGAAAAAATTAAATGCAGTTTGGAGTCACCTTTTACTCACCCTTCCCACTTACACCACTCTAGCCCAGACCCTTTCTGTCATTTGTTGTATAGAAAATGCATGTGCTTTGAAGTCACACAGAGCTGTGTTTGACTCTGCACTATACCATTCACTAGTGCAAACTTAGGCAAATTATTTAAAGCTACTGAGATTTAATTTCATTTTTTGTAAAATGCGTATAAAATTATTTAGCATGTTGAGTTGCTGTGAAGGTTGAATGAGATCATCCTTGTAGACAAATACTTGCCAAATGACTCAGTAAATGATAGTTATAATCGTCAGAGTCAACTGCCTCATTCCCTGCGTGAAACAGCTCCATTCTGATTTGCCACGCTAGCCACGGCAAGAGAACACACCCCTTTTTGGTTATTATATTTAAATAGACTGTCCAGGGCTAGCTTGTCTGCTTTTTTTTGGTATGTCACATATCTTTTAAAAGGTCTGCAATTGTTGTGCTTAATTTCTTGTTCTTTTAAGGCTTAATCTCTTGTGTTTTTGAGGCAACTCACAGCACATTTGATAGGCAAAAAGATGCATTAAATTTTTAAAAAATATGATCTAGAAAAGCCCGTCTTTCAGAAAAAAGTTATCATACTCAGATAAACTATACAAATATCTCCCTATATGTCTCAATGATGGGTCTTCCCACCTTTCTTCTATGTCATTAAATAATTATTGTTAGACTAATGTTCCAAATTGTTTTTTCCCCTTCCACTTTTCTAAAGATTTACAATTCCTACCCATTTTCAATTGCAAAATGAGCATTCTACATCCAACTGATCATGTGTAGAGGCTCTGTAACTCTCTCAGAGATGTGCACACTCTATTTTTATCAGGTTGGTCCCTTTTAAAATGTTGGCCAATAGACACCATAGTCATACTCTTGTGACTCTTTCCCCACTACTTGCAGAACTCTTGGGGTCATGCTCACCCTCAATCTAAATTTTATCAGTCATTCAAAAAGTCCTTTAGTGTTTCAATTTCTCTTTTCTCTAAACTTCTATTGCACTTAAGTTAGTAACAAATAGTTACTCAGAACTAATTTGTCTTTCTTTCAGTATTATCTTCACAGTAGATTTTAAACTACTTTAGAACAAGGACCTCAACTATATGTAATTACAAAAATATAGGGTTTCTGTGTATTTCTTAGTACTTAGCCCAATTCTGGGTTTCATAAGTACTTGTGAATTACTGACTTGCTATCTTCTATAGGCTTTTTAAATTAACATAATGTAAAGTAAATTATGATATAATACCATATATAACCCCAGACCACTGCATTTTCTAGGGCTAGAAATAAAATATTCTGTAGCCCTAGAATATTGCATTTATATTATTTATGTAAATAACCCAATAATTTACATTATTTATGTAAATAACCCATTTGTTATTACTAAAATATTTTCTGTTTTAAATAAATGTTAATGCTGATACTTGCTTATTAAAATAGTATTATAAATCAACTTTTAATAATAAAGACAATCAGAGAAAGACAATTATCATATGATCTCTCTGATATGAGGAATTTGAGAGGCAGGGCGGGGGGTTTGGTGGATAGGGAAGGAAAAAATGAAACAAGATGGCATCAGGAGGGAGACAAACCATAAGAAACACTTACTCTCACAAAACAAACTGAGGATTGCTTGGGGAAGGGGCATGGAGAGGTGGTTGAGTTATGGACATTGGGGAGGGTTTGTGATATGGTGAGTGCTGTGAAATGTGTAAGCCTGATGATTCACAGACGTGTACTGCTGGGGCAAATAATACATTATATGTTTAAAAAAATAATTAATAAAAAATTGTCAAAAAAATAATAATAAAGACTTACACATTGACAGTGTTGCTACTCACCCTGTAGAAAGAGGAATTTTAAATTTCTTAGTCTGTTAAGCTGTAGCTGAATTAAATTACAAATTCCATTGTAGCCCAAATGAAGCACTTCTAAACTGTGCATTATTGGAGGCAAATTTTCACTGCTCATTGTATCTCTGAAACATACACATAAGTTCAAGCCCATAAATTTAATTTCAAATGAGCTGTATCATAAAAATTCTGATTATTTACTTACTACAAGTTGAAGTTTAAAAAAAATAATTTACTAGCAAACCAGGATTTAACTATAATGTTATCTTTTTTGTACTTTATATATAATAATCACTTTTTAGTCTTTAAAAACATTTTTATGTGGTAAAGAACAAAGTACAGAAAGAGCTGTTTGAAATGAAAGGCAAGTGCCAGCACAATCATTCTAGAAAAAGAAAAAAAGAGCATCCAGATTGGAAAAGAATGAGTAAAATGATCTTTATTTTCAGATGACATTGTTTTGTATTTTAAAAAATCCTAAGGAATTCACCGAAAAACTTACTTCACTAAAAATGATTTCAGCAAGATTAATATATAAAAATTAGCTGAATGTCTCCACACCATCAATAAACTGAGAATGAAAGTAAGAAATCTACTCAATAGTATAAAAAAGAACAAAATGCTTGAGAAAAATTAACAAAAATAGTGTAAAATATATACACAGAAAACTATAAAACACTGCTGAGATAAAATAATGATTATGTAAGTGGAGAAACAATTATGTAAGTTAATGGAATAGAGGATTCAGTATTAATAAAATAACAATTCTCCCCAAATTGATCAATTGATTCAATGCAGTCTCCATCAAAAGCCCAGCAGGATTCCCCCCACACCCCAAAATTTCCTTATTTATAAAGGAAATGTAAAGAACTTAGAATATTCAAAATAATCATTAAAAAGAAAAAAAGTTGGGAGGGTTTATAATCTCTGATTTAAAAACTTTTAAGTGGCAGTAATCAAACTAATCTGGTACTGGCAAAAGGGTAGACAGATCAATATAATATAATTAAGAGTCCAGGAATAAACTTTTACATTTGTGATCAATTGATTTTCAGTGAAGTTACCAAGGCAATTCAGCAAGGGAAAAGATAGGATGCTGGGACAAATAGATATCCACATGCAAAAAGATTAATTTAGAGCTGACATTTTCCCTCATAATATACACAGAAATTAACTCAGAATGGATCTTAAGCCTAAATGTAAGAGAAAAAACATAAAACTTTTTGAATAAAACATGAGAAAATCTTTGTGACGTTAGGTTAGGCAAAGAGTTGTTAGGTAGAACACCAAAGTCACAATCTGTAAGAGAAAAAGTTGATAAATTAAACTTAATAAAAATTAAAATTCCTTTTAAATGACAGCATTTAAGAAAATGAAAAGATAAGTTATTGAGAGAAAATGCTTATAAATCATGAGATACCACTTCAAATCCACTAGAATGGTTGTAATAAAAAATATAAACAGTAAGTATTGATGAGGATGGGGAGAAATTAGAATCCTCATAAACTCTTACTAATAATGTAGAATGGTACAACCACTTTGAAAAACAGTTTGGTAGTTTCTTAAAAAGTTAAACATGAAAATACCATATGACCCAGAATTTCACTCCTAGGTTTCTACCCAACAGAAATGAAAACACAAGTGCTTGCAAATACGTCTACACAAATGTTTATAGAAGCATTTTCAATTCTAGCCCCAATGTGGAAGCAATCCAGATGTCCATCAGCTGGTGAAGGGATAAATGTGAATGTGGCATATCCATCCAACAGAGTACCTAACATATTCAGCAATAGAAAGGAATGAATCACTAAAAGATGCTGTAACATAGATGAACCTCAGAAACATTATGCCAAATGTAAGAAGTCAGATACAAAAGACCACATACTATGTGATTCTCTTCATAGGAAATGTATAGAAAACACAACTCTGTGGAAAGTGTATTAGTGGTTTCTTGGGAACTAGAGCTGGAAAAGGGAACTGACCACAGATGGACATGACAGATCTTTTTGATGTGTGGCAAAAATGTTCTAAAAGTGTATTGTGGTAATAGTTGTACAGCTATAAATTTGGGGAAAATTATATACCTAAAATGAGTAAATATGGTGTGTAAACTATACTTCAGTAAAGCGGTTGCAAAATATTAATAGTCCCAATGTAAAGGATATGTATAAATGAAATAGAGTAGCTTTAATCAAACTAGCCTCAAACTAGAAACAACCCAAATGCTCATCAACAATAAGTAGATAAATAATTTGTCACATAATCTATAATGGTATACTACTCAGCAGTAAAATAAAATGAATTACTGACACTTGCAACAACATAGATGAATCTCAAAAAAATTATGCTGAATGAAAGAAGCCAGACACAAAAGACTCCTTACTATATGATTGCAATCATAAGAAATTCTAGAACAGGACAAAATGACAGTGATAGAAACCAACTCAGTGGTTGTTTCTAGGGGTCAGGGTGTGGGGGAGGGGACTACATTAGATGTAAGGTAGGTTTTTGGGATGGGAATGGTCTGTACCTTGATTGTAGTAATGGTTATATAACTGAATACATTTGTCAGAATTCATTAAACTGTACACTTAAATTGGCGAATTTTATTATACATAAGTTATACTTTGGGAAAGGTGGATGAAAACACAACTCTTCCCTGGGATAACTGGAATAAAATTATCATGTGTTGGAGATAATGTATATCTCTTTGTGTTCCACCAAAAATGTGTTGGAAGGTGGGAGGTATGTCCTCATTTTCTTTATAAAGTATCTTTTCCATTGGTGCTGGGGCATTAAATAACTAGATAAATAATTTAGGAACACAAACAAAATAAATGTTAAAAGAAACCTAAGTCCATGCTACTGGGTAAGGAGTTCTTTAGTGAGGTGATGAAAACACTTTAAGATAGGATAACTTTGTGTGTATCCTAAAATAATCACTGAATCATACACATACAGGGTGAGATTACTATATGTGAATTGCATCTTAATTAAAAAAAATTAAACATACAAGATCTCATTTTCTTTACAACATACATATGAAATGGAGGAAGCAGGAGAAAAGCAATGACAGGACTATTTTGAGTATCTTTTCATTTGTGACATTTATTTTTGGCATGTAGCTATTAAATAAGTATGAAAGAGAAATGTATACTACCACTATCGCTAATGAAACTAACTGCTTTTTAAACTCCCAATCAAATATTTTTGTAATTGTGAAAAAAAAATAGTAACCTGTTTATTTTTGAAGTTCCTTGTTGTCCGTAGCCACTTGAAGGCACTTTCTGGTAGAGTAGCTGTCTGTTGGTCAAATGAGTCTGAGGTTTTACTCTGGGCACGATGGATTCAATATGATTATAATTGAGGCATAAGACCTATAGAAAGAACACCTTATTCATCAGATATTTAAATATGAAAACTGCTGTATATATATATTTTTGGTTTGAGATTATCAACATCCTAAAAATTGTTAAGATAGTATAAATAAAACTTGATCTATACAACATACTTTAAGAATATATCAATGTTAAAATGACATAAATTTCTATATCCCAAAAGGTTTGGTCTTAGGCTTTGAATGTGTTTTTTATAATCTGACTTGCTGGGAAATAACAAGATTTCAAACAAAATAATGGAGACCCTAGAAAGCTGCTCAACAGTCTCCATCTATTTTCCTAACTTCTTCAAGCCTGATATGAATGAAATAACTGTTTAGTTGGAGAGATCACCATTTGCCTATGTTTAAAAGGCCTTTGAGGGACACCTGGGTGGCTCAGTTGGTTAAGCGGCTGCCTTCGGCTCAGGTCATGATCCCGGCGTCCTGGGATCGAGTCCCACATCGGGCTCCTTGCTCCGCAGGGAGCCTGCTTCTCCCTCTGACTCTTCCTTCCACTCTGTCTGCCTGTGCTTGCTCTCATTCACTCTCTCTCTGACAAGTAAATAAATAAAATCTTTAAAAAAAAAAAAAAAAAAAAAAGGCCTTTGAAGATAGCTCAGCCAAAGAGGACAGGAGGGACAGGAGGCAAAAGGCTGTTTTGAGAACCTCAGTATCCTCCAATTTCATTCCATACCCATCTCACTATAGAGGCACACCTTCCATCCCACCACCTAACTACAAAGTAAGAGTTACTGCTTACAATACTGAGCAATCCAAAAAATAATTTTGGAAAGTAATACTGTTTCTTGCTTGGTAAAAAAAATATAAAACTGAGCAATCCAAAAAATAATTTTGGAAAGTAATACTGTTTCTTGCTTGGTAAAAAAAAATTTTTTAGGAAAATTTAAAAAATCTATTTAAATCTCACTGATTTTGATTTATGTTTCTCTTCTTTCATAACATAAAAATACATTTTAATCCAAAGTAAAGAAGATTACAACTTGCATTAAAAACCTTGAAAAAAAAAATCTGTGAATGACTCACCTTCACTTTAGGCAGATAGATTAATCCACTGAATGAGGTAAGATTATTGTTTTGCAGATTCACATTACATACATTTCTAAATTGGTCAACTGGAATCAAATCCACAGTTCTGAATTTAGATAAACACAGTCATAATTTTAATAGGAGAATTATGTAGGTGAATCATTCATGTACAATCCCAAAAACATTTTGAAAATAACTCATATGACAAATGCTATGAAAAAGAATTGCCTTAGTGTAAAATGTATGGGTCAAATAACTGGATAAATGTGTGTTTTTGTTGGACACACAGGTAAGAAAATGACATAGAATTTGTTTGCTTTAAAAATGTCCATTACCACATAAACATAGCCCGATCATGAAAGAAACTTTTTAAATAAACATCTCCAATTTCTTTATAAGGTTACATACATGTTCATGAATTTGATGTTGTAAATCACAAGATTTTTCAGGTTATATGCTTAAGAGAATATATGTGAAACATGTTATTTCTGAAATACCAGGAAGAGGTTAGGGATGGGAAAGGAAAGAGGAAAGAAGGCAGGTGAGGTCTTTGAAAAGAGTTTTCTATGCAATCTCCTGAAAATCTTTAAGGCATTCCACCTTGTAAGGATGCTTTTGTAATTAAAAAGAATGCTTGATTCCTAGTCCAGAGTTTTACAACTGCTCCACCTTCCTTTGTGCCATGATAGAGAAGAGTATACAGCTAAATTACCTTGCCTTAACCACTTCTTTTTTTTTTTTTTTTGCCTTAACCACTTCTTTAAACAAATCCTAAACCCTGTAGTTATCCTTATGACATACTTTTATCCATTGATAAGTCATTTGTTCAATGTATTTGATTAGTTATTTCCAAGTACAGACAATGTATTTGGAAAGGCTACAACAAATATGAAAACAAACCATCTCTGCCCTCATGAAACGAGATCCATAAAAATTAAAATAAAAAAGGAAAGTAGATATAATATATTTAGATGTAGTGGCATTTTAGAGAAAGAAAAACGGATCTGGGGAAGTCAGGAGTCACTTCACAGTGGAGAAAGACCTTAGAATGACCCTTGGAGAATTTATAGCCGTTTGTCAGGCAAATTAGAAAGAGAGTTTCAGGTAGTGGAACAAGTACAAGCAAGGTAGAAACAGAATCACAGCACCTTTAATCACAAAGTAATCTTAATCTTAATCACAGATTAAGAAATTAGAATATTCTAGAACTTCTGGAATATAAAGAGTAATGGACAGTAAAGGTAAGGATTATAAGAAATAAAAATAAGTAATTAAAGAGTCTAACCCTAACCCTAACCCATACAAAGAAATTTTACATTTTATTCTGTAGACAGTGGAATGCCACTGAACAAGGTTGAGAAAGGAAGTGATCTGATAAAACTTGCATCTTAGATAGAAGGCAGAATGGATAATAAATGGATTTGCAGGGAAGGTTATGAAATACAAAAAACCCAAAACTATCACCAAGAGAGTTTCTACAATACTTCATTTCCCAATGTAGGCCAGTGGTAGTGGCTATGGAAATAAGAGGGGAATTATGAGACATACTTAACAATATGGACTCTGTAGAATGTGGTGATCAATTACAAGTGGGGGACAAAGTAGAGAGAAATGACCCTTAGATTTTTGGGTTGGGCAACAACAGCAGGTGGATATTATCTTCTCCATGCTATATCTAAAAAGCAACTGAATATTCAAGTAAAGAGCTCAGGTTTGGGCTAAATTTAAAGAGCCATCATATAAATTAAAACTATGGCTAAAGATATCTGTCCATGAAGAGTGCAGAATGAGAGAGGAGAGAAAAGAATTTATTTGCCAGGAAGACAGTGAGAAGAATAGCATCAGAGAAATGGTGGCGGGAAAAGCCAGACTATACTGAGTTAGAGTAATATGATGACATTTTATTTTTTAAGATTTATTGATTTATTTTAGAGAGAGGAGAGAGAGAAAGCAGGGGGAGGGAGAAGGAGAAGGAGGAAGAAAAGCAATATCTCCATTGAGCGTGGAGATACAGGGCTTGATCTCAAGAACCTGAGAATATGATGACATTTTAAATCATAATGTGTGATAATGCATTTCAAAGAGTGGTGAAGTTAGCATGAGATTTTGAAGCAGGAAAGATGATTTTCTGAATTACTGGTTATATCTGGATAAGATGTGCATTAAATTATAAAACTTAGAAAATGATATTACATATTTAGCTATAGTATCAAAAAGCATATAATAAAACGATTATACCTGATGGATGATGAAGTCCAATTTAGTTCTTGCATTTGGGTGAAGTTTGAATGTCCATGTCGTTCTGCAATCATATCAGAAGTAAGTCTGCCACCAAACAAATCTTTTGCACATTCAGTCTCTGGTGGTTCCTATATATAAGGACATTTAGAAAGTGATGCCTTCTCTTGCAGATGACTAAATGACATAAAGGAGACTGAAAGGTGCAGAGAAGAAGGCAGACCAGCTAGGGAGGAGCAACCCTGTGGTGAGTTCCCTGGCATATATTGTGATTTATAATAAATATATATTTAGTCTTTATCCACTGTGCCTGGCCTAGTCATAAGGTTAGGCAAGAGAGCAGGGGAAACATAGCCTATTGAAATGATGCCCATATGGGGCAGGGCCCTATGGAAATTTGAGGAGTACATTAAAATAGGACACATGGATGTCCATCAGAACTCCAATCAGAAAGGTGAATGGAATTGACAAGCAGATATCCCCATATGCTCACTTAAGGTAGCCACCTGGGTTTATGAAGTAGATGGACATTGGGGGGGTCTACAGCAATGCAGAGATGGTCTGAATGTAGACATATTCCTCTTGCACCCTCTGAGGCACTAAATGCAGTAAGAACTGTTCTGTCTGCCAGCAAGAGAGATTGAGACTGCAGAAGACCATGTGGCAGATTTCCCTGGTGGGAAGGCCTTGAACATAGCTGGCAAGTCAAACTGTTTCTGGTAGCCCTAAGGCGTATAAAAGGGTCTTGACAGAAATCGATACTGACTCTGGACTGGGTTTTGCTTACCCAGTGGTAAATGCAAATGCTCAGAGTGCTATAAAAGAACTGGGACAGAAGATAGCATGCCAATTTAGACCAATGACTGTTCTTTCTTTAGACCAAGGAACATACTTGACAGCCCATAATGTCCAACAATGGTCATTAAGATATCCTCCTTAAGAGTAATAGCTTGATAAAGAATTGGAATGGATAATTAAAATACTGGTTGTCTAAAACAGGAAGATAAGTGCATAAAGGGCTGGTTTACACACCTTCATGAGAATGCTAACAGAGTGTGATCATGAGTGGGGCTAAAGGAATGTCCATAGATTTCTATGTTTTTCTGGTGGCTGTGGGAAAGAATGCTGGTGTAACTATGCAGTTCCTGGTAAGGGAAGATGATGCTCGTATACCACTATCCTTTTTATTCTTCCCCACATTGCCTCAGCTTTTGTTTCCTACCTGATCATAGGACATGGCTACAACTGTAAGGGCCGGAAATGGGAATGATTCCTAAAAAAGAAACTATATGTTTCTAAACCTTCTGTCAGAATTCCTGAGGACCTGACAGGCCCCATCTGACAAAATTGGAGTTAACAGTGAATTTAGTTATATTTTCTAGGGGAAAAAATATCCTCCTACTAGTCTTGCATCTATCTATATAATCTCACCATATCCACACGGGAGTGGAGTGAGAGTAAAGTACTTGCTAAACTATTACTGTTGTCTACAATCTAGATCAGCATAGTGACCCTAACTATTGTCCCTTCCAAAGGTGGAAAAGTTTGGGTATAAATGGAGAGAAGAAGAAATATGGGTGAAGGAATTAATAAATATAACCTATTAATAAATAGGTTATATAATAAGTTATATAATGATGGAAATCCAGTGTTACATTAACACTTCAAAAGTGTCTTAGAAAATGAAACAAGATGGGATTGGGAGGGAGACAAACCATAAGTGACTCTTAATCTCACAAAACAAACTGAGGGTTGCCGGTGGGGAGGGGAATTGGGAGAAGGGGGGTGGGGTTATGGACATTGGGGAAGGTATGTGCTTTGGTGAGTGCTGTGAAGTGTGTAAACCTGGCGATTCACAGACCTGTACCGCTGGGGGTAAAAATATATGTTTATAAAAAATAAAAAATTTAAAAAAATTAAAAAAACAAGAGTCTTAGAGCAGGTGATACTATCAACTGATGAATGGATAAAGATGTGGTACCTGTATACAATGGAATATTGTTCAGGCATAAAAGAGAATAAAACCTGGCCATTTGCAATGATGTGGATGGAGCTAGAGTATATTATGCTAAATGAAATAAATCAGAGAAAGATAGATGCCATATGATTTCACTCATATGTGGAATTTAAGAAACCAAACAGATGAACATAGGGGAAGAAAAGAAAGATGAAAAAAGAGAGGGAGGTGAGTGGGGTTTTCTGACATCAGTTCCTGAAATAGCTCCAGAGCCATGAAGTGAAAACAGTGTCTAGTTATTCATAACAAGTTTCTTTCAACCACACCTGAGTTTATATTAAAAGGTGACTTTTGGAAATTACCTAAGGATGGGGGCTGTTTGCCAGGGAGCCAACTATGGTTAGAGGGTTGGAAGTTTCAGTCCTACCCCCTGAGCTCTGGAGAAGGGAGAAGGGCTACATGTTGAATCAGTCACCATTGGCCACTGATTTAATTAGTCATGCCTACTACATAGTGGAGACATCATATAAACCCAAAAGGAGGGGCTTCAGGAAGCTTCAGGTTGGTGAACACAAAGAGATGCTGGAAAAATGTTTTGCTCAGAAAGAGCATGGAAGTTCAATGCCCCCTCCTATATACGGTGCCCTGTGCCTCTCTTCCATCTGGTTGTTCCTCAGTTTTTTATCCTTTTATAATAAATCAGTAATCTAGTAAACAAATGTTTTCCTGAGTTCTGTGAGCTGCTCTAGCAAATTAAACCCAAGAAGAGGGTCATGGGAACCTCCTTTTGATAGCTGGTTAGTCAGAAGCGTAGGTGCCAACCTGGACTTGTGATTGGTGTCTGAAGTGGGGGCAGAGACAGCACTGTGGGACTGAGCCCTTAGCCTGTGGGATCTGATCCTATCTCCAGATAGAGAGTGTCAGAATTCAGCTGAATTTTGGGTCAGAGAATTGCTTTTATTTGGAAAACCCATACATTTGGTGTCAGAAGTGTGATTATGGTGCAGTGTGAGAGTAAAGGAAACACACAGACATGGGTTTTCCTTTACATCTGGGTTTCCTTTTTGCTTCATGTATGTGGGACTTGGTGCTGGAAACAGCAGAAATACAGAAAACAAGAGAAAACAAAAATTCACATGAACACCTGCCCTCTATAGTCAAAAGACTAGGAGAGGCGAAGCCTAATAAGCCAGAAAATTTTTAGACCAATAATGGGTCTACTCCAACCAAACTCCATGGAATAAATCTTGGTGCCATCTATACCTGTAAAAGCAGAACGGAAACGGAGACTTCCCTTCTTGCCTTGGTGGAAGAAGGCACCTCTCTTACTGAGCAAGCAGCTTGGACCTTCATCTTCTCCCAATAGTAATGTACCCCCCCCCCCCCCCACACACACAGGTGTTACTGGAGAATACTTGGGCAGCCTGTTCTGCTTCCACCCAGTAATAATGGCAGGGCATTCATGAGGCACTTCTGACTGGGAAAAGAGTCAGTGGAGGCCTATGGGGACTATGAGCTTCTACCCTAACCTGGCAGGTAATAAAGCACATATCTCCAGGTTGTCAGCAGAGGCCAGGTGGGGGAATTTAGACTTCTGCCTTCCACGTGACAGCAACCTCACCTTACTTACAGTGACTAGTGACACTGACATGCCATTTTTTTGGTTCACATATATTTTGCCTAAATATTAACTGTATTTTTCTAGGAAATAGGAAGCTGGCTTTAGACCCAAGAGAATGGTGGGGCTTCAGAACAGTTTTCTATCCTGTCCCCTAAAATTGTACTCTTTAAGTTTTTAGACACTGAATTCAGTGGGTACAAATGTAGGCAACATCTTCCCTTTCCTGCCATCTCAATTTAGATGAGAACTGGCTAAAGGAGAAAATTTTAAAACCCAGATCTAAAATGTGCTTGGGAGATCTCATATGAGTGAGAAAGCAATGTTCAAAATGATTATGGCCTTTGGATATATGAATTGAATTGAACCAAATGCTATGAATCATAAAACGGCTTACAATTGAGATTCCATCCAAAGCTTTCAGTTCTGGAAGATGAAATATTACAAACAACCGGTAGTTTTCTTGATTCCATACAATAATATTTCCATACAGGTCAAGAATGACCAGGTTGCATAAACCCTGGGTAATAAAAGCACATACATTTAAAGTTATATCCATATATCTCTATCTCTGTCTCTACCTCTCTCTCTCTCTCTCTCTACACACACATATATACATGCATATCCATCTACTTACACACAAAGATATACATCTCCCTACACATATATATAGAGAGAGAGCAAGTTTTTTTCTCCTTAGTAGTTTAACCATCCTTGAATTTTAATATTTGAATTACTCAATCATCACTTCATAGTGATTTCAGTGTACATTTAGTAATATACATAGTGATTTAAGTATATATTTTATTGCAGGAGTTATCCTTACAGACCAGAAAGTTTGATTTTTGTACAATATTTCAGTGGTATGTGTTAAATGATCAGAATCTCTTTTAGGATGCTGCTGCTGAATATATTACTACCAGTAGTAAAGACATAGAGGGAACTTTGCTAAGGTTAAAACCGTATGCTTCGTTTATGGAATACTGTCCAATTAAATAGTATGCATGTGTGTATATAGATGTAACAGGAATAAAAAACACTGCCTTCTGATGAGTGATGTTATTCTATCTTCTGAGAGAGTAGCAGAATTCATCTTAAGGGAAAATGGCATTCTTATTAGACAGGAAATTTTGATGTGCCTTTGTTGTGCAGGAAGAGCCTAGAGTAGAGGGGGATGGGAGAGTTAGTTAGGACAAGCTGGAGAAACACTACTCTGCATCACTATGTATGGTTTATTTTTGTTGCACCTATCACTAACCAGGTGGTCTCTGCAGCTTTAGAAGTAGTAGTTGTATTGGGGGAGTAGGAAGGGAGAAGACTGAACACAAGGAAAGATAGGAAACAGATGAAAGTTTCTGGTAGAAGGTAAAATCCTAGCGATATGATATCAGTAAAAGGTAAAGAGGTCATCACGAGAATCCCAGTGGTAGGGAATGGCCACTGAACTTTAGAAACAGTGAAGTCACACAATGGATTTGAAGTGAATTCCTCTTCTGTGCTGTAGTAAATCTCCATTTTATGCAACTCTTCAGAAAAGCCTGTTTTACAGTAGCCTTGACATAGATGTTTTGTTGGAAGAATTAAAGAGACAAAATTAGGCAAAGTCAGCCAGAAAGAGTTGGAGTCACCAGTAAGAACAGTTAAGTGAGAGATAATCAAGAGTTCCTCTGAGAACAGGAAATGTTAAAGATTCTTACTCCCCAACCAGACTGGTAATCCTTGGAAATACTGAGGAAGGCACTAGTTAGAAGGGATGGGGCTTGAATATTTTATTTGTACTAAAAAAAAAAAAAATTTTTTTCCCTAAGTAGGTTGTCAACTTGGGGACATTATGTTACATATATGTATGTTTTTATATATGTATAAATTGAATGCAAGTATATTTTAGTAAACCTTGTTGTTCTTGATTTTTATTTTTTAAAAATGTTTTCCAAATCCTATACATTGAACATGCATTATTTTCATAATATAAAGAAACAATACATATTTTAAAGAACAAAAACATTACCACCCCAGTCACCTTTAAATTGTAGATCTCCTGATTGAGAGCAATATAGTTATTGCTTATGTATAATTCAATCAGAGTAATAGCTTTTTGTAAACCACTCAATGAAGTAATTCTGTTGTTCTCAAGAGAAAGGAAGTGAAGATGAAGCAAGTTATCAAAGGTGTGTTTTTCCAGACCAGTGAGAAGATTATTATTTATGCTGAGGCGGGTTAACTTAGTCAGCTTGGAAATGCCTAGAAAAATAAGTAAATTCAAGAAAAGATTCAGATAGGATAGAAAAGTTAATTTAAAAAAATAACTGACAGGCTGCCTTACTTTTTACATACTGTATATTATTAGCTATCGTTGTTTTAGTTTTTGTTTAAGAAGGATATAATGTGTATAAAGTCCCAGCTAATAAATTCCAGTTTGGGATTTCTAAGTAGACTCAGTCTTTGAGGTTTTAAGGGAAGGTATTATGTAGGAAATATTGAATGTTGCTTTCAAATGAACTTCAAATGATATAATTAAGATTTTCACTATCATAGTAACACAAAGCTCAAAAAAAACCAGCCCCCATTTTAAAACAGTAAAGGTAAGGAAGTAGATACAACACTTTGTAAAGTATTCCTCATTGTGGCATCATTCGTATTAAAAGGAATCATTTGGCCTAATTCTACCTTTGTGTACTTAAAAGTACTTTAAGACAGAACTTTAGAATATGTCACCTCTTATCACAATCTAACTCTTATGTACGCTGTGTATTGGAGATACTTTTTTAAAAAAATTTTTTCAATTTATTTATTTTCAGAAAAACAGCATTCATTATTTTTTCACCACACCCAGTGCTCCATGCAATCCGTGCCCTTTATAATACCCACCACCTGGTACCCCAACCTCCCAACCCCCGCCACTTCAAACCCCTCAGATTGTTTTTCAGAGTCCATAGTCTCTTGTGATTCACCTCCCCTTCCAATTTACCCCAACTCCCTTCTCCTCTCTAACACCCCTTGTCCTTGGAGGTACTTTTTAAGTGTAGGTAGGATGGTGGATAAGGTGAAAGATGCGAACTTTGGAGTCAGAGTTGGTTTCAAATGTGTAACTTCTAGATTTGGGACCATAAACATATTATGTAAAATTTTGTAACCTCTGTGCCTCATTTCCCTCATCCATAAAAAGGATGTACTTTAGGGAGCCTGCCTGGCTCAACTGGTTGGGCATCCAACTCTTGATCTCAGCTCAGGTCTTAATCTCATGGTTGTTAAGTTCAGGCCCCATGTTGGGCGTGGAGCCTTCTTTAAAAAAAAAAAAAACAAAACAAACAAACAAACAAAAAAAACCATACCGAAATCTGCTTCTAAGGGGTTATGGAATCAAATGGAATGGCACTTGAAAAACATCAGTTACAGCTTTTGACAATTTGTTTTCAGTACATTTTGTCCTTGCTGGCCTTTCACATAAGCCTTCATCATGAGACTATGTAAGCTGAAAGTAAACTGATCCAGCAATTAGGATAAAACCATTAAGGCAAAAATCCTTAGATGGATATTAAACCTATCTGTGTCTGGAGAAAATAAGAGAAATAAACTTTAGTGAGATAAAACTATTACCTCTGAAAAGGGGGTATAGGAAAAATACAGGTTGGAGGATTCTTCTCTTCAGTGAGATTATGGATGGGAATAAGAAGGAAACCCGGTTCTAATTTATACATACAAAAAAAAACTAACACCCTATAGTATGGGAATGGAAGACAAGTGACAGATCCAAAGACAAATCTCTGAGCTATCCCTGGGTTTATTCAAATGAAATCTACAGAGAAGAAGCCTTTGTGAAGGACACTTTCACTAAGTGTCCCAAGTGATTCTTGTGATCAAGCAAGTTTTAGAAGCAGATTTCAGAGCCACCAAAATAAAGTATAACTAATGTTATACATGCTGTTTTTTAAAGATATTTAGAACTTGCTTTTGTATATGTAATTTTTTGAAACAGAATTTTCTAGTTTATGAAAATGCACACACACGTGCTAAAAAGGACCCAATTCAAAAGTGAGTAAAGTATAAATTCTCTTCCAGTCATGATTTCCAATTCTTACCTTCTCTTCTTGACAAGACAATCTTGTTAGCAAAATGTACAACCAGAAATATTCTATACCCAGACAAATCCCACATTAGTAAAGTTGCTTGATAGTACTTTGTATGGGTCCCTATAAAAGGTTATATAGTACATTTGATTTTCAACCTCTAGAGAATAAAGTTTTCATTTTTTTTTTAAGTTTTCACATTTCCAAATGTAACCTTAATTCCATATTTTGAAAAATGAACTGGGCTGTTTTATCTTTTTCAAAAGCATACCACACTCATTCATTTATTTTTCCCACTCTGTAGATATTAATTACTGCCTGCTTTGTTATGTACTAGGTTTGGTAATAGGTGGTAAACATTGGCAGAGAGAGAAGGAAGACAGAGGAGGTGCAAGTCGGCTAGCAAGGTGCGTTATGCATAGCAACGAGTCACAGAGCCCATCAGTAGATGTGCAGAATGCTCTGACCCAAACC
The DNA here is from genome assembly GCF_964662115.1 of Mustela nivalis. Classification (NCBI taxonomy): domain Eukaryota; kingdom Metazoa; phylum Chordata; class Mammalia; order Carnivora; family Mustelidae; genus Mustela; species Mustela nivalis. The sequence goes on from NC_139025.1 coordinate 40,144,708, forward strand.
TTGTTGGAATTTCTCTAGACATCTTCCTCCTCAGACTCAGAAATTCTGTCCTCAGTGTTATTCATTTTTTGCTCTTAATTAGATGTTTATTTTTTAAGATTTTCAAATTCTCACATACCTTCTATCTTTGAGATACAGTTTCCATCCAATGTGAGCTCTTCCAAGTTAACACAGGATTCCAAGCCTTCCATTTTAGTGAGACTATTGTTGCTAAATGATGCCCATTTCAAATTTTCCAATTTTTCTAAATTTGTGATTTCAAAGAGATGTTGCCCATCTAAATTTAAAGCAGTTATCTGTAGAATAGTTCATATTTTATGTTACTTCCGAATCTTATCAATAAATTCAGTGCTACAAAAAGGCTAATGAAATAATTTCAAATGTGGGAAGTGATATCAAAGGGATTCCTTCAGGAACTAAAGACATAGTGAAACTTACAAAAGAGTAAGATTTGACAAGATTATAACTCCAAGGGGGACTTATATGGTTTTATGACACTGTGCTGTGTCAGATTCCCACCAAAGTGAATGACTTGTCCCAGCTGCTGGGAGTGCTGTTGGCGGAAAGCCTTCAGCTGTCGGCACCTTCCGGGACAGTCTCAGCTGCAGAGAGCTCCCTTGCCCAAGATCACGCTCCTTCCCAGGCTGGCCCATATCCAATGATGAAGGGATTCAAAGTCCTGGCCATCTCAGCCCAACCTGGGGCAAATTTAAAGAGTCATTCAATTCCCAGTCTCACTGTGGGGTCCGCCCAGGTCACTGGGCCTACATCACAGCTAAATATCTGTATATAGCTGGTAGTAAAAATAATGTATGATGCTTTGTGCAGCAAAAAGAAGCTGGTGGTGCCCTCTAACTCTTCCCTTTATCCTCAGTTGAATTCTGACCAGTTCCCCTAGTACTGTGCCAAGATTCTTGGTTTCTTTTACATTGCCACCCAAACTTTTGGCTTGATCTCTGGTTCTGAGCTTTCAAATTTGCTTGCTTATTTTGATGTATTATCAAAACCTACCCTTTGGTCTTGCAGTGTACCTTTATTCTAAATCTCCTGTTCTGTGGTGACCACGATTAAGGCGTAATCCCTGTGACATCAATGTTGACAACTTGACTTCCTTGTGTAATTTTAATTTGACTCTTCCAGTTTTCTGCCCCTTACCTATCTGTACCCTCTTTATGATACACAGACCAAAGCTGATTAAAATCAATTGAAGTTAGGGGTGCCTGGGTGGCTCAGTGGGTTAAGCCTTCATCTCAGGTCATGATCCCAGGGTCCTGGGATCCAGCCCCACATTGGGCTCCCTGCTCAGCAGGAAGCCTGCCTCCCCCTCTCTCTCTGCCTGCCTCTCTGCCTACTTGTGATCTCTGTCTGTCAAATAAATAAATAAAATCTTTAAAAAAATCAATTGAAGTTAAACTTTTATATTAGGTTTAATAGAATTAGCTGTTACCTTCAAGTACCAGTTTCCACTCAGATGTAAATGTGGTCCTAACTTTGAAATCTGTGTCAGAATTTTGGCAGAAGGCCATATGCTAAGTATCCGTGGTCTCTCTTCTTTAGTACCAGAATGCCGTAAGAGAGAGAACTAATAAAATAAAAAACACATGATGAATAAAAGAAATGACATATAGCAGGTCATTTATATATAGTTTAAAGTATTGTTTCCTAGATGAGTGGCCCAATGAATAATTTTTAAATTTTAAATATATATAAATATAAAATATAATGCAGACATAAATTTTATATTAAAATGTAATATATTTAAAATATATTAAATATTCTCATTAATTTAATCATTCATTATTTATATTATTTTAATTATTTTATATTCATAATCATAATATAATAATCATAATTATAATTATATCTATATAATTTATATGACTTATTTATTATGTTACATATTATATTATTACATTTTATTATGTTATAATTGTATATGAATAATATAATTTATAGAATTCTATATAATTATATAACACAAAATAATTATAAGTATATTTAATATATTTTATATTTATATAGAATTATAATTATGCATAACTATAATTATTAAAATTAAAAATAATTATTAATCTAAAATGAAAATAATTTAAATAAATAAATTTAATTTAAAAATAATTAATTTACTTAATAATTAAATATATTAAAATATAAATATAAAAAATTTAAAATATAACATTTTATTTGCCTTAAAAATATTTTCAATATCTAGATATACTTTATGTATTTTACCTTTTATTTTAGCAGATATTTAACCATTACAAAATAAAATTTATAGAACTATGAAAGCTGTAATACAAACATCCTTATAATCCATCCATTAAGCAAGTTTCAGAGCTGGAATATTCCTCCTATCCTGGAAGCACCCTGTGTGCCCCATTTTAACCCTTTCCCTCTCCTTCCCCTTAGAACCCATCATTCACCTCATGTGAATCAATCAATGTCCTAAGAAGCAAATGATCTCAAATATGTTTGTGCTCATAAATATCATTTAGTCTTACACATACTGGAACCTTGTATAAATGGAATAATAAGTATGGGTTCTTCTATGATTTGCTTTTTTGCTCAATATTGTGTTCATGAGATTGACATTCATGTGCGCTGCTGTATGTAGTGGTAGTTCATTCATGGGTCATTGCTAGACAGTATTTCCTTACCAATTCTCCCATCAATGAGCACTGGAGCTGATTTCAGTTTTTCACACTGTTGTTACGAATATTCTTGACTTCTGCTGCATACATGCAAGAGTTCCTTTAGAGTTTATACAACTTGGGGGTTATAGGGAAAGTATATATTCAGCTTTCCTAGATAATGCCAATATATTTTCCAAAGTGGTTATACCACCTGCCACTTCTACTTCAAACTAGATATTGTCAGGCTTTAAAACTTTCACCAACTTGTAACTCTCAATTGGTAGATTGTGTGGTTTTAATGTTCATTTTCTTGAATACTAGTGCAGTAGAGCATCTTCTCCTGTGATTTGGCTATTCTGATTTCCTCTCCAGTATCTTTTGCCTATTTTTCTGTTTGATTGGTTGTCTTTTTTCTGATATATAAATAATATCTTTTGTCAGTTAGATGTGTTGCAAAATTTTCCCCCCAGTATGTAGCTTGTTTTTTTTTTTTCCCTCTATGGTATGCCCTGTAAGGAACAGATATATTAATTTCAATGTAGACACATCCAGTCTTTTATATTTATGCCCTTAGTTTCTTGTGTAATAAATTCTTTCCTCATTCACGGTCATAATGACAATCTCTGTTCCTAATTCTAAAACTTTCTTGATTTTGACTTTTATAGTGAAGTCCTTGATGTACTTGTCCCAGTGCCTTTTATTGACAAGACTCTCTGATCCGTAAAGGCAGCTCTGTTGAGTTATCAAGTTTTCATGTATGTATGGGTCTATAGTAGGTCTTTATGTTCTGTTCTCTCGGTCTGTACCAAATCTACATTTTTTTAAGTAGACTCCACACCCAGCATGGAGAACAGTGTGGAGCTTGAACTCATGACCTTGAGATCAAGACCTGAGCTGAAATCAACAGTCAGACACTTAACTGATGGAGCCACCCAGGGGCCCCAATTCTGCATTGTCTTAAAGGATTTTAGTTAGTTTTGATTTCCGGTAGAGTAAAACCCCAAATCTTCTTGAGGAATTAATTATATTTTTAGAAACAAAAAAGTTCCTGTCATTTTGAATAGATCCTAAATTAAACAATACATTAAGGAATTAATAGTCAAATATTCTAACAAAAACTAAACAGCTAGAGAACTAGAGTAAATATATTTAAGATGAAGCTACTTTGGCCAAAGTATAGCATTCTTAATCTGGATAATATGCACATTCCCCATGCCCCCAAGTTAATGGGGTGTGTGTGTGTGCGTGCAAGCGCTTTAGCCACACACACATATATAATATCAGTACTAGGTAGGCAATTCACTAAGTGCTTTATCAAGGCTTCCAAGCTTACCTTATCCATAGAAGGTTGTTTATTTTCATTCAGGTTCTAGAAAGGACTCTGATAAGTTCAAGTTGATAGGGAAAAAACAGTTACCCTAGAGGCATTTTTGTGGATTTTTGGGGTAGTGTGCAGGGATAAGAATCCATGCAACCAGTTGGTATTTAAATGGGATATATTTAAACGAAAAAAGTTAAAGTGGTATGAATTGTATATATTAACTGATTTTTTATTAGAACACTAAGAGAGGATATAGAATCTTAACAAAAAGCAAGAGTATGGAAAATATAATTTGTATATTCTAAGTAGCAAATATATTAAACAGTAAAATCCAACCTGAGTAATCTTTGTTCCAGTAATAAATTTCATAGCTGCTGTTGCTTCTTCTTCAGAAATGAGGAGTCCATCTAAATGAGTAAGAGTCTTTAATCTGCCAATAACACTCAACCTTAATGTGGCTGGCTTGGGAAAAATAACAAAAAGTTAATTTTTACAAAACATTACATATGTTATGGCATAGAAAGGAGTGCTTTTTCATTCCTTCCCATGTAATTCAAAATTATGTATCTCCCACTATTAGCTATATCTACAAATAAGGGCTTAACTTAGTTCTTTAATAACTGAATTTAAGTTATATTTAAGAACTGATCTGTTTTGTTTGAAGGTGGGTAGCTCTACTCTTATGAAGGAAGGGAAGTCCTGTAAGCTGTTGAAAAGTGTGGTGAAAAGTGTTCAGAGAACGGCAGTGCCTCCCAGTTATCTAGATAAGCAGTTACTCAGCTCTGTGTGCATTTCTATCTGGATCTCTAGCTGTTGACATCCAGTTTGGCAACAGGAAGAGAGCTGTATAATGACCAGGCACATTTTGGGTATGGTCTGTCAAAAGAAAAATATCCTTCAATTTTTCTGAGCAGAAAAGAAAAAAATACAACAATGTAAACATAGTAATATGGCAATTTAATAGACCCATCATTAGCCTCTTTTCAAAATTTTGAACAGTCTTATATACATTTTTGAAAAGCAAGGAAAGGAGGATTCTTGCAATTATAAAATTGGGGCATTTTTTAAATACTTGGGGATACCCTTAAACATAATCATTGAATACTGAAATTTCTTAGCATGAATCTGTGTATCTTTGTGATAAGGAAAAAAAGTAGTGTTCAATCAAATTTCCCTTTATAGCAGAACATAAGCCTTTATAATACAGGTTTATCAGGGGAAGTGATAAACTGATTCCCTCCTTAATGATGTCTCTCTTATTGTATTCTATTATTCTTTTTTTTAAAGATTTTATTTATTTAAGTGTGATTGGGTTATGAACACTGGGGAGGGTATGTGCTATGGTGAGTGCTGTGAAATGTGTAAGCCTAATGATTCAGACCTGTACCCCTATGGCAAATAATATATTATATGTTAATAAAAATAATTTAAAAAAGAAAAAGAAAAAAAAAGATTTATTTATTTGTCAGAGAGAGAGAGCACACAAGCAGGGGGGGGGGTGGCAGTCAGAGAGAGAAGGCAGCTCCCTGCTGAGCCAGGAGCCCTATGTGGAACTTGATTCCAGGATCCTGGGGTCATGACCTGAGCTAAAGGCAGACGCTTAACCGATTGAGCCACCCAGGTTCCCACATTCTATTATTTTTGGTCCCATGCCTCATTACAGTAGGTTCTAGCACACTAAACTATATAAACTCTCTCAAGGTTTGCAAATGGCAATAGTATCTAATACTCTTAAAGCCACAGTACTCTCAAACTAGTAAAAGCTTATTAAAAAAAATCTTTTAATAACATTTGATTCATTTGATTACTACCCTACACTAAATTAAAGTTATGAGATACAAATCATTCTAATAAAACAAAGATAGTTTGTCTATTTCTGGCTATTACTGGATAGTAATGAGAAACTGGCTTTGAAATAAAAATGATCATTTGCTTTTTATAAACATATCTGCTACCTACCTTTTGCCATGGATTATGCCGAATATCAAGAGTAAGAAGGCTTGTGGTGTGTTTGCATAACATATTTATTTCATCACCGGATTTTTTGAGTTGATTCCAGCTTAAGTCTAAGTGCTTCAGTTTCATCAGACCTCTAAATCCTTCTAGGGTTATCACATGGTTATGACTTGCATCCAAATATTCAAGGTTATACTGCAACACATACAAATAGAAGTGGTGCTAAAAAGGGTCACAGCTGGTATTTACAGAGTTCTTTTCTTTATGATTCACTAAGTTCTTTGTATGTATTTCTTTATATGTAATTCTTACAGAAAACCTACACAGTAGATACACTGCAATTATGGTATCAACATATGGTATCAACAATACAGGTATTTTATTTTTAGAATGCTCTTAATTCTCAGTTCACTCTTGTAATGTGGAGTGACAGTGTTTGTTTTCATAGAACAGAAGGCAGAGACTAACTGACAAGACAGGTTGGCCCCAACAAACAAGGAATTACTGTTCTTACTATCTGGACTTCTGGTAGCCTGGCTAAAAAAAGTTTCATTTTTAGAGGTAGAAATTAAACCTATTCTCTAATTCTCATTTTTAAAAGTACATGACTTTTAATAACTTAAAAATCATTAAACTAATATATGGTCTATGTTGGAAATTTGGGAAATGTAGTAAATAAATTAAAAGAAAAATAGAAAAAACATGTAATTCTGAACTTAGAAGGAACCACTGAGAACATTGTTTTTTTAATTATATGTGCAAATATTTTCCTTACAAAAAACAGGTTGTATTATATAGAGATTTGTATCCCTTTGGGTGTTCACACATCATTAAGTATTCTTCAAAATGGTTTTTCATGATTGTATAATATTCCAATAAGTGAACTATTAGGATCATTTTTAAAGATTTACTATGAACAATTATGTGGCTTCTAATTGTTGGCAGCACTGCAACAAAGATCCATGATTGTGATAATTAAACTGAGACTCTCTTATTTTTTCGGAAAAGATTTTTAGAAGTGGGATTATAAGTTTTAAGGATTTCTATATTAAGATTTTTTTAACTTTTTTTTTTTTTTTAAGTAGGCTCCATGAATGGTGGGGAGCCTAACACAGGGCTCAGACTCATGACCATGACCTGAGATCAGGAGCTGGACACTCAACCAACTGAGCCATGCAGGCATCCCTATATTGTTGAGATTTTTGATAAATACTGCTAAATAATTTTCAAGGAAGTTTGTACCAATTTTTTCTTCCAACAGTAGGATATGGGAATGCGCATTTTCTTAAATACCCACCAGTTCCACCTGCTTTATTTTAATTTATATTGCTTATTACCAGTGAAGTTGAACATCTTTCCATGTGTTTGTATTAGCTATTTTTAAATTTTCATTTTTGTTTATTGTGTTTCTTGTCTTTAGCCATTTATCTATTTAGATCTTCACCTAATTATTTGTAAGAAGTCTTTAAGACTTAATTTGTTACTTTATTTGTTGCAAATAAAATTTTCTTTTAAGGTATATACTAATTCAGACCTAGAAAAAAGAAGAGAACTTTAAGAAGACGTTTTGCAACACATTTTTTTCTCACTTAATGCTTTTATTTTTTTTAAATTATTTTTATTAACATATAATGTATTATTTTCCCCAGGGGTACAGGTCTTTGAATCATCAGGCTTACACATTTCACAGCACCCACCATAGCACATACCTTCCCCAATGTCCATAACCCAGCCACCCTATCCTTACCTTCCCACCCCACTGCAACCCTCTGTTTGTGTTGTCAGGTTAAGAGTCTCTTATGGTTTGTCTCCCTCCTGATCCCATCTTGTTTGCAACATATTTTTTAAAATAAAAGGTAATATTACTATAGATTAACAGTGAACTTGATATCTTTATAGGTAATTCAAAACAGTTGTTTGAATTCAGCATAGAATTAATCACTGCTATAGTTCATGTTCTTGGAAAAGCAGTTATTACAGTGGTTCAGGTTGCAGAAGTTGAATGTACCAATTTAAAAAAAAAATCTTTTTTTTCCCCTTTCATTCATTTTTTTTTGAAAAATTTTTTGAAAGATCATTAAAATCTTTCAAAAAATTCCTGGAAGCCAAATAATGTTACTGACTTTTTATTCTCATAAAAAAGCATAGTAAAACAAACAAACAAACAAACATATAATCATTTGCTATCATAATTTCTTGAACAAAAGGATATTTGATAGTATTTTTTAAAAAGATTTTTTTTATTAATTTTTTATTTTTTATAAACATATATTTTTATCCCCAGGGGTACAGGTCTGTGAATCACCAGGTTTACACACTTCACAGCACTCATTTATTTGACAGAGAGAGAGATCACAAGTAGGCAGAGAGGTAGGCAGAGAGGCAGGCGGAGGGGGGGGAAGCCGGCTCCCCGCCGAGCAGAGAGCCCGATGTGGGGCTTGATCCCAGGACCCTGAGATCATGACTTGAGCCGAAGGCCGAGGCTTAACCCACTGAGCCTCCCAGGCACCTAATATTTGATAGTGTTAAGGACATAATCTTAGTCTTTAAAATGAAATCAATTTGGCTTTATAAAAATTTATTACATGGCCTGTCTTCTCCCAATTTTCATCATAAAGTGGTAAAAACTTGTCCTAAATTCTGGCATTTGAATGTAGACTAGCATTTTGGAACCATACATCATAAAATGTAACTGCCTTCTTTCCTTGAAAACGGGGGTGGGATCTCAATTTTAATATTCCCAAAGATATAAAACAGACTCTATGAACATAGTTGTTCATAGAAGAGTACTTTCAGTTTTTGTAGAGGGGTTTCTTTCTTAATATTTCTTGTGCTTCAGTTTGTCATTCTTAAATTCCAGTACAGTACAGCCAACTTACAAAGCTTAAAACTCACAATACCTCTTTTAAAAATTCTTAGGGGTAATGGTTCATTCTCTAAATATAAATTAGCTCTCTCTAGGTTATCACTTTAGCAATAAATTTTTCATTAGAAAAGATAAGACAGAAGTATTGTCTCAATAAAAAATTAGGCACATAATCTAAATTAAGATTGCAAATAGCTATACATATTTGTCTTTCCCTGGCCAACTCTGACTGTGGTGGAGCTATTTTCAGAGGAAAAAAATCTCTTCCTGTTCCTTTCTCTTAGATACTCTCCTTTCTTGATAGTTCAGGTGAATGAATGATAAACATGAATCTTAGGACTTTTTAATTTATCTTGTAAGGATGTCTTGCTTAGGCTTTTAAAAAAACCATATAGTATATATATTTTCCCTACCATTAACGAAGGCCAAGTCTTCCATTATATAAACAGTGTTAGGTTGGGTGTTTTAATTTAAAAGTCAAGACCAGGATGATAAATACTTAAAAACAATACATTTACTTTTTGGAACTTAGTAGAAGTAACTTCTAGCATGCAAGTGGATTATGGAAACTCTCCATGTTAGAGACATGCTTAAGGAAAATGACAGTAAAAATGAAATATCTTAAAGGCAATTTAAAAAATGTAGAAAACAATAGGAATGACAGGTGAGTGATTAAACTAGATCATAACCTTTTGTAATGCCACGGTAACCATAAATCACATTAAACACACATGCAAAGCTCACTACTGGAGAATAAAGAGGCAGAGGCAGCATAGGTTTCCAATCTCTGAATCCCCACATGAAGACAGAATAAACTGATAAAAACCCAAATTCTACGGACAAGATTTATAACCAAGTTACATGACAGGGTGTCCCCATAAGCCCCCAAAGAAGCTGCAGGATAAACCACCAATAACCACAAGACCTACATCGTATCCATATCTATGTGAAAGGAAGAAGGAAGCATCAGGGCAGTATCTGATGGACCTGAGAATAATAGAGCCTCCAAATAGTCAGCCAGTGTTTACTGGAAAGTAAGGCAACAAATCTGAGTACAGCTGGAAGGAGTTTTGCATGGGATGAGTGCATGGGACCCATCAGAGAAAGGTCTGAAGCAACTGGAGCAATCTAACACTTATGAACCTTAAAACTGCCCCACCAGGGCTCCCTTCTAGAATAGAATCCTTCTCAAAGAAGAAACTGTTGAGGCCAAGGCAAAAATGAAACAGGATAAGGACAAAAAAGGCAAAAATGAGAGAGAGAGAGAAAAAATAGAAGAAGGGAATAGAGTCAGGAAATCTCAGAAAAGAAGCACTACAATTTTTTTTAAAGCACATATAAACAAGAGGGAGATCTGTGAAGGTAGGAAAGCTTTCTCAAACCCCAGTTCATTTTCAAAGTTTAAAAAATGAGCAAAAGAAAAGTATTGAGATCCAATCCCAGGCAAAGCTAGGAGTGCGAGGGAGGCGGAAGGAGGTGGGGGTGCGGAGAGAGAGAGAGGGAGAGACATTGCTGTGGGCAATAAAAGTACACCAGAAAGATATGCTCAGAAATTTAAGATTATTAACTTACTATTTTAAAACAAGCAAAAAGATGTTAAGAAAGCTTCAAAATATAAGATAACAACATAAATCTGGATTAGAAATATTCAGAAGTGAGATGAAAGAGCCCATAAAAGAATTTGAAATTAAATAAGAACATTTTAGAAACAAAGACTAAGTAGTCAAACACAAAACTAGTAAATACAATAGATAATCGCTTTAAGAGACAGAGAAAGTATAAAAAAGGGAGGGAAGAATTGTAAAATCAAATTAATTTAAAATTTTAAACCACAATGAAATACCACCAGTTAGAATGGCCAAAATTAACAAGAAAGAAACAACAAATGCAAGGATGTGGAGAAAGGGGAACCCTCTTACACTGTTGGTGGGAATGCAAGCTGGTACAGCCACTCTGGAAAACAATATGGAGGTTCCTCAAGATGTTAAAAATAGAGCTATCCTATGACCCAGCAATTGCACTACTGGGTATTTATCCCAAAGATAAAAATGTAGTGATCTGAACGGGCACCTGCACCTCACTGTTCATTGCAGCAATGTCCACAATAGTCAAACTGTGGAAGGAGCCAATATGTCCTTCAACAGGTGAATGGATAAAGAAGATGTGGTTCAAATATACAAGGGAATGTTAATCACCCATCAGAAAAGATGAATACCTACTATTTACATCGATGTGGATGAAACTGGAAGTTATTATGCTGAGTGAAATAAGTCAATCAGAGAAAGACAAGTTATCACATGGTTTCACTCACTTATGGAATTTAAGGAATAGTGCAGAGGACCATAGAGGAAGGGAGGGAAAACTTAATGGGAAGAAATCAGAGAGGGAGACAAACCATGAGGGACTCTGGACTCTGGGAAACAAGCTGAGGGTTACAGAAGAGAGGGGGCTTGGGGATGGGGTAACTGGCTGATGGGCATTAAGGAGGGCACATGATCTGATGAGCATTGGGTGTTCTATGCAACTAAAGAATCACTACATCAAAAGCTAATGATGTACTATATGTTGGCTAATTGAACTTAATAAAAACATTTTTTAATTAAGAGATAAAAAGGACTTGGGAGAATGTGACAAAGAGCGAAGATAGATAAAGATTCAATGTATGAATAAGGTGAGACCCTGAAAAAAAAAAATAAAAACCCTACAAGGAAACAGAAAAATGTCTAAAAACTTCCAGGTTAGAAAAAGAAAAGAAAGGGGCACCTGGGTGGCTCAGTGGGTTAAGCATTTGCCTTCAACTCAGGTCACGATCCCAGGGTCCTGAGGTAGAGCCCTGCATCAGGCTCTCAGTTCAGTGGGGATCCTGCTTCTCTTTCAGTCCTTCCCTGCTGCTGATACTCTCTCATGCTCTCTGTCTCTCAAATAAATAAATAAAATATTTAAATTAAAAAAAAAACCTTTAAAAAAAGAAAAAGAAAGAAAAAATTATTTTAATCTGCATTTTGGAAAAGCATACTGTAGTTCCGAAATACTGGTCCTGGCAACAAATACCAAGATATATTCCAGTAAAATTACTGGACTTTAAAGAAACTGGCCATCTAAAAGTAAAAAGCATGTAACTTAAGGGAAAAAAATTATACATTCTCATCAGACTTTTCTACAGCAACACTTTATGTCAGAGGAAAACAAAATAGCATTTAAGATGCCCAAGGAAATAAATTGTGAGCTAAGGATTCTATATCCTGCAAAGCTGCCATTCATGTATAAAGGATATAGAAAAACTATTATCCACATGTAGTAATGGAAGGATTGTAAATATTGTTCCCATAAGCCCTTCCCAAGGAATCTATAATCAAATATTTTTCAGACAATCAAAATGTTTTTCAGAGATACCAACCTAAGGTGTGGTGATAAGAATTAAATATAATTACCAATGAACTAAAAGGGAGGGTGTACATAGAGTAAGGCTACATGGTCTGACCGAATATATATGGAATGATAATTTTAATTATTTTTTTAAATGAGTAATAATGCAGAGAACACACACAAAATTAAAAAAAATATCTTTCCAGTAACCATATTGATGAGAGTATTAGTGCTATCATTCTGAGACTATTGTGTGTGTAATAGCAATAAAACAATAATCAATTATTAAATATTCCAATGCTATCACTTTGTATCCTTGGGAATCAGGATTCTTGCTGTGAGAGAAAAAAAGAGAGCTGTAAGTAACAGAGAAAAGGTTAAGCTAAAAGATTTTCGGTCTTGAATCTGAATTGGAAATACCAATATAAATTTGTGAGGTTAGTTTTAGATATACATGCATTATACCCTATACATATACATACATATATAGTTTATATGCATATACATACATATCACACACACACATGCAGACGCCCCTTCCCCACAAGAAGTCTGTCCAATGGAATGACCTAGAAACAAATACCAAACCTGATATACCACTTCTCTCTAAGATATATTAGTGCTAAGGTCACCTGGGTGGCTCAGTCAGTTAAGTGCCAGATTTCTGGTTTCGGCGCAAGGTTGTGGGATCAAGGCCTGAATTAAACTCTGTGCTCAGCACCATGCTTGCTAGACATTTTCTCCCTCTTCCCCTACCCTGCTCCTTTTTCTGCTCATGTTCTCTCTTTTTCTCTCAAATAAATAAAATCATTTTTTAAAAAAATAAAAGAAACTAGAGCTCCTTGAAAAAATGGCTAATCCCATGTCTACAACAGAAGACAGAAAATGTATGTGGAACATCTCTTATAACAGGTGGTAAAGAAGCTATCAGAGATCACTAGGGTCATAGCAAAAGAAGCAAACTTTAAGACGTTCCCATTGGCTAACGATGAGACCATCTGAGCTTCAATCATGATAAAGGTTGCAGTGGATGGACTCTCATTGAGTATGTTTAAGTCCATGTATTCCTAATGATATTAAAACAAAAAAGGAATTACATATCTGTGAGAAAACACAAGGAACCAATTCATTATCTTCAAAATTGGTAAATAAAGACAAGTAAGCATCTATTCTGCATTTTCTTTTTTTCCTGCTTCCTTCCTTCCTTCCTTCCTTCCTTCCTTCCTTCCTTCCTTCCTTCCTTCCTTCCTTCCTTTTCTCCTTTCCTTTCTTTCTTCCTTCCTTTCTTTCTTTCTTAAGTAATCCCTGCGTGAAACACGGGACTTGAACTCACAACCACAAGATCTAGAGTTGCATGCTCTACGGACTAAGCGAGCCAGGTGCCCCTGTTCTGCATTTTCTACATTACTGGGAGTACTGATAACCAAATAATAGATGAAGGGAAGTATCTATGCAAAAACAGTCTAACTAAGAAATGAAAAAGAAATGACAGAATAAGAATATTGCCATTTTGTAATCACTGATGAATTAATGGACTAAGCATTAACAATGGCTACTGGCATCAGAAAAGTGAGTCAATCAGGTATCATCTGCTTCCTATAGACTTGCCAGAGGAATGGAACCTGAACCTGATCCAGTCTCTGTATCTAGCTGTCAATTAGCAGACAATATGGAGGGTTGAGGTCATGTAGGGTTATATCATAAGCAAATCAACAACAGGGTCCAGACTGTGGGACACTTTTGGGACTAGAAGTTCAAAGTATTTCTACAGATAAACTATGGAGAGTGGAAGGGGAGGAGGGAGAGAAGGGAGAAGGGAAACCTATAAATTAAGAGAGACAAACAATTTCTAGAATGGCAAAACCAAACTATTGTGCTAGGTGGGGAGGCACATTTGGGTGATAGAACTACGGGGGGAAATGCAGGGAGAGGATTACTAAAGAGGTGAGGATAATGATTTATTGAGGGGATGGGGAATATATAGAAGGGGCTTATGTTGTATGTTATAAAGTTCTGTTTCTTGACCTGCATCAGTAATAAGCACGTTCACCTAATTACTGAACCACATGCTTGTAGTATGTAGTTTTCTATATCTGTATTTTATTTTATAATAAAAAGCTGAATATACACCTATAGAGTATCTCCTCTCTCTGATCACCCCTAACATCCCTACAGTCATTTTTCAAGACACCTTTACACATCAGATACTTGATGTTTGAGAGGTTTATTACTAGCTACCTTTGCTAATCTTAAAATTTGAAAATACCACTTGGGCATACAGTTTGTCCAGTTCTCTTGTTTGTAAAATGGCCACAGTAATATCAATTCAGTAAGTACACAGTGATAGAAATTTTTCTATCCAAGGAGAACAATAAAACTATACTGCAAAATACATGCTGGGCAGCTGGCTAAGCTATCTAAAAGCACTATCTAAAAGCACTATCCATGTGCTTTGCCTGACTTGGGAGTTTACTTTAAAAACAAACAAACAAACAAACAACACACAAAGGATTTATTTATTGTGAGAGTGGTGAGGAGGGGCAGAGGAGGAGGGTGAGAGAGAGAATCTCAAACTGATCCTTGCTGATGCAGGCTTGATCCCATCACCCCGAAAGCATGACCTGAGCTGAAATCAAGAGTTGGATGCTTAACCGACTGAGTCACTCAGGCAGCTCAAGAGCTTACTCTTTAAATTTTGTGCATAAGCAAAATTATGACTGTTACAACCTCTGTAACCACTGGCAATCAGAAAAAAGTTAAATAAAAAATGCCAACAACTTACATATAGTCTTGAGACCTCTATTAAACTACCTTCTTTCCTCAAACTGTGTATCAAACTATCAGGGATTCTATTAAAAAGGACCTCGGCTTTGGGCCCCTGGGTGTCTTGAGTTCTCTCTTCCCATCCCTCTGCTCCTCCCCGCCACTCTGTCTCTCTCTTAAATAAGTAAATCTTTTTTTTTTTTTTAATTTATTGGACAGAGAGAGAGAGAGAGAGATCACAAGTAGGCAGAGAGGCAGGCAGAGAGAGAGAGGAGGAAGCAGGCTCCCCGCTGAGCAGAGAGCCCGATCCCGATGTGGAACTCGATCCCAGGACCCTGAGATCATGACCTGAGCCGAAGGCAGCGGCTTAACCCACTGAGCCACCCAGGCACCCTAAGTAAATCTTTAAAAAAAAAAAAAACAAAAGGACTTTGGCTTACTAAAAGAAATAAGGATGGAGATTTAGTACTAAAACTTAAGATCAGTAAGGAAAGCAACAGCTCCCACCACAGTGGGAGAAGCAGCAACACAGATGCTTTGATATGGTTGAAAGGGGGTAGGGAATGAGTAAGAGCTGAGAATGATGATATGTTCTGGAAAGTTAGGCCAGTGACTTGGGACCAGTGGAAACAGGGGATGCTGGGTTGGCATTCTGGAGCCACATATGCAATTACTTTTGTTGTATGATATATAACAGAGAAAACAAAAGCCAGATAAAATGCTTAGCTATGTGTACATGGTGCATTACTGTGTTTGTCCTATGGTCTATGGTGGGGCAAACACAAATCAAATAAGATCTGTGCATGTGACAGAGAGGACAAGGAAGAAAGAAAGAGAAATAACAACATGAATAATGAACAAATGGGAAGAGAACTAACAGCCTTAGATATGAAGTGGTGAATCAGAAAATGAAGAAGTAAAGACTCACAAGGAGAAAAATAAGAATGAGAAAACAAGAGCAGAAGAAAATGGAAATGACAATTTCCAAAGAACATTTTAAAAATAAGTCTGGAGTAGTTTTAAAATGAATTTAAAGTAGTTAGAAATCAGGTATGACCACAGGTGTATATTTGGTTTGCAAATGGAATCTGAATCTGACACTTTTAATTTTATTTTTTAAAATATTTTATTTATTTGAGACAGAGAGAGCGCAAACAGGTGGGGGGAGGGGCACAGGTAGAGGGAGAAGGAGACTCCCCTGCTGAGCGGAGAGCCCGATGCAGGGCTCGATCTCAGGACCCCAAGATCATGACCTGAGCTGAAAGCAGACACTTAACTGACCGAGCCAGTTAGGTGCTCAAAGACCTATTTTGGACAAAGTAACAGACCACAGTGTTGTGTTCCTAATTTGAGCTGCATAATCTCGAATATAGTATGTTTGAGGTCTTCATTACAAAAATAATATATCTATTAAATTAATTCTTTTACTTAAATAATTTCAAAAGGACAGTTCTTACCAGGTGGTATACATCATCTAAACAAGTAAATTCATTGAAGCTGATATTGAGTTTTCGAAGTCCTGTTAACTTGGAGAGATCTCTCAATTTACTCAAGCTATTTCCATGGAGATTCAGATTCTGAAATAAAATGAAATGTAAATTAAAAAATAAGACAGATTATATTCTACATCATAGTTATTTAAGTAATATTAAGAGAGAGCCAATAAGAAGTAAGCCTAATGTATGCTTTTAAAAGGTAGAGCTTATAATAGCATTACTGAATCCTGTTCTTGATTAATTTGGTTTTCCACTTGGTCTAGAAATTTTTTTTAGAAAACAGTTAAATATATTAAGATATTTATTGAGGCATGCCTATTTCTCAAGCTAGCCAGTGAGCAATGTAGGCCCTAAAGATTTGGGGTTTTGGCGAGGATATCTCACAAAAGAAGATGGCAGGGCTACACCCTGACTGCAGGAAACTATGAGGGCACTGGACTAAGGAGCAGAGGCTGAGGGTCTTAAAGCAGGGGGACAGACTCAAATAAGGGGCTAGGGAAAATGTTTCTCTATCAGAATTTGGTCTAAACTTTCCCTATCCATTTGATCCTGTGCTCAGTAAAAAGGAGTGTTAATACAGCTGTATATTTAGGGGATACCCTGATGACTATTTTTCTATCTTTTGACTAC
Source organism: Mustela nivalis (assembly GCF_964662115.1). NCBI lineage: Eukaryota > Metazoa > Chordata > Mammalia > Carnivora > Mustelidae > Mustela > Mustela nivalis. Next base: position 40,161,739 of record NC_139025.1, read on the forward strand.
ACCATTGTGAATGATATCAAGTGAAGATTACATTCTTGCATAGTCTACATCATAAGTAGTGGCACAAGAAAATGCGTTAATATAATTGACTGCAGTATTCACAACAAATGGATATTATGATAAAATCAAGTGTCTACCTCCCAGATCTCTTCACTCACCACCACCATCTTACACCCTATTATACCGTGGACATAACATAAATTCCAAGAAACATCTGAATGTCGAATAGTTGTCAAAACTTGGTTAAGATTGTTAAGAAGGATGAAATTATGTAGAGTAGTTTATTCTACAGGTTACATACCGGTATCATCCATGATAGCATCTACAGAAACCTTACACTTAACATGTCCAAACTGAATACAACATTTTTCCTTTATATCTGCCTGTCAGTCTATGTTTTTGGACCTGATTGAGACTTTCACTGTCTATCGAACAGATATTGTTTACCACCCCCCTTTCCCCTTTTCCATAAACACTTTATTCTAGAAATGTTTCTCAAACCAACCGTTCCATACTATTACCACTACAAGTGCCTTAGTTCAGTCTCTTATTTGTCCTTTGAACTACTACATAGTTTCCACTGGATAGCCATACCATCAGTCTGACTTAAATCTAGCCACAAGTTGCCAAAGTTGGGGTCTTTAAAAACACAGCAACTGTTCCTTAAGGAAAATCTAAAATTTACCTTCAAAAACCCATCCTATTGTAGCATGCCTCCTACTCTTCCAGCCACAGCCCCATGTATCTTCCTGTTTTCCAGCCTATGTCTTTACCTTCCCCTGGTACACACCCTATGTTCATAGTCACCCCGTGTTCATTCCAGCCTATGTCTTTACCTTCCCCTGGTACACACCCTATGTTCATAGTCACCCCGTGTTCCATGATAACACTAGGATCTTTCAAAACCATACGCTTCTAGACAGAGTATTTCCCCTGCCTGGAAGATGTAAACAACCAAGTTTCTCATATCCTTCAAAAATCTGCACAAAACGTATCTCTTTCCGTGGCATTCTCCCAGCAACTCCAAGCTTCCTATGTTTGTTTACATATCTGTCTCCACTAAAATGAGGTCCATGAGACAGGGAAAATAACTAATTCATTTTGAACTCCCAATACTTACCTCATTGCCTAAAACAAAGCAAATGCTCGGTAAATGCTAGATGAATAAGTCGTTGCAAAAACCAGACGTCCAACTAACAAGAAGTCTATTTTTTTTTTAATTCAAGTAAAATTAACATACATTTTTTTTAACATACAGTGTTATAGAAGTTTCAGGTGTATAATATGATTCAACAATTCTGTACATTGCTCATCAGAGTAAGTGTACTCTTAATCCCCTTCACCCATTTCACCCATCCTCCCCCACCTCCCACCTTTATTTCTATATATTTTATTTATTTTTATGAATGGCCTCAAAAAAACCTCCATCTAGTGGGGAAGACTGAAAAGAAAGTAAGAGGTGTGTACCCTGATATTTCTCTTATAGTAATGGCAAAAAGGAAGGAAAATAATTGGTGTGATTTCTAAACATTTTTATTGTACTATCTAGTATTCTTACTAAAAGCCTTCAAAGGTTTTTCTGGCTTTTGAGCCATATAGGTAAATTTAGGATGAGATGTTCTTCCATTCTTAGGCTAGGGGTGTTGATAAAATTAAGGCAGTCGGGTGGAGGTCATGAGCAAGCCAGGGTATTCTAAAGTCTTATTCTCCTCATTGTTACTTATTTTACAAACCAAAAAAATTTTAAAAAGACCTACTTTTTTTGTTTTATTTTTTACTGTTGCTGGTTTAAAAAAAAAAAACTTTTATTTAATCCCTTTAAAATCTATAGAAACATATGTCATAGAAGCTCAGTCCAATCAGAACTCATGCATTTATCAAGCCTTTCATTACTAAAGCTTTTTTTTTTATCAAAAATGCATTACTCAAATATGAAATCTTGACATTATAGTGCAGAAACAGTAATTTCTCCATGCTGTCAGCTCAAAGATTGCTTCTGTAATCATTAGACTGCATATTTATGATACAGGTGGTGATATTGTCATTTTGTTATAAAAATTTCCTCCCTAATAATAACTGGCTAAGGTCAAAACTTAATCTCCTAGACTTGAAGATTTCGTGGATGATGATGATGTAGTTGGACAAAAGCAATACCATAAACAACTTGAAAACAGATGTTTTCTAAATATTTTCAGAAGCAGACTCAGAACTGTTGGCCACACTTATTATTTTAAAAAATATTTTTTCACTCTTTTTGTTTACCCCAGTCACTCGAAAAAGACTGTCATCATAAACAAGCGATCTAGAAAGTCACACTGGAGCAATGTAATTGACTTTCAAGATAAAAATCATCCTGATTATTTATCTGTATCTCAGCTTTCAGTACACACACACAGAAAGATAGTGTCCTGTGAAAATAACTTGTCTTCTCTCGTATTTTTATCAGTTTATTAATCAAATATCAATTTGCTTGCCACTTCTGTAGGGTCAAGCAAACCTACTTTCTCTGTATGAACTGATTGCTGTTTGTAAAGGTATTGTTTTTGTATGATCTCCCTGATATGAGGAAGTGGTGATGCAACATGGGGGCTTAAGTGGGTAGGAGAAGAATCAATGAAACAAGATGGAATTGGGAGGGAGACAAACCATAAGTGACTCTTAATCTCACAAAACAAACTGAGGGTTGCCCGGGGGGAGGGGGTTTGGGAGAAGGGGGGTGGGATTATGGACATTGGGGAGGGTATGTACTTTGGTGAGTGCTGTGAAGTGTGTAAACCTGGTGATTCACAGACCTGTACCCCTGGGGATACAAATATATGTTTATAAAAAATAAAAAATTTTAAAAAAAGGTATTGTTTTTGTAATGAGTATCTCCTATGTGCCAGGTGTTATGCTAGAAAATGGCAGAGCTGGTGCTAGACTACACAGTGTTTATGAGTAAATTAGAAAGCGGGATCCATCCTTTCCTTGAGATACCTTTATTTTCAGCTTTTAGGAAATTGTCACAATATGTCGATTTTGTTAGTACAAGAAATTTTTTGAAGAATGGTCAGAAAATTGTAGTATATATACTGCTCTATGATTTAAAGGGTACCCTTTGGATATGGCCCTCTTGTGCAATGCACACCACACCATCTTATATTGTTGCCCTGATACTGGGGATATACATATCGAAGACCTGCCATAGCCCCTGCCCCTGTGGAATTTACAATCTAGGAAGGATACAGAGCATATAACAAAGGAATCTGACCTAGACTCAGAGATAAGAGAAAATGTTAATGCTTCAGTATAGATCTACTTATATATAAGATCTATAAGTTATGTGGGAATTAACTAGGAGAAGGGAGTCAGGGGAGAACATTCCACATGGAGGACTAGCAAGTGCAGTGGCTCTGCTGGATGCACGCAGAATGCATTTAAGAAATAGAAAGGAGGCTGAGCACAGAGAACTAAAGAGAGGGTAATATGAAGAGAGTCTGGTAAGGTAGGCCAGGGACCAGGTGACGCAAAATCTTATAGGCCATATTAAGGACTTTGGCTTTATTTTTAAAACAATGGAAAATCATTTGAGGATTTGAAGTAGGAGTGGTGAGGGGTGACAGAGATTTCATGATCAGATTTGCGTTTTGAAAAGATTGCTCTAGCTTCCACATGGAGAATGAGTTGAGGGCTCAAAGTGAAAGCAGGACAGTGCCTCTGTTGTACAACTCTAGGAGGCACCTCCTAGTCCCCATACTGAGTTATATTCAGTTATATAATGAATGGCACCCAGAGAATACATTAATAGCATATAATGTGAATTGCATCTCCTGGAGTTGTGCAATGTTGCAGTGGTAGAGTGCCAGGAGCCCTGTTAGAAGGCATCGCAGTAGTCGAGGTCAGGGATAATTAATGATAGTTCAGATAGAATGGTAGCTGATTTGAAATGGACAGATCTGTAAGTCAAGGTATGGATGTAGGCTTAATATCTCAACAGAACTGCCCCAGTGTATATAAAGTTGCTTTAGTACTAAGTCAAATTCTGTTGATTAATTTTATAAAGCTCTGATATTCTATGTTGATGAATCCTGGAAACTGATTTGAAACTTATCTGTCTTAATCATTTAAAGAGAGCTTACTTGTTATTCAGGAATAAAATACCTTGTAAACTAGAAGGCTATCCTCTAGGCCTATACTGTCTTGTATGGTAGTCCCTAGCGACATGTGGCTGTTGAGCACATGAAATGTGGCTAGTCTGAAAGTGCTATAGACTGCAAATATACTCCGGACATCAAAGACTTAGTTGAAACTATCTGATTAATGACTCTTCATATTGATTGCATATTGAAATGATAATATTTTAGATATATTGGATTAATTAAAATTAATCTTTTAAAAAAGATTTTATTTATTTGACAGAGAGAGATCACAAGTAGGCAGAGAGGCAGGCTCCCTGCTGAGCAGAGAGTCTGATGTGGGGCTCGATCCCAGGACCCTAAGGTCATGACCTGAGCTGAAGGCAGAGGCTTAACCCACTGAGCCACCCAGGCACCCCTTAAAATTAATCTTTTAATTAAAACATTTTTGGCATGGCTAAGAGAAAATTTTAAATTACATGTATGGTTCATATTATATTACTACCAAACAACACTGATCTAGTCCACAAAGAAGGAAAGGTCAAGGCATTTTTAACTTTGACAGCATGATGGCTGGCATCACTAGATAGGTGCTTTAGTGTCCTTAGACTTCATGTGTTAGATTATGATTCCAAATTCGAGGTCCAAATTCCAGATTTTATTCCTTATAATACTCACCACAATATGACTGTAAATGCTAGTCTTGGCAAGAGAAAGTATTGTTTTATCATCCAAACTAATAAGTTTTGGTCTGGGCTTAATCCTGGGATCCATTTTTATAACTTCATCATCAAATTTCAAATCCTGGGACAATACTGATCCTTCTGAATTTTTTTTGCTTTCTTCTAAAATAACATTGTTGAATGAAGAAAATAAAGAGCGAGGCTTGACCTAAAAAATTTATTAAAAGTATTGAAAATTTGGTTGTTGTATTTATCATTTTGAACAAGAAACAGCCTACTTAGCAAAGATGAATTACCTCTTTTTTTCAGCTATATAGTAATACCTATGATGATCAGAATCACATTAGGAAATCAATAAGAATAGATTAAAATTGTAGGCTAAGAATAAATGTGTTCATCCCCTCCCATTGAAAATTCCTTAAAACTGGCAAAAGATCATCTTTAAATAATTTTTCAGCAATGGAAAGGGCACCAACAAAAGACAAGGAATTGTGAGACATAAATCAAAAGGGACTGAATTGAAGACAATAGCAGAAATGTAACTGGTAGCCAAAACATGTATAGGAGATAATCACTTTGAAGAGCAGATGCAGAGAAACCTGGTGTTCAGAGTGAACAAGTAAAACAGCAATGGGATGCTCTAAGTAATTAAGTAATTATGGTAAGAACTGTAAATGAATGAGCACGAACAACATAAATAGAAATGGCTCTAGAAAAAAACAAAATGGGACGCCTGGGTGGCTCAGTTGGTTAAACAGCTGCCTTCAGCTCAGGTCATGATCCCGGCGTCCTGGGATTGAGTCCCACATCGGGCTCCTCCTTCTCCCTCTGCCTCTGTCTGCCATTCTGTCTGCCTGTGCTCGCTCTCTCCCCCTCTCTCTCTCTGATAAATAAATAAAATCTTAAAAAAAAAAAAAAAAGAAAAAGAAAAAAACAAAATGATCCATAAGTGAATTTAAAACCTGGGACAATAAAGCATCCATAATAGAATAGGCTGCTATAGAAAAGAATAGGGTAAATACTTTAGAGTCAAAATAAAAACAATTAGTGAAATAAAAATATTCAATTAAAAATAAAAATATTCAATAAAAATATTCAATACAAATGGATATGGCACAGATCAAATTAGTGAGGTTGAGGAAATCTTCTTGAACAGAGAATTTTAAAATGGAGATATAAAATATGAGAGAAAAAAAATTAAAAGACATGGAGGATCAATTCAGAATGCCCAAAGTTTAACTAATCAAGGTTTCAGAGGGATGAACAGAGAATGGAAGAAAAAAATAATAAAGGAATTAAGAAAATTACCCAGAAGTGAATAAAGTAGTGAATCTTCTGATGGGAAGAGCTCATGAAGTAGCAAGCAGATGAATGATGGAGCTAAGTTCTTTGCTGACATCTGTAACTGAAGAGTCACAACAGCCAGGACTGCCCACCTCTCTACTTCTTGTTATTTGAGTCGTTCTGTTTACTATTTGTCTGCTTCTCCCTCTGACCTTCTCCCCTCTCATGCTCTCTCTCACTGTCTTTCTCTCAAATAAGTAAATAAAATCTTTAAATAAGTAAATAAATAGTAAGAAGACTGGAAACAACCTGTATGTTTCATCCAGAGTAATAGTCAAATAAATCAGACTATTATTGGATAGTATGCAGCCACCAAAAGAATGAAGAATAGACCTGGGCTTCTCGGTGGCTCAGTTGGTTAAGTGACTGCCTTTGGCTCAGGTCATGATCCCGGGGTCCCAGGACTGAGTCCTGCATTGGGCTCCCTGCTCAGCAGGGAGTCTGCTTCTCCTTCTGACCCTTCCCCATCTCGTGCTCTCTCTCTCACTCTCCTCTTTCTCAAATAAATAAATAAAATCTTAAAAAAAAAAAAGTATAGGCCTATATGTACTGAAGTGGGAATATGTCCAAAACATATTGTTAGAGGCAAAAAAACACCACAAAATACTTAGGTCTTGATCCTACTATGTAAAATGTATATTTTGTTATATATATAAATACATAGAAAAAAAGATTGAAAGCAAACCCACAAAGTTGTTAACAGTGGATTTCTTCATGAAAGGGAGTGGTGCTGGGGTTGAAGTGAAATCAGATTTTCATGTTTATTATATATTCTTCAATATAGTTTGAAACTTTCTCAGTGAGACTACAGCCATATATTACTCATAAAAACATTTAGGTGTCATAATATTTATTTTGAAAATTAAACCCTTCACCAAATAACCATTTTATTTTTTTATTTTTTAAAGATTTATTTGACAGACAGAGATCACAAGTAGGCAGAGAAGCAGGCAGAGAGAGAGGAGGAAGCAGGCTCCCTGCTGAGCAGAGAGCCCAATGCGGAGCTCGATCCTAGGATCCTGGGATCATGACCTGAGCCGAAGGCAGAGGCTTTAATCCACTGAGCTACCCAGGCGCCCCCCAAATAACCATTTTATATGTTTATGTATAAATAGACATGTTTAATATAAACCTGACATTACATTATTAGACTTCAAATTACTGTTCTGTCCTTATTTAAGGAATTCCAATTTTAAAAATATATCCATACCACTGTAATATACTCAAATTCAACAATGTATTCTGGCAAAACAAGGTCATGATCAAAGACAAACCACTTGCACTGCCGAACGCTGCAATCACAGTTTCTTTGTCCCATGACAGAATCTAGAGTAAAATAAAAAACAAAACAAAACAAGAAAAATACTCTTCAAAATGAAATATATATTTTTCATTATTACACAGATTAATAAACAATAAACTCAGCAAGTTCTAACTATCATGTTATTAAGAGTATTTTATTTCTTATATTTTTTCCACTCTCCTAGGCAGTTTCTTAATTCTAGAAATACTTTCTAGTCACCCTTTCACTACATAGACTAGTAGGGTTTAATTTTATTCATGTTCTTTTTTTTTTTTTAAAGATTTTATATATTTATTTGACAGACAGAGATCACAAGTAGGCAGAGAGGCAGGCAGAGAGAGGAGGAAGCAGGCTCCCCGCTGAGCAGAGAGCCCGATGCGGGGCTCTATCCCAGGACCCTGGGATCATGACCTGAGCCGAAGGCAGAGGCTTTAACCCACTGAGCCACCCAGGCGCCCCTCCTTTTCCTTTTTATACTTACCATTTTACTATTCAATGTGTGGCCATATATTTTTGACAAATGTATTTCCCAAAAACCTTTGCTATTAAAAGTGGGTGGGTTTTTCATCTTTTGAAATACATATATGTATTATATAACATATGAAACATGTATATAGTATATATATATAATATATATGAGTATGTATGGATGTGTCATTTACAAAATAAAAGTCTACACACACATATAAATGTCACTGAAGTAGGGAATAGGAAAATAGAAGCTTGCTAGTAGCTAACAATGGATTTTTTAGAAAAGTTTACAAACTTTGTTGGTAGAAGTTAAACTCTACACATCTGTATTAAACACAAACATTTTGTATTCAGAAAAATTAAAGCACATTTCTCTTTATAGCAGACATACTTAGTATATATTTTCGAGGAACGAACACTGAATTAACCATTGGATAGTTAGCTTGATTGATGGAGTCCTGTTCACGAGCCTGAACACTCTGTCCAAGGAAGACCTTTGTAATGAGGAGGATGCCTAAATATGAATAAAAAAATAATTTTAACACTAATTCATTTTGGTAACTTTCCCATATTACTTTCCTTAATGGTCGCAGACCTGACAATATGTTCTGCAAGGGGAGGAATCCTGGCTACCTTGTTTGCCATTGTATAGCAACCCAGAAGCTCACTAAATATTTGTTGACCAAATGAAGTAAGTATGAAAGAGGATTCCTGTAATTATATCAAGCAAAGCTTTACAGAAAAGGAAGAAGGAAAGAAAATAATAAGTTTTTTTATTAAGTAATTTAAAGTAAAGAACTTTTTATTGTTATTAACTGGGTAAAAATTTATCTCTTTATCATCAGCACCTGGCATATACCTTAGATCATAGGGGGCACTCAATACATATTTACTGAATGGATAAATATTTATTTTCCCTTTAGATTCCTAAGGGATCTTTGGATTCACTCAATCCTAAAGATCTCTAGGAGTCAGTCCTATAAAGTAACTTGTAATCACTAGGCATAAAACATTGAGATGCCCCCCCCTTTTTTTTACGATGTATCTGTCATAAAATGAAAATTGAGAGACCCTAATTGTTTTGGGAAACATATTTCAGAAGAATCTAGAAAAACATCATGAGGTGTTTCTTAAGATGGGAATAGAGGAGAATGAGAAAAAAGAAGCAAATGGTTTTTTCAAATAAGGAGTTCTTTCTATATTCAATAATCTGCTTAATTTTCACTTAATAAAAGACTGCAAAATACATGTAGTTCCACATGAATAATCTTAGCAGAGCTATTTTCTGAAACTTAGAATATTACTCTTAGAGAGTTAAATTAACCAAATTTCTGACAGCTCAGTCTTCAGTAGGTTGAATAGTGGAGACCAAAGAGTAGGCGTCCCTTACTCCTTGACCAGGTCCGTTCTCCTTATTATATATTCTTGGATCATATGCACTAATACTTCATCTTACAGCTCTTATGAAAATTATAATTTTACATTTATTTGTGTGATTATTAATGTTTGTCAGTACCATAAGGAGCACTGTGTCTAGTTTGCAGAGACTGTATCCCCATCACCCACCAGGTGCCTAACATGCAGTAACCAGTTCATACTACTGGTGGAACTGAACAATGAGCAGTGGGAGGGTGAGGCAGGAGGACCTGATGAGCTGGTTTTTTGCCCCAGCCTGTGGTTAACAGGGAACCTCTCCCACAACTGTCTTGCAAATTGGCTCATATACTTTTATCTATATATTCAAGATGCAAATAAAGTACTAATCACTGTGAATAAATGAAAGTACCAAAAGCTTATCTTCTATGAGGTAATTTATAAAGCAATCTATACATTTCAATCTATACATTTTATCTTTAGTCAGTTTTTTTTTTTTTTAAGATTTATTTATTTGACAAGAGAGACACAATGAGAGAGGGAACATAAGCAGGGGGAGTAGGACAGGGAGAAGCAGGCTTTCTGCCAAGCAATTCAGGGCTTGGTCCCAGGACCCTGGGATCATGACCTGAGCCAAAGGCAGAACCTTAACAACTGAGCCACGCGGGCACCCCTTTAGCCAGTTTTAGGTTTACAACAAGATCTTCTTATCTTCTGTTACAATAATTAAGGACAAATAAGGACTCTCTTCCCCAGTGCTTGGTATGATGATTATTGCATAATTGGGTCAGGTTCTCTTTTCTCTGCCCTGTGAACTTGAGGCGTGGGGTGTGTGTGTGTGTGTGTGTGTGTGTGTGTGTGTGATGCATATAGATTGAGTTTATTTTTAGGACACAAGTTAATGGAGATAAAAGGAGATTGAGAGAGAGGAGGTAGGATGGCAATGTAGTAGGACCACCCTAGGCTCATCTTGTCTCGTCAATGAACAAAGCAGACCGTGAAAAGTGCTTGTTCCATATAATTAGATTAAACATGAGTAACAAACGGGTCCCATCCTATTAATGTTTACACAATGATCAGTAAATATTTGTTTATAACTTGACTGAAGTAATAGATCAAAGAGTCATATATCACTACACTGGTAAATAATAAATAAAATAGTTTTTAGAAAATCTTTCTGATTGATAAAACCAAGTGTTAAAAACATTACAAAATTAACTAATGAAGACTTAGAACTAAAAAGTTCAGAAATTCTGTGTATTTGTATTACCATGCCTGAAGAGCTCAGGCTCAAGACAGTTCTTCTTCTCGTCTTTGTACTTTTGCTGTAAAAATTCAATTCTGGGGCACTCACACATACTGAGGCTGTTAGCAAGAATCACAGCTTCTTTTCTGAGAGGCAGCTGTAAAGAAAAAACAAAGTCTGAGTATTTTTATAAAATTGACAGTACTTCAGCTTCAATACAGATGGTTTACTGGTAAATGTTTGTGGGTGTGGGCAAAGAAAAGTCAGGCTAGATTTGCTGAAAAGAAGTAGACAACCTTCAGGTGCAACTTCGTTGTATAAGGCTATTTATATGGTTTAAATTTACATGGAAACAGGTTTACAAAAAGTGATACAGTATAATATTTATTCCCATAAAAGCAGCCAGAGTCAAAGCTGACAATACTGTGTAGTGATGGAGCTGTAGTTTTACACATTTGCAAGGATACTCCATGAGTAATCATGCAAATTCCAAAAAGAAAATCCTGCATGACATTTTATCAGTGAAGGTTCTTATTTAGATATGATATATACTTATAGATAGATACATTTAAGATATATAAATAAAGATTTGGTATAATGGTGTTTTTTGGTTTAATAATCTACAGTGATTTCCAGATACATCTCATTGTGCTAATGCATTGAAATATTGGTTTGCTTTGTGACTAGATTTATTTCTTAAAGTATTTGATCAGAAATACAGTACTTCCGTAAAATTCACATTACTTCCTGTGAAAGCAGTCCTGAAAAGTCAATAAAATCTCTATTTTTAGTTGTAGGAAACCTAGAGCTAAGAGGGATTATACAGTCTATCCAAGGACAGAAGTAGAAATTAGCAAAGTCGTGATTTGAACTCAGGTCTGCTCTTCCTTGTCACTATCTCAGTTTTGACATTATTACTAGTTTAATATTAGTAGCCACTTTATCTAAAAATGTACTTTTCTATAAATGCTGAATTGCTTATATATTTTTTCTTATTGAAACCTGTCATCCAAAGATTTTTTTAAAATAAATACTAAAATGTGGCTCATGTTACTATAAATTCCACGTTTCAGTAAATAGAATCTTCTCAGACTTCCAGTGAATATCACTAAATATGCATCAGATACAAGCTGTGTGCATGGCATTAGGCAGCTATAGCATGGTCTTGGCCCTCAAATAACAGAGGGAAAGATCATGAAGAGAGCATAGGCAGTAATCTTTCTAACATCAGCTGTAGCAATATTTTTCTAGGTATGTCTCCTGAGGCAAGGAAAATAAAAGCAAATATAAACTGTCAGGACTACAGAACAAAATGTTTCTGCATAGCAAAGGAAAGACTCAGAACAAAAAGCAACCTACTAAATGAGAGAAGATATTTGCAAATGATATATCCAATAAAGGGTTAGTATCCAAAATATATAAAGAACTTATAAAACTCAATACCTAAAAAACAAATAACCCTTAAATTAAAAAATGGGCAGAAGACATGGACAGACATTTCTCCAGACATATAGATGGCCAAAAAGACATGAAAAGATATTCAACTCGCTGATCAACAGGGAAATGCAAATCAAAACTTCAGTGAGAAATCACCTCATGCCTGTCAAAATGGCTAAAATAAAAAACACGATAAACAAGTGTTGGTGAGGATGTGGAGAAACAGGAACTCCTGTGCTCTTTTGATGGAATGCAAACTGGTGCAGCCAATGTGGAAAACAGTATGGAGGTTCCTCAAAAAGTTAAACATAGAGGCACCTGCGTGGCTCAGTGGGTTAAGCCTCTGCCTTTGGCTCAGGTCATGATCTCAGGGTCGTGGGATCGAGCCCCACATCGGGCTCTCTGCTGATCAGGGAGCCTTCTTCCCCTTATTCTCTCTGCCTGCCTCTCTGCCTACTTGTGGTTTCTGTCAGTCAAATAAAGAAATAAAATCTTTTTTAAAAACGTTAAACATAGGACAAGACTACAATCCAGTAATTACACTACTAAGTATTTTCACACAAAAACCAGAAACACTAAGTCAAAATGAGTCATGCACCCCCATGTTTATTGCAACATTATTTATAGTAGCCGAATTGTGAAAGCAGACTAAGTGTCCCTCGATAGATGAAGGGATTAAAAAACATGTGGTATATATGCACAATGGAATATTATTCAGCAATAAAAAGGAATAAAATATTGCCATTTACAACAACATGGATGGAGCTAGAGTATATTATGCTAAGTGAAATAAGGCAGTTAGAGGAAGACAGATACCATATAATTCTACTCATGTGTAGAATTTAAGAAAAAAAATAAACAAGCAAAGGAAAAAAGAGAGAGAGAAACCAAGAAACAGACTTTTAACTATAGAGAACAAACTGATAGTTACCAGAGGGAAGGTAAGTGGGGGGATGGGTGAAATAGGGAATGGGGATTAGGAGTACACTAAATGATTATGGTGAAAAAAATAATTGAAAAAATAGATAGCAACAAAAAAAATAGAATCAGAAAATTTAAAAAATCTAAAAAAAAAAGAAAGAGAGGGGAAGATGGAAATAATTTTAAATTAAATAATTAAAAATAAAAACCATCACAAGATATGTCAAATAAGATCTTCTACTCTTTTTTTTTCTTTTTTTAGGTGGGAGAGTGGGAGAAAAAGAATCTCAAGCAGGCTCCCCACCCAGCACAGAACCAACTTAATGACTAAGCCACCCAGACACACCCGATAATCAGAAATTTTAAAGGTAAGTCTTTTTAAGAGAAGAGCACATGATATATAGAAAAAGGTATGACTTTTATCTACCCATCTATTCAACTATTCATCATGCATGAATCAGATTTCCAGTAAGAATCTCTAAAGAAAGTCCCTCCCCTCAAGGACTTAAAGAGAAACACATACACAATCGCATTTCTTTTTTTTTTTTTTTTAAGATTTTATTTATTTATTTGACAGAGAGTGATCACAAGTAGGCAGAGAGGCAGGCAGAGAGAGAGAGAGAGGAGGAAGCAGGCTCCCTGCTGAGCAGAGAGCCCGATGCGGGACTCGATCCCAGGACCCTGAGATCATGACCTGAGCCGAAGGCAGCGGCTTAACCCACTGAGCCACCCAGGCGCCCCACAATCGCATTTCAATATAACAAACATGCTACAATAAAATTTTCAACTTCCACTGACTGCCACTTAACCAGTTTACAAGATTAAGCAGTATTTTCCATCCTTTCTAGAACCCACAGTATGGTGACAGTTCAAGGATAAGAGGGTACTTTAAAAATTACTGATGTAGGGGCGCCTGTGTGGCTCAGTGGGTTAAGCCGCTGCCTTCGGCTCAGGTCATGATCCCACAGTCCTGGGATCGAGCCCCGCATCAGGCTCTCTGCTCAGCAGGGAGCCTGCTCCCTCCTCTCCCTCTCTGCCTGCCTCTCTGCCTGCTTGTCATCTCTCTCTGTCAAATAAATAAAAATCTTTAAAAAAAAATACTGATGTACTAGTATAGGGAATTGGTCAATAACATTGTTAATAATGTATGGTGACAGATAGTAACCACACTAGTCGAGGTACGCACTGGGAATGTATAGAATTGTTGAATTACTATATTGTAAACCTGAAACTATATAACACTATATGTCATCTGTATTTCATTAATAAATTTTTTTTTAAAAAATGGATGTATTTCTATCCACCCAGCTGTGTTTCATGCTTAGGAAAAGCCAGTTGTGTTCCTAAACTTTTTTTTGTACCAGTTATAATGGTTATTGAAATTAAACACATTAAATAAAACAATGAAATATGAGAAAGAATGAGAGTTGTGTCTATGAAAACTAAGTGGAAAGTTTTGGTAAGACTGCAGAGAGAGTAATCATTAGAAGCTTCTTTTAGAATATATGAAGGTGAGGCAAACACAAGTTTGGTGGTGGCTGGGAGGATCATACAAACTAAAATTAGTTTGATTTTTGTACTCAAGTTGCTTTGCAAGAATCTTTAAGTTCATGTTCAACTTTAAAGAAACTGAAACTAGTATGTAATATGGTTGTGGTCTGATGTAAGAAAGACTCAGGAGCTCCAACCTCCTATCAAAGGCTTTGGCCCTACATAAAAAGACAGACAAAAGATGGGGCGCTTGGGTGGCTCAGTTGGTTAAGCTTCTGACTTTGGCTCAGTTCATGATCTCAGGGTCCTGGAATAGAGCCCTTGCATTGGGCTCCCTGCTCAGTGGAGAGTCTACTTCTCCCTCTCCCTTCGCCCCTCTCCCTCCAACCCGGCTGCTTATGTTCTCTTGCACTTTCTCTCAAATAAATAAATAACACCTTAAAAAAAAAAAAAAAAGACAAAAAGGGGCGCCTGGGTGGCTCAGTCATTAAGCATCTGCCTTCAACTCAGGTCATGATCCCTGGGTCCTGGGATCCAGCCCTGCATTGGGCTCCCTGTTTGGTGGGAAGCCTGCTTCTCCCTCTCCCACTAACCATGCTGTGTTCTCTCTTTCACTGTCTCTCTCTGTCAAATTAAAAAAAAAAAAAAAAGACAAATGAAACACAAAATTAGAGGTTTTAAAAAAATTTTTTTAAACTCTACTCCACACAAGTCTCAAACTCATGACTTTGAGATCAAGAGTCACATGCTCTCCCAACTGAACCAGCCAGGTACCCTTAAGTTTGCTAAAGGGGTGCTTGCTTTGGCAGCACATATATTAAGTTTGCTCAAGAGTTTTTTAAGTAAATCATTCATTTACAATTCTCCATATTGACTTTTTGATAGACTCGTAAACTAGGTAAGAGGGCTCCTACCATTTGAGAACTCGGGAAAGGCTGCACAAAGGTAGAAGTCCTTATGCTGAGACTTGAAGGGTTAGTTTGTCACAGGTGAAAAGCAGAAAAGGGCATTTCATCAGAGGGAGGCATGGCACTGAGGTGTGTTTAGGAGAATTGTAAGGAAAGTACATACTTCATCTGGGATATTTATATATTTGGTAATAGGGAGTTAGGCTGAAGCTAGATTTTGAGGGGCCTTAAATGCCAGGCAGAGGGATTTGGATTTCATTATTATCAGTAATGGGAAGCTACTGAAGAATTTTCATCATGAAACAGTGCAGTGTGAGAGGTGAAAATAACTTTTTAGGAAAGATTAATTTGTACTGTTAAAGGTAGATGGAATAGAGAGGAAGACCAAGGGCAGGACTGCCCACCAGAAAACTACTAGCAAACAGTAGAGGGATTTTTTTTTTTTTTTTTTAAAGTAGGCTCCACACCCTGCATGGAGCCCAATGCAGGGATTGAACTCAAGACCCTGAGATCAAGACTTGAGCTGGAATCAAGAAGTGGACATTTAACTGACTAAGCCACCCAGGCACGTCTGGAAGAAATGTTCGAAGTGGTGGCAAGCAATGGGAATGGAGAGGGAAAGGAAGAATGCAAGTGATGCCATAAAGGAAGAATCACTACAAATTGTGAATGATTAGATATATGGATAATGGAGGAGGGAGTGGTCAGATATGATTTCAAGGCTTTGAACCTGGTCTGGTCAGTGAAAAGAATGACAGCATTATTAGTAGAAAATGACAAGAGGGGAGAGTTGCTTATGGACAAAAGATTAAAGTCTAGTTTTAGATAGATAAGGAGATAAGGCAGAGTAACCAGGTAGGAACGGCAGCTGTTGGTGCCAGAGCAGAGATCAGGAGGCTGAGGATATACCTTCTGGAGAAAGCAAAGATGGACTAAATGCCACTTCTATGGCTTTTGACCAAGTCCTTGGGTATCAAAGAGAATATCTTATTTTTCCCTGCCCTCCAGCCCTCTGCCAACCTAAATCAAATTCGTCTTCTAAACTGCTTATGCAGCTCATGTTTTTAGTTTTTAGTCTTATTCCATCTTTTAAATGATGCAGCAAATACTCATCTTTACTGCTTGCATGCTCATCATAGCATAAAAATCTAGTTTATCAGATCGATGTGCTACACGGTGATTTTTCTAGCCAATTATGTTCCCCCATTTCTAAGATTTTAACAATGAGAGTAATTGATAGTGTGCAGAGAAAAAAAGGGTAGATTAGTGAACCTTAATCTTGTGGTATTCTCATGTTTAGAGGGAAGAGGAAGCATAAAAAGGAAAAAAGGCAGGATAATCAGAAGAATAGGATAACAAGATTATAATATCGTGGATGCCAAACAAATTCCAAAAAGCAAAGAGCAGTCCATAGCATCAGATGTTTCAGATAATAATGGTAGATTTTACATAAAAACTTTCCATGTGCCAGGAATTGGTCCAAGAACTTTTGGGGTAATTTTTTGGGGTAAAGTTCCATAATACATTTTATTTAATCTAATATATCTGAAATATTATCATTTTAAAATGTAACCAATAGAAGATATTATAGTCTTCTCTCTATACTAGGTCTTTCAAAACTATTTGTTTTAAACTTCTAGAGCATCTCAATTCTGACAAGTCACATTTCAAATGTTCGACGGTCACCTCTGGGTGGTGGCTGCTGTACCAGACAGAGGGCGAATAGAAGGTTTAGGGCTATTCTGTCTCCTACTGGAGGTGCAGGGCACTGAGCGCTAGCACAGGGTCTGGGGCAAGCAGAAAACACAAACGTTAGCCCCGTCCTTCCACCACCCTTTGTGCCCCTGATAACTCCTAGTTCTCCGGAATCACCCTGAGCACCCTCTGCCTTAAAATCCTCTATTCCTCACCTCCTCCTCACTTCTCTTCTAGAAAGCATAGTGAGGGCACTCTCACCACACCACCCTGCTGAAGCCACCAGCACCTCTAGCTTGAGCTGCTGTGGGATCTCCTCCATCTACTGCCCCTGTCATCTGCTCCCGCTCCCTCCAGTCCATTCTCCACGGAGTGGCTGTGATGGTTTTTCAGTGATTTTTTTTTTATTGTGGTAAAAAATACATAAAGTAAAACTACCACTTAGATCATTTTTAAGTGTACAATTCATTGGCATTAAGTACATTCATAATTCATAATTCATTTCCAGAGATTTTCATCATCCCAAATAAAAGGTCTGTGCTCATCAAACAATAACCACCTATCCCTCCATCCTCCCCACCCCTTGGTAACCTCTATTCTACTTTCTGTCTCTACCAATTTGCCTATTCTAAGTACCTCATGTTAGTGGGATTATACAATATTTTTTCATTTGTGTTTGGCTGTTTTTTTTTTTTTAAAGATTTTATTTATTTGTTCATGAGAGACAGAGAGGCAAAGGGAGAAACAGGCTCCCCACTGAGCAGGGAGCCTGACCCGGGACTCCATCCCAGGACCCTGGGATCATGACCTGAGCCGAAGGCAGACACTTAGGCAACTGAGCCACCCTGGTGCCCATGTGTTTGGCTTCTTTCACTTATCATAATTCTTTCAAAGTTTAACCACATTATAGCATGTGTCAGAATTTAATTCCTTTTTATGGCTGACTAATACTCTATTGTAGGGATAAAGCACATTTTGTTTATCTATTCATCTGTTGATGGGCCTTTGGGTTGTTTTTACTTTTTGGCTATTGTGAATAATGATGTTATGAACACAGATGTACAAGTATCCAAGACTTCTTTAATGCATATTTCCCTGAATCCTACCAACAGCTCTATGAACTAGATACTAATATCACCTTCATTCAGATAGGAAGAAAGAGACAGAGCTATGTGAAGGCACATGGCTGGTGAGCAGGAAAGCCAGGATTTAAATGCAGCCACATTATCATTTCATGTGTGCCATGATGTGAGAAGGACTAGGAGGTACTGCTCTATACCTGCGTGTTACAGCCGCCTGATCAAGAGGGTGGAAGAATAAGGAGGGATGGTTGGATATTTTAGAGCTCAGTGTGACCAGGGGCAAGGTGGGGACAATGAAGTACAGAATAAAGAGGTCTGGCAGTGAAAGAGAAACAGAAAAACAGGATGATAGCTAGAAAGCCCAGCAGTGTCGAGTGAATGGATTTCTTTTTTCAGGATGAATATTAGAGAGTTTAAAACAGATTAGAGAAGTAGATTTCAACACAAAATAGGATACCTAGAAAGAAAAAGTCAGGCAGATAGAGTAACTTACGGACTTACTCTGGTATAATACAAAGAAGGAAGATGCTATACTTTCCAGTACCAAGCTGTGAAACAGCAGTGTGTTCTAAACATGGATAAAAGGGGGCTCCTGGGTAGCTCAGTGGGTTAAGCCTCTGCCTTCGGCTCAGGTCATGATCTCAGAGTGCTGGGATCGAGGCCCGAATCAGGCTCTCTGCTCAGCAGGGAGCCTGCTTCCTCCTCTCTCTCTCTCTCTCTCTGCCTACTTGTGATCTCTGTCTGTCAAATAATAAAATCTTTAAAATAAATAAATAAACAAATAAATAAATATGGATAAAAGGATTAAGAATTGAACCCTGCCTAACTAATGGCAGAGCTTTATTCATTAGAAAGAAAGCATTATTCTGAATGACATTTTATGTTACCTTGCTTGTCTCACTGTCTTTGAATCCTTTTTCAAGTATTTGGAGCAGATGCTTTTTCTTCACTGTAACTTCAGGATCAAAAACGTAAAAAAGACATTCCAGCATCTTTCGATAGTTCCTTAAGAACAGTTGAGACAAAAAAAAAAAAAAAGAAGAAGTTTGAGAATTGATTTTTAAAAAGCTTAGCTATAGATAAGACAACCATATATCCTGCCCAGGATATTTCTCATTTACAATGAATGTTCCACCAGCATTACTAAGCCTCCAAAACCCCTCAATCTCAAAATGAGCCCCAGTGTGGGTAAAGTCATCCTAGTTGAAATGCATGAACAGGCAATATTTACTAATAAGGTGTATTTTTAATAGTGTTAACTTTTAAAACAGAAAGACTCTTGTACAAAATAAAATCACACTTCCAAAAAAATGTCCCTTATGGAGTTTAACGTCTTACTCTGAATCATGCATATCTTCATTGTCAAAAAACTTTTGGAATTTCTCTTCAAATTTTAGTCTCAGAATACGGTTGTTGACTTTGGTGACACGTTTTACTTTCACTCCTGTAATACCATATGTTCTGAAGTCCCATGTACAAAAACGTGAGAGAATTAATTCATAGCAAGAGTTAAACCTATATGGGAAGACAGAATATATACAAAGAACAGATTGTCCTAAAAATGTTGAAGAACACAAAGTTACATATAAAAGCTATAGTCCATTATTTTATGTTTTTTGCTAAAGATACATTGGCATATCACACTTACTTGATCAATAAAAGAGAGATTAAACTTGGTTTTATTAATTATTATATATGTGTTCTGACTAAAAGATACTTTGGTTGAGTAATCCTCCATTATGCCTCTCTGCCCCACTTTCAGCAAATCTGTTTGGCCCTACGTCTAATATCCATCCTGAATATAACCCTATGTCATCACCACTGTTATTACTCTAGTCCATATCCCCATCATCTCTCACTTGGACTACCACAAATAACTTCATAACCAGGGATATAGAAGTGAAAGAGGCAAGGTCCCTGCTTGCAGTGAACCTATATTGTAAGAACTTGGCTAAAAAACAAATAAGACATAAATAAAATCATTTCTAGATTGTTAAAGGCTTAGAAGAAAGAGAAGTTGAATGTAAGGATTGGAGTGGGGGCTACTTAAAACTGATCTTGGGTAAGATCTTTCAGAGAAGATATTTGAATTAAGAAATGAAGAAGGAAGGGCCAGCTATGTGAAGTTCTCAAGAAAATATATTTGGAAGTGCTCATATGCTCTTTACTGCCCTTACTGGGCCATGCCCTGTCTTAAAGTAGCACAGAATTTGGCTTAATTAAGATGATATTTTAAAATGTATCAATTTGAAAAGGAAGTTAAGTGATTTTATATGGGATATATTGCCTATAATGAGATGTCTGGTCCTTACCGGCATATCAAGCAAAGCGTGAGCATGGTGTGGGCTAGGATCACAGAAGTGAGCTTCCTAGTGGTGGTCTCTCCCTGAGACAAACTTACTTAGACTATTTGCTTTTCTCACTGGTAAAGACTAAACCAGGGCAGTTGGGTGCTGCCCGGTTACTCTTCCCTTAGAACTAAAAAGTGAGCTGCCAAAACCAAACCATTCCCACAGGAGCTCCCAGCCCATAGGGAGCCAGCCAAAAATGTAAGTAGTGTTGCAACTCCTATAATTATTTCAGAGGTCTGGCTAAATAGCTACATCATCACGAGGAGTGGGAAACCTATAGTCGCCATGTATAGAGGGATCACTGTCTGGGCCTAATGAGTCCAGGTCACCCCTACATTATATGTCCCGAAACCACAGAAGCTCTCATTACTCCTTGTAACCTATTTATTGTTATTGTTTTTTTTTTTTATTGTTATTGTTATTGTTGTTGCACTTTGATAGAAACAAGTGCTGTAGGCATTTTATCGAGATAAAATGATAAGTTTTTGTTATATAGTAATAAAAGGGTAATCAAGAATAGATGTAAGTGGGGCACCTGGACGGCTTAGTCAGTTGGGCATCCGACTCTGGTTTCAGCTCAGGTAGTGGTCTTGGAATCGTGGGATTGAGCCCTGCCTCTGGCTCTGTGCTCATTGGGGGGGAGTCTGCTTGAAGATTCTCTCCCTCTACCCCTCCCCCCACTCATGTGTGAGATTCTCTCTTTCCCCCTCTCAAATAAATAAATAAATCTTTTTTTAGTCTTTTTTTTTTTAAAGGTCTTATTTATTTATTCGACAGACAGATCACAAGTAGGCAGAGAGGCAGGTAGAGAGAAGGAAGCAGGCTCTCCACGGAGCAGAGAGCCCAATGCGGGACTCAATCCCAGGACCCTGGGATCACAACCTGAGCCAAAGGCAGAGGCCCTAACCCACTGAGCCACTCAGGCACCCCTGGTCTTTTTTTTTTTTTTTAAGAATAGATATAAGTGATAAATGGACAATACCTAACTTCTAGTTTGGTTCCCAGGAATGCAAGAACCAGGAATGACACAGGAAACTCCACAAAGTGTGGTCCTTTCTTAGAACTTTCCTCTGCCTAGAAATTCAGTAGCGGGGCCCTTCCTTGCATGGAATTCCTAGAGCCCTGGAGACTGGGGACCCCAGTGCTAAGAGAACATGGGCTCTGCGCTACCTGGGGTCAGAACAGTAAAACAATGCATTCCATCGCCTGGCCATGCTGGGGATGAAAAGACATCATTCACAGAGTTCTGGAATACTGCTGGAGGAGGGAGAACCAGACCTATGCTGACAGAGAAGAACTGTGACTTCCACTTTTACTATTACCAGGTCCTCACAGAGGATGATACTTCCCACAGCATTGCTAGTAACATGCTACTTGCACTGGGGGGCATGTCATTACTGGCTTGAGATACATGCATTGCTGTCTGAATCTTAATGACTATAGAAATTTATATAAAGTAGTATCTAAATCTGTTCTACCTCTCCAAAAAGTCCCATAGATCTAAGGGCAAAATTCAAACTACCAGCTCAGATGTTATTTCCTCTGTCTGGGAAGTCCTTCCCCTAATACTCTGTATAGTCAACTTCTATCTGTCCTACAAAATTCAGATCAAAGCGTCTCCCTACCAAGCATCCCCACTTCTAGAAAACTTTCTCTACATCCCCATTCTGGTTTGAATGCCATTCTTCTCCACACCGACAATTATCCCACAACCGAATATGGTTTCATTACCATCGTCTCCTACACCAGAATGCAGCCCGATGAGAGCAGGACCCATGCCTTTTAACCCCAGCACCTAGAATAGAACCTGGCCCCTAGTAGAAACTCAGTGGATGGATCCTGAGCAAGAGAATGGAATAGAAAAGATTCAAAAATGAACACAAATGCAGTCTCTCTCTTCATTGAGTTTATAAACAAAGGGAGCATAAAAGTGATGGAACATGTACAGGCAAAATTAGAGTAGAAGATGGGAGAGGGAACAACTAAGTGCTATGAAGACTCAAAAAGAATAATAATGACTACTCTGATAAAAATGACAAAAATATCCCTCACAAAAGATGGCTCTTGATGTTGGCCTTGAAGATAAAGTAAGTTTTGACAGACAGTGATAGAGCATGTGGGCAAGGATGGGCATTCTGGCAAAGGCAGTAGAAGAGAAGAAACCACTTATTTGGTGGTATACCAGGTATGCGCCATGAGCAGTGAGGCACACATGGTTTGGCTGGCTCTGAAGGGGTCTGAAAAGGAGTTAGGCTAGTTCAGAGACCATACAGTGAAGGCTGCTGAATATTGGGGTGAAGACTTTGAATATAATTTGGAAGGTAACAGGTTGCTATAAAAGGCTTTTGTTTTGTTTTAAACAATGCTGTGTAGGAAATGCCAGCAGGGACCACACAGGAAATCCTTTAGTTATCTTTACTGATTGATTAGCAAATACCAAGTGCCTAATGCATGCAGATCTAAGAGGAAGGTTCTGAGGCCCTGGGTGCAGGTGATTAGGGCCACTATGGAGAGGAGAGAATGAATGCAAGAGATATCACAGAGGGTCTTGGCCTGTCTGGAGGTGGAGGCTGAGGGAGACAAAGCAGTCAAGAATGGCTTCAGTGTTGATTGCGTCTGCATGACTGGTAGGATGGTTGTGGAGTCAGTTGAATGGAGGAGTCAGTTGAAAGGGTGGTTTGTAGATAGAAAACAAAAACATAAAGATTGGGGCACCTGGGTGGCTCAGTGGGTTAAAGCCTCTGCCTTCGGATCAGGTCATGATCCCAGGGTCCTGGGATCGAGCCCCGCATCAGGTTCTCTGCTCCGCAGGGGGCCTGCTTCCTCCTCTCTGCCTCCTTTCTGCCTGTGTCTCTACCTACTTGTGATCTCTGTCTGTCAAATAAATAAATAAAATCTTAAAAAAAAAAGATTATGTACATAGAGTGTAACCTAGGTTTTCTGACTCTAACCTTACTATGTATTTTATTACTTCACAGGTGAGTTCTCTTTTGAATGTGTTGAGTTTGCCTTACCAGTTGGACATCCAGATAGCATCTACAGGACTAGAGTAAAGAAGAAAGACTGTAAACGTAAGTAGTTTTTAAAAGTTCAGGAATACAAGAGACTAGCAAGAGAATATAAAAAGGAAATAGAAAATGTCTTAAGTACAAAAACCGAGAGAGGTGAGGGATGCCTGGTTGGGTCAGTCGGTTAAGCATCTGCCTTCAACTCAGGTCGTGATCTCAGGGTCCTGGGATCGAGCCTCACGTGGGGAGCCTGCTTCTCCCCTGTTCCCCCCACCCCGCACTCCACTTGTGTTCTCTCTCAAATAATTAAATAAAATCTTTAAAAGAAACAAAACAAAACAAAGAGAGGTGAAGTTATAGAAGGAATGGTTAGCAGCATCAAGTATGGTAGAGGCTAGGAGAATGAGGACCCATCATTTCACTGGGTACTGTCACTCATTCAGTGGTACTGGAATGTGTGAGCATCCTCAGTGGTGATATACATCATTGACTGAGACTGATTTACACAGAGAGATGCCTACAATCATTCAATAATATCCAAATGACACATTCATATAGCAAATGTAGAATGCATATTTTTTAAATGGCTGTACCTCAGTAAGACCTATTAAAATGTACTTCAAAATTCTAAATACTCAGGGAGGAGTCAAGATGGCGGAGAAGTAGCAGGCTGAGACTGCTTCAGCTAGCCGGAGATCAGCTAGATAGCTTATCTAAAGATTGCAAACACCTGAAAATCCATCGGCAGATCGAAGAGAAGAAGAACAGCAATTCTGGAAACAGAAAAACAACCACTTTCTGAAAGGTAGGACCAGCGGAGAAGTGAATCCAAAGCGACGGGTAGACAGACCCCGGGGGGAGGGGCCGGCTCCCGGCAAGCGGCGGAGCAACCGCACACAGAATCAGGACTTTTAAAAGTCTGTTCCGCTGAGGGACATCGCTCCAGAGGCTAAACCGGGGCGAAGCCCACACGGGGTCAGCGTGGCCTCAGGTCCCGCAGGATCACAGAAGGATCAGGGGTGTCTGAGGGTCGTAGACCTTGCAGTTATTGGAACGGGAAAGCCGGCTACAAAGACATAGCCGACAGTAAGCTCGCAGCTTAGGGTGACCTTGAACCGGTCGCAGGCTCGGTGAGCTCGGAGCGCGGCCGGAGGTCAGGCAGACGGGAGTAACTGGGTGCTGTTCTCTGAGGGCGCACTGAGGAGTGGGGCCCTGGGCTCTCGGCTCCTCCGGGCCGGAGACCAGGAGGCCGCCATTTGTATTCCCGTCCTCCGGAACTCTACGGAAAGCGCTCAAGGAACAAAAGCTCCTGAAAGCAAACCCGAGCGGATTACTCACCCCGGCCCCAGGTAAGGGCGGTGTAATTCCGCCTGGAGCAAAGACACTTGAGAATCACTACAACAGGCCCCTCCCCCAGAAGATCAACAAGAAATCCAGCCGAGACCAAGTTCACCTACCAAGGAGTGCGGTTTCAATACCAAGGAGAGCAGCAGAATTCCAGAGGAGGAGAAAGCCAAGCACGGAACTCAAGGCTTTTTCCCTGTGATTTTTTTTAGTCTTGCAGTTAATTTAATTTTTTTCTTTTTCAGTTTTTGTTTTTTTTTTTCCTCGCCTTCGGGTAAGATTTTTCTTTTTTAACTGTTACCTTTTTCTTTTTTAACGATTTTTTACTAGTTTGTCTAATATATATATTTTTTCTTTTTTACATTTTTCTTAGGTGTTTTCTTTTTTTTTAAATATTTTCTTTTCTTTTTTCTTTTTTTTTTTTCTTTCTTCCTTTTTGAACTCTTTTTATCCCCTTTCTCCCCCCTCACGATTTTGGATCTCTTCTAATTTGGTTAAAGCATATTTTCCTGGGGTTGTTGCCACCCTTTTAGTATTTTACTTGCCCCTTCATATACTCTTATCTGGACAAAATGACAAGACGGAAAAATTCAACACAAAAAAAAGAACAAGAGGCAGTACCAAAGGCTAGGGACCTAATCAATACAGACTTGGTAATATGTCAGATCTAGAGTTCAGAATGACAATTCTCAAGGTTCTAGCCGGGCTCGAAAAAGGCATGGAAGATATTAGAGAAACCCTCTCGAGAGATATAAAACCCTTTCTGGAGAAATAAAAGAACTAAAATCTAACCAAGTTGAAATCAAAAAAGTTATTAATGAGGTGCAATCAAAAATGGAGGCTCTCACTGCTAGGATAAATGAGGCAGAAGAAAGAATTAGTGATATAGAAGACCAAATGACAGAGAATAAAGAAGCTGAGCAAAAGAGGGACAAACAGCTACTGGACCACGAGGGGAGAATTCGAGAGATAAGTGACACCATAAGACGAAACAACATTAGAATAATTGGGATTCCAGAAGAAGAAGAAAGGGAGAGGGGAGCAGAAGGTATACTGGAGAGAATTATTGGGGAGAATTTCCCCAATATGGCAAAGGGAACGAGCATCAAAATTCAGGAGGTTCAGAGAATGCCCCTCAAAATCAATAAGAATAGGCCCACACCCCGTCACCTAATAGTAAAATTTACAAGTCTCAGTGACAAAGAGAAAATCCTGAAAGCAGCCTGGGAAAAGAAGTCTGTAACATACAATGGTAAAAATATTAGATTGGCAGCTGATTTATCCACAGAGACCTGGCAGGCCAGAAAGAGCTGGCATGATATTTTCAGAGCACTAAACGAGAAAAACATGCAGCCAAGAATACTATATCCAGCTAGGCTATCATTGAAAATAGAAGGAGAGATTAAAAGCTTCCAGGACAAACAAAAACTGAAAGAATTTGCAAATACCAAACCAGCTCTACAGGAAATATTGAAAGGGGTCCTCTAAGCAAAGAAGGAGCCTACAAGTGGTAGATCAGAAAGGAACAGAGACCATATACAGTAACAGTCACCTTACAGGCAATACAATGGCACTAAATTCATATCTCTCAATAGTTACCCTGAATGTGAATGGGCTAAATGCCCCTGTCAAAAGACACAGGGTATCAGAATGGATAAAACAACAAAACCCATCTATATGTTGCCTCCAAGAAACTCATTTTAAGCCCGAAGACACCTCCAGATTTAAAGTGAGGGGGTGGAAAAGAATTTACCATGCTAATGGACATCAGAAGAAAGCAGGAGTGGCAATCCTTATATCAGATCAATTAGATTTTAAGCCAAAGACTATAATAAGAGATGAGGAAGGACACTATATCATACTCAAAGGGTCTGTCCAACAAGAAGATTTAACAATTTTAAATATCTATGCTCCCAACGTGTGAGCAGCCAACTATATAAACCAATTAATAACAAAATCAAAGAAACACATCAACAATAATACAATAATAGTAGGGGACTTTAACACTCCCCTTACTGAAATGGACAGATCATCCAAGCAAAAGATCAGCAAGGAAATAAAGGCCTTAAACGACACACTGGACCAGATGGACATCACAGATATATTCAGAATATTTCATCCCAAAGCAACAGAATACACATTCTTCTCTAGTGCACATGGAACATTCTCCAGAATAGATCACATCCTCGGTCCTAAATCAGGACTCAACCGGTATCAAAAGATTGGGATCATTCCCTGCATATTTTCAGACCACAATGCTCTAAAGCTAGAACTCAACCACAAAAGGAAGTTTGGAAAGAACCCAAATACATGGAGACTAAACAGCATCCTTCTAAAGAATGAATGGGTCAACCGGGAAATTAAAGAAGAATTGAAAAAAATCATGGAAACAAATGATAATGAAAATACAACGGTTCAAAATCTGTGGGACACAACAAAGGCAGTCCTGAGAGGAAAATATATAGCGGTACAAGCCTTTCTCAAGAAACAAGAAAGGTCTCAGGCACACAACCTAACCCTACACCTAAAGGAGCTGGAGAAAGAACAAGAAAGAAACCCTAAGCCCAGCAGGAGAAGAGAAATCATAAAGATCAGAGCAGAAATCAATGAAATAGAAACCAAAAAAACAATAGAACAAATCAACAAAACTAGGAGCTGGTTCTTTGAAAGAATCAATAAAATTGATAAACCCCTGACCCGACTTATCAAAAAGAAAAGAGAAAGGACCCAAATAAATAAAATCATGAATGAAAGAGGAGAGATCACAACTAACACCAAAGAAATACAAACTATTATAAGAACATACTATGAGCAACTCTACGGCAATAAATTTGACAATCTGGAAGAAATGGATGCATTCCTAGAAACATATAAACTACCACAACTGAACCAGGAAGAAATAGAAAGCCTGAACAGACCCATAACCAGTAAGGAGATTGAAACAGTCATTAAAAATCTCCAAACAAACAAAAGCCCAGGGCCAGATGGCTTCCCGGGGGAATTCTACCAAACATTTAAAGAAGAACTAATTCCTATTCTCCTGAAACTGTTCCAAAAAATAGCAATGGAAGGAAAACTTCCAAACTCATTTTATGAGGCCAGCATCATCTTGATCCCAAAACCAGACAAGGATCCCACCAATAAAGAGAGCTATAGACCGATATCCTTGATGAACACAGATGCGAAAATACTCAACAAAATACTAGCCAATAGGATTCAACAGTACATTAAAAAGATTATTCACCACGACCAAGTGGGATTTATTCCAGGGCTGCAAGGTTGGTTCAACATCCGCAAATCAGTCAATGTGATACAACACATCAATAAAAGAAAGAGCAAGAACCATATGATACTCTCAATAGATGCTGAAAAAGCATTTGACAAAGTACAGCATCCCTTCCTGATCAAAACTCTTCAAAGTGTAGGGATAGAGGGCACATACCTCAATATCATCAAAGCCATATCATTCTCAATGGAGAAAAACTGAAAGCTTTTCCACTAAGGTCAGGAACACGGCAGGGATGTCCATTATCACCACTGCTATTCAACATAGTACTAGAGGTCCTAGCCTCAGCAATCAGACAACAAAAGGAAATTAAAGGCATCCAAATCGGCAAAGAAGAAGTCAAATTATCACTCTTCGCAGATGATATGATACTATATGTGGAAAACCCAAAAGACTCCACTCCAAAACTGCTAGAACTTATACAGGAATTCAGTAAAGTGTCAGGATATAAAATCAATGCACAGAAATCAGTTGCATTTCTCTACACCAACAGCAAGACAGAAGAAAGAGAAATTAAGGAGTCAATCCCATTTACAATTGCACCCAAAACCATAAGATACCTAGGAATAAACCTAACTAAAGAGACACAGAATCTATACTCAGAAAACTATAAAGTACTCATGAAAGAAATTGAGGAAGACACAAAGAAATGGAAAAATGTTCCATGCTCCTGGATTGGAAGAATAAATATTGTGAAAATGTCTATGCTACCTAAAGCAATCTACACATTTAATGCAATTCCTATCAAAGTACCATCTATCTTTTTCAAAGAAATGGAACAAATAATTCTAAAATTTATATGGAACCAGAAAAGACCTCGAATAGCCAAAGGGATATTGAAAAAGAAAGCCAACGTTGGTGGCATCACAATTCCGGACTTCAAGCTCTATTACAAAGCTGTCATCATCAAGACAGCATGGTACTGGCACAAAAACAGACACATAGATCAATGGAACAGAATAGAGAGCCCAGAAATAGACCCTCAACTCTATGGTCAACTAATCTTCGACAAAGCAGGAAAGAATGTCCAATGGAAAAAAGACAGCCTCTTCAATAAATGGTGCTGGGAAAACTGGACAGCCACATGCAGAAAAATGAAATTGGACCATTTCCTTACACCACACACAAAAATAGACTCAAAATGGATGAAGGACCTCAATGTGCGAAAGGAATCCATCAAAATCCTTGAGGAGAACACAGGCAGCAACCTCTTCGACCTCTGCCGCAGCAACATCTTCCTAGGAACAACGCCAAAGGCAAGGGAAGCAAGGGAAAAAATGAACTATTGGGATTTCATCGAGATCAAAAGCTTTTGCACAGCAAAGGAAACAGTTAACAAAATCAAAAGACAACTGACAGAATGGGAGAAGATATTTGCAAACGACATATCAGATAAAGGACT
The DNA here is from genome assembly GCF_964662115.1 of Mustela nivalis. Lineage (NCBI taxonomy): Eukaryota > Metazoa > Chordata > Mammalia > Carnivora > Mustelidae > Mustela > Mustela nivalis. Next base: position 40,191,200 of record NC_139025.1, read on the forward strand.
AGTGTCCAGAATCTATAAAGAACTTAGCAAACTCAACACCCAAAGAACAAATAATCCAATCAAGAAATGGGCAGAGGACATGAACAGACATTTCTGCAAAGAAGACATCCAGATGGCCAACAGACACATGAAAAAGTGCTCCATATCACTCGGCATCAGGGAAATACAAATCAAAACCACAATGAGATATCACCTCACCCAGTCAGAATGGCTAAAATAAACAAGTCAGGAAATGACAGATGCTGGCGAGGATGCGGAGAAAGGGGAACCCTCCTACACTGTTGGTGGGAATGCAAGCTGGTGCAGCCACTCTGGAAAACAGCATGGAGGTTCCTCAAAATGTTGAAAATAGAACTGCCCTATGACCCAGCAATTGCACTATTGGGTATTTACCCTAAAGATACAAACGTAGTGATCCAAAGGGGCACATGCACCCGAATGTTTATAGCAGCAATGTCCACAATAGCCAAACTATGGAAAGAACCTAGATATCCATCAACAGATGAATGGATCAAGAAGATGTGGCATATATACACAATGGAATACTATGCAGCCATCAAAAGAAATGAAATCTTGCCATTTGCGACAACATGGATGGAACTAGAGCGTATCATGCTTAGCGAAATAAGTCAAGCAGAGAAAGACAACTATCATATGATATCCCTGATATGAGGAAGTGGTGATGCAACATAGGGGCTTAAGTGGGTAGGAGAAGAATAAATAAAACAAGATGGGATTGGGAGGGAGACAAACCATAAGTGACTCTTAATCTCACAAAACAAACTGAGGGTTGCTGGGGGGAGGGGGTTTGGGAGAAGGGGGTGGGATTATGGACATTGGGGAGGGTATGTGCTTTGGTGAGTGCTGTGAAGTGTGTAAACCTGGTGATTCACAGACCTGTACCCCTGGGGATAAAAATATATGTTTATAAAAAAATAAAAAATTAATTAAAAAAAAAGAATGGAAAAAAAATTCTAAATACTGTCAACTTATTTGCTGACTTATACCAATATCTTACCTGTATAAAACAAAAAGTTGAGTGGGGGGAGGGGTAAAGGGTGATGGGTATTTAGGTGGGCACATGTTGTGATGAGCACTGGGTGTTATACTTAACTAAAGAATCACTGAACGCTACTTCAAAAACTAAGTATGTACTATACAGTGGCTAACTGAACATTAAAAAAAAAGTTTATGCTGCTGTAACTCCCTGAAAGAGTACAGGAAGCACGAAATCTTTATATATAACAGTAGATTACTGAAAGTCATTATATACACAAAAGTGAAACTGTTAAGTGAGTATTAAGTGATTTTGGAAACATCAAATAGTAGTTTTTATAGAGTTATGAATCCAGCCAGTCCTATGCTAGTTGTTATGACTTACAAGGTACAAGAAACATTTTATAATTCCCCAAGGAACTTATAGTTACTTATATACTATTTTGTGATGCTTTGAACTTATTTTTTTAAATTGTAAATGCCCTGGGATCTATAACCAGGTTCAAAGCTTTTCAAGCACAAGGACAGTGTCTTTTATGCCTTGGAGTGAGTCCTGACTTGACCAATGTTGTCTGCTGTCAGTGGCTAACTCAACTGGTAATACACAGGTAGACAATAAGAATCTGTAATGATAATGCTACAGTGGCAAAAATCTACTCAACAAGGAAGTCTCTATAAAACAAGGTCTTCTTTGAAGTGAAAAATATAGTCCTTTTATTTCATAAAATTAATGAAGTGAAGAAATAGCAAATGATACATAATTAGAAATCTGCAATGCTCTTTTCCTAAAGAAATAAACGAAGACTATTTTGACATAAAATCTTTGTATTTGGATTCTAGCTCTACTCTAGTACTTTTTATTTAAATCCTAAATCACTGATTTTAAAAAGTATTAATAAAAGAGAAGCCAGTGCTTAAATAAAATAACCAGACATGTAACACATTGAGCAATTTAAAGCACATTAGTAGTTATTTCCTTTTTTTTAATTTTTAAAAAATAATCTCTACGCCTAGTGTGGGGCTTGAACTCAGGACCCTCAGATCAAGAGTCACATGCTCTTCCAGCAGAGCCAGCCAGGCACGCCAGTACTTAATTCTTAACATCCATAAAAATACCACAGATAAGGTGGCCAAGCTTGTGGTACACTAAAAGTAAAAAACAATCTTTCAAATTCTGCCAATATATATTTGATTTTCTTCTTAAAGTGGGTCAAGGTTATTCTTATTTAAACCAAGTAAACAATTGCTAATGAACATCTAAATCCATCAAAGCTGGGGTGCCTGGGTGGCTTAGTTGGTTAAGCATCTGACCTGGGCTCAGGTCATGATCTTGGGGTCCTGTGATCAAGCCCTGCTTGGGCTCCTCACTCAGCCTGCTTCTCTCACCCCCTCTCCTTTTGCCTCTTCCTCTCCTTTCCCCCTGCTCATGCTCTCTCTCTCATATAAATAAATAAATAAATAAATAAATAAATAAATAAATAAATAATTTTTAAAAAATCCATCAAATCTTATGTACTATCAGGGTGACAAAGTTACCTAAATGGCTTAAAAAAAAAAAAAGATTTATTTATTTGACAGAGAGAGAGAGATCACAAGTAAGCAGAGAGGCAGGCAGAGAAAGCAGGGTTGGGGGTAAGGGGGCGTGGGGAGCAGGATCCCTGCTGAGCAGAGAGCCCAGTGCAGGGCTCAATCCCAGGACCTTGAGATCATGACCTGAGCCAAAGTCAGAGGCTTAACCTACTGAGCCACCCAGGCACCCCTCTAAATGGGTTTTTAGTAATTTTCCTTTTTTTTTTTTTTTAAGATTTTATTTATTTGACAGAGAGAGACACAGCATTGAGAGGGAGCACGAGCAGGGGGAGTGGGAGAGGGAGCAGCAGGCTTCCTGAGCAGGGAACCTGATGCAGGGCTCTATCCCAGAACCCTGGGATCATGGCCTGAGCCAAAGGGAGACACTTAATGACTGAGCCACCCAGGCGCCCCTAGTCATTTTGCTTTTATGTTTTTTACTCTATAATCTACTTGCTCTGTAAAAAAGCCTCCTCTGCAATAAGTTAAAAAGAAAAAAAACAAAAGTAAGAAACAAATCTATTTAGGTTGAGTGAATATAAACGAAAGACTAAAAAATTATTTATGTACCCAACAGACAGACCCATGCAGTTTTTGCACTTAAAAAATCAAGGCCTTTATTTGTTTACATGGAAACTGGAATTAATACCTTTTATATCTTTGTACATAAAAATTAAGTATTGTGGTTAACTGAACAGTGGTAACTGCTGGACAAATGGATGCAAAGATACAAAAGTATTTTAAAAGGTCTTTTTCTCACTTGGGCAGAACTTCTCAGATTTTCCCACCAATGTATCCCCAAGGCCCTTGAGAAGATTTTATTCACAGAGGTAAGAGCTACACATATAGTATAAATCAGGGGCTTGTTTTAAGGTAATCCATAACAATCATGTATTTTTCTTTATACAAGGTAAATGCAATTTTTCCATTTTACTCCAGAAAAGTCAGTATATTTTTCAACACTGACTGCATGTAAAATCCTCTGGGATGATATATCAAGTCCATCTATCACTTTATGTGTTTCCTGATTTCTCTCCACACCCAAATTTACAGTATGCTTCTAGGAGTCTATGACAATCTTCGGCTTGTGAGCTCCCCAATTTTGAGAAAATGATTGCAGAAATGTGAAAGTTAAAGTTAGTGATATTTTTCTGCTGCAAAATTTTTCTTTCCCTTCTTTCCTACTTCATTTCTTTCCTTGTTTCTCCTTCCTTCCTCCCCCTCCCCTCTTCCTTCCTTCCCTCCCGCTTCCTTCCTTTTTTCTGTTCTTTAGAATCATTTCTTTGGTTGTACCCTCAAGATGAGGCGGCACAACCACTTCCTGGTTTTGTACCAGAAGGCTTCAATTTTTTTTTTTTTCACTGATACCTATTTTTGTTTTTATTCATTTCTAAATTTAATTTTTTCATTATTCCAAGATTCATTGTTTATGCACCACACCCAGTGCTCCTTGCAATACGTGGCCTCCTTAATACCCACCACCAGGCTCACCTAACCCCCGCTCTCCCCTCCAAAACCCTCAGTTTGTTTCTTGGAGTCCACAGTCTCTCATGGTTCATCTCCCCCCCAGTTTCCCCCAATTCACTTTTCCTTCCCTTCTCCTAATTTTGAAGTGTGTATGCCCATTTCCTGCTGCTTCTGTTTCTGGTGGCTCTTTCCATTTTTTTTTTTTTTTTTTTTACAGACAGAGACTACAAGTAGACAGAGGCAGGCAGATAGAGAGGAAGGGAAGCAGGCCCCCCGCTGAGCAGAGAGCCCGATGTGGGACTCGATCCCAGGACCCTGAGATCATGACCTGAGCCGAAGGCAGCGGCCTAACCCACTGAGCCACCCAGGTGCCCCTCCATTTTTATCTAAATGGGTTTTCCACCCAAATTCCTGGCTTTTAAGTGTACCTTATTTTTTTTTTTTTAAAGATCACATCTTTTTTTTTTTTTTTCTTCAGATTATTTGAGAGAGATCACAAGTAGGCAGAGAAGCAGGCAGTGGGGTGCGAGGGGTTAGGGAGGTGGGGAAGCAGGCTCCCTGCTGAGCAGCGAGCCCAATACAGGGCTCTCCAGCCCATGACCCTGGGATAATGACCTGAGCCAAGGGCAGAGGCTTTAACCCACTGAGCCACCCAGGCACCCCAAGTGTATGCCTTATTTTAATTCACAAAGTCCATGTGCACCCTAACTCTAGCTAGCTCTAGACAACTGGTTTGACTGTGACTATGGACCTGCAGGAAATTTGCTAGGGAGGCTCCTCCAGTGTTGGCAACCTGCTGTGGCCAGTCTTGCTTCTGCACTCCTCTATCTAGCTTCTCATACAGTATTCAGAATCCAGGCTTGTATCTAGTCCAGAAATGAACAGTATAAACATATGTAAAATTAATACTTGGCCATAAACATTTAAAAATTGTATTCTGGCAACAGAAAATGTATTGATGGCAAAATAGGTAATAGCCAATTTCTAGTGGATGAATATTCTATATGATAAGTTTTTTTGAAAATTGCATATCTTGAGATTTTATAAGTTGGTATTTTGGTTGATGATCTATCTTAAGCACCAAAAATTATTTTTAAAGCTGTAACTAAATTTCAGATAGATTTACCAGTCATCAGATCGCGTGCCTTCTTCAAAATGGATATTTCCCACAGTTTCCAACTCAATTAACAAAAATGGGATCAATAATCCATGACTTTTCTTCTTTTGCTTTACTTCAACACGATAAATTGCTTCAATTCTATTTGAGAAAAAAAACAAAAAACAAAAAACAAACAAAGCTATTAGAAACACTTAAAAATCACAATAAAATTAAAATCGATTTTTTTAATAGCTGATGTTAAAATATAGGCTTCTGTCAATGGATAAATAAAGCCTGGTGTTAACAGTTAAACAAAGGAAAAGATATTCTATTTCTGACAATTAAAATCACTTCAAATTATGTTAACTTCAGAATATGTGGAGGTTAGAAGGCTATCCTAGCTCTACCACTTATGGCTCTCAGATCTTTTTTATGCTGTAGTTTCTTAGCAAAATGGCAATATTAATAGTACCACACCTGCAAAAGCTTTTTTGAGGATTATATGCAAAATTCTTATAAAGCTCTTAGCAAAGAATTGGCACAAAAAAAGAACCTAATAAATGTTAGTTATTATTATTAGTAGTAGTATTTACAGGGCAAACCTACTTAACCATTTAGTGCCCTAGTAAATAAAAAATTTACAGAACTTACTATGTCTTTCTGTTTTATATTTCTCGTTGATAGTAAAATTATAAAACAAACCAGAGTTTGTTTCTACATGATTCCGGACAACTGTGTATATGCTTTGCTCAGTCAGATCAATGTGGTAAGTTTTTGCATCAGTAGCAGCTCTGTTTTGTTTGCAAACACTATAGCAGTGATGTGACAGGAAGCCAGTTGGGGGAAGTTCGCTATGCCTAAGTAAGTATTGCCTCTGGAAAAACAACATGTGTCAGCTTTGAACCAATGATGTCTAGCTCTACTGGGAACTGGACTGAAAACACATTCCATGTTTTCCTTCATAATATAATTCTTTCCACTCATGAAGAAAGGAACTGAGCTCAACTGATAGTCTAGAACATTCTATTCTCTCATTTTCAAATTTGAAAAACTAGGTAATTCATAAAACATACTCATCTAATTTTTGGTTCCAGAATGTTACCCTTTCATTCAAGGCATTTAGTTTGGTCAGTATCTTCTGTTGAAGATTTGGTTCTTCTGTGACAGTTTCACAGTTCTTTGATTTTTCAAGTTCAGTTACTTTATTGTTATTGGATCTATCATTGTGCCCTTTGCCAGATCCCTTGAGTTCAGCAAGTTCTCGTTCCAGCTGTTGAAATCAGTGTGCCAGAGAGCAAAACATTTTTAGTGGAATTATTAAATATATAATTAATTTAAATTAATAAAATAAAAATCTAGATAATAAATAGGCTAAAGTTCATAAAAACATACTAAATGGGTGATTACAACCTGGGTACAAGTTTAGTTAGCCAATTTATCTTGACCAAGGGACAGTCTTAAATATATGGCAGTTTTTAAAATTGACAACGAGAAAAGCAAAGAAATGGATTTTTAAATATTAAGCGACGGGTTTGTTTCTATTATAAAGCTAAAGTAAAATTATAACAAATACTGGTTTTGGTATAATTAAAATACCTAAACTTCAAATTAATATGACTTCTATTCAATTTTTCAATATTTTTTTAAGTACTTTGATATTCTGGGAAAAAATCAACCATAGCATATGTACAAAACATGTATATAGGGATGCTTATTTTTTCTTTTTGCCACAGTCTCCTATATATGGCTCAGCATAGCAAGGTCTTTGTCTAAAATTTTGATATTTTGTTTTTTCTTGTTCATAATGGGCTTTGTTGGCATTCATTTGCATTTTTAAAAAATACTGCACTAGGCATGATTTATTGTGGTTACCGAGGTTTTTAGCACACAGATTTTGGGCACACAGTGAGTGCCTCACTTGTCTTGCCTTATCTCTGCCTAGCAGGATTTCAAGATAAATTGTACTATACATGGAGAAGTGTATATAAAAAGAAATTAACTAATTATCTGTTCTCCCCCCTCTATAATGGCTATATCCAGCTGTTAAAAAACAAATTCAGCATATTTATAAAAATGTCTATAATTTATCTTATCTACAGGTATTATTTTTCACATTTGCAATCTTACTGAATACATTCATTTCCACATAAAAGTAGATATAAAGTGATTTCCATATACTGGTTCATTTTTTTATTCAAAAATAAATTCTGTTAATGTTTCACTTTAAGGATAAATTTCTATTATACCATTAATTAAAACCTGCTTATATTAGAAATATATAACTTATCTATATGTTCTATAATTAATGTATTTATAAATATTAAATCTATTTATTTATTTATTTAAAATATTAAATATATTTAAAAGACTTGGGTTTTAATGGTAGTATACTATTCTATTTTAAGAATGAATAATTCTTCCTCTCTGGTTAAACATTTAGGCAAGTTTCCAGTTTTTTGTTGTCACTAATAGTACACTGATCAATATCATATCTATGTAAATATTTATCCAAATCCTTAGAATAGAGTGCTATATGTAGATTTATTAGGTCAAATGCTACAAGCATTTTCAGGCTGTGAATACATACGACCCAAATTATGTTCCATTGGTGGTATAGTAGTGTCACACACCTCTTTACCAGCCTGAGTACTATGATGTTTTATACTTTGACAATTTTATAGGCAAAAATGATTGTTATCTTAATTCACATTTGGAAAATTCATAATCAAGTTGAGCTCTTTGTTCAAATGTTTATCAGTCATTTTTTATTTCTTCTTTTGTAAAATTAAAATTTATGTGCTTTGCTTGGTTTGTCTATTTGAATATTTGCTTTTTGTTTTACTTACGACTCTTTATACTACGGATATCACATCTGTCCAGAATGTTTGTTGAAGACATTTTTCAGACTGTCATTTATTGTTTACTTTTATTAATGATGTTTTTTTAAGTACCAAACATTTTACTTTTACTTTTTGCAATCGAATCTACACTCTGTTCTTTTATCATTTCTAGTATTTCTTTTATTCAGCAGGCTGAGGTCAGGTAAACATATTCATTTATATATTCTTCAGTTTTTTCGGGTTTTTAAAATTTTTACATTTAGTTCTTTTTTCCCCACTGGCATTTATTTTTGGTGAAGCGTAAACGAAGTCCAATTCCCCTACTCCCAAATTGTTTATGTTTTGATACCATTTGTTGAATGATTATATTTTCTTGCCTTTAAAAAAATACAGTAAGTTCTAATATATACAAAGTTTCTATTTTGAGGTTAATAATCCTTAATTTTTCAGAGTCTACTTTTGGTAAAGGAAATCCAATTTACTCCAAGTTAAAAAAGCACACATAAAATAACTACCGAAGTATAGCTTGATTTAAAGTTCCTACCTTGTCTTAATATCTTAATAATATTAGTTAAGGGGTATTTTAGCACTTTAGGCAAAAATATGAATTTTGAGCACAGCCTTAAGGTGTCTAATAAAAATGCAGCAGAAATAGATCTTTATAACTTTTGGAATTATATTGAATTACTCAGCTTTTTAAAATGTTTATAAATTAACAAGCCTGTATCTTTTTATGGTTGCAGACTTCTAAGCACACAATGAAGTTTAGTCAAGCAAATGGAATAAAAAATTTGGGGGCAAACTTGGAAGTAGTCATGAAAGCATTATATATATAAAATTTAAAAAGAAATGCTGTCTTATCACCAGTTTTCTTAAGCTATGGCCACTGAAATTTTATATTAAATCTTACATTTTTTTTCACAAAGCTAAATAATTTTATGCGTTCTTCTGGCAACTTCTGTAATTTGCATTTTCGATCATTCAGTTTTTCAAGGTCTTCATTAAGATGCCTCTGAACAGTTTTTATACGCATATTGTAATACATTATTTTTTTCATTGCTGTGGTCTAAAAGTAAGGGGGAAAATACACAAAAAATCAGCTGGAGCAAAAAAAATTAAAAGTAATTATTAGTGGCATTACAGGAGTGTGATATGTTCTATATAATCCACTGGAAAGTTTTGCAGGCGCATTTGCTAATAATGATGCCAGTTGAAATGATAATGGCTACAGAGTGCTATGTTTAAACTTAATAAGCAAAATATAAAATTCCAAAGATTTTCTCTGTGGATATTTAAGTGTGAGGTATATTCACATTTATTTCGAAGATGACAATGTTAAGAGCCTCCAGATAGAATTCAGTTTATAAAATCATATCATTTTGCAAAAGAAGCAGTACTACTGAAGCAAATACATAATTACATTATCTCTGTTTGATTAATTTAGGGAAAAATACATCAAAAAGCATTAAAAGCAAGTGTAACATTATCCAATTGAGTTTTTAAACAGATGGTTAAGAAATCATGGATTTGATGGTTTTTTCGCCCAATTCTCTAAAAGGATGCTCTAAATAAACTTGTTTTAGATTGAGCAAATGATTAAATTGTCCATCTACCCATTACCTAGAATACCTTAATACCAATGGATCACCCAGTTATTAATAAATACATGATGATAAATAGATTAAATCTACTATTGAAAAATACACCAGCTATGCTAATACAGCTAATACTCATAAGCAATATTAGTCAAGAAGAACTAGCTAAGGAAAAATATAAACAAATCAAATGCACTATTAAATGTGACCTAGATTTCACTGTTTACCTGAAATAATGAAGGCATTTCTCTTTATTAGGAAAACTGTACCTCAATTAATGTGGAAGCCTTGTACACCATTTTGGACTAGATGCAAGCTATTGTTATGTAATTTATTTGGCACTGTGTGGATCATCAAAATCCCAAAAGAATTATTTGATGTAAAAGATGGAATAGACTCAAATACATGGCATGATGAAGAGGCCAAAAGAATTCCCTTGCCCATGCATATTATGAAGTTCTGAAATTGAAATGACTAAATTCCTCTGCAAAAAATAAGGCATTAAGGGCGCCTGGGTGGCTCAGTGGGTTAAGCTGCTGCCTTCGGCTCAGGTCATGATCTCAGGGTCCTGGGATCGAGTCCCGCATCGGGCTCTCTGCTCAGCAGGGAGCCTGCTTCCCTCTCTCTCTCTCTCTCTGCCTGCCTCTCCATCTACTTGTGATTTCTCTCTGTCAAATAAATAAATAAAATCTTTAAAAAAAAAATAAGGCATTAATAACACAGAACGCTTCGTGGGGGGAAAGTGTTTTAGGATGATTAAGGTATAAAAAACTCTCGATAAAGAAGAGCTTATTTTGGAAGTGCAACTGAATTAGAAGAAAAAAGGGAATGGCAAGTAGTGTTTCTTAATTTTTGACTATTTGGAGAAAATGGAAAATACAATAAAGAATGCTTTGAGTCAGTGGCAGCTAAAAAATTTTCTGTTTAATTCTAAAATGAGAGAACCTGGATAGAGATTGGACTGCTACATAAAATATAAGATGCCAAGTTAAATTTGAACTTCAGGTAAACAGTAAATAATGTTTTAGTGTAAGTGAATAAGTATAACTAAGTTTAAGAAGTATGATATTAAAACATTATTTGTTGCTTACCTGAAATTTAAATTTAACCTGGGAATCCCTTAAGTGGGGGGGACAAAAAATACTGTTTTTCTTTAGCTTTTAATCTTTTTAAAAGTTTTATTTGAGAGAGAGAGCAAGAGAGAGAGAGATAGAGCCCAAGTTAGTGGGGGGCAGGGGGAGACAGGGGCAGAGAGACAGGGAGAAGCAGAAACCCTGCTGAGCAAGGACCCTGAGATCATGATGTAAGCCAAAGGCAGAGGCTAAGCCAACTGAGCCACCCGGGCACCCCTAATTTTTATTTTTGAATAATATATTCATGTTTTAAACATCAAAATAATTGAAGAGTGTACAATGAAAAGTCTACTTCCCACACCTGTTACCCATCTGCCCAGTTGCCCCCACCTTCCACAGATATCTATGGATTTCAGTTTCTAGTATATCCCTGCACAGTTTCTTCTACATGCTTCTATATTTTATTAAGAATATATCTATGTCTGATTGACAGAATGGGAGAAGATATTTGCAAACAACATATCAGATAAAGGGCTAGTATCCGAAATCTATAAAGAGCTTAGCAAACTCAACACCCAAAGAACAAGTAATCCAATCAAGAAATGGGCAGAGGACATGAACAGACATTTCTGCAAAGAAGATATCCAGATGGCCAACAGACACATGAAAAAGTGCTCCACATCACTCAGCATCAGAGAAATACAAATCCAAACCACAATGAGATACCACCTCACACCAGTCAGAATGGCTAAAATTAACAAGTCAGAAAATGACAGATGCCGGTGAGGATGTGGAGAAAGGGGAAACCCTCCTACACTGTTGGTGGGAATGCAAGCTGGTGCAACCATTCTGGAAAACAGCATGGAGGTTCCTCAAAAAGTTGAAAATAGAGCTATCCTATGACCCAGCAATTGCACTACTGGGTATTTACCCTAAAGACACAAACGTAGTGATCTGAAGGGGCACATGCACCGGAATGTTTATAGCAGCAATGTCCATAATAGCCAAACTATGGAAAGAACCTAGATGTCCATCAACAGATGAATGGATAAAGAAGATGTGGTATATATACACAATGGAATACTATGCAGCCATCAAAGAAATGAAATCTTGCCATTTGTGACAACGTGGATGGAACTAGAGGATATTATGCTTAGCGAAATAAGTCAATCAGAGAAAGACAACTATCATATGATCTCCCTGATATGAGGAAATGGAGATGCAACGTGGGGGGTTTGGGGGATAGGAAAAGAATAAATGAAACAAGATGGAATTGGGAGGGAGACAAACCATAATTGACTCTTATAAACATGTATTTTTATCCCCAGGGGTACAGGTCTGTGAATCGCCAGGTTTACACACTTCACAGCACTCACCAAAGCACATACCCTCCCCAATGTCTATAACCCCACCCCCCTTCTCCCAACCCCCTTCCCCCCAGCAACCCTCAGTTTGTTTTGTAAGATTAAGACCATAAGTGACTCTTAATCTCACAAAACAAACTGAGGGTTGCTGGGGGAAGGGGGGCCGGGAGAGGGGGGTGGGGATATAGATATTGGGGAGGGTATGTGCTGTGAAGTGTGTAAACCTGGTGATCCACAGACCTGTACCCCTGGGGATAAAAATACATTATATGTTTATAAAAAAATAAAAAATTTAATAAATTGGGGGGGGGATATACCTATATCTGGATTTAGGAACATACATTGTGAGATTTTACTATTCCTGAACTCTTTCAAAATCACTTATAGTGTTACAACAATAAATAAGAATTATCAGAGTTTTTTTTGTCCGTGCTTGAGGGTATATACTAACACTTTGGAAAAGCGGAGAAGATTATGTTGTAAATTGTAAATACGTGGCAAACTGACTTTGTAGGCTACTATACTCAATTTGCTTTTTTGTGTTTGGACTTTTGAGAATATTGAACTCATTTTTCACTCAGTTCCACTTTGGTAGAATTACTTATTTATTACAGTAAGAATTTTTTTTAATGGTCTAACTGTAATGTTAAATCCAGTCGCATGTTTATACTAACAAAATTCGTTCCATTTGCTTCTTTGATTACCAAAAAGAATGAAAAGTCATAGGCTCAACTAAGTTTCATAGTAATTATTTTTATAGTATTTAACAATTAAAATGGGTTTTATGCCCATTAACTCACTGCATCTCTACAATAACAGGACAGGGACTATTTTTATTATCACTATATTAATAGTGCAGAAAACTGAAGTTCGGGAAGGGAAAGGCCTTGCCAAGTGACTGGTTGCAATGGATACATCTGGAGCTTGAATCCAAGTCTTCTGTTTTGAACTCCCATATTCTTCCCTCTTTCCCATGCTGACTCCATGGTGATCCTCCTGACTTTACTTGTCACTTATAGTATACATAAATGACTCACAGTCATGGGTGAAAATTTGAAGAATCAACAGTACTCTCTGCTCAAGGGCTTATCACACTGGAGAATTCCTACAACCTGGCACAACCTGTCTTCTTATGAATGGTAATGAAGAAAAAGTATCTTGGGAATCCATATGCAATCCTTAAATAAAAATACTTTGAATTTGAAAAGTCATCTTGATCTAAATAAAAACCTGAGCTATATTATATATCTTATTTTTGCCTTAAAAGGGTAAAGAAAGAGAAGATATAAGGAATGATGTAACAATTCCTTATTTTATTCTTTTAATGATAGTACTTTGACATATACAAGACTAAACCAAATGTTATGACAATCTTAGGCAGAATGTCAAAAGAACCTCTCTTACTTCTCCTCTTCCATCTCTTCCCCAGGTTCCTCTTCTCTCCCCAGTCTCTAACACCCAACCAACACACTTCCCCATTTACACCATTCCCTGGGTGATTTCTCCAGTCCCTGGCTCTATGCACCATCTATCTGCCTTCAACTCTCATATTTGTATCTCCAACCCTGGCAACTCTCTTAAATAGCAGACTCATATACCCAACTACTTACTGAACATATCCTCTTAGATGCTCAAAAGACTGCTCAAAATTTACATGCCTAAGAGGCACTTGGGTGGGTGGCTCAGTCAGTTAAGTGTCAGACTTGATTTTGGCTCAGGTCATGATCTCAGGATTATAAGATCAAGTCTGAATCAGGCTCTGCTCTCAGAGGAGAGCCTGTTTCTCTCCCTCTCCCTCTACCCTTTCCCCCACTTGCATGTGGGCATGCTCTCTCTCTCTCAAGTAAATAAATCTTTAAAAAAATTTTACATGCTTAAAATTAAGCCATGATTTTTCCTTTTTTTTTTTTTAAGATTTTATTTATTTATTTGACAGACAGAGATTACAAGTAGGCAAAGAGGCAGGCAGAGAGAGGGAGGGAAGCAGGCTCCCTGCCGAGCAGAGAGCCCAATGCGGGGCTCCATCCCAGGACCCTGGGATCATGACCTGAGCTGAAGGCAGAGGCTTTAACCTACTGAGCCACCCAGGCGCCCCATGATTTTTCCTTTTAACCTACTCCTTCCCTATTCTTCCTCATCTCATTAAGAGCAACTTCTTCCCTCCTTAGTTGCTGAGGCCAGTAACTTGGAATTCCTCTATTTCTTTCCTCTGCACCTCACATCCAAACTATCAGCAAATCCAGATGGGTTCCGCCCTTCTAACTACTACAGAATGTGACTACTTTTCGCCATCTCCTCCACTAACTCTTTGTATCAAACCATCAACACCTTTCATCCCAGTGACTGGGCTCTAACTGGTTTCTCTGAACTCGCCTTTTCCCTCAAATCCTCTATTCTTAATCCATTAGCCAAAAGGATCCCTTTAAAACATAAGTCATTTTCTCTCTCCTCTTTGAAATTTTCCAGTGACTCCACCACACTCAAAGTAAAAGCCAAAATCTTTACAACATCCTACAATCTCATATGATCTCCCCCTCCGCCATTCCTGTCTTCATCTCTTTTCTTCCTCTCACTTACTCAGCTCCACCTACACTAACCTCCTGTTCCTTAAATATGAGAGGCATGCTCCTGCCTCAAGTGCTTTGCATTTGCTGATCCCTAAAAAGCTTGCTCACTTACTTCCTTCAGGTCTCTAGGGCCTAAGTGCTGCTTGAGGAAATCCTCTCCCAACAATTCTATATACAATAGCCAACACACCTCCTGCTGCCCCCACCAATAATTCTATTTTCTTCACCCTTGTTTTATTTTTCTCCATAACATTTATCACTACTGAGGTACTAGTTGTTTTCCTACTTAGGTGCTTATTATTTGTCTTCTCTCATAAGAATGTAAACTCTAAGCAGCAGGGATTTTGTTGGCTTCAGTCACTCTATATCTTTAGGGCCTGAGCTGTGCCTGGAATGTAACAGGTATTAAATATTTGTTGGATAAGTTAATAAGCCATGTAATTTCATGAAGCATCTACCAGCTCACCTTTGAAGAAACTGCCTAATGTAAAACTCTGCAGATATATGGATATTTCAAAAAATGTGTTATTGTGAAGTCTTACTGTTATTTTTGACTTAACACTGTTAGAGAAGACATTCTTCCCTGAATCTCCAATGACTCTGCTCATCTGCTAGTAGACAAGAACTCTAGCCCTTTGCTTGATGCTGCAAGACAACTCATTTTTAGGTTGGGGAGGGAGAAAGGATAATCTAAGTTATGGAAAAAAGAGAGGAGAGAATGGAACCTAAGAATACATCCTCAGGCTAGTAAGAGAAGAGGAACAAGATAAAGAGATAAAGGCATGGTTTATATTGAGATGATAGATGAGCCACAAGGAAAAGATGGGAGGGCTCATGCTTGGCACTTTCTAGATGCTCAAAACCTATTTACTGGATGGTTAACTGGATGAACAAATGTGGCACACTGGACTGTAAGGAGAGGAAGAAATACAGTGTGGAAAGACTATTAATAAATATGGCGAGTTCCTAAGCACTCCAATCTGAAACAATTCTTTGATGGCATGTGAAAGTAGCCCCTTTACTGGGAGGTTCATTGTCAGTTAACAGACCAGGAATGGCTGTCTCCAAGATGTGAGAGCTCTTCAAGATTTGGGGGGTGTGGGGATTGATCCACCTGTACTTCTAAGGAACCCCAAACCATCTTCCATTAGATTAAAATCGACCTAATCCTGGCATACTACCATCAACCATGGCCATTTTCTAATTTTGATATATAGTTTTCCAAATGAGAGGTTTACTTATTTCATTTCTACATTAGCTAATCCTTATTAATTTTCATATCTATAGCACTAGATCAGTTATTCTTAGGACTCATGAAAATCTTTCAGATTTCTTTTGTTTTGTATAAATTGTGCTTTTCTATTAATTCACCTTCCAGTACTGTCATCAAATTTGAGATTCTAGTACGAATATTATTATTTATATACATTTATGTGAAATATCCAGCTCACTGGGGCAAAAGCAGATTTAGTGACAAGAACTGACAAGATAATACCACCTACCATATGTGGACACAGCCAGAAAGAAGCAGTTAATTAAACTTAAGTCACAGATATCTGATTAGGGATGCACTTACATCTGCCAGTTCCTTGATCTGTCTTGCTGACACATCAAACGTGTCAAGTCTTTGAAGGTTAGGCAAGTGATACAATACATGTGTAGAATAATTGCACAGCAGACAAACTGGATTGGCTTTATACTGAGGATCATTCAGACACAAATCCTTTAAGTGACACAGCCTGGTCAAGTTAGTGAGGTCCTAAAACAACAGCAATGATAATGTTCAATTAATTAATGGCAACAGTCCCATTTCTAAAGGAGGCATTTGAACACTTAAGATCACCCATAACTTAAGGTCATGCATTTTACTATGTGCTTAAACATGTTAAAGTGGTTTAGGGGTGCCTTAGTGGCTTAGTTAAGTCGTTAAGTATCTGCCTTCGGCTCGGGTCATGATCCCAGGGTCCTGGGATTGAGGCCCACATTGGGCTCCCTGCTCGGCGGGAAGCCTGCTTCTTCCTCTCCCACTCCCCCTGTTTGTGTTCCCTCTCTCACTGTGTCTCTCTCTGTCAAATCACTCCCTTACTCAATCAATCAATCTTTAAAAAAATAAAGTGATTTAGATGGATAAATTTTTTTTCTCTAGTGAAAAATGTCAAGTACATGAAGAATAGATAGCAATAATTGAAAGCAGATTCTTCTATATTCAAAGAATATAGAAATATAGTAAATATTCTTTGAATATTTACTAAACATATATTCCATAACTGGGACCTTGGAGCCAGTCACCTGAGCTCATTTATTAAGACAACGTTGCCTCCTCTGCACAGCCTCTTTGCTAACAAACCTCCCCAGTGTATCTGTAGGTCTCCTGCTTCCTTTGTTACCATTTCCCACACTTTGCACTCTAGGAACATTGCTTACCATTCTTCTGGGCCACCAAATCTTCTCTTCTCATCAAGGCTAGGGAACCCCTGTTCTGTTATAATCACCATTGATTTCCTGATTTTTAGGGGTTTTTGTTTCTTTGCTGTTTTTCTATAAATGTCCTTCCTACCATTTAAAGGCAACTGAAACCTAGGTTTCTCTTGAGGACCTCATTTTCCTCACACCCTGTGCAGGTCGGGGGTAGGGGTAGATTAATAATGCACATCTAGACAAGTGCTTCTCCTGAACATCTTTTATCCTGAGGCTTAAGCCACTGTTTACACCTTCCTTTATTTGGCATCTGGCCCTTGCTTAACTCTTCGGTCTTGTCTGTTCTGTCTCAAACCTGACATTTCATGTTTTGGCTCAACCATACAAGTGGAAGTTGTAGAATGTGCTAGACCCTGACTTATCATTATACCTTCTCTCATGCTGCTGCCTTTGAGTGAACTGAATTTCATCCCAGTTTTACCTCTCAATCTGTCAAGACTCAGTCTAGTACCATCTTTTCTGGGAGTCTTGTTTCATCGCCCAAGCGTGAGGCAGATGCTGCTACTATGAACTCTCTTAGCCACTGGGTTTACCTTTGTTACAGAATTTATCTCACCGCTTACATATACACAGGTCTAGAAGCTAAGGGTCTATGTAGGCTTTGTGCCTCAGTCTCTAAGCTAGGAATGGTGGTTATATTTTTTAAGTGTTGAAAAAACTAAAGAAGAACTGACGACAGAGGCCTGGCGGAGGAGGGTACTGTGGTGGGGTTGGCCTTAAACAGATGTAATGCTAGTTAGTAGAGTCAGAATCAGAGTTAAGGGAAATCCAAAGCAAAATCCAGGAAGTAATGGTTCTGAAGATAAAGTACAAATGGAATAGGGAAGTAAGCAGTGAAGTCAAGCTCGTAAAGTCAAAAGTAAGACAGGGTCAGGTGGCTGATGTGTGTCCGAACTCTCTCTGGCCAAGTGAGAACTTGGCTTGCTGGCTGGCACTGAGGCTAGTACTGGGCTCATGACAGAAGTCAGACTAAGCAGAGCTGCTCTGAAATACTTCCTCTCTAATCTTTCCATGAACTCTGAACTCTGAGTAGGAACTCTGAAGTCTTACCCTACCCCCACCTATCTAAAAATCAGATGACACTGCAGTCTATGAAAGCACAAAATCTCACTGAAAATTAGTGTTATGGTACCTATTATGGATGGAAAGTAGCACAGGAGTTATTCCATCACCGCCAGTATAGTATCTTTAAGGTGGGTGGAAAAATTAGAGATAAAAATTCAAGATAATAGTGTTTCAGGGACATTCTTACTGTCAGAATAGTAAAAGTTGCTGTGAATCATGTTTCAGTGTTTTTCTAAAACATTGTTACAGAGAACCTTTTTTATTTTATGCCATATAATAAATTTTCACAGTCCAATTTTTACCCATATTTTTTTGATGAGTAGATTGAAACAGAATAGGTTAATGTAATTCAAGTGATAGTAATCACAAAATAGCAGATCTACTGAGTACTTACTGGGTGCTAGCCATTATTCTAAGAGCCTTACATTATTATTTTATTTAAACTTCAATAAGACTGCCTCTGGCTTATGGCAGGCCTGCAAGAGACAGATCTTCCTATGCAGCTATGCTCTTTTGCACCACAAGGCTGAAGCACCACATGCTAGCCAGGATAGGACAAAACCTTATCTTCATAGCATTGCGGACTTATCTTCTTCAGCTTCAACTCATAAATTCTCTCCCTCACTCTGTTCCAGCCACAGATTTCTAGTTTCTTGAATTTGCCATGCTCTTTCCCCCCCACACTAGGTCCTTCACATGTAGCCTGGAATGCTCTTTCCCTAGGCACCTCCTACTCATGTCTCATAAGTTAGCTTAAAAATTGCCTCCCACAGCATTCCAAATTTATCTTTCATAGTTCCTTCTGCTCTCTTCTGCTGATGTTCTCAAATATACCCCTTGATTTCTTACCACCATATCTCCATGCATATTGTTCTCCCCATCTTAGAATGCCTACTTCCCACTGCATGTATATATATATTTAGTAATCTCTATACCCAATGTGGGGCTTGAACTCATGACCCCAAGATCAAGAGTCCCTCTGAATGCATTATAGAAGATCCTCCTCCAATGCCTACTGAAATTCTGTCAGCCCCTCAGTATTCACAACAAATACTTCCTCTTGAATTTGACCAATAAAATTTTGTTTAAACTTAGTATGTTTTTAAAAGTTTTGGTTAAAGTGCTTATAACATTCTGTCTCATTCTATAACTTTTTGGTATCTAATAGTCTTCTCTGAGTGAGCAAATGTGTATTTTCATAATGATCAATTCAAAATCATTTTTATAGTGAATTTATTCATCTTTGTTACTGTCTAGAGGAAGTGTTTGCGTATGCACTTTCAACTGGACACTGTCAAAATTGTAAATGCTGTATGTTTTCACCTACACTACATGCCATAAACATTAAGTCTTTTTGTTTTCCTCTCTTTCATTCAAATGTTTATTGATACTTTACATGTAAAGTACTCTTTTAAGCATTGTAGATACAGCAGTGAACAAAATAGGCAAGGTTCCTGCACTCATGGAGCTTGTACTCTAGTAAGGGATGTGGATCAGTGCCAAGAAGAAAAAGCAATAAGAGTGTGATGGCAATGCTTCAGGTTAGGGAGGACAGTAGGGGTTATTGCTATTTTACAAAAATTGGCCAGAAAAGGTATCACTAAGAACATCTGAACAAAATCCTGCAAGAAATGAGGTGATAAGCCATGAAGATATTTACTGGAAGAATATCCCAGAGCAAGTGCAAAGGCCCCAAGGTGAGAGCACTAGCTATGTTGAAGGACAGTGAGGAGACCAGAGTGGCTGGAAGGGAGTAAACAAAAGGGAAAGTGGTAGAAGCTGTGGTCAGAGACGCAGTGCGAGGGGAGACTAGATTATATAGAATCTTGTGGGCCACTGTAGGAATTCTTTGAAAGAGATGAGAAGCCACCGGCATTTTGAGCAGAAGATTGATTTTATTTGACATATTTTTTAAGGAGCGGGTTTCTACACAGCAGGTTGCCGTGTAGAAAACACTCATAGTAGTGAAAGAGTAACACAGGGAGACCTGTTCAAAGGCTTCCCCCAATCCCCCGAATGCAGGTTAGAGATAATGGTGTCTTGAACCAGGTTAATAAAGATCTAGGTGGTAAAAAATGGTCAGACTGGACATATCTGAAGATATAGCCAATAGAATTTGTTGATGGATTAGATATGGGTTATGAAGGAAAAAGAGGAGTAAAAAAAATGACTAAGGATTTTGGCTTAGGTTATTAGAAAAATGGAGATGCCATTTAGAGAGGTGCAGAAGGCTGCAGAAGAAGAAGGTTCAGTGCAGAGGAAATCAGTTTGAGTTAGGATAGCAGAATGTCTATAGTTCTGGGGAGTTATTAGGGAAAGTAGAAATAGAAATAGTTGTTAGGGAAAGTAGGAAGTTGGGTTAACAAATGAAGAAGAGATATTTAAAGTCATAAGATGATGAGATTATTTAGATAAGGAATACAGATAGTAATGAGAAAAGATCCTGGGACTAACCTGGAACAACCCATTTTTTAGATGTTAGAAGCTGAAAAACCAGAGGGATAGCCAGAAAGATCAGATGAAAACTAAGCTAAGTATAAATAGTTTCTTGTTTGGTTTTACTAGTGTCAGAGATCATTAGGGCCAACTTAATCAGCTGCCTCTAAAATTTCCTAGAGTATTGAATAGTCCAAAATAATTAAATTGCCCCTTAAGAAGGAACAATTTAGTGCATTTTCTGTAATAATATGGTTCATGACCTAGGTTGTTAAATATAGACTGTTCCACTTAAACATACCTTGAAAGAACATATTTGGTTACCAGAAAGGTTTAATCTTTCCAGTTGTTCATTGGGATCAAGACATCGACCTTTAATTTAAAAAACAAGATGGAAGAAAAATTAAATTTTCTTTTTTTACCTCCTGTTCATATCCTATCATATTTCGTAGTTGTATATGGTGTATATGATCACCATTTCTTGCATATAAGTAAGGCTAACAGTAACACTGTATAGTTAGTAACAACTGATTAGTATTTTCACATCCTATAATCATAGATTTAGAAATGCTCTGCAAAATATCATACAAAAGAATCTAAAAAAAGAAATCTAAGAATATACTTTTCATACTGATAAAAAACTATTGTAGCATTATCTCATATTCCAAATGAAATAATACATACCAATGCTGCTTATTAGATTTCCAGCAAGGTTGAGGTCATTTAAATTCTTCAAAGTTTGCAAGCCCTAAAAATTTAGACAATATATCATTTAGAAGAAGTCAGTAAAATATATATTTATAAATGATCTGATCAATCTGGTTAGTTCTCCAAGTGCTCTGAGCACTGGGTACTGTGTACTTTCACAAGCACAGAAGTAAGTAGGTGCTTTAATGCAGTCATCTTTGTTTCTCTGGAACACAGAGAGAATTATTGGAATAGGGAACAGGGAGGGGAGGGGAGAAGGAAGATGATGAGTAGGAAGAAAAACACATCACACAGAGTGTGTTTATAATCTTTGGCAAATTATATATACAACTTCGCTAAATCTCCATTTTTTTTTTAACTTTCAAGGAAGAAATAATATCCTACCTCCCAGGCTTGGTGGGACGAGTAAAGAAAACATGGCATATGAAGTTTTCCACACATTAAAAATGCTATATACATGTTAGTTTTTCTTAACAATAATTAAGCTAGTCATAAATATGTCCTTACTATGATCTTGGACATTGTGATTAAAACTCCACAGGGGTAACTGACTTTACATACAAATTACTGAAATAATCTTACCTCAATATTTTTAATTGTATTGTGATTCAGCCAGAGAACCTCCAATCTGAATAATTTCTCTAAATTTTCTATTTTGGAAATTTTATTATAATATAAATACAGTTTTTCTAAATTTCTACATTCTTGAAGACCTCCAATTTTCTGTTAAAAAAAAAGAGACTGAAGAGTGTTAACTTATGTTTTCGCATTACCCTTTTAATAAAATAGATTATAAGTACATTTTCTTTTTAAAATCACATTTTATTGCAAAAATCTGTATCCAACAAAATAAACATTTTAAAGATTTTTAAAATTTATTTATTTTAGAGAGCGAGAGACAGCACATGCACATTAATTGGGGGAATTGGTGAAGGAAAGGAAGAAAATCTCAAGCAGACTCCACTCTGAGCTCGAAGTCTCAGGCTGGGCTCCATCTCACAACCCCGAGATCATGACTTGAGCCAAAATCAAGAGTTGGACCCTTATCCAACTGAACCACACAAGAGCCTCAAAATGAACTAAACATTTTAAAAGAGAAACCGTGCAATCCTTCTACCTAAATACAACTATTTCCAATGTTCATATTCTTTTAAAATTTTAACTCTATATCTATTTTTATACTATAATCATTATACCTATATAATTTTGTAGATTTTTTAAACTTAAGACCATCTAAAACATTTCTGTAATCATTCAAATAATACTTAATAATTAAAAAATATTATATAAACTACAATAACATTCTTAAAAATACCCATGTGTGAAATATTTGTTTAATTTTTTAAATATTATAAATAGTACTGCAACAGGTAACTTTATGTTGTTTTCTGCTGTTGATTTACTCCTCTAGGATTAAATCTTGAATTAGGGATTTCTGAGTTGAAAGGTATACACCTTTCCTTGACTCATGATACATTTTGCAATCTTGCTTTTCACTACAGATGTTACAATTTTCTTTTTCTTTTTTCAGATTTTATTTTTAGGTAATCTTTGTACCGAAGGTGGGCTTGAATTCACAACCTCAAGATCAGGAGTTGCATACTCCCCTGAGCCAGCCAGGCACCCCTAGATGTTATAATCTTCACATAACCAATAGCGAGTGACTAAGTAAACCAATTTACTACTAAGCAATACTGGGCATTATTTAGATCTGATATGATTACTATAAAGTAAAATATGTCTACATTTTGAGTCTTTCTTTCTATTTTCTCCTTTGTAGAAATCTATTTCTGTATTTTACCCATTTGTTTTGTTTGTTTTGATTTACTGGGTAAAGGGTTTTATTTTACTTCATCATGTATGGCCCTCTCCATCTGTTTTGATCCATGACTCATACATATATTTCAAGGAACTATCTTTCCAAGGCCAAAGAATTCAGCATAAAATACTTCATATACGGTTATGTTTAGACTTACCTCTATGAAGCATTCAGCAATCCAGAGTTCTTTAAGTTGTAAACAAGTTTCTAGCCCTGAAATTTCTTTTATATCTTGAGCAACAACTGTGAGACTTGTTAAATTAGGAAATAATGATAATCCAACTATACGGGGATACCCTGAGAAAAACATCTCCAGTTTTGAAGTATCTGATCCTTCTTGTCCAACCATCTCATAAGACAAACCATTGCATAAACACTGTTCCAAAAAAAGAAATTGGGTTATTGCCTATTTAAAATAATTTAAAAATTATTTTGCTATTAGAAATTATAAACTGTCAATCACACTGATGTCATTTTAACTCACAAGAAGGTAAGTTATACCATATATATGGTTTTTCTCTACTTTCAAAGGCAATGGGGTAAAAGAAATCTAGGTCAGCTCCAGAAAGGAGTGTAAAAATGTTCCATTTAATATTCTTGCAAATGTAATTGTAAAGAAATTTGGCTTTGACTCACCAGTTCTTTAATTATTTCCTCCTGGTTTAGGTTTTCACATTCAATCATCTTCCATTAAAAATAAAGGTCATAATAATATATCTGTTAAGGAAAATGAAAAGTTGAAACAAGACAAATTCTAGAGTCATGTTATTCCAAGTTGAAGGGGCTTTAAAGCTACTTAGGTGGAATTACCCATATGTGGCCTGAAATTTTCACACAGTATAATACCAGCTATCTGTCTGGTCCCCAAGACAGTCCATTCCATCTCTAAAGTTTTCTGTTAGAAAATCAATTTATTTTGAATTTAATTCTGTGTCTCCATAACTCCACTCCATTGTTATTTTAACCCCTGAGTTCAAATAAGACCAGTGTTGTTTTTTTCCATGTCATAAGCCTTTCATACTTGAAGAACATGGTCATCTCTCGTCTACAACCTTACCTCACTCCCCAGTTCATCTCTTTAGTTCTCTCACAAGAGATAACTATTTCTGTCCTTTGAACAGGATCTAGTGTATCCTTCCTATTATACTGCTGTGTCTAAAACTGAACATAGCTAAGTGTACTAGCAAAGAAAAGAAACCTCAGGGTTTTGTGACATACCTGGCATGGGAATAAATATTTAATAAAATGAATTAGCCAATATTTTCATTTTAGATTATATGAACTGCTTAATACCTAAGAAGCTATAATAAAAACTCAATTTTTGATAATTTATAATATTCATTATATTATTCCAGATATATATTTTTAAAATATAGGAATCTAGGGGCGCCTGGGTGGCTCAGTTCAGTGTGTGCCTTCAGCTCAGGTCATGACCCCAGGGTCCTGGAATTGAGCCCCTCATTCGACTCCCTGCTCTGTGGGAAGCCTACTTCTCCTTCCACCACTCCCCCTGCTGTGTTCCCTCTGTGGCTATCCTCTCTTTCTATCAAATAAATAAAATATTTTTAAAAAATAAAATAAAATATAGGGATCTAGGCTTTAATATGATGACATGACAAAGCGAAATGTAGGTATGATGTATATTGTGAACACACTTTTTACAATTCCTCTGTAGTTATGTATGGGTGTACATCTGTGTGTATATGTATATATATGTATATGCATGTGTATATGATTACATAAGGAGAAAATATGTAAAGATACATACTAAATTGGTAACATGAGTTGCCTTGGATGCAGGTGAAAACTAGTGTGGTTATAATACACACAAGAGGTTGGATAGGGATAGAACTAGGTAAAAATGGAAAAGAAAAAAAACTTCTTAAAAGTGTGTTTAGTACTGTATAGTATGAATATATAAACCATTTATATTAATTCTACTATTAGGAGATGTTTGGAATGTCTCCAGTTTGGAGATCAATAGTGCTTCCCTGAACAGTTTTATCATGCAAGACATTAGGTCCACTTAAGTCTGAGTTTACACCTAGAAGTGGAATGAGAAAGAAACTATTGTTGTATACAACATGGATGTTCCCACAAACACAAGCTGAGCAAAGGAAGATACGCACACAGTGAGGTTTATACCATGTGGCTCTGTTCACATAAAATTTGAAAACAAACCAATTTATGGTAGGCCCTGAAGCCTCCATTCCAACCTCTACACTACTGTGACGGCCAGCATCCTGAAAGGTAAATACCTGTTTACGCTTCTTCCCTTGGAAAGCATTCATGGTATCCATGCTCTGACTCCTGCCTACCTGTCAAGCTCATCAACCACAAACTCCCAACACCCTCAGAATCTGGGGAACTATAGTTCAGAGAACTATCGTTCTCTGAATGGGCTGGGGTATTTCTGTCATATGGGCTGGGGTATTTTGTCATATGCTGTCTTCCTTTCCTAAAATGTCTTTTTCCCTTGACTCTATGGCATACTCCGTATATCCTTAAAGATTTAAAGAAAGGGTCTTCTTGGTGAAGATTTTAATTCTCTCTGGTAATATTATAATCATTCTCTTCCTTGTGATTCTAGTTAGGGCCTGCATATGTTCTATATATAGCACCTGTCCCACTGTATTGTGATGCTCGCAGGTCTTTCTTTCCTACGAGGTTACATGTTCACTGAAGGCAGGGACAATGAACCTATCACGGTGCCTGGCACCTGCTTGGTGTTCCATAAAATTTGTTCAACAGTTTAAATTGTCATGCTACAGTTCTATATGGTATAACTTGGAATATATATATATAATAATATGTAAATATTTGGTGTACATGACCAGAGTGTAATAATAATTAGGGTGTAAAGCACCATGTTTCTGTCTGCCAGGAGAGCCTGGTAGGGTAGTATTCTGAGAAAATCAAATTTCTTTTCTACAAACTAGAAGCTCTGTATGATCAAACTGTCTCCTCCCTTGGGTATAAAAAGATCAGAATCAATCTGTTAGCACCGATGGACCCAACAACAAACACACTTCTGGCCCTAGGTGAGCAATAACCAGTTTGGCCAAGGAACACTTGTTTTTCTCAGTTCTGGACCTTAACGTGGGCAGTAAAGTCTGCACAGGTGACTGTGGGCCACCTTTCCTTTCCTCCTCCTCTTAACTTTTGCTGTGGTCACCCTGTCAGCCTCCAATAAATACACGTCCGTATCTCATTATTGTTATCTCCATTGTGCCATTACCGGGGTCCTTTGGCCTCAACGTTGCTAGTCTCCCATCTTCCTCTCGGGGGCGGGCAGAGAGGGAGGACAGGAGAACAAAGACTCCTGGGGCCTGCAGACAGGTGACATAGACCCGAAGGCCACAAGGTGACACACTCACCTTATCCCAGAAAGATGGTGGCTTCCAGGGCAATCCGAGACAGACCAGAGTCCACTCCGACCCCTCAATCCCTGTCTTGCAACAGCGGGCACGACACCCTCCTCTCTAATCCGGGGCCTGCTGTGTGTACACTACCAGCTCCGGTTGCCTAGGAAACCTGCCCTACGCCTCCCCAGACCTTGGAGTGGGGAGGGGGACAACAGAGGCGGGGAAAGCAGCCGCCGAGTCAGTTTCTAGGTCACGTGGCGGCAACCTCCAACCAATCAGCAAAGGTAGGGGTCCACCCGGAAGACCCCGCTGGTGCTGCTGGGAAATGGTAGGGACTTTTTCGCTCGCGGGTCTGTTTGTGCCAGCGCGCATCTTTTCACCTGCCTTCGCTGGATCAGGGGACCGGACGGGAAACACCGAGTTCTGGGCATAGTGACAGGGACCTAGTCGTGTGACCTCCTCCAGCCAAAGGCTTGGAAGCCCGGAGCCTCGCTGGACTTGAACCTCAGTCATGGCGCTGTGATGTCATAAGGCGACTGGAGAGCCAGGACAGCCCCCGATCCCCTGGCGTGGCCTCCGATCCCCCTAGGAATGTAGCTGACCTCCGCCTGAGCTGCCGAGCACCGACGAGCCGATTCCAAGGACGGCACTAGCAAACGAACGCCCCGCTGCCCTCTGGGGAAGAGATGGGCCCTCCTAGGGTCGTCTCGAAGAGGGAAAGGGAAAGGAAGGAACTTTTTTTTTTTTTTTTTAAGATTTTATTTATTTATTTGACAGAGAGAGAGCACCAAGTAGGCAGAGAGGCAGGCAGAGAGAGAGAGAGGAGGAAACAGGCTCCCCGCTGAGCAGAGAGCCCGACGCGGGACTCGATCCCAGGACCCTGAGATCATGACCTGAGCCGAAGGCAGCGGCTTAACCCACTGAGCCACCCAGGCGCCAGGAAGGAACTTCTAAAAGAGTGGTCAGAACGGATGAGAAATGAATGAACGTAGTAAAAGGCAACTCAAAATAAATGTAGCTCTCCATTTCCTAGATCTGCCCGTCCAATAGGGGAGCCACTAGCCACAGCCAAGCGTGGCTCTTGAACACTTGAACTGTGGCTAGTCCGACCTGAGATGTACCATAAAATACGCATTGTCTTTTGAAGGCTTAATATAAAAAAGAAAGAAAGAAAGAAACTTTGTGTATTGATTCTATGCTGAAATAACAATATTTTTGATATATCGGGTTAAATAAAAATGCGATATTAGAATTTTGCTTTTTAAAAGCAGTGATTAGAAATTGTTAAATTGCATATGTGAATTCTATTATGTTTCTGCTGGACAGCGCTACTGAAATTTTTGTGGTTCAGTTGGTTTGTGCAGAACATCTATGACGTTCAGTTAATGCAAGATCGGGCCGGCAGTGCCCTTTTCCGTCACCAGATGGCCGCCTCATTCAATAGACCTGAGTTTCAAGCTACTTTCTCAATAGAAACAAAAATGTAGATTTTAAAAATATTTCTTGCCAGGGGCGCCTGGGTGGCTCAGTGGGTAGCGCATCCTACTCTTGATCTCAGGGTATAGGTTCAAGCCCCACATTTGGCGGGGAACCTACTTTAAAAAATTTTTTCCATTTTTCTAATAACTATTAACAATTCAACATTTGTCATGATTCACTTATTTTTTCTATAATGTTGACTGTAAATGCATAAAGATTTAAAAAAGTAAATTAACGTTCCCTCTATATATTTTATGTCACAAGAATTTGTTCCCATCCGTCATTAATTAGTTAAGAATAAATTAATTAAAATATTTGTGGCTTAGAGGTTTAAAACAAATACCAGAGAAATCTGACTTGTATTTGTATTTTTAATATTTTTAATATTATTTGAAAACCTAGTTAAACAAGACCTGTCTAAGCAGATACTCATCTTGGGGTATAATACTAGATAAAGATAATTTCAGCTTTTAGGGCACCTGGGTGGCTCAGTGGGTTAAAGCCTCTGCCTTTGGCTCAGGTCATGATCCCAGGGTCCTGGGATTGAGCCCCACATCCATCTCTCTGCTCAGCAGGGAACCTGCTTCCTCCTCTCTCTGCCTGCTCTCTGCCTACTTGTGATGTCTGTCAAATAAATAAATCTTTAAGAAAAATAAAACACCTCAACTTTTAGATCAAGAAATTGGGTAATTGATTTAATGAGGAGAATTTTATACACCAAGCTTCTCATTTGGGGGGAATGCAGCTCTTGGATAAAGTATAGAGATTATTATAGTATATTGTTAGAAATCGGTTATGTCTGTCCAAACCAGTAATACAGTTTTCTTTATGTTACATAAACAAGTGATTTTATTTCTAGGTTTTGTGTTCTATCTATGGCTTTTAATTGTAATCACCTTTTGCTCCAAATACCATCTGGAATATGTTAACAGGAAATTCTTCTTTTGAGAATTACTCAGGACAAAGTCTTTAGTTTGGCAAATCACCAATGGTTATTAGCCTACAGCTACAACAGAACTCTGACTCAATTGCTGACTGGCCACATCCTTGAGCTTTTGCAGTAAATAGGGAGGTGCATATGTCTTTTTGAATTAGTGTTTTTGCTTTCTTCAAGTAAATACCCAGAAGTAGAATTACTGGGGAAATGCAAATCAAAACCACAATGAGATATCACCTCACAGCCATTAGAAAAAAAGACAAGGAACAAGTGTGAATAAGGATAGGGAGAAAAGGGAACTTTTATTCACAGTTGGTGGGAATGTAAATCGGTGCAGCTACTGTGAAAAACAGTATGGAGGTTCCTCAAAAAATTAAAAATAGAAATATTACCCAGTAATTCCACTAGTGGGTATTTACCCAAAGGAAACAAAAACTAATTCAAAAAGATACATGCATCCCTAAGTTTATTGCAGCATTATTTACAACAGCCAAGCTATGGGAGCACCCAAGGTCTATTGATAGATGAATGGATTAAGAATATGTCCTTAAAATTTATACATCACAACATGTAGTTGAGTATTAGCTTACGTATCCCAAACCAGTGCTGCTTTGACTCCATATATAGTTATCCACATTCTTTTCATTTCTAATATTTTATAATAAAATACTTGAGAAGTTAACAGATCAAACATGAGACGCCCCTCCCCCACCCCACATCATTGGCTTACCTTTCTTGATTTGGTGAAGCTAATCTACTACAGGATTTAAAATACTGGAGATTTTCTCCTGTTTTCATCTGTTTGTGCCCCAGACTAGTGGGAAACAACAGTTTTGCCTAAGTGAACCTTCACCATACCAAACTTTTCCTCAGGCAGACTGTTGCAAGATCTGTTTGGAAGGGGGAATATTAGTCCTTTTCTCTACAGATACACACCCATTTTCCCAATGACATTTCTAGTATTAAAGTTCGTATTTTAAGCTCCCTTTATATGTCTCATAACTATTTCCCAGTTGATTCAAAGCTTGGACAGGAAAAACGGGGTATTGTTTGTTTGCCTTCTAAAGCCTGTTTCTATAGTTTGGGTTAGATGTATTTTTGAATAATCCAAATGTTTGAAATTGAAAATGCACATTGACACTGAAAAAGTATATTCTGTAAGTCAAAATAGAGAGCTCTTTTTCCATTTTAGGAAAGTGATAGAGTGCTATACTGTTATTAGAGATCTACCTCTTAGCAGCAAGTGCACAAAGATGATAGTATCTATAGAATTTAGAGCCAGCCTACACAGAAACACTTGATTTGCGTTATAAACCACGGCTAATATGCACATCTGTGTACTTGAAAAGAGGTCCTGGGAAAGAGATCCAGCACTGTTATCAAATACAAGCAACTCTAACACAATTGCTGTTTGTGGCTAGCAACATCTTGCTAGCTCTGCCAGAAGGATCACTTCATGAACCAACCTGCAAATCCAACACCTGAGTGGAAGCAGAATTTTAATTGTGCAAACACAAGATGAATGCCACCAAGCAGAACGTTAGACTGTAATTAGTGATTTCAAATGACCCTCAAATAAAAAATAAGAAAGGACATCAAAAATAAGAAAGACATTCATGCCCTTGAAAACAAGTAAAAAGCTGATACATATATAAGGTGAATGTCCTATATGTATTTTCATTTATGTATATGTATTAATAAATACACAGAATTTTACCTATAACAGCAGCTTTTGCATCAGAGTTTTTAAATTATTGTGCTTAGGAGATTTTAAGCATTTAATTCACCTTTTAACATGGAATCACATTTAAAATCATCCCAGATATTCTTTCTTTGAAAGATGTATTAGCAGTCCTCCATTTTATTTTAAAACCCCATATTGGCAGGACATGTATCCCATGTCTGACTGACCTAAATCTGAAATGCTATGGATTCTGTCATCTTTGTCTTTAAAAAAAAAAAAAAAAAGGTTTTATTTATTTATTTGACAGAGATCACAGGTAGGCAGAGAAGCAGGCAGAGAGAGAGAGAAGAGGAAGCAGGCTCCCCGCTAAGCAGAGAGTCTGACACAGGGCCTGATCCCAGGACCCTGAGATCATGACCCAAGCCAAAGGCAGAGGCTTCAACCCACCAAGCCACCCAGGCGCCCCATCTTTGTCTTTTTTGATCTTCAGTAAACATACCTCTTTATCCCCATATTTAAAAGTCCATATTCTAATCAGTTCTGTTCAATAGAAATAAAATGTGGACCATATATGTCATTTTAAATGTTCTATTAGCCATATTAAAAAAGTAAAAAGAAGCAGGTGAAATTAATTTTTATAATATTTTAAAAATCACATTATCATCAGAAAAGTCTTTCTTTAAATTGAGATTTAATTGACATATTAGTTTCAGGTGTACAAATTTGATATTTGTGTATATTGCAAAATGATCACTATAATAAATCTAGTTAATACCCATTATCATCAGAATTAGAACTTTCTTTCTTGTGAGAAGAACTTTTAAGATTTACTCTCTTAGCTATTTTCAAATATGCACTACAGTATTATTAACTACCGTTATGATTTTGTTTGTTTTTTTTTTAAAGATTTATTTATTTGACAGAGAGAGAGATCACAAGTAGGCAGAGAGAGAGGAGGAAGCAGGCTCCCTGCTGAGCAGAGAGCCCGATGCGGGACTTGATCCCAGGACTCTGAGATCATGACCCGAGCCGAAGGCAGTGGCTTAACCCACTGAGCCACCCAGGTGCCCCCCGTTATGATTTTGTATATTGCATCCTTATGACTTTTTTATTTTATAACTGAATATTTCCACCTTTGACCCCCTTTACCTACTTTGCCCAACCCCCAACCCCCAAACCCCATCTCTCCCAACCTCCACCCTGTTTTCTATTCATGATTTGGTTGTTTTGGTTTGGTTTGGTTTGGTTTTGTGCTCTGGGTATAAGTGAGATCATACAGCATTTATCTTCCTCTGTCTGACTTATTTCACTCAGCATAATGCCCTCAAAATCCATCCATATGGTCGCAAATGGGAAGATCTCATTCTCTTTTTTCTTAAAGATTTTATTTACTTGTTTGACAGAGTGAGAGAGAGACCACAAGTAAGCAGGCTGGGTCGGGGAGAAGTCTTCCTGCCGAGCAGAGAGCCTGATGCTCTAGATCCTAGGAGCCTGAGATCGTGACCTGAGCCAAAGGCCAAGGCTTAACCCACTGAGCCACCCAGGCGCCCTGCAAAATTTCATTTTTATTTATGGATATATATATATATATATACCACAGAGTCTTTATCCATTCATCTGTCAATGGGCACTTAGAGTGTTTCTGTGTCTTGGCTACCGTAAATAATGCTTCATGTTAGTTTTCATTTTCTCTGCATAAATACCCAGAAGTGGAATTGGATCATATGGTAGTTTTATTTTTAATTTTTTTTGTGAACCTCCATGCTCTTTTCCACAGTATCTGTGCCCATTTACCTTTATACCAACAGTGCATGAAGGTTCCTTTTTCTCCGTATCTTCGCCAACACTTATTATTTCTCATCTTTTTGATAAGTCTTTCTTATCAAAGGTGATACATCTTGTGGTTTTTGATTTAGATTTTTGTGATTAGGAAAGATGATTAGAGAAGATGTTGAGCATCTTTTCATGTGCTTGTTGGCCCTCAGTATGTGGTCTTTGGAAAAAGTCCATTCGAATCCTCTGTCAGCTTTTTAATAGGATTGTTTGGGGTTTTTCTTCTCTATTTGGTTGTATGAGCCCTTTATATATTTTGTATATCATTGTTTGGGTTTTTTTTCTCTATTTAATTGTATGAGTCCTTTATATATTTTGTATATCAGCCCCTTATCAGATGTATGGTTTGCAAATATTTTCTCCCATTCAGTAGCTTGACTTATGTTGTTGATGGCTGCCCTTCCAGTGCAGGTGAAATCAGTTTTTGTATTTTCAACCCAACATATCAAAATATTTTCATTTCAACATGCACTCAATATAAAAAGTTATTAATGAGCTATTTGCCATTCTTTCTTTCATATGAAGTTTTCAAAATTGTGGTATATTTTATCCATACAGCACACCTGAATTCAGACCAGCCACAACTTAAGTGTTATTAGATACCTGTGAATCATGGCTACCATATTCAATTGTATAGTTCCAAATGATTGCTTTTAATTTTTTCCAATTTAGAATTTAGATGAATATTGGACTTAGGTTTGGCTGCACTGAAAAAAAAATCACAAAATAATCATAGCTTTATAAAGATAGAAATTTATTTCTCTCTTATACAAAATTAGGAGATAGTGGTGTGGGGCTTGTAAGGTGTCAGGATCCAGCCTCCTACCTTGTTTCTCTTCTGTGTATGTCCTTTATTAGCAGGGTCACCTCATAGTCTAAGATCCTTGCATCTTCTCCAGTCATCACATGTGCCTGCCAGCCAGCAGATGGGTGAGGGGGAGAAGGAGAAAGTTTTATGTAATAACTGTATACTATCAGCCAGAACTTAGTGACGGGTCCACAGATTGCTGCAAGAGAGGCAGAATATTTAATGTTAATTTAAGGTAGACCTATGTCCAGCTCAAAATCGGAGCTTTTGCTACTGCAGAAGAAAAAGAACTAGATAAGGAGCGAAAACCAGTAATCTTTATTTCAAGAGGGTCTTTGAAAAAACTCAGTAGGATTTCAAAAAGATTATCTTAAATATACCCACCATCAGAAGTAAAACAGACCTCTTTAGGGTTATACCTTCTTTAGTAGAATTAACCCACAGATTTCTTAGTTTACTGGCAAACCTACTGATATTCAACATTTCAACAGGTTGTGTGACCTTACCACTTGAGCAGCACAGAACTATGCTTGGGTGATGAACATTCAGAAAAGTTTCTGCCATAGTAGAAAGGTGCCCCCAGTCTTGGCTTTTAGCCAGATCATGTGACATGACCCAGTCTTGTATTCCACATGCAGATGTTTAATTGCCCAGTTATCAAACTTGGGTTGTATTAAATCAAGAATTTGGAACTGTTTTCTAGGGAGAAAATGGGCTAAATGGAGGATAGTGCCACGTTCCCCCTTTTGGCAGGTAGCTTTGCTACCATTTAACCATTTTGTTAGGTATCTTTTTTTCTGCCTAACTACCTATAAATAACCAGAAGGCAAGGGCCTATACATTATTGCTTTTGTGTTTCCCACACACAACTTCAGTATTTAAATAAACAGATATTTGATATTTCTAATTAAACCACTGCTCTTTTAAAGCTATGAGTTCTAGGGTAAATACCCACGGATCAGGGTTACAGATAGTACAAACACTCAAAGCCATACTCTTCCTGCTTTTGTTCAAAGACAGTTTACCTACTTTCTCAAGATATATCTTGAAAGCTGAAATCAAAATTCTCTCATTCTTCCTCTCTCAGTCAATATTCTTGACTTCTGATCCCACAGAAAACATCACTGTTCCAGAAAATTATTTAAATTATGTGGAGACTTGAGGCCTGGTGATAAGTAATTGAGTTCCCAGCACAAGTTTTATACAGTGACTTGAGTAATCTAAACAGATACAGCAAAATTCTTAAAATGAACTCATTTTTACTTAATTTAGTGAGTGCACGAATAGACAGCTTGGGTTTGTTTGAGAAAGAGCAGGAGAGAGGAACAAATGAAGGGAAGTAAAATGTCATCCAGTCAAATAAATGGGAGAGATTCACTATGTGCTTTTAAGCCTCACTGCTATTTTCTCTACCAGACTGGGCAGCCCTCAGGGAATGGGGCCCCCCTCTCAATCTCTGTCTTCAGGACTCAGGAATGCTCTTTCCACATAGTGGTTAGTGGGCAAGTGTTAATTGTGAAATGATGGATACTCTTCCTCATTGCAGTGGCCCCAGGAAATACAGGCTGAAATACTGCCAATATCTTTTTACTAACCAAAAGTGGTTGAGTTAAAAGGATAGTTGAGTAGAACACCTGGGTGGCTCAGTTGGTTAAGCATCTGCCTTCAGCTCAGGTCATGATCCCAGGGTCCTGGGACTGAGCCCCACGGTGGGCTCCCTGCTCAGCAGGGAGTCTGCTTTTCCCTTTCCCTCTGCCTGCCACTCCCCCTGCTTGTACTTTATCTCTGTCTCTGTCAAATTAGAATCTTTAAAAAAATGATTATTTTAAAGAAAGCACTTGCCCTTCCCACACCAAATTCTTTTTAATGTGTTTAATCATGGTTGTGATCCACATTTAGAACTATTTCTGCAGCCTCTCAATTGGGTTCAAAAAGGGAAAAGAAACTAGAAAAGATTGAAGTCCCTTCTAAAGATGTAGATCAGAGAATGGAGACGAGAGAATAAATGAGATGCTTGCAGGTGAATCTTTGTGCTCTTTGGTTGTAGATGTTTCTCCTTCCCTCGGATGCACTTTCTGTCTTGAATTCTTCACTTATCATCTTTACTTCTTCTCATTCAGTTTATTATTTAATTCATCTGCAATCATTGTTTTGAATGCCCCAATTCTTTAAATTGCCACTAAGAATTTTCCAACTGGAAATTCCATTGGAAGAAAATAAAATGTTCATTTCTTCATGGCTTTTCAAAACATTCTTCGATTTTTATCATTAATTTTCTTCCCTTTAGTTTTATTTATTAATTTCTAAGTTCAATTTAAATGTGTTCCTAAGCATTAGGGGTACTATTTGAGCCATAAATACAGGGACTCAGGAGAGAGCAATACTAGACATTCATGAACAGCTGTAATGAGTGACTGACAGTTACTTCAAATTACAGGTTTATTGTGTTGTGGGTTTTTAAAATAATAATAACACATTGTCCTAATTTTCAGAATATCCCTCTCTTTCCCAGTTTTCTAGACTATCAAAGCATATTTACTGGAGAGAGCTTTAAGTTTAGAACTTCATTACAAAATTTTCTTGATTAGAACAAGTATTTTCTGTTGCTGTGAGTTATACCCAACTGATACTTACCATATTAGAAATTAAAACTCAGAACTTCAAAACATGTTTACTTTAAAAAGAGTAAATGATTACAGTTAGCATAAATAACATGTTTGTACAAATAATTGTACTTTTTGAAAGAAAAACTTTAGTAAGAAACCCAGCTTTGTTTTACAAGTTCTTTAGTATCTGACTTCAGAGAATATGTCTGACTCAAGTGTCTGACTTAAGATTCTTACATGTGCTTTTGAAGTTGGTCTGTCTCAAAATCTCAGCTCATGTAGCTTCAAACACTCATAAGAGAATGAGAATGAAAGGCAAATTACACCCTAATATTGTTATGAAATAGTTTTGACCTCAGAGACCATGAAGGTCATCCACCACACTTTGAGAACTACTGGTCTTGAACAACATTTGGTCCACGAAGAAAAACATTTTAATATTCATAACTGAGAGTAAAGGAGTTTAGAATTCTAGGCCTAGAAGCTACTCCATTAGTTATTGGAACAATTGTTTTAAATCCACTTAAAATAATGTTCTCACTATTTTGCTTGTAGAGGTCAAGATCAGTTTCAAAATTCAAAAAATTCCACATATGTGCTTGGCATTATTGAGTATATTGACATTATTGACATGATATAAGGATATATACACACATTGAGCAGAACTTTTTTTTTTTTTTAAGATTTTTAAAAAAATTTATTTGCCAGAGAGAGGTAGAGAGAACACAAGCGGGGTGGGGGTGGGGGGATGGCAGGCAGAGGGAGAAGCAGGCTCCCTGCTAAGCAGGGAGCCCGATTGGGGACCCGATCCCAGCACCCTGGGATCATACCCGAGCCAAAGGCAGACGCCGAAGCGTCTCACATTGAGCAGAACTTTATACAAAAATGCCATCAGAAGTTGTCATTGTTGTGATCGTACTATTTTAAGTAGTTACCACCAACATATTGCCTAATAGTGTCAGCATGGTTCTGGATAAACAGCTCAAGGTTTTGAGTTGTAACTTGAACACTGGCTTCGTGAATGGGCAAGTTACTTCACTCCTCTAAGCCTCAGTGTCCCCCTTTGTTAAATGGGAATAAACGCGCCTGCGTTGCAAAACTGTCAGGACTGGAGGGTGTGTGTGCGGATGCGCGTGCGCAGGGGAGAGTTAGCGAGCTACCTGCTGGGACTAGGGGGATGAAGCTTCCGTCTCACAGCGGAGCAGGGATTTTGACCGACAGCCAGGCTGAATTCCACCTGGAAACAGGTGGGGGCAGTGGTGAACTGCATGAGTAGGAAGGCTTTGGCAAACCTTAGCGGCAGATCGGCTGCAGAGACCCTACTGATCCAAGCAAGAAGTGGCGGTGGCATCAGAGGAGTGCGCCGATCAGTAACCCTGAGGTACAGAGACAGGGAAGCCAGTGTGAACCAAGAATGAAAGCCAAAGGGGCGCCTGGGTGGCTCAGTGAGTTAAGCCTCTGCTTTCAACTCAGGTTATATCCCAGGGTCCTGGGATCGAGCCCCCTCTGCCTCTGGCTCTCTGCTCGGCAGGGAGCCTGCTTCCCCCTCTCTGTCAACTTGCGATCTATCAAATACATGAATAAAATCTTTTTTTTTTTTTTAAAGGAAGAATGAAAGTTAAAGAGCAGGCCGCCACATCATCAGAGAGTCGGATCAAGGCCAGGAATTAGGAACAGTTAAGGACCAGGAGAGGATGCAAAGAATCTCAGGAGAGACATTTCAGGATCTCTTTTGAGGTGGAGGCGTGAGCAGTCGTACAGGCTCCGCCTGATCTAAAAGACAGCTCTTCCCAGGGTGGCCATAGAGAAGGGGAAGAAGCTTTGACCGTGCTTCTGCGCAGGTGCCGGATTAATCTGGCCTGGGTGAAGTAAATACTCCCCGTACTCCAGCCTCTCTCCTTCTTCATCTTGTAACGGAAGTGTTTATTCTTGTGGGGAACTCGTGCCACATAGAAAAAGTAAGGTGGCCAGTTTTCCCAGTTTGACTGGAACTATGGGGAATTCCCAGGACATAGACTTTCAGCTTTAAAACTGGAAAAATTCCTGGGGCGCCTGGGTGGCTCAGTGGGTGAAGCGACCCACTCTAGATCTGGGCTCAAGTCATGATCTCAGGGTTGTGGAATCAAGCCCTACGTGGATCTGGTGGCTCTGGCCTGGATGTGGAGCCTGCTTAAGGGAGATTCTCTCTCTTCCTCTCCCCCTCTCTCTCCCTCTCTAAAAAACAATCAATCTGGGAGAATTCTAGGAACCTGGGACATGTTGGTCACCTTGGCCCATAGGACAACCAACCCCTACTCTAAAGCAATGCACATATCACAAGTGAGGCTGGTGGAAGAAGAACACCCCCCAGGGTGTTCTTTTCAGAGCTTTCAGTAAAGGCATTTCTATGGCTCCTGGCTGAACTGAGTTAGTGGGATGGATGTCAGGATCTGCCAAAGGTAATTTCCACCACTGTAGCGAGAACTTCTGTCTGAGAGATACAGATAAATCCTGATCCCTGATGATCATCTTGATCCAGCTGAGCCTGAAGCAACACTACCCAAGGACCTTTCAGTGACATAAACTTACAAATTCTTTCTTCTGCATAATTTTGGATTTGGTTTCTAGCCCGAATTAATATAGTGGGTACCTTAAGCAGAAGGCAGCTTATAAATCATGGCATATACTTAGCTACTAGGACCCTTTCTCACTTTGTGAGAAATTAGAGCTGACTGGGTTAAAAGCTATAATAAGGGACTACTAGACTATAAATAGCTCTGCCTTTACCAATGTCCTATGACTGACTGTCTTATATTGACTTGATATGTCTGGTAATATAGCCTTTACTAGCTTAGCGTGTTTCTCAAATTCTGCTGGGTATTGTCGATGATGTCTTCCTGCTGTAGCTGTCCTCACTGTCTCCTCACCCCTCTGTCTTAACTCTTCCAGCACTATACCTTTGTTTAAGCCCCATTTCTCCCAGCTACTTGCTAGTATTTAATGCTCCCAGCTCCACCAGTCCTTCTGGGTTCCTAGCTATAAACACTTCTTGACCTACTTGACTATAACTTGGCCATGGTTACCTGCTCTAGTCTCTGCTTAATTTGGTCTGCCCTGATCTTGGCAGGCCAGTAGGGACTGACAACCAATGAATAGAACTTTGGCTTAATCTTTAGACACTTGACTGCTGTTCTTGGTTGCAACAGCTTGTTTTTGTCATTATTGGAAACACGGTCCTTTTCCAAATAATTCTTTCAGGCTTTATGCTGCTTTTGTGGTCAAGAACTTCCTCTAGTTCTTGACCAGAACTTGAAGTGTTCTCGACTAGGTGGTTGGGTAGGGCAGGGGATGGGGAGTGGTAAATTTGCAGAATAGATTTGTGAAAATGATGAGTCAGGGCTGAGTAAAGAAGGATACTGCTACAGCTCTAGTTTTCAGATTTTAGTGACTATAAGAATAACTTGAGGGGCTTATTTAAATTGCATATTTCTGAGGGCGTTTCCAGTGAATCTGACTCAGTAGGTCTGGGATAGGGCCTAGGATTAAGCATGTTAAGCAAGAATATCAAGTGATTCTGATGTAGGTAGTCTCCAGAGCATACTTTGGGAAATATTCCTCTATGTTGCGTTCAGAACATGTGCTTGGGGGAGGAAAGACCCCAATAGTTTGGGTGTGCTAGAATAGGTACAGGGGTGGATCATCTTTGTGATTTTCAAATCTTTTTGGATCTTTTATGATGCTTGGCTTGCTTTCCATAAGCAGTTTGGTAAGCTTGGAAGTCAGGATGGAGAAATATGGATATATATGGATATATATATATATATATATATATATATATATATATATATATATTCTCCCACAACTATGCCATAATATTCCACAAAACCCAAATTTACCAGAGACTTGGAACTCGATGGACTGCCTAATCCATGTATATAATTGACTGTCTTGGGGGGAAATGATTCTAGAGAACTGGCCTTTACAGTATTATATTTTGATTGATTCAGCTCAGCAAAGAACCAAAATTACTAACAGCAATTCAAGGTTATAAAAGAGGGTGAGCCAGGTCCCTGGAGTTGTGAGACAATCATCCAGAATACAATTGTACCTCAATACAACATGTACTGAAAGAGGATGTTCTCTGTTTGGGGCACCTTCACAGACTGGGTGGAAGGAAGTTTTGGAGTAACTGCATCTGTATTCTGGGAACAATGAACATGGCTCATTAGAACTGGGGCTGCTAGCACCAAGAAGGTAGCTTCCATGATACTACAAGTGTTCTGGAATTCTTGACTCTTCCAGCATATCTCAGGAAGGCTTTGTTTAGCTGATGGTTTCTGGACAGAGTCCGGGAAAACCACAGACCTCTCTAGGGGAGCAAAGTGCCAGGTCTACCCTAGACCACAAATTCTGGCACCTATATAGAAAAGTGAGATACATATTACACTAAGAGTTGGAGTCTTTTATAAAACTGAATAATTATCATGAGTAGCTGGTTTGTTAAGTTGGCCAGCAAGGGACTCAGTTTCAGTGGGGCAACAAAATGGCTGCAGCATTTGGCTTTTGGAACCTCATCCACATAGAATGCAATGGCCATGGAGCTCTATGTAATATTCGTATTTGTAAAATAATAACATTGGGGACAAGGTTGTATAAAAAGAAATGTGGTCTCTAGTTATTGGGCAAAGTGTATAGTTCCTGAAACTAATTAGATTGGTAGAACTTTTGGAGGATGTAACTTGATAGATGGAGGTCCTGGGGTTGTTCTATGATGAGATGCATCCTTTGATAGGGGCCACATTTACACCAGAGCTGATTTTTTTTTCTTCTACTCTTTCTCCACTGAGGCTTGTAAATGGCATAGTGCCTCACCTGCCCAAGCTCAAAGAAGAGAAAGGTTGGAGCCAAGTTAACTTAAATGCATCAGTTTAAGGTGACCTCAATGGAGGCCACCAAATTGGAGCATAATGAAGACACCTGAGCTGATATTTAAGGGGCTTTGAATCAGCTTCAGTCAGTAGGCACAGTAATCTGGATGGAATCACTACAATTTCCACTTGGGTGACCCACATGGATTATTGAGAACTTCCCAAAACTCATAGAGTGGCTTTATTCCAGTCCAAACTGAATAAGCTAAATGAAATTAGCAATATGGGCCAAGACTAAGCTATAGCTCCTCTGTTATTAGCAGTGACACTTCCAGACCCATTCATCACCTTTTGACATCCTTCAAAATTCACCACAATTAAGCTCTAGATTACCCAAAACAGCAAAGTGGAGAACTGTATTTATTATTGTCAGAGGTTTTGGGTTTTAGGGTTTTGTTGTTGTTGTTGTTGTTTTGTTTTGTTTTGTTTTTTTATCTCTCATCCTCCTGGAGTGGTAGTTTATGAGGAAGTCCAAACTTTAAGGCACCTGTGCTGGTCTATAGGTCTAAGATTTTAGCTAGAACTAAAGCCATGCCAAGAGGCTGGACAGGGTCTTAATGTTTCTTTCAAATGTATTTGGGAGGCTAAGGAGAAAGATTACAGGAGAAACCAGAGAATTAAGTGAGGGACTTCAGTTTTAAAAATATTTAGGAATGGTATGAACTTCTACATGACCTTGAGCTAGAGGTAGTATTTCTCTATGCATATTTGAGGTCAATGGGTAGCATAGGCACAACTGACAGAACCCAAGAGGTTAACTTCAGAGACTGCAGGTACCAGAGCATCATAGAAACCTCTATCTTGTAGGTATCAGAGAGCAGAAAGCCAGGGAGTAGAGAGCCAGTGACCTGAGTTTCACTGGGAAATGGGTGGAGACTTGCAAGGTACAAGAAGCTGAAATGAAACTAGGGGAGGGCAGATCACCAGAAGTGAAGCCATGTCTGGGGAGAAACCAGGACAAGCAGGGATTAAAACCTGAAATCTAAGTCAGTTCATCTCCAGAAGGAAAAGAATAGTCAAAGCCTGGACCCAGAATATCACAGTATCTGGAGGTGCCAGGTGGAGATATCTCAGGGTTGGAATGGAGGAGCAGCTCCCCTTAAGGAGGTGATCCTGCTTAAACTAATAGATCTCCAGTGTGTCTTCCAGTCAGGACACCACACTTCACTCATTTATTTGGCTATCATATATTAAGTATCTACTATATGCTAGTCTATAAATCAGTGAGAAAAAAGACATTCAAGAACTCAGGGCTACTCTGTTCAACACAATATATAGGAAGCAGTTTATTTTACGGGACAAAAATAACTCTTCGTCAACATGAATCCATCTTCACAATGCTCTTTCACAATCCCTCTCCTGGCAGCCGGCCCAGCTGGTCGGCCCAACACTGCTGTTTCCTAGCATTTCTTAACCAAGAAGGACCATCATTGCCTGTAGCTCTGTGTTCTTTGATTTTTATGGTGTTTCTTCAGCTTAAAGTTATATCACTTTTTGGTTCATGTCAGAGCAGCTACTTAAAATCTTGAAAGCATTCATGCTTTATATGTATCTGCTCAGATGCAGTGTTAAATGCACCCTTATCTCTAGCATATTTTAGTGTTCCAACTTTCTACAACTGTGTAAAAACATATTCCACGAACCGTAGTTGGAATGCTGGCATTGCCAATTAGGCTTTAGGTAAACCAATGTTTATTACTGGATCAGAATCATCTCGAAGAAACATTTAAAACATTCCCTTTAGAATAATTTGATACCACTTATTGAGTCTTGACTATACGTCAGGCATTGTGCTGAACATATCATAATAGTAGTGTTTATTTAGAACTCACTATAGGGGCACCTGGGTGGCTCAGTTGTTAAGCATCTGCCTTCAGCTCAGGTCATGATCCCAGGGTCCTGGGATTGAGCCCCGCATGGGTTCCTTGCTCAGCAGGAAGCCTGCTTCTTTCTCTCCTACTCCTCCTGCTTGTGTTCCCTCTCTTGCTGTGTCTCTCTCTGTCAGATAAATAAGTAAAATCTTAGACATTAAGGGCTTTATATTATCACTCAATCTTCACAACAGTTCTCTGAAGATGGTACCCTTATAACAATTTTGAGTTGAGAAAACTGAGACATAGAGGGTAGCTCACCTAAATATCTCACAGCTAGACAGTGGCAGAGCTGGTATTCTAACTCAAGCAGCCTGATTGCAGAGCTTATGCTCTTAACCCTAAATTTATGATCCACCTCATGTAATGTTCACAATAATCCTATGAGGTCTACATTAGGACAGCTGCTTTACAGGTTACAATATCATTATTAAGGATGTTAGAAACAGATTTTCAGGAACTCATTTGAGCTCATTAATTCACAATTTGGACCCAGGAAGTCTGATGCCACAACGTCCTTCTGCCCTTTCTTGCTTTATTATACTGTCAAGACGTGGCACAGTTGGAAATCAAATCCTGCCTGACCTCAGAGTTCCTAACCAATTCAATATCAGTCTGTTGCATACAGTTCTCTTTATGTTTGTTTGTTTCTTTGTTTTGGTTAATGATTTGTACTAAGTCTTAGAAGCAGTGGGCTAACTAATGCAGCTATTTTACTCCACTGGAATTATTGAAGAACTTTTAGAAATAGAATATCTTAAAATGCTTTACGTATGAAAGTTCAAGTTGATTAGTCATTCGACTATATTGCCTTCCAGGGAGAGCATATTAGAATGCCTTTGATTTAAAAAAAAAAAAAAAAAAAAAAAAGTCAGAAAGCTCTTTGATAGGGGCGCCTGGGTGGCTCAGTGGCTT
Organism: Mustela nivalis; assembly: GCF_964662115.1. Lineage (NCBI taxonomy): Eukaryota > Metazoa > Chordata > Mammalia > Carnivora > Mustelidae > Mustela > Mustela nivalis. The sequence goes on from NC_139025.1 coordinate 40,234,681, forward strand.
AAAGCCTCTGCCTTCGGCTCAGGTCATGATTCCAGGGTCCTGGGAGCCCTGTATTGGGCCCTCTGCTCAGCAGGGAGCCTGCTCCCCCTCCCCTGCCTGCCTCCTTGTCTACTCGTGATCTCTGTCAAATAAATAAATAAAATCTTAAAAAAAAAACAACAACCAGAAAGCTCTTTGATAATGTTGGAATTCTCCATTTGAAGAATTACAGTCTAGCAGATCGGAGGAAGAATGTATGGTAAAATTATAATGGTCATCAATTGGAAAAAGCAATACAAATTACAAATATTGGGCTTACACGCAACCTTTCCTATTCTGAAACCCCTCGATTGCTGCCTTCATGCGTTGACCATGACTCGGCCTTTTACTTCACTGAAAAGTTATAGGCCATTTGACATGAACCTCCCTCAGCTGCAGCTCAGACTTGTTTCAGTATTCATCTCCTTTGTGTTCTCTTTTCTATTTCTGAGAAAGACGTAAATTTCCTACATTCTTTTTTTTTTTTTTAAGATTTCATTTATTTATTTATTTGACAGACAGAGATCACAAGTAGGTAGAGAGGCAGGCAGAGAGAGGAGGAAGCAGGCTCTCCACTGAGCAGAGAGCTCCATTCGGGGCTCGATCCCAGGACTCTGGGACCATGACCTGAGCTGAAGGCAGAGGCTTTAGCCCACTGAGCCACCCAGGCACCCGTAAAATTCCTACACTCTAAATTTAATCCTTGCCCTTAAGGGCCTGCGCCAGGTGGGGGGTCCTATTAAGACTGGATTAAGTAGGATGTTTTAGCTGGCTAAATTCTAGTGGGTGGGTGTGAACAGTGGACCAAAAAGGCGAACATTAGTATTAGAGGTAAATATCAAGCACCCACTTCAAGGAGAGCCTTCAAGGCTATAGCAAAGCAGGCAGGATCAAAGAGAGGCGGGAACTGACCAGGAAGTGGAGTTCTGGAGGGTCCAGATGAAATATTTTAGGACATAGGCAAAAACAAAGAGAACGAATGATAAGTTGCTTCTTTTGGGTGATGAGTATAGCAAGTGAGGAGGACCAGGTGCTGATTCCGTCCTTATCCACCGGCTTCATCAATATCTCTTCTTTTTCCTGAATCTACTGTTTTTCCTCCCCATTTTATATTTTCCCTTAGCCCATATACTTTTTCTCTCCCTTTCCAAAAGGCCACACTGTCCCTTAATCTCTATTTTTTTAAGCAAGTGTCACCTTTTCCCCTTTTTCCTTCCAGTGACCAAATTCAGTGGCCAATTGAGTTATCACCAACAGGCTCTCTGTAGCATTAAATATTGTTGAAAGTGCCCACACTTGAATCTCCTCCCTTGGCTGTTCTTTCCCCCTACCTCCTTGGATGTTCTTCTCCTTTGGACTCTTAAATATGTATTTCTTAAGAATATGTTCTTGGCCTACTTCTTAGCCCTTTACTATCTGTCTCCTCCAGATACTATCAAACCTTATGACTTGGATTACCCTCTCTATCCAGGTGATGCCTCCATCTGAATCACCATCTTTGACCTTGGCCTCCTTTTCACATTTCTAGTAACCTGCTAGGTACCTTCATCTGTGTCTCATCTGCACATTAAATTCTACATGGCCAAACATTAACTATTTATTCTTCCACAACAAGCTTCTCTCCCCATGTTTTTTTAAATTTCCTGTTAATGACATTTATGAACTCTCCATCCCTCAAATTCCTTTGGGTCAGACTTTACTCTTATCACATTTAATCAGGTATCAAATTCTTTTGGCTGAAATATTTTTAATATATGTCACCCCATTTCTATTATTATTTCATTTTTTCCAGTTGCCCTTCATCAAAACAACTTTAATAGCCTGATAGCTGGCCTCCCTCCCATTAATTTTCTTCCACTCCAAACCATTTTAATTACTACCTTTTCCTGAATAGCATCTGTCATACCTCTCATTGAGACTCTTATCTATATATATATATTTTTTTTTATTTGACAGAGAGAGATCACAAGTAGGCAGAGAGGCAGGCAGAGAGAGGAGAGGAGGAAGCAGGCTCCCTGCCGAGCAGAGAGCCCGATGCGGGACTCGATCCCAGGACCCTGAGATCATGACCTGAGCCGAAGGCAGCGGCTTAACCCACTGAGCCACCCAGGTGCCCGAGACTCTTATCTATATTTAAAAAAAAAAAAATCCTAACATCTTAACCTAGCATTCTAGTTCCTTCACAAGCTGAATGCAGCCAATTTTTCTGTTTTTATTTCTGACTTTGCTGGACCTTTGCTCTAGGAAAAAAAAAAAAAAAAAGACAGGCTTATTCTTCTCTCTAAGTGCCCTGTAATTTCTCTCTCCCATGCTCTTACTGTTTCTGAGACCAGAATGGTCTCTATTCATCAGCTCTTCATGTATAAATCCTACAACTTTCAAAGCCTAGCTCAAATACTTCTCATCCCATGAAGCTTTTTTGATCTCTTTAGATAGCAGGAATCTTTATATCTTCTGATTTACCAAAGCACTTTATCTGTACCTTTTTCCTAGTGCTTATCACCCTCTACCTTCTTCTTATTATTATTCACATGCACATTTTATTATCTCTGTGATTTGATTAAATAAATATTGAAAAACTGATTCATCTTTGTAGTCCCAAAGTGCCTGGTATAAATATTTGAACAAATGTGATTGGACTTGCCAAACATTCATGTACTTTTTAATATTTTCCAGTATCCTTTGCCATTAGACTTGAGGCATACGACTAGTTCTGGCAAATCTCTGTAAGCAGTTACATGCAACACTTTCAGTTTGAAGTATTTTGGAACAGATGAGAATTCTCCACTCTTTGTCCTTCTTCTTCTGTGGCAGTCCACAAGGCCATGTGTTCCAGCTGCAACTTGGTAGAGTTTCTATGTCTGAGTCCTGGTTGATCATGTGGATTAGGATCCCCCATGAACTGTACTAGATGTGAGTCTAGAAATTCTGTAGTGCTAAGCCACTGAAATTTTAGAATTAATATTTTACTGAAGCATAGTCTATCCTAACCTGACAAATAGAGGAAGTATTCAATACATTTACGAATGAGCACATAAAGAGGGTGTCTATCAAATAAATTGTGTTGGTGGAATTATTCAAGAAGCTTGATCCACAGTTTAGTTTGTAGGAGATTCCAGCTTCATAGGTGTCTGCACAAAATGACAATATCACCTTGTAAGTGGTCTACCATTTGCTATCATTCTCCTTACAAATATCTTATAAACCTTTTGCTTTAAAAAATTCATCTGGGGGGCGCCTGGGTGGCTCAGTGGGTTAAAGCCTCTGCCTTCGGCTCAGGTCATGATCCCAGGGTCCTGGGATCAAGCCCCGCATTGGGCTCTCTGCTCGGCAGGGAGTCTGCTTCCTCCTCTCTCTCTCTCTCTGCCTGCCTCTCTGCCTACTTGTGATCTCTGTCTGTCAAATAAATAGGTAAAATCTTAAAAAAAAATTCATCTGGTAGTTTACTGTGTATGTAGTTTCATGGGTTTTTGGAGGGGGTAGCAAAATTTGAAGTTAGGTATTAGAGATGCATTGCTCATTGAATAGTATACATGAGGTTTTCTTGATGCAGTTGAATGCATAATCCTTATCTTCCTCTGGCTTACTGATGGCCTATAGTGCTCTTTTCATGAATCGATTCTTTTTTCTTTTTAAAAAGATTTTATTTATTTATTTGGCAGACAGAGATCACGAGTAGGCAGAGAGGCAGGCAGAGAGAGGGAAAGGGATCAGGCTCCCTGCTGAGCAGAGATCCCTATTGGGGGGGCTTGATTCCAGGACCCTGGGATCATGACCCAAGCCAAAGGCAGAGGCCACCCAGGTGCCTCATGAGTCAATTCTTGATGTTTAAAATGACTTTACCTGGAAAATTTATAAGCAAAACTTCCTAGTATCCAAAAAATGCTAGCCGTTTACCTTTGGGACTTTTAATACAACTGCCTTTTCTTCTTAGGGAGTTCAGAAAAGATAAAAAAACATTTAAAGAAGAAAATAAATGTTTTCACAATCCTAGAGATAATTTATGTTACAATATTACAACCTGCAAGGATTGGTAAATAGGTTTATAGTTTGTACAAATGAATTCAGTCCTGGGGAAGTTAAGCATCTTCCTCTGATTCTCAAGGGACTGCAGTTGCAATACTTTGGACTGTCTTCCCTGGGTGATGTGGAACACTTTGACTCTAGCCTTCTCTCCTTATCAAAATCTAAGCACAGCTTAGTAAAGTTATTTGGTAATTCTCTATGAGATATCAATACTATGAATGCCAAGTTACCATTTCTGGGGATGCTACCATTTATAACAGTACTGACCTGACACATTTATAAAGTCAAATTGTTGTATTTCCAATACCAATTATAGGCTAGAGTAGGAGCAATGTTTGGCAGAAAGATCTTTCTAAAGTCTCCACAGTTAAGCTGCCCAAGAAGCCATAATTCTGTTGAAGAATGACATTATTTCAGAGTAACAACTTGATGCTTCTGCAGAGCAATTGTCTAAGATAGCTATTGCTTATAAAACAGGAAGCTAACCCTGTGACTGATGCTGTAATATGCTATACCCATTTCCAAGAGACATAGTTCAAGATTCTCTTTTTCTCTTATTTCTTCAAGTGAAATGAAACAGATCCAAAATGTTTCTGTCTCTTGGTTATGTGATAGATATCCTGGACTATCTTCATGCTCAGGAGTTTTGTGTTTTTTTTTTTTAAGATTTTTATTTATTTATTTGACAGATCACAAGTAGGCAGAGAGGCAGGCAGAAAGATAGAGGAGGAAGCAGCCTCCCCTCCCCACTGAGCAGAGAGCCTGATGCAGGGCTCAATCCCAGGACCCTGGGATCATGACCTGAGCCGAAGGCAGAGGCTATAACCCACTGAGCCACCCAGGTGCCCCCATGCTCAGGAGTTTTATTTGGAAGCTTCTACCATCATCAGGATTTTCACATAGATTGATTTCCCAGTCATTATAGGTTTATCCTGATTTATTACTATTTTACAGCCTATCCCAATAGGGCTGCAGTGAGATAGATGACTGATGTCTCAGGACAGCTCATAAGTGCATATAGCCACAGAGGTTTTTAAAGTATTTTTTCTTTTTCAAGTTTTATTTAAATTCCAGTTAGTTAACATACAGTATAATATTAATTTCAGGTATAGAATTTAGTGATTCTAAGCCATAGAGTTTTGTGTGGTCCCATCTGCTCTATGACACCAGAGGTCAAACCTGTGTTAATGGTATATATGGAATCATAAAGATATCCTGGCTCTGAGCACTTTTACATCAGTATTCCCCTGAACTCTTCCTGGAACTCTCATGTGAACTTAAGTTTTTGCCAAGTAATGTCTCAGGACACCACTTACAGTGGAGTTCCTGCCAGTCCCTAAATTTGATGGAAAATCAGCTTTCTAAATAAATGTCTAAGCAAGGATAGAAAGAAAACAATTTCTCCTCAGACTGGACTAACCCCTAACTAAGGAGCCCCAGGTAACTTGGATTTCTTAACATATTGGTCAGGCCCAAGGATGAGGCCATGTCACCTCACAAAAATGACAGACTCTTGGAAGATGGTATGACATTTTCCTCAGGAGAGACTGAGGCCGTATGAATAAGGCCGGTGCCCTTTAAGTTGGGACTAACTGCAAAATTTTGGACCAACCATGACGCTGGAGTTTTACTAATTATAGTCTGAAGTTAGAAGAAAAGTCTAGCGTCTGGCTAAGGCGCCTACTGAGCTGTCCAGGGTTCTGACTTCCGCACAGGCCATCAGTACCTTCCTTATCCTTTGTGTTGATGCTGGTAATTTTGCTTTAAACTTGGAATACTTTGGATCTACTTTGTGATTCCTAATCTTGAATATCTTTGTGGTCTCGATGAGCTCTACTGGACCAGGCTCTTGTCAATGGCATAGTATATGCAAACTGAGAAATTGATTATGCTATGTCAGGATTTTAATTTGGAGATCTTAAGTCCTAGAGTCAGAAGGCGCAGACTTTAGTGACAGCTGATATAGCCATGTGACTTTTAAGAAATCTCTGAAGCTTTTTTCAGAACTTTCGGTTTTCTCATCGTGCCTGAACAATTAAAGGTGACAAATATCTGCAACATAAATGACAAAAATAAATACAAAGAACATTTAAAAATATTTAAGGAAAAAATACCTGATTGGAAAAGGCAATTGGACTGGACACAAAAGGCAATTCACAAAATAAGAAAGATAAATTATCCACATGATATATAAAAATTAACTCAAAATGGGCCAAAGACCTAAACATAAGTGGTAAAACTATGAAACTCTTAGAAGAAAATTTAGCTTTATGTCTTTGGACCTGGAATTAGGCAATGGTTTCTTACATATGAGACCAAAACCATAAGCAGTGAAAGGTAAAGTAGAATTGGACTTCATGAAAATTAAACACATTTGTGCTGCAAAGGACACTCTCAAGAAAGTAAAAAGACAATCCACAGAATGGGAGAAAAAATTTGCAAGTCACATATCTGATAAAAGACTTCTATCCAGAATTATAAAGAACTTCTCCAACTAAGTAATAAGAGACAAACAACCCAATTTAAAAGTAAGCATGGGATTGAATAGATATTTCTCCACAGGAGGTATCCAAATGGCCAACAAGCACACAAAAAGATGCTGAACATCATTAAATATCAGGAAAATGCAAATCAAACTAAAATGTGATATTACTTCACACCCACTAGGTTGGTTGTATAGAAAAAGGCAGATAATGACAAGTGCTGACAAGAATGTGGACAAATTGAAACTCTCAGACACTGCCGACAGAATTTTAAAATGGTGCAGTTAATGTGGAAAACAAATTCTCCAAAAACTTGACAGTTTCTCAAACAATGAAACACAGACCCTATCTAGCAATTCTAATTCTAGGTATAAATGCAAGATAAAAGAAACATGCTCCCAAAAATCCTGTATGCAAGCAATTATAACAGCTTTTTAAATAACCGCCTAAAAGGAGAAACAACCTAAATGTCTATCATCTGATGAATGGTTAAACAAGTTATAGCATATTCATACAGTGAAGAATCCATGTGAGAAAAGGGAATGAAGTACTGATACATGTTATAACATAGGTGGACTGTGAAAACATCATGCTAAGAAAAGAAGCCAGTCATAAAAGAGGTCATAATGTATAATTCCATCCATATGGAATATCCAGAATAGGTAAAGCTATGGAGTCAGAAAGTAAATCAGTGATTGCCTAGGACTGCATTTGGGTTGTGGGGGTGGAGAGTGACTACTAAGGGGCATGAAGTTTCTTTTTGGAGACTTAAAAATGTTGTACAGTAGATTGTGGTGATGGTTACACAACTATGTGACTATACTTAAAACCATTGCATAAGACACTTTAAATTATATTGTATGCAAATTAAATCTTCATAAAGCTGTTATTTAAACAAGTAAATACAAATTTACCAAGAATCACATTTGAGATCTTCTAATTCATTGGTCATCAAATAAATAAAAAAACTTACTGGGAGGATACCATATCTCTCATCAGATTTTGGAAATTGAAAGTTGGCATGTGTGTGTAGTCAATGAGATCTATTTGCAAAATGCAAAGAACTGTTCAAAGGCAATTTACCTCCATCATGTAGATTTTGGTTTGCTTCTCAATCTCAGAGTATCTTAAAAGGCGTTTTGTGATTCCAAAGCATGGAGGATTCATGTTACAGATCTCCTAATTCATGTTTTTGCCCAAAGAGATAGCACATCTTTGCAGTTTTGCTCAAATTCACAAATTTTTTAAGAAAGCCAAAACAGGATTACTGAAAAGCAAGCAATTCTCTTCTTTCCTTCCCTACTGGAGGACATTAGAAGCATCTATGTTTTATTCCCTTGGATGGCAGAGTCAGAAACAGCAGCCATTCCCTGTGGAAGACAGGAACCTGGTGTGTTCCAAATGTGTTGTCAGACGTTTGTGAGTGTTGTAGTGGTCTCCTGGAGAAAACACAGCTGTCTTGTGCACCAGCCTGTGGTCTCTATAAATTAGTTTCAATCTAAATATTCTTTCACTGCCATAGGACATGGAGGACTCTTTTCCATATAAAATTCAGGAGCTTCCATCCTTGTAGTAGAGTAAAAGCCATGTTGCAAAATGAGCTTGGTGCTACAGACACAATAAGCTCGACCAACCCCCACACAACGATTTCATAAAAATTTGAGGCTGCAGAATGAGTCTCATCTTGAGTCAAACACTTTATCTTACTAAGTCACTGGGAGTGATTTCACAGTTGCATTCTTTCCCCAAAAGTTTCAAAAGTAGAAACTAGGTTTGGGTGTTGATAAACACATAGCCCAGAGAAGGCAAATGTGTTGGCATATGTTGCCACTTCTCCTTCACTTGCCTGCATGTAGCTATTGCTTATCCTTCTAGGCACTGTTTCCTACTGAATCTGAACATAGCCCAAGACTCTCAGTACAGTGCCCCAGGCATTCAGTACTATTCAATGATTTCTATTTGCCATTCCCATACCGGCTATTCCAAGTTGAGGTGTGTGTGTGTTGTGTGTGTGTGTGTGTGAGAGTGAGACAGCTACTTCAGAAAACATTTGAAGTATATTTATCTTTATGTAAATTTTGCCTTTCAGAATTATAAGATTTTCAAGTGGAAGCAGACCAATAGTCACTCAATATAGGGGAACATTTCTCATCTAATTTGTTTTAAATGCCTTCAAATTGTCTTAAATGAATTCTTTGATTTCTTGGCATTGACTCTTTGATCTTTGCAAACATAAAAACTGAAGGCATAGCTTTTGCCAATATAAGCCATTTTCTGGAAATAATCTGGCATGTGCTCTTCTATGTTAATAACATACCCACTTATGTCAGCCCATTTGGTGCTCCCTCAAACCCTGTACAGAAGATACTATTAAAATCTCCAGGTTATGGTTGAGGAAACTGAGGCACAGAGCTCTTATGTAACTTTAATGTTGAAGCTGGAAAGGATTTAATCTTGGTTAAAATTTGTTACTTGTGGTGCTCTTTTTGCCGGTCCCTATTCTCCTTTTCCCATAAGGTTTGCTCTAAGTTAAGAAACTAGGGATAAACAAATGCTCCTCACCACATTCCTTCTTTTGAAATAATGAACAAAACTTTTCTAAAGAACAATAGCTTTGTCTTTGAAGACAAAACCTGACAGTTCTTTTGTCTCAACTCTTCTTGCTAAGAATTTTTCTTAAGTGAGAACCTTATTTTTCTTTTTTAATCTCCAAAGCATGTTAGAGCAATTCATAAACTTAGAGCAACTATGCAAGCCCTGGAATTCCACATCTGACTCTGTGTTATGCCCATAAATCTCCAAAATAGTTAAGTTTTGTCAGTACACAGGTGCTCAAATATAAAATAACATGGATTAACATTGGTAATTTCAAACCAAAGCACAAATCTGAAAACTTCTTCAACCAAATAGGCAATTATCTATCCAGAGGTGGAATCTAAAAAAAGTAAAGATGGTTGCTAAGACTGAAAAGTGAACACATTTCTTTTCAGCAGAGCAAAACAGAATCATTAATCAAAATGGAATTTCAATTAAATTGGAAATGAAAATGGACCATTTCAATTTCCTCTAACAAGTAAAATTCAAATACACTGGCTATTTCCTCCTCACATTCTCAATTAGAGTATTGATCAGCATCTGATGAAATATGGAGGATAATTAGAATCCTATTCCCAAATTCCTTATCTATTTAGGCATAAGGAAGTTAAGAGGCGTGCACAGATACTCCAGTTTTAAGAAATTTTTTTTATTTATTTGAGTGTGTGTGTGTGTGAGAGAGAGAAAGAGAACATGAGAGAGGTCAGTGGGAGAAGCAGACTTCCTGCTGAGCAGGGAGCCTGATGTAGGACTGGATCCCAGGACTCCAGGATCATGACCTGAGGCGAAGGCAGTCAATTAACCAACTGTGCCATCAAGGCACCTGATACTCCAGTTTTTTTAATGATGACTTTCATTAGTGCTTCCCAGGGAAACAAAATAACACACTGTGTAATTCTGTATGTAATTGCCTTACCCTAACAATTTTCAAACGTCCAGTACCCATCCATAACTGCTTAATGTTACATCAGTGGAGTTCACTGTGTTCTTGGCATGTTCTTAATAATGAAACTGAGAAATTCCCATCTGGTATTTATGATGCATCAAGGAATTCTAAACAATAGATCTGAGAAAGTCTCACAAGTACCCCCCTGATTATACAACAGGATTAAGCTCCATGGAAAGACAGCAGTAGAATAGCTTTTCATCTTAAAGATTTCTTAAACAAAGTTTTTTTCCCCCATGGAAAGATTTCAAAAACTATGATGATTCATGATAACCAAGAAGTTTTTTGGTGTTTTTTTTGGAAGGGTAATTTTTTATAGCTTTATTGATATAAAATAGATACATGTTAAATTACATCTATTTATAGTGAACAATTTGATTAGTTCTGATATATATATATATATATATATATATATATATATATACCTGTGAAGCTATCACCATTATCACAAAAAATGAATGTGTCCATGATCATTTTTAAAAATACCAGTAATATAAAATTTTGGTGATCATCATATCTCCAGGGACATCCGACACTAGTAGGCCATATTTATTGTCTACTGAGTGAATGCATTTTCTCTAATTTATTATCACGGGACATCTTGGACATTAGTGTACTAGAAGAATAAAGGGTTGGACAGAATCAGGCTTTTAAGTATAAACATTTTAGAGGAGCATTTGAACAGTGCTGAAGTTGGCCTTTGAATATAAAAATGAAAAGATATGGGTGGCTAGGTGACTCAGGGGGTTAAGCATCTGCCTTCAGCTGAGGTCATGATCCCAGGGACCTGGGCTGGAGTTCTGCGGCTGACTCCATGCTCAGCAGGGAGTGTGCTTCTCCCTCTGCCTCTCCCTCACCTCTCATGCCCATGATATTTCTCTCTCGCTCTTGCAAAAATAAATAAAATCTTTTTTAAAAAAATCAACAGGTATGAAACCCTTGATAAGCCTATGGTGGCTTAGCTGTCTCACCATATCCCAAGTACTTCTATTCCACGCCCCACCTTTTCTGGAGAAAGATCAATGGATAAGCCTATTCTTCTACCCTGTGTGTTGGCTTGAAATTTATTTTTTCCCAAACCACCTCATTTTGTAGACAATTTAGGAAGAACTGCTATTTAGGAATAGCGCACAAGTTTTGTTTGAAAAGATGGGTCCAAATATGGGAATAATACATCATAAGCCAACTTCTCTGAGTTTGGTTTATCTTTCAAGTATCCTCCACTGTGTCAGAGATAGCTGTAAAGAAAAAAGAAAAAGAAAAAAAAAAAAAAAAAAGCAAGCAGCAGCAGCAGCAAGAAGAAGATTCCCCAGATGTCCACATTCTCAAATAAAATAGACTGCCCAGGCAGCTTTATCATTTGTATGGCTTTTGGCTCAGTGTTTCTGAAAGGAAGCATAGCCGCTTTTTGTCCTGCCTAGTGATACCCTACTTGGTTTCAGTGCTGGTACGGATGAGGTCTGATAAGCTTTTCTCTTCGGAGGCTCTCCTGGTAGTTCTTTCCCGTACTCCACTGTTTTCAGCCCTGTTCTAGAAACAACAGTTTTTAAGGACTCAGGATTTAACCTCGGGGTTGCATCTCCCCGTCTCCTGCCAACATTCATCCTCAGCCTTCCCCGGGCAAATCCACGTCCCCTCCACAGCTGATGCTGGTCACCCTCAGAACCGTGGCCTGGAGGTCTCTAAGCTCCCTTCCTTTGCCCTGAGTCCGGGCTCAACTTTAGGAGTTGGGAGAGTGTCTTGCTTCATTCGTCACGCTTCAGCTGGGGACTGCTTCCACCTGCTCATCTTCTTAGGTTATCACCCCAAAAGAGAGGAAGATTCAGGTGGATTTGGCCCATCCCCTAATCCGGGCCTGCCACTAGCAGGCCGGGGGCTGGAGTGGGCCGAGGGAGACTAGGACGAAGCAGGCCATTTCCACCTGCGTAATAACAGGCTTGGAAGTAGCGAAGCGGCGGCGGCGGCTGGAGTAGGAGGAGGAGGAGCGCAAGCAGCGGGCCGCGGCGCGGCCGGGAGGAAGAGGAGGGGGAGGAGGAGGAGCTGAAGCGGGGAGAGCGGCAGCCAGCAGCTCGGCCGGAGTTGCAGCAGCGGCGGCGGCGGCGCTGACACCGCAGCTTCCCCGAGCCCCGAGTCCAGGCGGGGACAGCAGCAGGGAAAGCCCGGTCGCCCAGGCACCGCACCTCGGCCCCGCCAAACCGCCCTCGCTGCGCCGGGCGGGACCGCCAGCCATGGCCACGCCGCCGGATCCCCAAGACGAGCAGCTGCCGCTGGCAGGCTCCGGGTCCCAGTGGTTCGGGGACCGGGGGGAGGGGGAGAACGAAGCGGTGACGCCGACGGGGGCTAAGCCGGCGCCGCAGGCGGGGGAGCCCGGCCGGGGGTTGGGCGCCGGCGCCGGGGCCGGGGCCGGGGCCGGGGAAGCGGCGCCGCGGGAACCGGACTCGGGCCCCGCCCGGCCGCCGCCCGTTGCTATGGAAACTGCATCCACAGGTAAGGCGGGTGTCGGGCGCCGCTGCCCCGCAAATGGCGTCGGGGACCGGGTCCCCCAGCCGGTCCCCTTCTCCGCATCTCGGCTCTGCACCTCGCTGGCGCTCTCTACCTTGAGCACCAGCCTCAGCTCGCTTCGCCACGGGCGACTGTAAATATTGGCGCACTGGTAAAAAACAGGAAATTTTCTTTTTTTCCCTAAAGGCTCGGAAGAAAACGAAATACTATCGATTCATTTTATTTCATTTTCATTGTTATCTCGGCTTTAAAAATTGTTTTCGGAGGCAAACAGCAGCATCCTGGCTGCTGGCGCGCCCGCGTACAAGTTTCTTCCTTCCGCCAAGGGGTTGGGGGCTGTAGGGCCCGCTTGGCCAGTTGCGATGATTTTTTGGGGCGTGTTTGCGCTCGGCGTGCGCGCCGGCTGCGAGGCACGCTGACAACAAAGCGACGGGCAGGCGGGCTGCCACTAGATCCGGCTCGGTCCGGGGCAGAGATGTGGCTGGAAGTGTTTCTTACCCCTTCCCTCCACAATTCGCCACACCCTACTCCCTTCCAGTTCCCCCTCCCATTCTCCACCTCCCCCTCCCGGCCGCGGAAAACAGAAATCCCAAGGTGTGCGTGTCTCATTCCGGAGGGGCGGTGTTGCAGGAGGGTTGGAGTTGTGACTGTCCTCGCCCAGAACTGCCCAGATGTCCCCATCTTGCTGGGAGCATTGAAACTTGGAACCCATAAAAGCGGCCGGCCTGGCTGCGGTGTGAGAGGGCTTGAGTGGTGGTGGTGAGTGAACGAGGCACAGTTTCTCTGCAGTCTGGATCCGCCTGGGCATTTGGAAATTGCCTTGGGTTCGGTCACCCTTAGCCTTCAAGCCGGAGCGCGCGGGTGCCCAGCTGGGACCAGGACGTTGGAACATCCCGACCAAAGGATTCGGGAGGCCAGCTTTGGGGAGAGGCTGCCGGCCTGGGTAGTCCTGTGTTTCCAGGAAGGGGGTGTTAGAGGGGGCCGTGTTCTGTTGTTTTCTGAAAAAGCTTTGCTGTAGTGGCATGGGAGTTGTGTAGATTTGGACTAGCAGCCCTCGAGGATCTGGAGTGGGGGGTGCTTCCGGAAGACGGAAAGGGGGTGGGACTGCTTGCGTGTTCTTGGCAGCTGATTTAGGGAAACCCCTTTCTTAAGCCACCGCCTCTCTTAAGGGTCGTGTGGAGTGCGTTAGGTAGTCTTTAACTATGGTCTAGTACAAAAGATTTGTGCTGAGGAAAGGAGGTTTGGGGAATGCAGTCATTAAAACATGACATTCTGACGGGAAGAGAAAAAATTCGGACCATGATTAGGGGAAAAAAAAAAAAAAAGAAAGAAAGAAAGAAAGAGAAGGAAAAGAAAAGAAACTCCAAGGCAGACAACCCCATTTGTCATATATTATTTTATGAGAGTGCGGGGGTGGGAAGGATTTGAGACTAAGAAAGGCTGCCTAGCAGCTCTTTCAACTTATTCATCCAAATGAAAACAAAACTCCTTATAATTGCAAAGGAAGATGGAAAAAGATAAAAGACAAAGGGAGGTAGCTTTTTGTTGGTTTAACGTTACTGTTCTTTGTAAGGTATAGTTTAGAACCTTTATCCACCATTATCAAAGTAAATTATTTTTTTTTTTATAAATATTTCTCACCTCCCACTAGTGTCACCAAGGTTAGGGGAAGTTGGGAAAGAAAGCTAGTGCCCTGTGTTCAGTAACACACTATACACTAAAATGAGTTGCTATATATAAAATGTTTGGAGCAACTCCTGTCACAAAGTAGCCATTTGCAATTTTAACATTATTATTATAAAAAATTATAGAAACATTTTACTTTGCTGAATGTATTGGGGGGTTTCCTGTTCTAGATAATAAATACACGAATGACGTGGAACATGATGATGCTGAGTTTGATTGGGGGGGGGATGAAGGGATGGGAAAGGAGCATATATTCTGCATATTTATATAGAATATTTTTGGTTTATTATTGCTGCTTGAAGGAATGTCTCATATAGTTGTTGATTGTTAAATGTTTTAAATCCATGTTTCATATTTCTTATGGTGGAGAGACTGCTCTAAGAAACCTAAATACTGGAAATAATACCTAAATAAACAGCTAGGTCTTGAAAAATCCAAACAAATTCTGGGCCCACTTCCTTGTCTGTTACCACGATAATTTTATTGCTATAAGCAAAGTCAGTAACTACATATTTAACTTTATCAGAGACAAAGTCCAGAGAGAGCCTATTAAGTACACTGATCTACTTTTTGAAAAAGAATGGTGTTCTTTGGGACTCAAACTAAGAAGTAACTTAGGCTTTGAGCATGATTCACTGTAAACAGATTTTATTTCTTTTTTAGATGGAATTATAAAGTACAAGACAGATATTGATATTTTAAAAGCTTTCTTTTTTCTGAAAAACAGCACTAATCATGCCATCTGGACAGAAATTCTGTTATTTATTTTTATACATTGATGGTAATTAAAGTTCCTAAAGAAACATTTCTGAAAATATTTCTTAGTAATGTCCTGCAGTGAGTATATGTTTAGACATTGTTAAAACTGCACTGTATTTTCAGGTATTCTAATTTCTCTTGTCCCTTTTGTGGATTGGAAATGTTCTTAATCAAAAGTAATGCTTTTTTTTTTTTTTTTTTTTTTTTTTTTGTAATGCTTTCTTTTAAAGCTACAATTTTTCATGTTGAAACTGTTAATGGCTGAACACCTGGGTGGCTCAGTTGGTTAAGCACCTGCCTTTGGGTTGGGTCATGATACCAGGGTTTTGGGATCGAGCACGAGTATCGAGCTCCCTGCTTGGTGGGGAGCCTGCTTCTCCCTCTCCTTCTGCTGCTCTGCTTGCTTGTGCTCTCTCGCTCTCTCTGTCAAATAAATAAATGAAATAACAAAAAAAAGAAAATTGATAATGGGCATGTGAAATGATGTCTGTTGCCAAGGGAACATTTAAAACACCATGTGTAGGCTACAACATGTTAAAGTTGTTAAATCATGAATCAGCACTGTCATCTAATAACTTCATACAAAGGATGGTAAGAGCAACTGTTTTGATTTCTCATGATCAGTTATTTTATTCCTGGAAACTATTCAAAGGTAGCATACAATAACACAAGGATAGAAGAATGGCCCTTTGTTTAAAGGAATAATTTAAAATAGAACATTTGAACAAAATGCAGTGGTGAGAAGTTAACTCATGACTGCTTTGGAAATTAACTCATTGATTGCTGCATGCATGCAGGCAAAAGGAACAGAATGGAGAATGGTCCAGAGAAATCAATATATTTGGCTTCTGTAATATTGACTTACAGATAATTTGACTTAAATTTCCAGATGATAGGAGAGAGAGATTTTTACTTTATTTGGACCACAATGCTCATAAATTTATGTTTTTCAAAGGCTGAATGTGATACTCTATTGGAAAAACTCTCTCTCTCATAACTTAAGTAACTTCGGAATATTTATATACCCTGTGTTTATTGTTTAGTATAATAAATTTGTACTGTATACATCACTGAGATCATCTTCTAAAATTCACATGGAGGCTGGATTGAATCTCTTGTGGGTGTGTTGGATAGATGTTTCTACATTTTTTAATTTGGAGTCATTCCCAGTAATCCCCTTCAGAAGGTGTAAATTTCAATTTTCTGTTTTCTTTCATCTTTTTAGAAAGCTGCAGTTATGTTGAAATGAGAAGGAATACTACACTTAACTTTTATAATATTTTACAGAACATTTAAGAAGAATAAAAGAGTTTCTAATGTAATTTATTTCTCTCGACATAGCCTCTGTTTACAATCAGTAACAAATTTCAGCAGGAAGTATGGTATATGGGGGCTCAATGGGTTAAGCCTCTGCCTTCGGCTCAGGTCATGATCGCAGGGTCCTGGGATGGAGCCCCACATCGAGCTCTCTGCTCAGTGGGGAGCCTGTTTCCTCCTCTCTCTCTGCCTGCCGTTCTGCCTACTTGTGATCTCTCTCCCTCTGTCCAATAAAGAAATAAAATCTTAAAAAAAAAAAAGTATGGCATATGTCCTTTCACTTAGGGAATTCAAATCAGGTGATTTAAAATTTAGAAACACTCACATGCCCTAAAAATACATTAATAATACATTTTATCAAGGCTTCCAGCATCATTTCCTCTTCATGAACTCACCCTTCCTGGAAACCCATCCTGGTTGTTGCCCCTCAAATCTACCATAGGCCTTCTTGCCTCCTGTCTCTTTTCTAGGGCATTCATCTACTTCTGTTCCTGCAGGTTTGGAGACAAGTTGTGGCTTTTCTTGCTCATTATACTGTATCCTGAATACCGTGGGTTCCAGAAAGTTTTTGTTACCTGTAAAGTGAGAAACCATTGCAGTTCAATTCAGTCTAGTAAACATTCATTGGATGCCTCCTTTTTGGAAGTTTCTGTGCTACACCTAGACCATGGTTGCCTGGGAGAGTACATCTGTCTGTTTCACATTTGTATTTCGTTTAGTGAAACAGTTCCTTTGGTGTCATTTTTCATTTTCTTTATTCCCAAGTCATCGCTGGAAACGTTACCAGAAGGGCATTATAATAATCTAACCCCAAGGGCACAAGGGCATGCGTTAGTTTTCGGAGGCTAACACAGGAGAAATAAACATGAGCACAACTTGCTCAGACCATACAGCTGTGGGAAAACAAAATGTATCTATGTATCTTTCAATCTATGGGATTGGGATCAAGAGAAGGGAATGTTTTATTTATTTTTCTACTCTGGGGGATTTTAAAGCATATTTATAAAGTGATGGCGAGATGGATAGTGTAGGAGGGAGAGTGTGTTTCCTATAACTGAGTAGGTGAGGGGAATGGATCCAGGGTACAGCAGAGGACTGCTGTTAGATGGACTTAAGGACAGCTTGTGGATATAACTAAGCAAAGACAGACAAGCGGGGCACAGGGGTGGGACCCAGAGCAGTGAGAGATCCCGTCCAGCTGCTTCTATTTGCCATGAACTAGGAAGCAAGGTCAAGAGAAGAGTGAGGGCAGGAGTGGAGTTGGAGGTTTGAGAGGAGGGGAGAAAGTATAAAATTGTCGCTAGAATGGGAGAGTGAAAGGATTAATGGAAATTGGATTCTGAGCTGTCATAGGGCTCACTTGGAGTTTGTGGTCATGAGCTTGACGTGAGACCAGTTACCATATATGTTATCTATTTTTTTCAGCCATATTCAGCTGCCTGAGTATGGTTTGGAGTAAGTGGATGGTTGAACTGGTTTTATTTATTTTTTTTCCAGTGAGCTGGATAGGAAGAGAGGTGCCATGGAGCTGAACAGTGTGTAAGGCAGTGAGGATACTGATGGGTTATAGAATCTGGGGAGGAGGGAAGGAGGACCAGAGGGGGCTGATGCTCAGCGAGAAGATGATATAAATGGTTTGCATGTGCTGGTAGGGTGGGAGAACAGATGGGGCAGGGATTCCTGAATAAGGGAATTGCGAGGATAAGAGGTGGTGCTTTCAGAGTGGGTGTTTGAGACAGAGATTAAAGAGGAAGTGTAGTTACTGAGTAGGAGACTGAGGTGGAGTGGAAGCCAAGGTCATTTGAGGAAGAGTCCAGAAGAATGGCAAGGGCAGGAGTAAAATAATCACCTGTATGATTGCTGAAATCACAAAGAACCGTGGCAGAGATTGGAGAGAGACAGTGAACTGGATGCTGGTATCTTTAGGAAAGTGGCCTGGGCTTCAAAGCTAGTGGTTTCTGGAGGGGGAGGGAAGAACAGTGGCCTGTAAAGTGAGAAATGTAAAGTCCTGACTGCAGGTTCCACAGACTCTGTTTAATATATCCAGAACGTAGGAAATGCAACTTAAAATAGTTCATTGTGGGAGATGGGAACTCTGAGGGTTAATTACAACCTAGATATTACAACACATACCTAGTGGTATGGTGAAATTACTAAAAATCTCTTATGTAATTTTAGATAGTATTAATAGACAGTCTTGGGTACACATTATATAAGGTAATAATTCCTCTCGATTTTGTTCTAGCCAGATTTGGAGTCTTGGACTTAACGATGGGTACCATGCTGTGAGAGACATTAATGAACTGCAGAATGCTGAGAGAAGGGTGACCAGACTGGTGTGGCTTCTAGAAAAAATGCCATTGGAAAAGTGGCTGAAGAAATTAATAATTTTTTTTGCCACAAGAAAGGAAGAATTAAGGGAGATTTGAATGTTAAATTCAAATCCCAGAAGCACTCTTCTGAAGCCCAGACATGACCCAGACGTTTTCACGGGGCACAGTTGGGAGAGTGGTCAAATCAGAGACGCAGATTCCCACTTAGTGAAGGAGAAAGTTCTACTGAGTAGTACTACCTGGAAAAGAGATAGGTTGCCTGTCAGTTAATGGTATTCAAGCAAAAGTGAGGTGGTTTTTTATTGGAGGAAACTTTGAAAGGAAGGTATTAGTTATAGCAAGACATCTATACCTTCCTAAAATGCACCTAACTTACATTGTGGTTGTTAACATGGGCGTATTTCTCAAAAGCGAACAGCTTCCTAATGAAACCAGAAACAGAGTCCACCACAAAACCCACAGTTAACTTCAAACTGACTATCTAAAGTGCACTCTCCACAAAATTGTGGCCTTCTTGAAATTCGGTAGTTCTCCATTGTCGAGAAATATTCCTTAATGTAACATACTTGCTTAAGAACTACACAAATTAAAGAAAAAAAAAGAACTACACAATATTATCCAATTTGGGGTTATTAGCCTAAATGAGAAGCATGATATTTGCAAGTATCTCTTTTATTTTTTTCTTGAATTATCTTTTCCACTTTTTGTTAATATATCTAATTCCATAGATACTCATGTTTGGAGAATTCACTAAATAATTCTGTAGTGCTAAAAGAATCATCTGAATCTTTACTTAGTCCTCTGCCTCCCTACCTGTACATTTATTTGAGATTATTCATTGTAAAACTATGTTTGCTGGGTTTCCTAATGAATTACCTTACTCGCTGGAATAGTTCAATGTTTTAACTTCTGTCTTGAATCCCCAAATGGATTTTCTAATTCATCTACTGCATGAGATTATTATAAAACCAGTGATAGATGAAATTCTTGCTTCTTGAATGTAGGGAATTTGTTGAATATATCCTGTCTTTCAAAATACCCAGACCTAGAATTTTGTTTCAGGCATAAGAAATCTTCATGTGTTTTCAAAGAACAACTCTTGGATAACAAAAAATTGCATGTGTTCAAGTTATTGCTGATCTAGTTGATGAGCGTAAGAATAAAAACCAATGTCATGTCTATCTTTGGCATGAATTTTGCAACCGATCCTGAAAAATCAGGACTTAACGAAAATGTGGTCTGTAGACTGTCTGCTTCAAGATCACATGAGGTAATCCACAGACTTCAGACTAGGGAAACAAGCCTGCCAGATGCATATTAAAACTTCAAGAAGCACCAGTGTATTGAATCTCCTCCTTATGCTTAGCATTTTGCTAAGAGCTGTGGGGGAATAGAGAACTTGAGCTATGTCCCCTTTTCCCCATTCTTCTGAGCTTACTGTCTAGATGGGAGATAAGACTGACTCCCACAAAATGAAGGTAAACAAGTCAGAGTACAGTCTGCTGGTTGGACGGATGGTATCAATCTCTAAGCTGGGTTAGAACTGAGCTGGGCACAGTTCATGATTTTATGGGTCCCAGAGTACCTGGTCTTTTCAAAGGGTGGAATGTGACATACATCTAGGATAGACAAGGATATGAAGATATAAGGATATAATGGAATAGGAATAAGCAGAAGTGAGCAGAAAGACAGTTTGGGTGATATGAAATGGGGATGACCAGTGACGAGGCTGGTTTAACCTGTCCATCTGGGTGAGGGGAGACAGATTCTGGGGGGCTTGAAAGCTACGGAAGGGACTGTAGACTCGTTGTATATGGATTCTGGGACCTTTGAAGGTTTATGGGTGGGGAAAGTAATATTATAAAGCTGTGTCAGGGAGGATATTCAGTGGCATAGAAGATGAACTTTGTGCGAAAGGCTGACCCACTATCAGTGTCAGGGCCTTGAATAAATAGCCATGGGAAGAAAGAGGGAGAAAGAGGAGTCGCTTCCCAGGAATGTTCCGTAAGACTTGTGACTGCCTGGATGTGGGGTGTGAGGAAAGGAATAAGTCAACTCTATAAAGTTCCATGTCCGGTGGCTGGGAGAATGTCGACGTTCTGGGGAGGTCAGAAGGGGGATCTCCTGGAGTCATTTTTAGTCTTGATATGATGTGGGGCTCGGTATGATGATATGCCCCATGAGTGGAAATCTCCACTTGGCACTGAAGATAAAGGAATGGAATTTAGAAATGAAAACAGGATTGTTGATCTAGATTTAGAAAGTTATAAGAGAAGTCATAGTAAAATTAGATTTTTGAAAGAGTATGTTGTATGGGATGAAAAAAGGGCCAAGAATGGAGCACGAGCTCCTCGCCTCTTACTAGTGATAATGCTGAGTGGCATTAGGCAAGTTTTTGAACCTCCCTGAGCTTCAGATTCCATAGTAGATATATGGTACTGGGTCTTGCAGAGGGTCGGGCAATCAAACGGTAATTACTCTTAAAAAAAAAAAAGAAGTTTTTTTTTTTGTTTTGTTTTGTTTTTTAATTTGAGAAAGAGAGAGAGAGAGTGCGCATAAGCAGGGGGGCGACTCAAATGGTAATTACTCTTATTAGAGTATCATGGAAGCCAAAATGGCATGGTGTAGAATGAGCTCTGAGAAAACAGATTTTTAAAGAAGATTTATTTATTTATTTCGGAGAGATAAAGCACGTGAGCAGGGGGAGGCCAGTGGGAGAGGGAAACAGACTCACTGCTGAGCAGGGAGCCCATCACTGACTGGTTCAGTCTCAGAACCCTGAGATCATGACCTGAGCCGAAATCCAGGGTCGGAAGCTTCTCCAACTGAGCTGCCCAGGCGCCTCTGAGAGCTTTTATCCCCTCTTGATTTTGGCACCTAATATCATGGCAATGTGGGCATATCTGCTTTACGTCTCAGTTTCTTCATGTATAAAATGGGCATGATACTGTTGTCCTGGCTATGTTATAGAGGTGTCGGTGAAGATAAAATTAAGTAACATGGGGAGGTAAAAGCAAATTGCAAATAACTAATAATCTGGAAGATGCTATTAATAGGAAACTTGGTCAGCACACTGTCAGACGCAGAAGAGAGGTCTAGGAGAACAAAGACTGAGAAAAAGTCGTGCTACCTTAGTCTTGGGCTTTTTAATAGAAAATGCTTGTTGTGCTGACCTGGACCTCAGCCAGATCTCAGCGGGGAGTGGCAGGAGAGCCTGAAGGATGGGGGCGGGGAGAAGTCCGTTCTGGTGAAGCAGAGAGGAAGACATTTTGACTTTGGGGAGTGCAGCTGGAGCTGTGACCCGCCTCATTTCTCAGGTCCTAAGGAGGAGTCTGTGCCTGGAGCAGGGTTGAGGCGTGCCAGTGGGGGCCAGCTGGAGTGGATGCAAACAGCAGGCAGAAGGGCGATAAATGCAGGAAGCTGTCCTAGGTATACGTGGGAGTTGGTCTGGAGGAGGCTGCTTCTCTCACCAAAGAGGGTATGACAGTGAAAGCCAGCTCCTGCCACTACCTAGCCCCCTCACCCCCCACCTCTTGCCCCCAGGGCAAGACTAAATCAGCTGATCCTGTGGGCTCCTGGGTAGATGCCTGCTAGTCTTAGAGCTCTGTAGGTTAAAGTCTTTTATAAATAGACTAATGCCTTTGGAAAGACGGGGCAAATACACTTTTCTGTATCCTCCTGCTAAGTATAGCCAAATGCCTAAACACTGTATATAAAATAAACATAAAAAGACTCTGAAAGGTGGAGAGAAGAGGCAGACTTACTAGGGACCTCAGGACCTGAGAAGGGACACACGGTGAGTTCTCTGGGTTTTCCTTTTCCCTCATCTAGTTCAGACTTGATATGGTAGAAGCCAGCCATGGGGAAAAAGTCGAATGGGCACAGACAAAAAGCACATACAAGAAAGCCTGTTCTCTTCAGCCAGATGACTAGGAAAGGAGCAGCCTAGCAAGACTGAGAACTTTGTGACAATAAATTCTCTGCTCCAGCTAAACACCATGAAGTAAACTGCTTGCCCCCATCTCTATCCCACCAGCAAAAGCCAAGCAGGGAGCCTAGGCTTCACCCCTCTGAAGCTGTAAGAGGCACCCAACACCCCCTGCCCCCCCGCCAGTGCCAGTGGGAAGCCTAGACTTCCACTCAGCATAGCAAGTCTCTGGACCTAAAAGGCCTCTCGGCCAGTGTGGTGTTAGAGGAAGCTGAGTGGAGAGGCAGGCGTTTTTTTTGTTGTTGTTGTTTTTGTTTTTTTTTAAATTTCCAGCATAACAGTATTCATTATTTTTGCACCACACCCAGTGCTCCATGCATTCCGTGCCCTCTCTAATACCCACCACCTGGTTCCCCCAACCTCCCACCCCCCGCCACTTCAAACCCCTCAGATTGTTTCTCAGAGTCTATAGTCTCTCATGGTTCACCTCCTCTTCCAATTTCCCCCAACTCCCTTCTCCTCTCTAACTCCCCATGTCCTGTAACACTGCTCACTGGTAACCAGACTGAGAGGAGAACCTAAACTCCACCCCCCTCCCTGGCCCAACCCCAATTAGTGGTAATAAGGCAGCACCCTTCTTCCCTCTTAGTTGTGGCATTTACATAAGATCCGTAGTCTCATAACAAAACACCCCAAATGTCCAGGTTTTAATTGAAAATCACTTGTCATACCAAACCCCAGGAAGATCTGAATGTAAATGACAAGGGCTAATCAACACCAAGATGACACAGATGTTGGAATTATCTGACAAGAATTTTAAAGCAGTCATCACAAGAATGCTTCCATAGGCAATTACGAACACACTTGAAGCAAGTCATAAAATGGGAAGTCCCGGTAAGGAAACAGAACGTTTCAGTGAAAAATGTAGAAGATATAGTGAAGAACCAAAGGGACATTTTAGAACTGACAAATATAATCACTGAAAGACTTGAAGAGAAAAAAAAAGAACACAACAGTTTAGCGGGTGAGCTCAGCAGTAGAACGTAAGGGATAGAGGCGAGAATCAGTGAACTCGCAGATAAACAACAGAAATGACCAATCCAAACAACAGAGAGAAAAGAGACTGAAAATAAAAGTGAATGAATAGTAAAACCCTTTCAACTCTGTAGCTCAGGCATGTTTACTGGGCCTTATGTCCTTTCTCCACTGTTCCCTGCTCTGGCGAAAACAGACTGAGAGGTGTGTACCTCGGCTTTGCTGAGTACATCAAGTCTAAGCTGTGTTGGTCTGGATGTGGACTGTAGGAAGAAGAACCCAATAGCACTATTTTAAGTCTTTGAGCTATTTTCTGCATTTACAATACTCACTTGGTTTTTGACTCTCTCGTACTTAGGTAACTACATAGATGAACGTATTACCTAAAGTATTTATTTAACAAGCACTTACATAGCACGAGTTCTGGGCTCCTTACATTTTATTGTTATTGTTGTAACTACCCAGTGAAGCAGGTGTAGTTGTCTATCCCATTTTACAGATGAATAAGTGGAAATAGAGGTTAAGTGACTTGCCTCAGGTCATGCATTGGTAAGTGGCAGCCCTGAGATTTGGCTCTAGAGTCTGTACTCTTAATTAGCCCACCCTTGCCTATTTTGGGCTTTTCTTATGCAACATCTTTTTTATGGTCCATGCAGTAGAAGTTGCATGCTCAGGAAAGCCTATCTGAACTAGAATGAAAGAGAGAGACCCTAGGTGACGGGGACATAGCTAAAATGTGGATTGATAGAACTTGAGAGTCTAGGAACCTCTGCTGAAAGAAACTGGTTACATTTCAAGTGGAAGTTTGACAAGAACAGTTGTCAAATGTTACAATGGGGTCCTCAAACTAACTATTAAAAAACAAAATGGGAGGGTCATGGGGAAACTGCCACACATATAAAGAAAAAAAAAAAAAGAATGGTCTTACTTAACTAGAAGTTAACTTTAAGTCAGTGGGGTGAACCAGCTGCCCCCATGGTGATGGTTGGTCTCCGTTTAGGAGGGGTATGTGGCTTGGGCTGGGGTAGAGGTGAGGGGCTGCTCAGTAGGTGCTGACCACCCGTGTGGCCAGGTGAGGTCCTGAGTGCAGTGAGAGTGCCAGAATGGAGATGGTGCCGATGGTAGCAGAACCTTGACTCTGGTTGAAAGAGCTGAGGGTTTGCAGCCTGCACAAGGAAAAGATAGGAGGGGTTATGACAGCTATCTAAAAATACATGAAGAACTGTCAAGGGGCATAGGCACAGAATATGTTCGGTGTGACTCTGGAGGATGGAGAT
This sequence comes from Mustela nivalis, assembly GCF_964662115.1. Taxonomy (NCBI): domain Eukaryota; kingdom Metazoa; phylum Chordata; class Mammalia; order Carnivora; family Mustelidae; genus Mustela; species Mustela nivalis. Next base: position 40,259,586 of record NC_139025.1, read on the forward strand.
GTGGTCAGTCAGAAGTTATGCCGTGAAATATGAAAGCAGCCAGAACCACCCCATATGGTGATGAGTTTCTTGTCCCAGCAGGTATTTAAGCATACCTGGACCGCTCATCTATATGATAGAAGGGATATAAGAGGATACATTGAGTTAGTAATTCTTTATCTTACCACCTCCCCCCCCTTAGAGAATATGATGAGAGCTTTGTGATCTCTGCCCAGGAAAATGCACTTATAAACACCATTTTGCACACCAATTCTGGGATTTTTCAGAGGCCTTTTATGGATGGAGGAATTAAATAACTTTCTGACTCTTAGCAATGGATCATTCCAGATAACCTCATATAGATCACTGTTTATACAAGGGCACTAGTTTTACAACTCAGTGAAATCTCAGTGAATCATCCATCTATTTATTCAACAAATATTTATTAAGCACTCTCTTGATGTGTGTGTGTGTGTGTGCGTGCGTGCGTGTGCATGCAAGGTATGTACTAGGTACGAGTAGTTGACACTTAAATGCGCCACTAGAATATAAAAACAAATGCAGTAGAATAACAATATAGCCAGACTACGAGGAAGAATGGTCTATATTAAGGAAAAAGTCTACATCCCATAAATGTTGTGTCATTAGTTTCAAGAATATGCCGTGACTGAGTTTGAACCGAATCTCTCAAAGGGTTACCAAGCCATGCTCTTTCTAAACCAGCTGTGGCGAAGTGGAAGAGAGTGTGGACTTAGAGATGCCATCCCGATTCTAGTCTCAGCTCTTCCAATGGCCAGTAGCTAGTTGTCGCCTCTGTGGGGACGGCTAAGTGGTGGCTCTAGGTGAACCTTCAGTCTCCAGATAAATGAGGTATCACTTGTTCATACGCTGCTTTTGTGTATGCTGTAACTTCTGTGCACACTTCAGTTTTCGGAACCAGTTACTTAAGGCAATATCCTTTTACTGTTAGTACCAGGAGATGCCTGGAGAAGGGGTAAGAGAAGACATTCCTTCTTCCTCTAGTATCTCCACCAACCATCAAATGTAGAGTAAGTAAATAAACAAGCAAACAAGTAATCTCTGATGTGGACAAGTGATGTTTTCTCAGTTTGATGTAAAGTGTGCATACGATTTTTTAAAAATTCTGTACTGCTTGGGGCGCCTGGGTGGCTCAGTGGGTTGAGCCTCTGCCTTCGGCTCAGGTCATGATCTCAGGGTCCTGGGATCGAGCCCCGCATCAGGCTCTCTGCTCAGCAGGGAGCCTGCTTCCTCCTCTCTCTCTGCCTGCCTCTCTGCCTACATGTAATCTGTCAAATAAATAAACAAAATCTTTAAAAAAAAATTCTGTACTGCTTTTATTTGTGTCTGAATACGTCAGTCATCAAGGCAGAAACAGGGTGATTGCTGCACAAAGGTAGCTTCAAAATAAGTCACCTGGCTCTTTTTCCAACTAGCTGTGGCCCCTAAGTACTACAATCTAGGAAATTTTGGAGTGGTCCCTACTGTTAATTTGTTTATCAAACCTTTTATTATAGATAATACAAGGGTAAATTGTGACTCAGCATGTTTGCATCACTGGACTTGAACTTGAGTGAGTTTATTTTTTAATCAACCCATGGTATTAGAGAAGTCTTTCTATTTTATTTCAGCAGGACTGTGAATGTGTAGTACCGTTTCCTAGAAATTGCATAACCTTTTAAAGGCCAAGCAGTTTATAATTTGGATGTTTGCATATCAGAAGTCTCAGAAGAATCAGTTTCATTTTCTGTAAATAATGTGGAACAATTTTTAAAAATTTGTTTGAAAAGGGAGGCAATATACTTTCTAGAGAAATGAGCCCCAGAAATATCCTGTCTCGAAGGTAGACGTGTATTAGGAGTAGGGAACAGTTTTTGGTGGGCTGTCAGGCTGTTTGTGTTTCTTTTTTTAATTGTCTTTTTAGGTATAGTACTTGTATCTGTGCTCAATACTTATTTAACCATTATAATAACTTCCAGGAACATTGGTTCCTAAATGAAATCTCCACCAATTTGTTAATCAAAAAGATCTGCCAGATAGGGGACTCAAGGTCAACCTCTAACTGTATCACTTAACAAATAATGATTGGGTTTCCCCTGTGATTGTTTGTGTGAAAATGTCTTTTGGGTATTGATTTGATATTGAAGTGCTCCATTATATAATGAGTCTTGTGAAGTATAATTTTCAGTCCATAAAAGGGAAAATTGGCACATAGGTTGAAAACAAGAGCCTAGAACTTCTTTTCTTTTTTGAAGGGCCCTGTCTTGCAGGGGAAAAAAGCAATCAGCAGAAGATTGTGTATGAGTTTAATGGAACTTAATTCAGTTGATTTTCTTAGTCATACGGAAATCTTTAATTCCACAGCCTTGTTTTAAAATTATAGAAACAGGGGCATCTGGGTGGCTCAGTCACTTAAGCATCCGACTCTTGATTTTAGGCTCAGGTCGTGATCTCAGGGTCCTGGGATCAAGCTGGGCTCGGTGCTCAGCAGGGAATCTGCTTGGGATTCTCTCTCTCCCTCTCCCTGTGTGCCTCCCCAACCCTGCATGTATGTGAAGGCATGATTTCTCTCTCTCTCAAATAATAAATCTTTAGAGAATATGTGAAAACAATGTTTGCAAGAGAAAAAACTTATCATCTCCTCTTCGCACACTTCCCTAGAGCCAACCTTGTATAGTGATTTGAAAGGTCAATGAAATATTTGTAATGCTTGACACTTCGGACCTTATAAGTGTTTGCCATTCTTATTGTTGTTTTAATTCCCTATTAATTTACTTCATTTGCATAATAATCACTAACCGTCCTTAAGTGCTTTAGAATGGTTGAAGTGCTGATGTCGTTTATCTAGTGATTCTCATTTTACAAATATCAACTCTGAGAAAGAGGAAAGCCGCATCTCTGGCTGAGGTGATGGGAAGAAGGAGGGGGATGGTGATGGAGGAAGAAAGCTTGACCCTGAATAGACTAATGAGGGGAGGGAGGGAAGGTGGGGAAATAGATATGCGGATTTGTTGGGGGGGAAAAAAGAGGAAAAGAGAGTTTTCCTTTTTTTTTTTTTTTAAAGATTTTATTTATTTATTTGACAGACAGAAATCACGAGTAGGCAGAGAGGCAGGCAGAGAGAGAGGGGGAGGCAGAGAGAGAGGGGGAGGCAGGCTTCCCGCTGAGCAGAGAGCCTGATGTGGGGCTTGATCTCAGGACCCTGAGATCATGACCTGAGCTGAAGGAAGCGGCTTAACCCACTGAGCCACCCAGGCGCCCCAAAAGAGAGTTTTCTAAATTCTAGAATTGAAGTTCTTGTTCTTACTTTGCTCTGAAATTCTAATTTGCATCTTTTTAATTTTTTAGAGACTTTTTCTAAATAGAGTGACTTCAGCAGGCCCCTGGGGCTCAAGGGTAGACACTTGAGGTGTTCTGTGTAGGGCTGCCTAGAGATTTCTGACCCGCAGGCTGAATGAAACCAGGTAGTGGGCTGAATCGGGCCTGGGGGCTGAAATGTTTCTTCTTCCATCTGGGGAACTTCCAAAGGATGTACATTAGCTTTATCTAAATGGAGAAAAAATGAGCTCAGAGTTTTCCCTCAGAAACTAGGGATTATTTGTAAACTTTTCTCTGCACAACCAGCCCTGAGGTTCACAAATGCTGTGGTTTGGATAACAATATCAGAGAATTAACTGGTTTTCCTTTACCATGCTCATGTATAAAAATGTACTCTATACCTTGACTGAGAAGTGGGGGTAGTTAAGGGAAAGAGAGGAAACAGAACAAAGTGAAGAATTAAAATTTATTTAGCACATAGGGCAACGCAGGCTGCACGTGATACACATTTAATGTACCTTCTTAGCTTTAGTATCAGTGGCCTATTGAAGAGGTAGCAGAAAACTACACTGGCATTTGGTTTAAACTGAGCAGCAGTGACCACTAATTTTTTTTTTAAACATTTTATTTATTTATTTGACAGAGAGAGAGATCACAAGTAGGCAGAGAGGCAAACAGAGAGAGAGGGAAGCAGGCTCCCTGCTGAGCAGAGAGCCCAATGCTGGACTCGATCCCAGGAACCTGAGATCATGACCTGAGCTGAAGGCAGAGGCTTAACCCACTGAGCTACCCAGGTGCCCAGACCACTAATTTTTGTAAGTCCCTTTATCTGTTTCAGAAATTAGACATAGAACAGGAGTCTTCCATTCAGATCGCACTAGAGTGTTTAGGAGAGCGGACGGATGTTGGGTTTTGAGTCCTAGCTGGTGATACATAGGCATTTTCAGGAATGTTTATTTAAACCCCATTCTCTTTGGGGGGGGGCTGCTGAAATAGCCAGCTAAGGATCTGGGGCCCTGCCCATCCTTTCATCAGTGATCATTTATGTATGTGTACTTGTTCACATTGAGTGAACATTGAGTACAGGAATGTTTTTTCTCCTCGTCTAGATGGAAGCCCCCCGAGGCAGGTGTCATCTCCAATAATCTATAATCCCTAGCAAAGGATCAAACACAGCAGCGTCAAAATTTCATCATTTGATGATTTATTTCATTTCTTGCTTACATAAAAAGATCTCAATATCATACTGGGGCCAGAGCACATTTTTATAAGCTTTCAGCAGTCACAGAATCGATGACAATTTGAATTTAGAAGTAAGAGATTGGATCTTTTATGTATAACTCATGTGACCACAATTACAATGTAAACTATTATTCCTGTTTATATGATTTATAAAAATAAATGGCAAAAAAATTGTCATATGTCCTACCACTTTGAATTTCTTTAAAAACTGTCGGGTTCTAGCTTAAAAAAAAAAAAAAAAGAGTCCTTGGCAGTTATGATTAAAAATGATGATAAATGAATTCTGTTAACATTTTTTTAAATTAATTGAGTGGATGCCCTTGATAAGGTGTTCAATTATCCTGGGAATTCACATAATAAAATGCAGTAGTTTGCACCAAGATTAGTTTGACACAATTGTCATTAACAGCCTCTCCTTAGCACCTGAGGCCTCACCTGGCAGCTCAGCCTTCAAACAGGGGATGTGGCATTGGGGTGCAGACCATTAGGAATAGCAGTGGTGAATTAATCTCTCATTAGTTGATAGGCAGCAAGATATCACATTCTTTTCCATTCAATTCTCGCCCTTTGAAATCTGGGCATTTACTTGGGATGAAAGAGGCGCCACAGAAATGGGCCTTGAAAAGAGGCTTGAGCCTGGTGGAAAAATTATGTCAGGTAGCCTGGCGAAGATGGCCTGGCTACAGGTCCTCATGTGGGATTGGAGAATGACTTCGGGTCCTGGGCCCACTTCCTGCCCACCAGGTTGGCCAGTCCGTGCCAGCTTCCTCCATCTCTCCTCGGCCCTGCCTGTGTATGCTGCTGTCTCTTCATGTGGCAGGAACCGTCTGTGGGTTCAGTTAGACCTGTTCAGAAGCAAACAGAGCAGGAAGTAGGACATTCTTCATGTGGAAGGTTTGAGGAGAGACTGCATGATCTCTTCTCAGGGATGTTTAAGAGGAGGCTTATTTTCGAGTGGGAAGTTGAACTAGATTACTTCCAATTTTCTTTATATTCCTTTTGTCTCAGGAGTCCATGATTTTACCATAAAAACTGGGATTTTTGTATGCGCATGTGAATGACTTTAAATTGCCACATATATTTTTAATATCGGGGCATTATATCTTGAGCTAAAAATTGCAGGAGCCCGTATAAGTAAGCCAAAGCACAAGTCATTAAAACGAACAGGTCATTTTAATACTGAAAAACATGTTCTACTTGTTAGTTTTATGGCATGGTTAGATTAAGTGTCTTTGATTAGTAAAGAGGAAACGTTGATTAATCATTATGTTCTCTAAAATGCTGTTGGCAGACAAAAATATTTTATAAAGTAGTGCTCATGAGGGGCAATGATGAAAGACGGGCACTAAATATTCATTATTATACACTTATATGTCAGGTATTATGCTAAGTGCTCTTTTTAAAAATTTAAGAAATTTTTAAAACTATTTTCTCAAGAAACTGTTAGTCTAATGAAGGAGATAAGTAAGGCAACAATTATATTTTATTGTGAAGGAATATGATAGAAGTATCTACGTAATGTCTTCTCAAGCATCTTAACAGAAGGGAAGGTTGGAAAAAGTTTTTACTGCCACTGCTTCTGAAACTGACTTTTAGCAAGGCATGGGGAAGACCATTCAGAAAGAACAGCCCTGCTTAGAACCATATTTCTCCTTTCTTGCTTTTTCAGGAAGGAATCCTTTTTTTTAAGAGTCTCTCAGACTCTAGGTTCTAGAATAGTGACGAGGGGGTACAGAGCTCTTTTTGTCCATTTGTCTTTAAGCCTCCGAATTACTCCTGGTTCACAAGCAAAATCAGCTGCCTTGAAGTAGCTGCTTCCATGAGAAGAGTGTATAGTTTACAGAACTGGACAGACTTGATGTCACAAACAGGTGTGCACACACCCGGCTAAGGAGCAGGGGCACTCAGAGGCTGACTAAACAAAGTCAGTTTTCTCCAGTAGTAAGCCTTTTAAAATATTGGTTTTTATTATAAAATAAATGGATGTATTAGGGAGGAAATTCACAGGCAATTGACAAATGTGAGACTTTAAACTTCATCATGCATTTAGGTTTCGTTCAGGAGCCCTTAGGATACATACTTCCTCTTCTTTTTTCTGTGATGCTTACTTTGTTGGAAATATTTGAGGAACACCAGGCAGAAAGGTGTCTGTGTAGGCGCTCTGGGGTGAGGACTGAGAACCTCAAGAACAAGGTGGCAGATGGGTGTGTGTGTGTGTGGACATGTGAATGTACCAGCTCGTAGGTCTGGGTGCTGAGAGGAGAATGCCGTGGAAAAGAATGCTGGCCTTGATGAGTGATGTCTGCTACGTGTGAAAGTGAGAAGGGAGAGAAACAAAGCTGGGCCCGAATTTATCCCTTGGGTCACTTTATTTCTCCTGCCTCAAAAGCATCAGTGACCCTGTAGCCAGGAAGGGGTAGGAAAGATGTCATCGTTCTGGTCCTGATTCTTTCTTCCAGGATCCATTCCTTGTGCTCCCATGTCACTGATCAGCTCTTATATCCTAAGCTGGTTCTTGGCCCTTAATGGTCCACCCCCAACTGATGGCTTATGGGTGGCAAGGTTGCTGTTATAGAGAGTTTTCAAGTTTTTGCTGTTGTTCCAAGTTTATTTTTATATAAAGAGCCTTCATCAACTCTATGTTTATCATTCCAATGACCGCTGTTCCTAATCTATAATAAAGCCCGCATGTATGACACTGAAGTTCAAGGGGCTTTTTTCTCCTCTGGCATGTGCTCTACAGAATTGTCCAGAAAGTCATGCCTGAACTAGCTTCTTTCTCTGGGTCTAGAAGAATGTCCCGTGCTGGAAAATGGTGGGGGAGGACTTTTTAGGGAGAGGGTTCAGGGAGTACAAATGAATCAACTTGCAAAGTTGGCGTGGGGGGATACAGACAAGTGGTTCCAAGTGGTTCTGTGTGTGCGGAGACTCTCCTGGGAAAGCAGGAAGATGAGGGAAGGGTGGAGAGGGACTGGGGCAGTGAAACACTTGGAGCTGTTGGATCCTACACTAAGAACTTTAGGTTTTATTTTCTGTTGATAATGGAGAATCATTTGAGGTTTTCTCATCGAGATAGGAACTCCCTCATTTGGCGTTAAGTAAGCACTCTGGCAAATGTGGAGGATGGGAGTGGGGGGCACGGCAGGTGGTGGGAGGTAAGTTAGGGGACTTCCATGGCAGTCCCATGAGACGTGGTAAGACCAGAACTGTGGTAGTGAATAGCAAGAGGGCTTAGGATGGAGAGATTTTTAGGAAGTACAGTGGATAGAACTGGGAGATGAGAAAGTCTTAAAAATTATTTCTGTTCCTGACTTGAACACATGGGTACACAGTGATACTGTTAAGTGAAATGCGGATACAGAAAGAATCAATGTAAAACACTTTCAGAGATAATAGCACTCCATTGCAAATGTAATATATTAATATTAAAATCACATTTCACTGAACTTATCTTTAAGGTAATGGTCATCCACAGTATTGATTATACAGATGTAGAGAAACCATTAGGAATCACAAAGCCAGTGCTTTTATAAATACCATAACAAAAAAATGCAAACAATAAACCTTTTTAATTTTTAATTGATGCAGAGAATCTATAATGTCAACTTCATGTATAAGATGATTAGATTTTACTTTGGTTATAGGTCTTACTTTAGTAGCCATTTATGATATGGAGTATAGTAACCAGTCCTAACAGAATACAGGTTGATTGTACAACTACGTCCTTATAATATCATTATTTTAGCATCCATAAATATTAACTGAAATTGTTAAGTCTTAGAGAACAAATAAAGCTTGACAAATTCTAGGAAGATGTATCAGAAAGATATTTGATTATATATTAACCCATTTGGTAATTTATTAATATTTTTTAAGGATTTTAGTTATGTATTTGAGAGAGGGGGAGAGAGAGAGAGAGAGAGAGAGAGAGAGAGAGAGCATGAGCAGGATGAGAGGAGCAGGGAGCCAGATGCAGGGAGCCAGATGCAAACTCCATCCCAGGACCCTGGGATCATGACCTGAGATGAAGGCAGACGCTTAGCTGACTGAGCCACCTAAGCGACCCCCGCCCCAATTTGTTAATTTGTTAAAGCAACAGGAGGATTCATTACTTATTTAAGTTTTCCCCGTGATTATCTTTTTAAATATTGTTTTAAACTGTGGTAAAATGCACATAATGTAATTATCATCTTAACTATTTTTAAATGTACAGTTTACTGATATGAAGTACATTCTCACATTATTGCACAACTATCACTGCCATCCATCTGGAGAACTCACTCAATCCATGAAACAATGGCCCGCCATTCTCTCCACCCCCAGTCCCTGGCAACCATCATTCTATTCTCTGTCTGTAAATCCTCCTAGTACACTAGGAGGGTTCACTACTTTTTTAGCAAGAGAAAATAATAGAGTTTTCCTCTAACCTCTGGCTGGTTCTCTGTGTTGGCTCCCATGTAACTGACTCATTGTCGGAATAACTTTTAAAAGGTCTTAAAGCAGCACAGTGTGGTGGGCTGGGTAGAAAAGTCACACCTTGGTGATGCTTCCTTGGACAGGCCCTTCAGATGCTGCCCAGTTCAGATCAGGAGCTAACCAGCAGTCTCCTGAGGGCATAGGATCTGGAGTTGCTTTTGGTTCAAATCATGGGCTGTCATTTCCTAATTGTGCAATGTTGGGCAAGTTGATTGAACTTCGAGAGTCCTAGTTTCTTCATCTGTAAATCAGTAGAACCTTCCTTAGAGTGTGCTCGAGGCTTCAATTTGCTATTCTCTACAAAAGCATTTGGAACAGAGGCTGGCTTACCATAAGTGTTTCATCAATGTTAAATACTATTATTTCTCAGTTGAGCTGTTACTCCCAGTGCCTTGTGTTGTCAGTCTGAGCTGACCAGGGAGCACGACTGAACCATGGTTATAGAATATTTTAAGACATTGCTGCTGTGTATTTGAAATTAGCTAGAACTGGAATTGTGAACTATGGTCATGGTTAGTAAAGTTTATGGGGTTCTACTCTGGGCCTGATGCACTTCTACAGTTTTAATAATGAAAATATGAAGCATGAAAATTAAGAAGGCCTTAATGGGTCAACTCACACCCCTGAATACACTGTACACTATTCAAAAAGATTGTGAATCAAAGCATCACATACTAGGGGGATTGCCCAGATTCCTCTGTATCACAACAGAATCTTGCCTTGAGGTAGGCTGTGGCCCCAGGTAGGGATTTTCCTCCCTTTGATTAGCTGGAGCCCTCCTCCCTCTCCCCCAGGGCATCGTGGAAGAAATGGATCGCTCTAGGTGAAAACTCTGGAGTTTTCCCCCATCCTACCCTATCCTTCCACATTCACAGACTGAAACAGGGTTGTTCTTTCTCCAAGGATAGAGGTTTTGACCGTCACTTATTCAAAATATTTGCTGATCGACGTGGTGAGGCAAAGAAGGATTCTATCAGCAACTGCGGAGTCAGAAACCCCGTGAGAGCAACTCACTTGTGAATCCCTGGTTCATTTTTCTTGTTTGAAAACTTTTTGTTCCCTGAAGTCTAAGTCTAAGCCCTAAAATTTCCAGGCACTCCATTTAATTCTTCCCTATTGAGAAGGTGTCGTATACTTCTTCATTGTACTTTGCCTACTTTACTTTTGTATTTTTCCATCTTAAAACACGTTTTTTTTTTTTAAACATAATGATCACGAACTTTTCTTTTTCTTCTAATGCAAGTAATAGGGTTACTCTCACAAACTCTTTTTTATCCCCCTTCCATCCTGAAGTTGTGTTAGAAGACCCGCGTGCTTGTGCCCGTGAGAATAGCCACAAGCTTTCCTTGTTCTTTTGCCCAGACCGGACTCAGTCCTCCATTGCTAAACCAGCCTGTATTCCTGCGGAGGGGCTGGGAGTAAGAGCATCCCAAGAGGATGCTGAGATTCTCAAAGCAGCTTTTTTCATGGAGCAAATTAAGGACAAACACAAATCATTGTGGGATTTTGACCTAAATCTTAACCCATTTATTTTCTTAAAATAAATCTCTTTTTTTCTAGTGCCACGAAAATGTTTGTAAAAAAGCACTACACTCTAATTGTTGCTTTCTACATAGAAGACTTTGTAAAACTCCAGTGGCTAAGTAATTTATGAACATTTTATGAAGTTTATCTAACAATTTATAGGGCATGCGCTCTACAGTTTTGCATTTTTTCCAGAGTCTCACTTTTGTGAAATTGCATGCACAAATTCCTTTCTTAAATCACAGGTGCCTTCCTTGTTCAATTTGTTTTAGCTTATTCTTCCAAGCGTGTACAGTTACACTCGCTAAGCAGATGTTAGTAGCAGATATTTAAGTTAGAATAACATTAATAGGTAAAATCTGTTAAACATCATCAGGCTGATTTCATGATTTAACTTAATGATACCGTTTAATCTTTTAAAAATACAGAGGTGTACTTTACTTATAGAAAAGTAAGCAAATCTCATTTGTTCTGGTAGGGGCTGCAGAATCATGTAACTATCACCCAGATCAAGAAAGAGCATTTCCATGATCTAGGAAGGCTCATTCATACCACTTCTTCCAGCCAATCCTCCATTCCCAGAGGCAGCTATTCTGGCTTCTATCACCACATGATAGTTCTATCTGTCTTTGAACATACACAAAGGGGAAACTTTTGTATTTAGCTTTTCCCCCTTCTTTTCTTTAATTCCAGTTAACATAGTGTTATGTGACTTTCAGGTGTACAACAGAGTGATTCAACAGTTCCATACATCAGACTGTGCTCATCGCCAGTGCGTTTCTTAATCCTGTTTCACCCATGCCGCCCGCCCCCTGGCCTCTAGTAACCGTCAGTTTGTTCTCTATAGTTAAGAGTCCAGTTTCTTGGTTTGTCTGTTTCTTTCTTTCTCTCTCTCTTTTAAATTTTTCCTTTGCTCATTTGTTGTGTTTCTTACATTCCATACAGGAGTGAGATCATACGGTATTTGTCTGTTTCTGACTTATTTTGCTTAGCATTATACTCTCTAGCTCCACCCATGTTGTTGCAAATGGCAGGATTTCCTTTGTTTTTATGGCTGAATAATATTCCAGTGTGTGTGTGTACATGTGTACCACAGCTTCTTTATCCATTCATTAATCGATGGACGCTTGGGCTGCTTCCGTATCTTGGCTATTATCTTGCTATAAACATAAGGGTACACATATCCCTTTGAATTAGTGTTTTTGCATTTTGGGGGTAAATCCCCAGTAGTGCAATTGCTGGATCACAAAGTAGCTCTATTTTATAACTTTCTGAAGAACCTTCATATTGTTTTCCACAGTGGCTGCTCTGGTTGGCATTCCCACCAACAATACAGGAGGATTCCTTTTTCTCCCCATCCTGGCCAGCACTTGTCTTTTGGTGCTTTTTATTTTAACCATTCTGTCAGGGGTGAGGGGATAGACATCTTGTTGCAGTTTTGATTTGCATTTCCCTGATGATGAGTGATGCGGAGCATCTTTTCATGTGTTTGGCTTTTTTTTTTCCCCTAACAAGATGTTTTTGAGATTCAATGTTGTTATGTATATTGAGAGTTTGTTATTTTTTGTATTGTTGTGAGATATTCTATAATATGAATATACCACAATTTGTTTATCTGTTTACTTGTTGATGAACATTTGGATTCTGCCTGATTTTTGGCTATCACAAATAAAGCTGCTATGCCCATTCTTGAACATATTATTTTGTGGACCTGTAGAAATATTTCTCTTAATTTTGTGGCTAGAAGTATAATGAAAAGACATAGGGTAGGCCTTTTTTAGTTTCACTAGGAACACCTGAACTGAACAGTTTTTCAAAGTAGCGGTATCTTTTTACTCCTGTCGACAATATATAAAAGTGAAGTTTTCCACATCCTCCTCATTACTTGTTATTGTCAGACTCCTTTATTTCAGACATCCCGGTGGATGGGTCATGGAATCTCCTTGTGTTTTTTTTTCCCACTGAAGTGTATCAAGATGTAATTTACCTATAATAAAATGCACCCATGTTAAGCAAATAGGTTGATGAGTTTCCAAAATGTATAAAACTGTGTAAGTAACACACCAATCCATTTTTAGGTATAAATGTTCTGTCTGTAATTGCCAATTAGGTCAGGTTAATAAATAATGTTTTTCATATCTTCTGTATCAACTGCAGAAGTCATAATCTTTTTTTTTTTTTTAAAGATTTTATTTATTTTATTTGACAGTGATCACAAGTAGGCAAAGGCAGGCAGAGAGAGGAAGGGAAGCAGACTCCCTGTTGAGCAGAGAGCCTGATGCAGGGTCTGGATCCCAGGACTCTGGGATCATGACCTGAGCCGAAGGCAAAGGCTTTAACCCACTGAACCATCCAGGCACCCCCAGAAGTCACAATCGTAATGTATCTGTTATATGGCTCTGGAATGGTGTTAGTTATATATCATCTTCGGAAAACTTGAAAAAAAAAGTTATTCAAAACACTTGTTAAGTGCTTAAATTTTTTTTGCACAACTCTAGCTCAGGAAGGTTGTTTGTTCTATGCCTTATCGTTTTTTGTCTTATTTTAACCACTTATGAAAGAGGGAGTTTTAAGTTTCCAATAATAATTGATTTTTCTATTTATCCCTTTAGTTTTTTCAATCTTTGCTTCATATAATTGAAGCTCTGTTATTAGTTGGATACATGTTTATGAATGTTATGTGTTTCTGATAATTGTCCTTCAAATAATTATAAAGTTATGCTAAAACTCCTTAAAGTGTACCTCATCTTGCTTTCTCATGTTTATTGTCTGCATGTATGTTTTTGTCTACTCCTTAACTTTGTCTATCTAAATCTTTCTAAAGCATGTCTCTTATAGAGCATACTTTTGAGTTTTGCTGTTTTATTCAGTCTAAAAATCCCTACTTTTTCCCCTTCAATTTTATTTTTATTTTAAAATTAATTAAAATTTTAATTGAAATATAGTTAACATACAATGTTACCTTGGTTTCATCTACAACATAGTGAATTGACAAGTTTCTATGTCATGCTGTGCTTACCGCAAGTACCGCTACCATCTCCTCCCATACAATGCTATTACTAACAATTTTTAATAGATGGAATGTTTAGATGCTTCCATTTATGTAATTTATTGATCATGATATTTAGTGATATGACTGGGTTTACGTCTACATTTTTATTGTTTTATTGTTCATCTGGTTTTTGTTCCTGTTACTTTGTTTCTTTCTTCTTTTCAGTTGATCAAAAATTTATTACCACCAGGGTGCCTGGTGGCTCAGTTGGGTAAGTGTTGCCTTCAGCTCAGGTTATGATCTCAAGGTCTTGGGATGGGGCTCTGCCCTGGGCTTCCTGCTTAGTGGGAAGTCTGCTTTTCCCTCTGCCTCTGCTACTCCCCCTGCTTGTGCTCTCTCTCTCTTTGTCAAATAAATACAATCTTAAAAAAATTATTATTATCAATTTTATTTCTTCGATTGTCTTTTTTAGCTATTATTTTTAATGATTTCTATACAGCTAATATCCTTAACAAATTCTACTTAGAATGGAAATTAGCATTTTAACCACTTAATCTTCACATCTGCTCTATGAAGTATGTATTATTATCCAGACTTTCTAGACAGATGAGGAATCATGTCCAAAGAGGGTATGTAGGTTGTTGAAATATGGGAAGAGGTGGAAGAAAGACAGCATCTAAAGAATGTGAGGTGCTTAAATGGTCCTGATGATATTTAGTTTAGGAGTTCTCTCTATGTAGTCATTGCTTCTGCTCTTTACCTTTAGGAATAGCATCCAGCAAATATTTGTGCTAAGGACTTAGTGAAAGTTCTGCTTGATTGGTCATCTAATGCTGCTCATGAGAGAAAGGGACATCTCGAGGCTATAAGACTAGATGCTTTCTCTTTGAAAGATTTCTTTAATCACATGGAAATATTATTGATATGCTACTCCAAGAAAGCCAGTCCATGGAAGGGAAATAACAGAGGGAAAACAGTGAATATTTTGAAGTTTGGAGTTGGTTCAGTTCAAGTTCCTGCCTCTGTGCTGCCCCTTTGGTAGAGAACAGGCCCACTGCAGAGACTACACAGTGATCGGAGGGTGGGGACCACATGCAGCGAGCTCGCTGTTCTGGCCATTTGAAAATTAGTATGTTCCCCACTGGGTGTGGGCCCAATGGTCAGTCAGTCCGTTCCCAGTTTCAACAATAACAATCAACCAGAACAATGCAAGGTGCAAGGTTTAAAAAGCTCAAGAGCACATACTCCTAAGCTTTTTAGCGCCAAAAACACGAAAGATACCCAAAGTGTCAGTTTCTTCATTAGATTCTGTTTGTGCTTCAGGAAACCTGTCACTGGTCACTCAGAGGGTGGGACACAAAAACCCAGAGCAAAGAAGGTGTCATCAAGAGGGAGATGATTTTGGATATTTTATGAGAATGAAAGACTGAAGTGATATAAAGTGATCATATACCATGTAGTGCTTTTCAGAGATCATCACATTTTTTTCCTCTTTATTTCTTTATGTATGTTGACCAAGGTCTTCCTATTTCCTCCACCGCCTAACCTCTGGTAATTACGCTTCTACTCTTTGCTTCTGTGAGTTCAAAATTTTTAGTTTTCATGTAGGAGTGAGATCATAAAGTACTTATCTTTCTATATCTGGCTTAACATAATGTCCTCCAGGTTCAATCATGTTGTCATGAATGGCGGGATTTTCTTCCTTTTTGAAGGCCAAGTACTATTTCATTATCTATGTATATTCTGTTATATATTCTATTATACATATATGTATTCATTTATCTATTGACAAGCAAAGCTCATTTACACATCTTGGCTTCTGTGAATAATGCTGTAATTATTAATACTTCTGTGAGTAATGCTGAACCTGGAAGTGCAGATATGTCTATGATATATTTTCTTTGGATATATACCTGGAAGTGGGACTGCTGGGTCCAGATATTAACAACTATACGTGATGGGCATGTTTTTATCTCTAGTTTGAAGATGAGGAAATTAAGACACAGAAAGGATATGATGTGTCCAAGATCACACACCTGGAAAAAGAGAGAACTAGTCAGGTCAACTTGAAAAATCTGTGTTCTTAACCACTATGTAAATTGAAGGTAGAGAACAGAGGGTGGTTTTCAGTCTACAGCTCTTCTGAACTCTATTTCACAGAGGCCTTACAACAACTTTCGGAAACCGATAAATGCAGTTATTTTAATGATGGGAAGATGGAGACCGTGGTTAGGTGAGCTCAGCAACATCCAGTATTGCCTTCCCTGAGTCCAGAACTCCTCTCGGTCATCAGGATGGGTCTGTACTGGGGTGGAATAGAAGCAGAAGAGGCAGGACCATGTCAAATGAAGAGCAGAGAATGCAGTGGGTTCCAAAGGTTAAAAATGGAAGTGGTTGACAATGATTCTGGATACCTATTTTGAAAAGTTTGGGAGAACAACAGCAACAAAAAGGGCAAAAGGTGGAAAGAAAGTTTAATTATAGAGCACAAAGAAATCAGGTAATCTTAGAACCTAGGAAAGGCTGTGTTTACAATGCAGAAGAGATCTAATTAAAATTTTTTTCCTGCATGTTTAACACTAAAAAAAGAGATTTTCAATTATTCTCTATATGAATGGGAATTTTGCAAAGGAAATTCACTGTCTAAAATTAATTATATGTATTAGAGAAAAAGCTGAGTTTTCCCTGTAGGTGAGGCTGAATTTATTGAATTTTTGGTTTTAATTTACAGAAAAAATTTCCTGCTTCACAACTGAAGTTAGTAAGGGTTCTGAATCACTTTTGATATATTTCTATTGATTTTCTTATAAGTACATAGATTCATACTTTGCAAAACCACAACATATTTTGCTAATGGCTCAAACTTTTTCTTTTTAAACCTATAAAATCAAAGTAAAATAAGTGTTTTAGAGAGTGCCAAAGGACAACAGCCCAACAGTTAACCTTGGCTCCTCAGTAGAATGGATTTAATAAAGGGAGGAAGATTACCAACTCTATTTTTCCAAGCTGTTTGACAGGTTACAATAAACAGGCATTACTTTGAAATGGCAATAATTATAATAATAGAAGGGAATCATAATGTATTTTATGAGCTAAAGCTAAAGACAAGCTCATGTGCATTTTGAACGTCTGAGAGGAAAAATGGGTTTTTTTCAGAAAGTATTTTTTTAAAGATTTTATTTATTTTTTGAGAGAGAGAAAGAGAGCACAAGCAGAGGGAGGGGCACAGGGAGAAGGAGAAGCAGACTCCCTGCCGAGCAGAGAGCACTAGGAGGGGCTGGAGTCTAGGACACTGAGATCATGACCTGAGCCGAAGACAAAGGCTTAACTGACTAAGCCACCCAGGTACCCCAGAAAATATTTTTGTAATAGTGGATATATTGAACTTTGATTTCTAGTATAAACTGAGTTACATCTGCATAGATTTGTTAGGAACATGAAAAAAAAATAGAAAGCAAAAAAAAAAAAAAATCTGACTATTATCCATTCAAATGAATTCACTTGATAATCCAATTTTATTGATCATTTTCAGTCTTTCTCTTTGATTCATAATGAGGAATCTCAATGAGAAATCTGGGAGATTTTGCTAGTAAAATAGTCTGGAGAATGCTTCTCTATTTTTGTCTGATGCTGTCTCTTTATCAAAGCTTTAGTAATAAACATTTGGATTCCCCTTTACCTACTACGTCCAGATCCTTTTCCCTTTACACTCCAGCTTCCACTTTTATCTCCTCTTCCTCCCCAACACAGGCCTTCTGCCCTGGACAATCTGGCCTTCTTGCCTTCCCTCAGTGAAGCTTTTCAGCCTTCCTGCCTCTACCCCTTGGTTCACATACTTCTCTCTGTTGGGGTTATCATCCCTCCTGTTTTTTTCCTACAGTTGCAAGTTGTAACAGGTCCACAGATGAGAAGAAGAGACTACGGGGGCGCCTGGGTGGCTCAGTGGGTTAAATAAAGCCTCTGCCTTCGGCTCAGGTCATGATCCCAGGCACCCATCTGCTTACTTGTGATCTCTTTCAAATAAATAAATAAAATCTTAAAAAAAAAAAAAAGAAAAAGAAGAGACTACGACCTCTGGACATCATGAGTTATGAAGAAGAGTTGTGAGAATGGACAGAATTAGGTATATGACCTGGGAAGGCCCTTACTGTCCCTGAGCCTTAAGTCATCATTCTGTAGAATGGGGACAAGAATAAGACCCACCTCTTAGGATTAATAAAGACCTTGAGGTGGGGGAGATTATCCTGGATTATCCAGGTGGGCCCGGTGTAATCACAAGGGGCCTTATAAGAGAGGGACATGAGGGTCAGAGTCAGAGAAGGAGATGTGATCACAGTAGCAGAGGGCAGAGTGATGGCAGGAAGGGATCAAGGCAGGGGAACGATTCTCCGCCAGAACCTCCAGAAAGAATGCAACTCTGATGACAACTTGATTTCAGCCCAGACTTTGGATCGGCATAAATATAGGCTAAAACACATGTGTTGTTTTAAGCCCCTTAAGCTTGTGGTAATTTGTTATTGCATTAGTAGGAAATGAACACAATGCTATAATTAATTTCATCATCGTCCTCGTCATAATTATTAAACCTGGAAAAAAGAAGCCTTAGGATATGATCATAGTTTTAATACAGTTAACAGATTTTCATATGGAAGAGTGATTCTGCGTGTCCAGGGGGCAGAACCAAGGTCAATGGTTGGAGATTATAAGGAAAGACGTATTGAGGTGATTAAAAAAAATGACTTCCTGAAAGTACAGTAAAGGTAAATTACTGCTCTATTAGTCGAGGCAACTAGGGGATAACCTCTTACAGAATAAGTTGTATGTGCACCCTGTAGAGTCAGACAAAATTTCAGTCTTTGAGCCTAGCTTGCATGCCTTTCCCTTTAGTGTGTTTTCATTGTCATGCCAGCAAAAGGAAATGCTTATGCACATTCTCTCTCTCTGCTTTATTCCCATTACTCTTGGATGTGTCGCTTCCATGATATTTATCACATAAGACCTTATGTTAAATATTTAGATTCAGGGCTCTTGAAGACCTGGGCAGCATCTTGCACAACTTGGTAATTTACACATGGTTTGGCATGGTTTCTTTGAACTCACCAAAAATATGTTGAAGGAAAGATGGATTTCATCATAGTTCAAGTGTGTAAAATATCCAAACTTCCGTTCATCTTACTTTGAGTTGGTTCATGAAATTAGGGACTATTTCCGCAATTATTTTAAGGTTGATTCAAATTTTTGTTTTAATGAAGTTACGAAACCCAGGATATGTCAACGGGTTATACCCGTTGACAGGAATACCTATTTCTCTGTCTTCAAAACTGTAAGATAATTAGCATTGTTTTTGCGCTTCCTGATATTGAATGCTTTCCCCTTGTCTTTTATATGATTTGCCTATAGGATTTTTGAAATCCATGCGGTCTCCTGGAACCTTGAATTCTATTCCTGATCTGTACCAACTTTAAACCCAGACCAGTGGGAACCCCGACCTGAATCTTGCTCTTAAGAGGGCTCTGTGTATCACGAACACCAAGGCACTAAGACTTTAAAAAACAAAAACAAACAAACAAAAAAACCCTCTCTTCCATCTTGTAAAATTTATCATTCTTCCAAGTTCAGAAACCAGCTGAGCAAATGAAGGGAGTGTTTGAGCCTTTTGCCCAGGCAAGGACTCAGAAGTCCTTGGGGGATTACAGAAGATTGTGGGAAGTCCATAAGGAAGGAGGAGAAAATGAGAGCATCTGTCCTAGATAGCAGAGGGTGCTTGGGCAGACGGAGTGCCCCAGGTACCTGCGCTCCTGCTGTTTGCTCCGCTCATTCAATGTCCTTTTGGGAGGCACTCGGAGTCTGGGAATTGAGGCTTGCAGGAGAAGCGTGGTTCTGGGAGTCCTCTCTGGATTCAGGATTCAGGGAGGGCCAGTTCCTACCCCACCCCAACATGTTCATGCCCTCATTCAGCTTGCAGGGAGCAGGGCTGACTCACTAGGAGCAGATCCTTAGCCTCTAGCTCTTGGGGCCCAGGAGAGAATGTGGGCTGGGAAGAGGCACGGTTTGATTTATTGCTCTGATATATTAAATTTGTTCTCTGAGCCTCTATTTGCACTCTTGCCTCAGGCCCAGCGTTATGTTAGGGGAGGACCTGTTCCTGACTCTGTCAGTTTCTAACTTTTTTCCTGGACTTTAAGTAATTAAAAAATAAATAAATAAAATGAAAAAAAAAAAAAAAAGAAGATCATGTCTTTGCTGAGAGAGGAACACAGAATGGATTTTGGTCTCTTTTGTTCACTGTTACATCCTATGTCTACAGTGGTGCCTGGCACACAGTGAGTGCTCAACACATCTTTGGTGACTAAAGCTATGAAATTGTTATTTTCTTTTTTAGAGAAATAGTTTTATTGAGGTACAATTGGCATATAATATGCTACACATATTTAAAGCATATATTGAATATAACATATATATAATTCTGTATAACCATCACACCAATCAAAATAATGAATATTCCCATGCCCCCAAAAGTTTTTGGTGCCCGTTGGTATCCAACCTCCTACTCCTACCCCCAGTCAACTTTCTGTTAATATACGTTTGCATTTTTCTAGGACCTAATATAAATTCAAGAGCACAATATGCACTCTTTATGTATCTAGCTTCTTTTATTCAGTATAATTATTAAAAATTCTTCTGTATTGGGGCTCCTGGGTGACTCAGTGGGTTGAGCCTCTGCCTTTGGCTCAGGTCATGATCTCAGGGTCCTGGGATTGAGCCCTGCATCGGGCTCTCTGTTCAGTGGGAGCCTGCTTCCTGCTCTCTCTCTCTGCCTGCCTCTGCCTACTTGTGATCTCTCTCTGTGTCAAATAAATAAATAAGATTAAAAAAAATTCATTTGTATTATCTGTAATCAATATTTCATCCTTTTTTATTGCTGAGTCTATTACATGGACCACCAGTATTTGTGGTCAAATTCATACACCAGAATTTGTCTTTTCATTTTATCAATTGATAACTATTTGAATTGTGTCCGGTTTTTGGCTGCTACAAATAAAGCTACTATGAAGGTTATGTACAAAACTTCCTGGGCACATATACTTTCATTTCTCATTGGTAAACACCTGGGAGTAGAATGGCTGGATTGTAAGAAAGATATAGGTTTAAGTTTGTAAGAAACAGCCAAACTTTTTTTCTTTTTTAAAAATTTATTTAACATACAGCGATTACAGGTAGGTAGAGAGGCAGGCAGAGAGAGAGAGAGAGAGGAAGGGAAGCAGGCTTGCTGCTGAGCAGAGAGCTCAACACGGGGCTCAATCCCAGGACCCTGGGATCATGACCTGAATTGAAGGCAGAGGCTTTAACCCACTGAGCCACCTAGGTGCCCCGAAACTGCCAAACTTTTTTGGAAAGTGCTTGTACGAGGCTTGGGTGGCTCAGTCAGTTAAGCGTCTGCCTTTGGCTCAGGTCATGATCCCAGAGTCCTTGGATTGAGAACTGCATTGGGCTCCCTGCTCAGCAAGGAATCCGCTTTTCTCTCTGATTCTGCCTGCTGCTACCCCTGCTTCTGCTCTTTCTTCCTCTCTCTCTCAAATATATAAATCTTTTTTTTTAAAGGTTAAAAAAAAAAGAAAAAAAGTACTTGACTGTGTCCCTTCCCACCACCATTGTATGAAAGTTCCAGTCCCTTCATATCCTCACTGACATTTGGTACTCTCAGTCTTTTCAATTTTGGCCATTCTGATAGATGTATAGTAATATTTCATTGCAATTTTAAGTTAAATTTCCCTAATGACTCATGATGTTGAGGAACTCTTTTTTTCATATTTGCCATCCATACACCTTTTTTGATGGAGTATCTGTTTAAATCTTTTGCCCATATTATTACTTGATTTTTATCTCACTGAGTTTTGAATGTACTTTACATATTCTGCACACAAATCCTTTATCAGGTATTATTTACAAATGTTTCTGTCAGTCTGTGACTTGTCTTTTCATTCTCTTAACAGTCTCTTTGAAGAGCAGAAGACTTACTTTGTTATAAGTCCAATTAATTGATTTACTCTGTTACAGATGGCTGTCTTTTATGGATTTTCATCTTGTATGTAAGAAATCTTTGCCTAACTCAAGGCTGCAAAGGTTTTTTTCTGGAACTTTTATAATTTCATATTTGCATTTTGGTTTAAGGTCCATTTTGAGTTTATTTTGGGAAATATGAATAGAAGTGTTTACTTTCCTTCCTTCCTTTCTTCCTCCCACTGTCCCTCTCTCCCTTCCTTCTTTCTAACAGTAGATATCCAGGTTTTGGGGGCACTATTCATGGAAAGACACTTATTTCTCTGAATTGTCTTTGTTGAAAATAAGTTGTCCATGAACCCTCTTGCATTGTTGCTGGGAATGCAAACGGGTGCAGCCACTATGGAAAACAGTATAGAAGTTCCTCAGAAAATTAAAAATAGGACTATCCCATGATACAGCAATCATACCACTGGGTATTTACCCAAAGAATACAAAAATACTAATTCAAAAGTCTACATGCATCCCAATGTTTTAGCAGCATTATGTACATTAGCCGAATTATGGATATAGCCTAAGTGTCCATTCATTGATGAATGGATAAAGAATATGTGGTAGATATACACACTGGAACAATATTTAACCATAAAAAAGAATGAAAGCTTGCCATTTGCAATGACATGGATGGAGCTAGAGAGTATAATGCTAAGTGAAATACGCCAGTCAGAGAAAGTTAATATACAAGTTTATATATAGTTAATATATACAAGTTAATATACAAATGCCATATAGTTAATATACAAATTAGTTAATAATTGTATTTAATAATAATAAAAAGTTAATATACAAATATACATATACAGTTAATATACAAATACCATATATAGTTAATATATACAAGTTAATACACAAATACCACTCATATGTGGAATTTACAAAACAAAATAAATAAGCAAAGGGAAAAAGAGAGAGAGACAAACCAAGAAACAGACTCTTAACTATAGAGAACCAACTGATGCTGACCAGAGGGGAAGTGGGCCGGGGGATGGATGAAATACATGGTGGGGATTAAGGAGCACATGTGTTGTGAGGGGCACCGGGTGTTGTATGGAAGTGTTGAATCACTGTATTGTACACCTGAAACTAATATCACACTGTATGTTGACTCTACTGGAATTAAAATTAAAAATTTTTTTTTAAAAGTAGTTAATGTAAGTGCGGGGTCTATTTCTGGACTCTATTCTATTGATCTATTTATATTTAAGCTAATACTACACTCTCTTGGTTATTATAGCTTTACAATATGTTTTGAATTAGGTAGTGTTTGTCCTCCAACTTGGTGTTCATGATTTTTAAGAGAAATGATTTTTAAGTGAAAGGAAAATTCTCAAATACTATTTAGAAGAATTTTGGAATGCTTTAGGCTTGCATTTGCTTTGGGGAGCAAATATATCTCTATGACCTTTCTTAATGTTTGTGCTCTGAGAAAAATGGAAGTTACCATATTATTTACTAGAGCCTGCATAGTCTCTAAAGCTAATGTATAAATTATGTCATTAAATTTTAACTATTGTTTAATGTTTTCCTACAGTTAAAAACTCTGCATTACTACTTTGAATATTTGCCAACCATGAGATAGTCAATATTTACTCTATTCTTTTTCATTCTTTCTGTACCCCTTAGATTTATATCACCCATAGGAACCCATGTGGATATAAATGTCTCATTTTCAGATAAATCTCTGCGTTATGAGCCATTTCTCTAGGTTTGTAAGCTCTGGGTCTTGGAAAATATTTGTTCAAGCTTCAGTTTGGCAGTTACCCAGATGTGTCTTGTCACTTATTTTTCTCCTGAGGCCCTTTATCATATTTTCTTCCAGACATGGTCTGGGTACCTCACTTATAAAGATGCTTCCTGATGGGTAATCTTTTTAGAGTGCAGTCTTGACTTTCTTTGCATAGTTTTTTTTTTTTCCTTGACTACCTGTGCTCTAAGGGGAATGAGGGGGAAAGTGACAAAGTGGATTCAATGACTTTTCCTAGGTAAAAGAGAAAAGATACATATATTTTCTATAACTTATTATGGATAATTATAAATAATTATGAAGTGAAGAGCAAATATAATTATTTTTATCTTTATAAAAAATTCAACCTTTTCATCTTTTTTTTAAACTTTTTCATCTTTATAAAAATACAGAAATCATATAGATATGATATCTATATGATCAATAATGATATCATATATATATCATTACTTCTATTCATAGGTAAATATATTGACCCTTTTCTGATCCTTACAGCCCTAATTTCAGATTATAATTTTTCCTGTCTCCGCTCATCAGGTTCTTGGTATGAACTGTGACTCTCGGAAGCCCAAGGTCTTGAGTCTAAATCAGATTTGCCAGGGTGCAGAGAGATTGTCAGTGTGATGCTAGGGAAATGCTGCCTCCAAAGGCTTCGGCTAGAGGGGCCATCCATCTCCTGTGCCCCAGAGGGTGAGAGGGGAACTGGCAGAGTGTTGGCAGTGTGGCCCTCCTTTCAAGTACAGTGGAAGGCAATTGGTTTTTTTTTTCTCTAATCTCAAGAGGCTAGCAAAGTAATAATTTAACATTTTTTCTTTTGATTTATAACCTGTAATTTTATCTTTTATCTTTAAACCCATACTCACTGGGCAACTGATCTAAAATACACTTGTATCTTCTTGCGAACTTGTCTGGGACACAGAGCTGAGAGTTCTAAGTGTTGTTCCTGTGTCTCTGACTTTAAATTACTAATAGCAATAACAGTGATAATAGTAGGTAGTAATTTATTTAGCTCTTACTACATACCAGGCACTGTTACATATGTTAATTCATTTATTCATTATAACCACCCTGTGGGTGACATCTATTTCTATCCTTATTTTACAGAAAATTGAGGCACTTGAGAGGTTAAGCACTTGCTGATGTCATACTGCTAGTTAGGGGGCAGAGCTGTTATTTAAACACGAGTGATCTGTTTCTTTTTTTTTTTTTTTTTAACTTTATTTTATTTTTTCAGTGTTCCAAGATTCATTATTTATGCATCACACCCAGTGCTCCATGTACTACCTGCCCTCCTTAATACCCACCACCAGGCTCACCCAACCTGCCACCCCCCTTCCTCTCCAGAACCCTCACTTTGTTTCTCAGAGTCCACAGTCTCTCAAGCTTCGTCTCCCCTTCTGATTTCCCCCAACTTCCTTCTCCTCTCTTTATGTTTCTTAATTGGGAACAGGCTCTATTCTCTGATTCTAAAGGAAGAGGGGATGGGAAGAGGGTAACTGATTTGCTGAGAGGCACTTGACCTCTAGGAGACAGAGCTGCGAGTTGTCCTTGGGTACCTGTCACCCCCTCTAGGGTGCTTTTCCACAGTGCTGTCCTACTACCCTCAGATGCCTGCCCAGACCCCTTCCCCACATTGAGCACTTCCCCTTCACCCTGCCTGGGCTGGAGAGCTCCTTGAGCTTCCAGCCTGGCTTTCGGGAACAGTGCTGCAGGTATGTGGATGAGGGTGTCCAGACATCTCTCTTGTGGCTTGCTGTTGGGTCATTTCCTTACAACGTGCACTTGAAGAGTCAGCATAGAGCATCTTTAATGCTGGCACTGAACAAGTTTGGCTCCTATCACAGTCAGCCTCCTGTCGGACGGAGCCGGGGCTGCTTTCCGGCAGGCATCTCCTGCATCGATCCAGATTCTCTACAATGCCTTCTGGAAAGCACTGTAACAGCTGCGTGCTGTTGGTGGCCAAGAGAGTCGAGCCGGCAGAGACGCCTTCCCCGCTGCTCCCTCTGGGGTTGGCTTGTCTGTGTGACTGTTCCCGTGGAACTCATTTCAGAGTTTACTCCACTGTCACAAGAAAATCAGCCTTAAGAGCAAACATGTGCCCAAAACACTTACTGTCTTTCATTGAAGACTCTTAAAGAACCAGTGCCCAATTATATACAGTTTGTGTCCTTTGTGTATCGTAGTCCTTAGTGCTATTTGCCAGATGTTTTTGGTTCTCCTCTGGGCCCATCCCCATTCCCTGAAAGTGAGGAATGGCTGTGTGATTGGCTTTGGCTCCTGGAACGTGAGGGGCAATGTCATGTGCCTCTTCAAGGTGAAAGCTTCCAGAGCCACGTGTGCTCCAAGATGCTGGCTTTGCCCTGCTGGGTGCCGAGTATGTGTTAGGGGGTGCCCTCCCACAGGTCAGGGTGTGAGGACCCCAAAGCACCGTGCCCAGCCAGCCTGTCTGCACAAGCTGCAGGAGTGAGACCTGAAACGCTGCTCTTTGCTCCCTCACTTGCCTGTTTATTTGGACTTTTCATCTTGCAGTAATTACAGATTTATAAGAAATTGCAAAAATAGTACAGAAAGGTCCCTTGTATCCCTTGTACCCTTCGCCCAGTTTTCCCTAAGGTTTCTATCTTACATAATCATAAAATGCTGCTTTAAGTCACTGAGATTTGGAGGTTACCTCAGCATTAGCTATTCTAACAGAGAAGTTTTCCTTTTTAAATGTGCGTACCTTAATTGCAGAGACATGAAATTCTTTGAGACTCATCATATTTTGATTTCCTCTCTTTAATCAAACAGAATGCTTTTTTCCTCCTGTATTGTAGTCACTCATCTATATATTTATTCTTTTTCAGATCACAGTCTCCCTAAAAGAGCACATCTGATTAGCCTTTGAATCTCTCCCAATACGGTAGTGTGTGTTGTGCACTCTAAAATGTTTATTAGTCAGTGAGTACTGGATTGCTGTGTGGGTGCCAGCTTCTTAGGTAGAAAGGATGGGAAAGAAGAAGCTCATCTGTGGATCTAAAAGGTGCTAAATATCCTGAAATTCATCATTATCCAGCTTCTTTGATATTGTGCTATGAGATCAACTGGAGATAGGGTAAAAGCCTAGGACGTTGCATAATACATTATTTGGCAGAAGTGGGGCTGGCAGGGAAGGCACTTACCATACAGCTTTACTTCATTAGGCATGGTATTCTGCCCTGCACCATTTATAGGCCACCTTGGTTCCTTATTGCCTATAGCTTTTTAAGTGCTTTAGAAACTTCATCTGTGAATGTATGTCTTTTTATAGTCAGATTTTCATACTGAAATCATGATACCTCCCCCTCCCCCACTATTCAATTTTTTTTTTTTTTTTTAACCATCTACCTCTGTGCCATGGGGAGCAAAAAATTACACTGTCATTTGCAGCCAGCTGTGCATTTCCCCCTAGCAGAGGGCATAGCAGGGAGGAGCTGGCCGGGTGTCACATGACAGAGGACCCTTCTGTAGCAGCATCGGTAGCAAGCCATCGCCTGAGACAAAAACTGGGACATATCTGGACCACTGGTGTCTGATTTTAAGGCAGTTTGCAATTCCTGTGCTGCTGGTATGCAAATGGAGGCTCAGCAGCCCTCCCTGCGGGCCACATAATACCCGCTCATCCTCACCAATCTCTTCTTTCAGGCTTCTGTCGTCTTCTGTCTGTGCTCCTATCTAGTGTCTTCTGCAATCCTCTTAAGGTGGGCTTTGTCCAGCCCAGAAATGAGCACAGCTCTCCAGGGAGAGTCAGGCCAGTTGGAACATAATCCCTGGCTTCTGCTGAGGTATTACAGCTAGCCTCTCTCTCCCCCACCCTCTCTCCCTCCCTCGCCCCCTGGTCCTCCCCCCACCCCTGCACCTCCCCTCCTCCACTAATGGTAAACTTAATCCAATACTTCAGTACTGAGAAAATGATTCCCTCATGGTGTAGACTTGATCTCCTGTGTTTAATTCTTTAGCTTTCCTTTTAGAATAAAAACTAAGGACAAATATTTGAAGGTCTTTCTTCGGGAAATAATAGCAAAGACACACAGAAAAAAAAAATGTCCGTGGCAGGAGAGATGATTCTGAATGGTCGGTGAAGAAGTAAGGTTGCATTTGCCAAGCTACATTCCAACATGAGGGGAACAAAAGTAAGCTAGTCTCCCCTGAACTCATTTCCTGGGAGGTAAATAGGGTGATAACTTATTTTGGTCCTACATGGCCCATTAAACATAGAAGTGCCCTGTCCATTTGCTTGCATGGGAGAACTTAAAGTATGTACCAGAGATGAGTAGGAACAAATCATACATAGGCTACAACTGCTGGGAGTACGTTTTTACAAAGTATCTGAAATTAAAACACTTGCCTCAAATGAAAGTACATCCAGAGGAAAGGACATAAGGAAGTTTGACTACAGGGCGAGGGAGAGAGGAACATTGTAGGTATCAGGCAAGGCTATCACGACTCACACGGGTTGGCTGACGCCATCCTTTTGCCTTTTGTTGAAAGCCAGGTAGAATCTGGTTTGAGAAGGCTGAGCTTATTATTTGTGAAGGAGAGACAATGACTGGGGCTTTCTCCTGGGGTAAGCATGCCTCATTTATTTTCAGTTACAGCCAAATAGTCCTTGGAGCTGATGTAAAGAGTATGGAATCTATTGTTTTCTCAATAATGTTTCCATGACTAGTTGCTAGGGTTGGGGATGTAGTGAGTGTGGGCTGGTGAGTGACTGGGTGGGCAAAATAAAATGGTCTGCCCAGGTTGCCATGGCAGCCAACGGGAGGGCAAGTCCAGTGAGAAAATGAACCCAAATGATGCAAAGAAGAAGAGTGCACTAAGAATCACAGGTCCTTGTTGGCTGTAGATGTATTTAGTGCCCCCAGATCTTCATCTGGTTGGATGCTTCTTGCCATCCAGACACCAGCTGGGATGCTACTTCCTCAGAGGGCCCCTCCTTGACTAAATACCATGTTCCGTGTCCCATCGCTTTCTGCCAGTCAAGTCTGTTCATTTTCTTCTTTGTATTCTTTGTCAGCTGATGTTGTGTTTTCGCTTATGTGCTTGTTGTCACTAGAATGTAATAACCGTGAAATCAGGCGCTTGTCCTTCCTCCATGAGATCTATTGTCAGAACCTTGCATAGATCCTAACACAGAGTAGGAGCTCAGTAAACATTTGCTAGATGACAAGCTGTGTACTGCTTGTGGGGGAAACCTTGTGTTATTCATCTTTGAGTTTTAAACTTCTTGCTCTGAAACATTTACTGAGCAAATGTAGGCTCCTGTGAAGCAGGGAGATGATTCCTGTGGCCTTTGGTTTCCTTGTCCCTTGCACCCAGGAGCCATTTGCCCACGCAAAGTAGTGAAGGAACTCAGAGCTTCCAGTGAGCTGCTCCACATTATGGTTATATGGTCAAACTGGGTTTGGACATGGAGGAGAAACAGACACAGCTTGCTGGAATACAGGACAGTAATCACTAATAGTTACGAACTGCTTACTATGTGCCAGCTACTCTGCTGAGCACTTTATAAACACTGTGTCACTTACTCTTCACAACTGTATAAAAGAGTAAGTTCTAGTGTTGTACCCATTTTATAGATGAAGAAGCTGAGGCACAGAGAGTTTAAGTAACTTACTACAGCTCACCAAGTTTTCAGTGGTGGAACCAGTAGTCAAAGGTACATCATAGGCTCATGTTCAGAACTGAGAGGATTTACTTAAAAATGTGGTTTGTGTTCCTAAATGTTTTTTCTTCCTCCCGCCTCTCTCTTTCTGTCGTCTTCTTGTTGCTGCTTTTCTGATTCCTTAATATTGTGGTTTCATGCTTTTCTACCAACTTCTCTCTTTTATCTGTCTGGTGGGGAAGTAGATATATACTATAGATTTAGTAGCTCAGAATGTGCAGGTGCACAGAGAAAAGCCAGTGCTGAAGAATGAAGTGTGAAATAGGATCCCGGGAATGGGTGCCACAAACTGTTGGGTGCTTCCTCTCACCATGCCTGGAATGAAGGCCATGAGGTCTGCTCTGAACTCAGCTGCTACATAGCTTTGTAACATAGCGTATGCCATGTAGCCTGTACAGCCTCTATTTTGTTTTATCTAGAACTGAGGTTCAGGTGGGGCCTTGAGGCAGATAAACTTGAACGTCTATGTGACTTTAGGAGTGCATGATAACTTTGTCCTACAGCCTCTTGTGCTTTGTGTGGACTCCAGGGTCTGTGGAGCACTGTATTTGTGTGGCTGGAGTCCCGAAGGCCCAGATGTGACCCTGCGGTATTCTTCTCACACTGCAGGCTACGGAGCAGACAGCTCCCCTTTGGGCTGATCAGACTTAAAAAAATCAGAAAACACATTTAACAACTTTATTATAGTTTTACAGAAACTTACTCGGAGTTAAAGCATTTTCCTGGATACCCCAGGGTTTGGACAGTAGGGGAAACTAGAAGGAGAGAAAGCGAAATGTTTGCCTAAAACATTTTAGAGCTGGCAAGCGAGGGTCAGAGGTCAGAGAGCCCAGAGGTTGAGTTCAAGAAGGTTACCTAACTTTCTCAATAGAGGGTGTGATTTTTCCCCCTGAGGGACATTTACTGAGAATTTTGATTGACATGACTCAAGAGTGCCATTGACATATAGTGGGTAGAAGCCAGGGATGTTGCTAAACATTTTACAGTGCATACGACCGCTGTCCACAACAGAGAGTTATCTGGCCCAAAATGTCAATTGTGCCAAGGTTAAGAAACCTTAAACTATGGTGAGGGGGAATCACACGAAGAGTCACAGCTAGAAAAATCTGAGATCAGAGATCAGGAACAAGGTAATAAGCAAACTGAATAACAGGAGGGCAGTCAGTGCAAGGTAGGGGGTTTGGCCCATAAATTTGCAGAAACCCAGCTAAGGATTAGGATTTAGGCCACACATCTGGAAGTAGGCACAGACCACCAGCAGCATGAAACTTCTAATGTGCCGTCTGTTTTCTGAAGTAGGAGCCTCTTTTTGTTTTTTTTCAGGACCTTGCTGATACTAGTTTCTTGCTTCAGGTCAAGCCTGGCATCAAGAAATAGGCATACAGTTCTTGTGTCTGATCCTCCCTACAGCTGCCCAAAAGATGAAGATGGCCATTATTATTTCCATTTTACTGCTGGGACTTCTGAGGCTGTGGGGGGCTATGTGGTTGCCACATATGACACAGTAACTAAGTAATAGTTAGTCAGAGCCCAAGTCTTGCAATTCTTTGATTGAAAAGGGAAGAGGGCAAAGTCAGATCATGTGACCAGAGCAGGTGAGGTAGGGGTTAGGATGAGGGTAGCTGTTCAGAGCGTACTCCATCAAAGCTGAAAGATGAGGGCCCCTGGTGGCTCGGTCATTAAGTGCCTGCCTTCAGGTCAAGTCATGATCTCAGGGTCCTGGAATGGAGCCCACATTGGGCTTCCTGCTCAGTGGAGAGTCGTCTTCTCCCTCTCCTACTCCTCCTCCTGCTTGTGTCCCTCTCTCGCATCTTTCTCTCTCAAATAAATAAAATCTTAAGAAAAAAGCTGAAAGATGGGAAGGAAGTGGTCAGTGAAGGAGTGTGGGATTTGTGCTCAGATTTTAGCATATAGGGATTTGGGAGAATTTTGTCATCTTTCATTGAAAAGATCTCATCAATGAAAACAGGAATTTCATATATTCTGACAACAATTTTAATGATGCCTTGAAGTCAAGGGTCTAGATTTCTCATTTGGTAAATAAAAATTCATAAAGTAAAATGGAGCACAGTGTCTTTTTGAGCTAGTTGCTGGCCAAAACTTTTTGTTGCTACAGTTCCTTGAACTATATTTTGAAAAAATTAGCTACCCCTTAGATAAAGAGATGGACTTCAGCATGGGAGCTGATAGCACATTTTCCTTCTGGATCCCAAGGTGGGTATTTCCTTAACAGCAGATTTTAAAAGGCACCACAAATAGAAACATTTGAATGTAAATACTATACGACATCTTACTTTTCTAGAGATCACATTTTCGGCAATTTTAGGAAATGATTATGAACCAAAGCCTGAGCTCTCTACCCCCACCCTTCCCACCATAAATTTAAACCGTCAATACAGGTGTCACAGGATCCAGAAAATAAAGCTGAAATACTAGCAGAGGTTCATGGGCTCTGCTTCAAAGTGTATTTATTTTACAAAGACTTCTCTTTCCAATAAGAACAGGAGCACTAAAATAATAAAGAAAATGGCAGAATCAGAGAAAATATTTTTAATCATTTTGCCAGGTTAATGTTTATCCCATGAAATATGAGAACTTACAAATTTAAAAGAACACCATTAAATTGATGACAGATAGCTAGGCACAATAGTGATCTACTGAATGTTTGCTACACCCTAGATCCTGGGTTAGCACCTCAGGAACATTATTTCATTTGATCCTACGCAACACTGTAGGGATAGCTACTCTTACCCCTATTTGACATATGAAGAAGGTTAAGTTTGGAGAAGGTAAAAAAATTTGTTCAAATGACATAAAAGGAAAAAAAAAAAAAACAATCAGCTTTTGGAAACTGTTTGACCTCATAGCAAAGAAGCAAGAGTTAGACCTGTACCCCTGAAACAACTAATACATTGTATGTTAATTTAAAAAAAAAAAAAACACTAAGTATGTAAATAAATAAATAAAACTTAAAAAAAGAAAAGGCAAGAATTAGGCTTTGGGTTGTATCTTTTCAACTAGCAAACATAGAGAAGCCACTGAAACGGGGTGCTGACAGAGCTCTGGCCTGCGAGGAGCAGTCTGCGGCCGTCCGCCATCATGCGCCTCTGCCGGCGTCCTGGGCTGGCAGTGCATTGTGGGAGGCGCGGAAGTGCTTACGGTGCTCACCAGCGCTCCCATTCTCCAGAATTGTTCTTGAGGCGAAGAAAATCAGAGGGAGAAGAAACACGTCCACAAATGTTTTAGTGTGTTTGCCACGGCCCTTTAATAAGGAAACGGTGAAGAGAAAGGGTGGCGTATGTTGTTCAGAGGGCGGCGTGTCGGTCTCCACAAACGAGAAACATGAAGATGCTCTTCTTCAGGATACCCGCTCTTCGTCAGGATTTTGGAACATGGGCTTATTTTCACAGACAGTTGGAGGAGATTCTAAGGTAACTTGTTGGTTTTTTAAGAAACTGATTCAGATATGCTTTTCTCCCCCCCCTGCCTTGTTTGAAAAATGCTCTTTCCTCCCTACAAAACATCTTTCTGTATATAGGCTCATAGCATTCTTTATTTTTTTCTTCATATTACTTGTCACCATTTCTCATTATATTTTTATTTTCTTTGCTGCTAGTTCATACATATCGGTTTCCCCCACTGGACTATATGAGGTCCCCTAAGGACAGGGACCACCACTCTTGTAACCCTAGGGTTCAGCTTGCTGCCTGTCACACACAGGCACTTAGTAACAACTTCCTGCATAAGTGGGTGCACGCCTATTAGAACCTGAGCTCTATGTTTGACTGTTGCCTTCGGAACAAAAATACCTCTTAAGCCATTGTTCTCTCCTGTTTTTTTGTGAGTTCACCATGTACTGTTCATCACACTGCGATTTGCCTTTAGAACATATATGAAACAATCTTTATTAGTACTGGGCGTTTTATAACTTGATCCTTCACAATATTGTTTCACAGCTCTTCACCAAACCCCTCTCCCCCAGCCAGGTCTTAATTTTATGCTGGGTTCAGGCCACGACCTGGTTTGTTTCCTCTATCACAAAACTCACTTACACATGCAGTAGATATTCCTTAAGCCCCTATTCTGCCTCACTGTGTGAGGGTTGGAAATATGGAGCTAAATCTGATTCAGTTCTGGTTTCCTAGGAGCTGCTTGGGGATCAGAGAAGGCCGACTGCATACCACATGGCCATGTGGTCAGCTCTACAGTGAGAGAGAAATGGACAAGGTGCTAGTGGAGATGTGTGAGGGTGGACAGTGGCTTCCCAGGGGATGGCTATTTTATTCTTTTCAAAAGATCTGACTCAGCATGAATGAATCACCTGAGTTGCTATTATGTTTGCATTTAGGTTTATATGTGTGGGTATGTGTGTTTATTTACATATATTAGTCTCAGAAATTATGCATGTAGTGTTAAAGATAATCATACAGAGAGTAGGAGATAAGGATCCTGCACTCAAGCATCAGGGAGAAATTGTGATTCTTTGTATCAGGGGATGTTGAGTAAAATAAGTGGTATGAGGATTCATCAGGGGAGGCCACATGGGTGGTAGTTAATATCTAAGAACAGGTGGCAAAAACAACTTGACAGTGGTAGGGAGAAGCCCTGATAATAGAAGTGGAACCCTGAGCAAAGTCTCGAGGAGTTGGTAAACAACACAGGAAATAGCAGATTAAGTGGGCTACTGCAAAAAGATGCAGATACCAAAGCGGCCTAAGTCAGGGCTAGGGGAGTTTCAGGGCCTGGGAATCGGAATTATGGGAATGAGGAAGAAAGGAGGGCTCTAAGAAGGGAGGAACGGTATTGAACAGGCTGACCCCAGGACTGGGTGTAGGAAGGGAGAAGTGTGAAATTTCTATGGAATGGAAGAAGCACTGAAGGATGGAAAGAGCTGGGATGAAGGAGAGTCCATCGGGGAGCATCTTTGTGTTTCTCCAAGGGCACAGGGAAGCGGGGGGAGGGTCCGTAGATACCTTCTGCAGAATTGCCTGCCTGGCTCGGTTGGCATTGGTTGATTGACCAGGTGCTTGTGATGAGTTGAGAGAGTGGGAGTTGAGAGGTGAAGAGAGGGTAGATTACCTACTGTCTAGAACTGACGTGAAGAGATGAGATAGGAAGACCCTGGCACCTGCAGGGGCACATTGTGTTCGGGAGGGGATTCTTAAAGTCAGGAGGAAGTTTTCAGGGCAAGAGAGACCGAGGATGAGCATTGGGGTGACATCTCCAAGCAAGCTGCAGGAAGGGCTCCTATGGGCTGGAGGGAGACTTGGACTCTGGATCAGGGGGTGCCAAACTCTAGTTCTTCCAGAACTATTACCCTCAGAGTGTAAAATCCAAAATTCTGTTTGTTTCAAGTTACAGAATGGAACTTTATACAGTGTAGTGTGCAGGAGGGTCAAGAAGAAACATTATTAGGAGGGTTGTCAGTGCCCGTGATGGTGACCTTAGAGAGAAAACTCTTTGAGAAGAAATCATTTTTCAGAGTAAATATGAGCTGTCTTGCTTTAAGTGGTAGCTTCTCAGAAGTAATGTATTATATGTCTTGTTTGGAGTAAATGAATAATGCACAAGACTTTTTGAGTCTCGAGCAACATAAAATAGTCTGGACATACTGAACAAGTGATGTGTAATCTTGGCCTTAAATATTACTATTTCTGCTAGTTGAGCAAAGTCGCTGATTCTATTACAGAGCAAAAATCTCAAAAATACTGCATATGAGAAAATCAGGCAGAACACAAAACAGGACAGCTTTTCCTTATCAGAGTAAAATCATCCCAGAGAGAGCTTGGCTGCCATTCTAAGCTGTGGACATTCTTGTATTTATTTCTTTGTTTGGGCTGCCTGTCATAGTCGAAAATCATTGAGGTTGTTTTAGATGGGTGGATGAATGAGACCATTCATAAGTGAATTGTCAGCATTTCCAGTCAGGGTTTTTCCCAAAGAGTATTTTGAAGTTGGTACCAGTCTGGCTCGTTAAAGCCATAGATGCTCTGATGCACTGTTGTTCGCAAAAATAAGCGAATGGGTTAAAAAGTGTGAGAGGGATGGAGAGAGGTTCGTTTGGCTTTTCTTCTCGATAATCTTCATCAACATTGAGCTGATGATTCTTTCCAGAGAAGTGATGACTTGATGTCTTCAGAGCCTGCACTTTCCGATGGAGAGCCAGCTCCAGGCTGTTGCCACTGGGGACCCCACGCCCTGGTCCCCAAAACCTAGAACACAGATTTCCTTGGCCCCTCACCCTCACCAACCCACATGCACCAGCCAGTAGTCATGATTCCTGCTCAGTTCTCTCCAGTAACCTTTGTTGAGCCTGTGCGTCAGCCTCCGACTCTGTTGTCTGCCTTGATATAGATACAATGCAGAAGGAGTTTTAGTTGACCTCCTGGGATTATTTTTCCCCAGACTGCCTAGCCCTGGGTTATCTGTCCAACCCTTCAGCGAATGTGTGTATTCTGTCTTTTTTTTTTTTCTTCACCTTTTCCTCTTCATCCTGCCTGTAAGTTGGACACGGTGTTTAAGAGTGCAGCAGACATCTTGTGTGCATGAAGGTATATCCCTACATTAAATAAGACTTTCTGAAAAGATAGAGGTTTGGAACTTTCATGTGTCTCAGCCTAGGACCG
This sequence comes from Mustela nivalis, assembly GCF_964662115.1. Classification (NCBI taxonomy): domain Eukaryota; kingdom Metazoa; phylum Chordata; class Mammalia; order Carnivora; family Mustelidae; genus Mustela; species Mustela nivalis. The sequence goes on from NC_139025.1 coordinate 40,295,249, forward strand.
CCTGCATTTGGATTTCTTTTTGTGGGAAGATTAAACCTCTAAAGTAGGATTTCTGATAACTTGGGGCTGAATGCAATCTTTTTTTTTTTTTTTAAGATTTTATTTATTTATTTGACAGACAAAGTTCACAAGTAGGCAGAGAGGAAGGCAGGCAGAGAAAGAGGAGGAAGCAGGCTCTCAGTGAAGCAGAGAGCCCGATGTGGGACTCCATCCCAGGACTCCAGGATCATGACTTGAGCTAAAGAGAGAGGCTTTAACCCACTGAGCCCCCCGGTGCCTTTTTGTTTGTTTGTTTGTTTTAAAGAGAGATCAAGATTACCCAGGTGAGCAGGGAAGGGACAGATGGAGAGAGAGGAGACTGTTAAGCAGGCTCCACACTGGGTGTGGAACCTGATATGGGGCTCTATCTCATCAGGTCTCATGACCAGAGCCAAAGTCAAGTTGGGCCCTTAACTGACTAAGCCACCCAGAAGCACCTTGAACACAGTCTTATTTATTTATTTTTTAAAAAGATTTTATTTATTTATTTGACAGAGACAGCAAGAGAGGGAACACAAGTAGGGGGAGTTGGAGAGGGAGAAGCAGGCTTCCTGCAGAGGGGAGCCCAATGCGGGTCTTGATCTCAGAACCTGAGCCAAAGGCAGAGGTTTAATGCCTGAGCCACCTAGGGCGCCCCCCCTCCCACCCTGAATGCAGTCTTAACTGCTTCACCTCTCTGTGGTCCCTCACTCTTTTATCATAATGTCTAGCAGTTAAAAAAAAAATTGAAAATAGATTTCTACAAATTTATGTGTATTCTTATTAATCACCCACATGTACTAGTATATTAGACATAAAGAGATAAAGACAAAAAAATTAAAAATAATTTCATATTCTATTCTGTTTATTAATGATACAAAATCTTTTTTACTCTCAGTGGTGAGCAAAATAGGGAACAGTGTGACATGATTAATATGCTTTTAATTTTTTTTTTCAAATTTCATGAGAGTCTTAACCTAGCACTGTTGGAATGATCTGAAGGTCTGTCTTTAAGGTTAGCTTAGCTCTATGCTTGGTTTTACTGGCTGTCAAATCTGAGAAAGATGTCTCACAAAGGTAGATATTTTCATAAGGCATAAGTAGGGCATTGGCTGAACTTATTAAATATGGATACTCATTGTTCAACCCATCTGTCAATAATGCAAAGTTGTTTTTTAAATTATTAAATTTGGCTGGTAAACCTCACTCTTTCTTGATGACTTTCCGTGAAGACTAATTGGGAGTGATTTTTTTATGTTTTCAACAATTGGCTTCAAAACCCAGAGACAGGGGCGCCTGGGTGGCTCAGTGGGTTAAAGCCTCTGCCTTCAGCTCAGGTCATGATCTCAGGGTCCTGGGATCGAGTCCCGCATCGGGCTCTCTGCTCGGCAGGGAGCCTGCTTCCTCCTCTCTCTGCCTTCCTCTCTGCCTACTTCTGATCTGTCTCTGTCAAAGGAATAAATAAAATCTTAAAAAAAAAAATCCAGAGACAGAAATTCCTCAAGTGGAAGGTTTTTAGACGGTTTGGGAAATTCAGTTTCCCATTTAATATGTGTAGATATGAATATTTTTATATATGACACACATCATTTTCAGCCAAAAAAACAAAAAAAAAAACAAAAAACAAAAAACCTAACAATGGAATCATTTCCAATTATTCACTTTCAAAATGCTCCCTCCAGAGCCCTGATCTCTTTTAAAAAATTGCGGTTTCTTCTTAAGATTAAAATACCACCTTCATGGTGAAGGGAGACTTTCTGTGTGTGTGTGTGTGTGTGTGTGTGTGTGTGTGTGTATTTTTATTAAAATTTCTGCTTGGTACCATAACACAAAAGGCATTTGTCATACCAAGAGAAGTCGGCAAATTTAGATTACTTTTGTGTCTGTGGGTAACTCAATTTAAAGTTAGAATTCTTTTATTTTCTTTATGGTGAGATAACCAGCAAACCATGATGTCATGGAAAATATTTTCTTGGTAACTCTCCATCTCATTGCAGATTGTTCAAAGACTATGCTATATTTCAGTGTATTGTTTCTGTAATCTAAAGCACAGTCAGTTATGCTATAAAGCTTATTTAGAAATGTGAGTTTGTTCCAGTGCAGTTCATATATTAAGGAATACTATAAACATAATACAAATTATGTGTTTGTTATGCAGTTTCCTTTATGAGAAACCAACAGTATATGAACCTAGTTGAATGCAGAAAATACCTGAATCAAGACACACACACATGCACACACACACCCTCAGCTGTCTACCAGCCACCACATTTACCATGTTGTGTTCCATGTTATGTGTGTTATGAGCCATACTCTTTTCATCTGGTGTCATAACTTTCCAGCCAATTTCAAATAACCCTTCTTTACCACATAGCGATAATCCACAAACTGCAAACTTATTTCCACAAACCTTCAGGCCTTTTTCAGATGACAGTGCACCAGATTTAGTATATATTTATGTATTTCTTAGCCATCAAACACATGTAAAAGCTCTGTGCTTCTGTTTTTATTATATTTCTACCCTTTATACATAAATCCAACACTGATAAGTTTTTGGATGTTTTGGGTATTTTCTGAATAACCCTTATGATTTTTCTTACAGTTTTGCATCATATGGTGCTGTGATTTTTAGGAATAGATAGGTCATGTTGAACAGAACTGACCATATGTTGATGACCTCTGGTAGCAGTTTGTACAATCCTGTCTCTAACTGCTTTGCACAATAGTTTGCTTGTGAATGATTCAAAAATGGGTTTCATGGTGAGATGTTATCACTGCAACCTTCCTCCCTATTCTCCTTCCTAATGCAAGAAGTATTTACAGTGATTCTGTTTTAATTGGTCTGGGAAGGGATCTGACCATAAGCATTTTAAAAATGTATTTAGTTAATTCTAATGTGAGGTTAGGGTTGAGAATCTGTGCCTCAGTCCTTCATCAGGAGTAACTCTTTGTGTATTTAATTACTGAGTCCAAATACTTTAAGCTAAGACATGTTGAAACCCCAGTACTTTCATCTGTGTAGCAAACCTCCCACATTATATAATTTGTACTAACACAAGTCTCTTCAAATATGCAGCAACATCTTAATGCATCTTCCAACAATACTTTCTGGGTTGAAGCACATAATAATATTAAGCAACATTGAAAAAATTATAATTGTTGACTCTGTGTTTAGGATGCTTGGTTTTTAAATGTCTTGCTAATTGTGAGGACTTGACACCAACATTAGCTAATGTATCAAGATTCAGCAGACACAATGCAGTTCAACTTTCTCCATCATGGATATAGATCCATATTTCAGTTAACAAGAAAACGAATTCCTGTGGTCAGATCTGATTAAATTGTCATTGATTATCATTTGTAATGTAGCTGATGAAGAAATCAGACTAGAAGTGACAACCTATTTTCAGGTCGTTTGTGTTTGTATTATTACTGCTATGGTCCATCTGTGGCTTCTTTACTGGAATCTTTTTAGGCCATTTGTCCATGTTGTGAGGGTTAGCTTCAAACTGTGTAGTCTAATCTTCACCTATTCTTCACTCAGTGTTCAAAGCAGTGTCCCAACATGCTAAAAGGAGCTTCACACTCTCAAGGATCCCCTATATAGAGATCTTTATATAGATCTATATAAAAAATCTGTGTAACCTGCAAGATCAAAAATACAGATCATCAAGTGAGGGAGTCAATGTCTACAAATTCAATACTAATAAAATTAATTATTTTTCTTTTTTTTAAAAGATTTTATTTATTTATTTGACAGAGAGAGATCACAAGTAGGCAGAGAGGCAGGCAGAGAGAGAGGGGAAGTAGGCTCCCTGCTGAGCAGAGAGCCCGATGTAGGGTTCGATCCCAGGACGCTGGGATCATGACCTGAGCTGAAGGCAGAGAGTTAACCCACTGAGCCACCCAGGTGCTCAGGTGCTTGAAAATTATTTTTCAATAAAAGGCATATGGAAAGGAAAGGAAATATATGGAATATATACAAAAATAAAGGAAATATATGGAATAAATATTCCAGTCTATTTTTTGAAGTGCTGCAGTGGATTGCCTCATATGCCTTTCTTTGGAGACCATAGGACAACAACTAAGATTTCGGCTCGTGGGAGGAGATATGAGGGCTCCATGAGATATGGAATGGTAGATAATGATTCCAGCCATAGTCTAGTTCAGTCCTCGGTTCACACTTGATGCTCCTTTCTGGCAGCTCCCACAGAGTTGGGAACATAATGGGTACTCAGTAAATATTTGTTGAAGGATGATTGAGAGCAGCTGGAAATTGGAAAAAAAAAAAATTAGGGGAAGGAGGAAATTAAAAAGGGCCTATTTCAAAAGCTTTCCCTTCAAAAATCTTTGAACAGAGATTAATTTCTTTTAATAGACATCAAAACCATCAAAATCATCCTGAAATTCTCTCTACCTCACTAGGCACATCTGAGGTGCTCTGTTGTGCCCTCTTGCCCTTGGGAAGTACCCAGCCTTCATTCAGCTGCTCTGTGGCAGTGGGCCCAAGGAGGGAGACCTTCACAGAAAAACCACTGACCACACATCTAGGTAGCTCTGGGCAGGGGATAGTGGGTGGCAGGGAGATAGGGGGGTGGGGTGGGGGGAGATAGGAGGATAGGATGAGGGGAGATAGGAGGATGGGGTTTGTGGGGGACATGACTCTTATTTTCTGTCCAGTGGATATGTTAAAGCTAAATACTGAATGCTGATGCTTATTACAAGGAAGGACAATTGATGGACTCATTATTTAGGCTTCTGTTTACCCTTATATCACAGTAAATCATTAATTTGTATAATTTTGGCCCTTTCCTTTGGCTCAGTGATACTAGCATAAGAAAGTATTTGCTAAATCTGACTCCTGGTGTAAAATATGGGGAAATTCCAACATGCTTGTAGAGATGAAAACCCACTTTTATTTATTACAAGTAAGAACCAATTAATAATGTACTTCAGGGGGTACTGAAGTAACAAGGCTCATGTAGCTCAAACAAAAATTTTACTCCTATCCCGGTCCCCTTTCCTGTCTGTTTTATGGGGCGAGTTCTTCCTTGCTTTTTTGATGAATGCTAAAGTAGTTCCATCATTTTTCTGGTCACTGTTGGAAAATAAAACATCCTCAGGTGCACTGAATAGCAAAACACTGTCACATTTTGCATGTCCTTGTAAATGTGACAAACCATCATGTCTTTGTAAATTTCATACCAGTTCCTTGAAAGTCAAAGTTTTCCCCTCCCACAACCTGCAGGGCTATTCCATGTGGGAGGTTGCAGTGGAAAAGAGGTGGCCAGTAAGATTTTTTTCCTTTCTTCCTTTTTTTTTTTTTTTAGATTTTATTTATTTATTTGACAGGGAGAGACACAGTTAGAGAGAGAACACAAGCAGGGGGTGTGGGAGGAGGAGCAGGGAGCCCGATGTGGGGCTTGATCCCAGGATCATGACCTGAGCCAAAAGCAGATGCTTAATGACTGAGCCACCCAGGTGCCCCCTAGTAAGCTTTTTCATGACTCTGTCATGTCCTAGTGCGGCCTGTGACTTTCCAAGGTTAAGGTGGTGGTGGGGAGAGAAAGCATCAGGAAAGGTTTCACTTGAAAGACATTGATGTAAAGGGCTGTTGACTTCTGAGTGGGGCAGGTGTTAAAAGCCATTATGGGGTGTGAGGGATTCTTTGTAGATTGTCCCCTCCCTAAAGATCTCTTTATAGATTTTCCCCTCCCTAAAGATCTCTCATCTGCAATTACTTTGCATCTCTAGTGGACTTTCACATCCTGAGGACCAACTTTGGCCTCATTTGGCAGGAGTGTCTACCAGGTCCAGGTTGACCTCTGGGAATGCTTCTAAAACAGTACAGATTAGCTTGCCTTGGCTGTAATAAATAGGATGTATTTCCTTCTCCAGCTCAGCTCTCCACTCTGCAACCACATCCGCCCTTCTGGGCCACCAGACCACAGTGCTTCCAGGCGTTAGAGTATATACCAAGGTTGGGTAGGTTTCTCCTGGAAGGCACTGTCATGACTTGAAGGCACACTGACACCTTCCTTCACTGAAACACTCCTTTCAGTTGGTAACTCTCAGCCAGCCCAACTTTAACACTTTAATCACAGTGAATGAGTTAGGGGCAAAGAGTTACAGATTTAATTTTCCCATTTCCTTTGAATTACGGGAGTACTAGCCACCTACTCTTATTCTCAGCCTTTTGGGGCCCCAGCCAAATCTGAGATAAAGAATCTTATTTAAAAAATTGAGCTTTGAAAGGTAAAATATAAAAATACATTGCAATATATGGTTGTCTGTTGGATTTTTGTCAGACTTAGAAAAAAATATCTCCACAGATCAACATTGAGAAGAATGGTGTATAATGGGAAAGAAATATAATTTTATGGGCTGTGATTTATAATTTGATTAAGTCAAACTATATAATTAATTATGTATATAAGTAATATAAACCAAAGCAGACACCTGGTCCCAATTTCATGGATGCCTTTCAAGTAGGATTGAATTCATTGAACAAAATGAAAGGCATTATGTATTGTTTATTTTTGCTTTGTGCTCTTTCTTTTCTGGGTCTTCTTGATAAAATTTTGGGAAAGTACCAAATAATGTAGAATCCATGATATTTTCTTTAATTGTAAAATCAGGAGGTATCATTTAGGAAACCTAACTGATGAAAAATAAAGTCTTTTATAGAAGAAACTTTTTTGTTAATTGAGGTATAATTGACATAAAACATCATATTAGTTTCAGGTGTACAACATAATGATTCGTTATTTGTATATATTGTTAAGTGATCACCATAACAAATCTAGTTAAAGTTCATCCTTACACATATTTACAGAATTTTTTCTCATGATGAGCACTTTAAAGATTTACTCTCTTAGCTACTTCCAAAGATGCAATACGGTATTATTAACAATAGTCACCATAATGTACATTACATCCCTATGATTTACTTGTTTTATAACTGGAAGTTTGTACCTTTTCACCCCTTTTATTATTTGGCCTACCCTCTTCCTCCAAAATTTTGGGAACTACCAGTCTGTTCTCTGTATCTATGAGCTTGGTTTTTCATTTTTTAGATTCCACATCTAAGTGTTTGTATTCTACACGTAAGCGTTCCACATGTAGTACTGATCTTTCTCTGTCTGACTTATTTCACCTAGCATAATGCCTTCAATGTTTATCCATATTGTTGCAAATGGCAATGATTTCATTCTTTTTTATAGCTGAATAATAGTCATTGTATATATATGTATATGTATATATATACATATATATATTTCTTTATCTCTTCATCTGTCTAGGGACCCTTAGATTATTTTCATATCTTGGTTATTGTAAATAAAATTGCAGTGAATGTGGGGGTACATATATCTTTCTGAGTTAGTTTTCTCTTGATAAATACCCAGAAATGGAATTCCATATCATATGATAGTTCTATTTTTAATTTTTTGAGGAACCTCCATACTGTTTTCCATAATGGCTGCACCAATTTCCATTCCCTCTGACAGTGCACAACTGTTCTCCTTTCTTCACATCCTTGCCAACAATTGTTAACTCTTGTCTTACCATCTTTTTGATGATAGTCATTCTGACAGGTGAGAGGTAATATTTCATTGTGGTTTTGATTCACATTTCCCTGATGATGAGTGATGGAAAAAACTTTTTGACAGTATTTTTAGGTCAGACTTTTTCATTTTGTTATAATCCAGGCTTTATGACACACTGTAGGCCTTCTAGGAAAGGTTCATTTGTAAGTGTAATTCATTTGAGCATCAGTGGTTTTGGTTCTAAGTTGTTATATGGTCCTAATGTTTCATCCTTTGATATAAATAAGGCCTTATTGGGAGGGAGGTGGGTGGCCATGTCAGTGGTTAGGTTCCAGTCAGGATGTTCAGAACAGGACTTAACCAGACCATAGCTAGGTTCTTGGGTGCTCCGGGCCTGTGACCTCCCTCTCTTCCTCTACCTTGCTTAAGCCTGTAAGTCTGTGTGCCAGAAACCATTTTGGAATTTGGGGGCAAAGCAGTGAACCAAGAAAAGCCCCTGCTATTGTGGAATTTACATTCTAGTGAAGGTAGGGGAGTACAAAAAACAATGTCAGAGAGTGTAAGTATCACCAAGAAAAATGACCAGAATAAGGAGATAAGAGCCTAGGGCTTGGAGGTTCCATTTTTAGATGAAGTGATTAGGAAAGACCTCCCTGTTGAAGGGACCTTTGAGCAAATAATACTCTCCATGAAGATAGATTGTGATAAGCTAAAGTTTTCTATAGTTAGAGAAAATCACAATATTTTGACCTGCTAACATGCTATTCCATCTTGTGCAGCATTTCCTAAGTGTCTGTGAGTACGGAAACATTTCAGAACTCACTTGTGTCCCAAGAGACGCAGTTTGGCAATGGTCTGGATATAGCAAGTCCCCTGGGCAGTTGAAGTTTTTGAAGCATCTGGTATAATGACTAAAGTTGAGTGAAATCTGCAAAATAAAGGGGGGAGCGCTGTTTTTTCTCTTTGGCTCCATTTACTGACTGGCAAAAATAAAGTCATGGAAAATTTAAGGATTTATTAATTAAAACCCAGATAAACAAAACTATGGTCTTTTCAGAGGAAGGGGCTAGAACATTGCTAGGCCAAGTGTGGTCCATAGCCTAGCATTACCTGGGAGCTTGTTTGAAATGCAAAATTTCATACTAAGCCAGAGACTTCCTGAATCCCAGGCCAGATTGGGCTAGAAAAATACATGGCACTGGACTGCAGTGGACTGGAATATGACTTCTGGGCGTATACTTTAAATCTACCTGAATCTGAGTGGTAGAAACATCAGAATTTGCCTTTGCTTCAATGACTAGTAGAAAAAACCCTTAATTCAAATTCTGGTTGTTAATACACGCTCTTTACACTTAATGTATATATGTAATTTCAGATGAAATTAGCATTTGAGATTTAGTAATCTGAAATTCAGTAATGCACTTCAAATATATGTATTTAACATTTGAGGTTTTCTTCAGTTACCATTTTCAGTATTTAAGCAGCCATAGCAAAGAAGGAGGCTTCTGGATTGCCCACGAACTTCACCCTTGGGGAAGCCTCACAGGTTTTGCCCTCCCACTGTCTGATCATAATTTAAACCAATATCTCACTTGCTGAAATGGCAACTGTTTTTAATTGCATTATCAAATCATTTGTCTTTCTCCAGAAGACTGTCACCATCTTGCTAAAAGAGGCAGGCCTGGTGCTATCTTTTTTGCTTGTCTCAAAGTAAAAATAAAATGGAAATAGTCCTTTATAAAAGATGGCTTTTACAAGGAGGAGAAAGGGAATGGGGAATTGACAGCTGACATTTAGTCCTCTCAGCTTTCACCACTTAAAAAAAAAGGAACCTACCCAACAATCCACCACCCCTCTGCTGAAATTGATAGAGACAAGGACCTGTCATTTACTCTGGGATAAGCACACAGGCCAGGCAGAAAATAGCTGTCTGTCTACATGAAATCACAAGGAACGTCTGCCTCCTTTCTCATTTGCCCAGAAACAGCTGGAGCGAGGACACCTGTAATCAGAACCCCCTGGAGCTGTGATTCTGGCTGGCTCGCCAGACTGCCAGAGGGAGGGGAGAGCAGAGTCGATTCCATACCAGACACTGAGCTGTCTGTGACTCAAGGAGTGTACAATTGAGTAAAGGCCTTCGTAAGCTAATAATTCAATCCAGATGTGCAAAGTTTCCAGACCTGTCAGTAAGTTTTCATCCTCCAGGAAGGGAACGAGTATCTCAGGGAATGGATGGCCTATTTCCCTTGAAGGCCAAGCCTCCACAGTTAATGCAAAGAATGAGGGCAACTATCCAGATAATTCAGGCCACCCAAATCTACGTTGGCCTGAATTATTCAAGTGAAAAAGCAACCTTCTTTGCAGGATCTGGTCCCCCATATAATTGAGGGGAGTTGAAATCCTCCAGCATTTTCTTACTTGGGAAATGGGCATCATTTTCTGCCTTAGTCAAGAGAGGTTAGAGTATTCATGTAATCCACTTACCTCCGTCCTCTGGCTCTTTTCGCCTGGATACTTTACTTTCTGTTCTAAATAGCACTTTCCTTTCCCAAGCTGTACTACCTGTGACCGGAGGGAGAAACAGTAGTAAGTAGCAAATGAAGCAGTAAGCAGGTGGGTGGTTTAGGACTCTTCGAAATTTCGAAATCTGAGGCCCCAGTATTCTATGCTCTATTGTCTGTATGTGATACAGACTGTCTTTTATGCTGAGGATTTTATATGTTATTTATTTTAAAAATAATTTATTTAAACATTATCTAGAATAGTTTTGGGTTTGCAGAAAAGTTGTGAAGATAGCATAGAGTTTCCATATGCCCCACACCCAGTGTCCTCTATTATTAACATCTTACCTTAGTAGGGTACAGTTACAATTAATGAATTAACATCGATATACTGTTATTAGCTAAAGTCCATAATTCATATCTCCTTAATTTTTCCCTAGTGTCCTTTGTTTGTTTCAGGACCCCATCTAGGATGTCACATTACATTTACTTGTCACATCTCCTCAGGCTCCTCTTGGCTGTCACACTTTACTCGTTTCTGATGACCTTGACAAATTTGAAGAACACTGGTCAGATATTTTGTAAAATTCCCTCAGTTGGAGTTTGTCTGATGTTCTTCTCATGATTTTGCTGGGGTTGTGGATTTCTGGGATGAATGTCATAGAATACAATGCCATTCTCAGAACATCAATCAGGAGTGTAAGATACTGATAATACTTATCATGGGCCACGTTAGTCTTGATTACCAGAGGTGGTGTTTGCCAGGCTTCTCTATTGCAAACATACTGATACAAACTCTTAATGTCACACTTATTATAAACCTATATTCATTTATATCAAATAATAGTGTATTTTAAAAATACTGTATTTAAAAAGAATTATAGAACACTCATCTCTCTAGTGAATTCTAGAATCTGAAGTAACTGTGGACATAAAAGATTATTCAAACCCCAGGTTCCAAAAGTATTTGGATAAATGTTTTGTATGAGCAGAGGTCATCAGAATTATTATGAAAAGCATGCAAGAACTAGAAAACCATCCCCAGGCAAAACTGGGTGGAAGGTGAATTTTCTTCTAGAAATTCAGCAGTTTTTCAGGTGTAAATTCTTAGCCATTACCTCTTCAAATATTTTTCTGCCGTATTCTCTCTTCCCCTTCTGAGATTCTAATTACATACATGTTAATTATTTGATGTTGTTCCATAGATCTTCGATGCTCTGTTCTTTTTTCCACTCCACTCTTTTTCTTTGTTTATTCTTGTAATTTCTATTTTTTATAATGTCTATTTTTATAATTAAAAATTGAATTACTATTTACTTATCTGTAGTTTTCTTTCTTTTCTCAGCTGTGTTCTGTAACCTGATATGCTTGTTAAAGGAATGTTTTTACATCCTTTATTTTATTTCTAGCATTTACATTAAAATCTTTTAATTTTTTAAATATCTCTTTTATTTTTTCTATTTCTCTGTTTATTTTTTCCCTACTGGATCTGTTATCATGTGAGTCAGTTATTTCAAAGTCACTAAATGGTATTTTTGACATCTGTTTCAGCTCTTGGTCTGATTCTGTTGATTGCTTTATCTCTTAACAATTAACAAAAATATTTTTTAAGGGAGCCTGAATGGCATAGTCGGTTGAGCGTCCTGCTCTTGTTGGAGCGTCATGATCTCAGGGCCATGGGGTCGAGCCTTATGTCAGGGCTCCACACTCAGTGCAGAGTTCCCTTGGGATTCTCTTTCCCTCTGCCCCACCCACTCATGTTCTCATTATCTCTCTCTCTCAAAATAAATAAATAAGTCTCTCAATCTCTCTCTCTATATATATATGTATTTTTGTGTTTCCTACAAATTTTGAATAAGTGTCAAATATCACATGTAGAAGAACAACAGAGAATGAGGTAAACCACATTGATGCCTAGAAGTGGGCATACCCTTCTTCTGGAAGGGTGTTAGAGTCGGGAATTAAATCAGTGGTTTAATTAATTAGTCTTTGGGTTTTGTCATTTCTGTAGTTACTTTCATTGTCTTACACCTTCATCTTCAAATTCTTTTCACAGTGGGTTACTGTTGCTTTTTGCTTACTGTAGTCATATAGTGCCAAAGGGGTTTTTTAGTTTTCCTGCCTCACTCTCAGCTTGCAGCAGGCCCTACATATTTATTCCACAGAGGGAGTCTCTCTCTCTTTGCTTTCCTTTCTCCCCAACCTGTCGACTTTTGCTTATTACTTGGTGCAAGGCTTGTCGAGGTGGGAGTTCTGCTGGTCCAGCTTTAGTTTGAGGCACCTCTTCTGTGCTTAGAGCTTGAAGGTAAATCTTTTTCTCAGTGTTCTTGTCCCTCTCCTGCTTTGGCTCTCAAACTCTTGTCTTGTATCTCTGGCAGCTTTTGGAAAGTATAGATTCTTCACCCCAGCCACTCCCTGTCCTGCGCAATGAGTGCAGACTTGTGCTCAGGACCCTGGCCCCAAAAGGTTTTTTTGCTCTTCCTCCAGGAGTAGAGGGCTCTTATAACTACCCTTCTAGAAGTAGATGATTTGTTTTTTAGTTTTGACAGTGGGAAGGTTTCTTATCCCTTCCCCCAGTGGCTCAAGTTATTTGCTTTGTAGAAGAGAAGAGTCTGTTGAAGTGGGTGTTATTTCACATCTGTCCCTAACCAGCAGCTGATTACCACCTGAAAACCAGTGCCACTCAGGTGGGACTTTCCTGGTCTCTTACCCTTTTACAAATATTTCTTGTGAGCACCCCAGAAGGCCAATGAAGAAGAATGTGAACTCTCTGTATTTGGGAATCCTGGTTATTTTAAACTTACGTACTATTCCACATTCAGCCTCTACAAATTCTTTAAAACTCTAATGCAATTCCTATCAAAGTACCATCCATCTTTTTCAAAGAAATGGAACAAATAATGCTAAAACTCTAGCTGATCTCTTATGGTAGCTTTCTCTGCCTCCATGCTCTGGCAATGGTTTGAGAGTTTTTGTGTCCCATATCTTCTTAGGTAAGATGTTCCTCTTTGAAAATTCATTGGTTCATTGGTTGCCTTATAACCTCAGCTCTCTGATAGTCTTGAGACAATTGGTAATTTTTTAGATCATCCAAGTATTCCTTGATGTTAGAATGGGAGTGATGTTCTCTTGAAATTTTCTTCTTCCGAAAAAGAAGCAGAGTTCCTTCCTTCACGATTATTATGGTGAGTGAAACATGATGAGTGTGGCTTTTCATGAGTGTAGTTTATTCTCATTCCATAGATATTTTTTCATTCACAGTTTTGTTGTTGGCCTGTTCTCTGAGTGCCATTTTGAAAGAATTTTAAATACTTTTTAAAATCTCAAATTGTGAGGTAATACCCCAAGTTGTATAAAGTAAACCATACATTTAGAGTAATACAACATTTTTTTGTGAGTCAAGTCATAATTCAACTGTCCTCATTACATTTTTTTTAAAAAGATTTTATTTATTTATTTGACAGAGAGAGATCACAAGTAGGCAGAGAGGCAGGCAGAGAGAGAGAGAGGAGGAAGCAGGCTCCCTGCTGAGCAGAGAGCCCGATGCGGGACTCAATCCCAGGACCCTGAGATCATGACCTGAGCCGAAGGCAGCGGCTTAACCCACTGAGCCACCCAGGCGCCCCATCCTCATTACATTTTTAAAAAGTCTGGGAATTATTCTTTGAGTGACCTTGGCTGTACTGGGGATCTGAGAATCCTTTGCTTATTCTCGTATTAATAGTTTGAGTCACTATTTAAGTCATCAGTATTTGAAATATTTTATCTACAAATTTATTAATCGCAATACATTGTAGACAGGATAATGCTCTCCCCCCCCCCCACCAAAGATGTTCATGTTCTAACCCCTGAATATGTTCCTTGTTTGACAAAAGAGACTTTGCAGATGTGAATAAGTTACATTATGGACAATAAAATGGAGAGATTATCTACGTGGGCCTAATGTTATCATAAGTCCTGATAAGAGAGAGACAGGAGGGTCAGAGTCAAGAATGAAGAGATAATCAAAGTAAGGGTCATAGATCAGGAGATGCCACAGTGTTGTCTGTGAAGAAGGGAATGGGCCATGAGCTGAGAATGTAGGCAGCCACCTCTAGAGGGTAGAAAAGGGAGGGTAACTGATTTTCTTCTAAAACCTTGAGAAAGAATCCATGCCTACCCACACCTCGATCTTAGGACTTTTGACATTTGTAACTGTAGGGTAATAAATTTGTGTTGTTTAAGCCACTAGGTTTGTGGCAAATTGTTATAGCAGAAATAGGAAATTAACATAAACTTTGAAAGGCTAAAATCCCCTTTCTTCTACATTCATAACATAAGAAAAGGAATTATCCAGTGGATGAGACCGTTTTAAATAATATTCAGTCAAGTGAGTATTTAGTTGGTAATCCTAAAATAGGTCCTTTACACTGTCACTTGAGCTGCTTAATGGATTTTGTTCTATGATTTTAGCAGATATAAATTCATGATAAATGATTCATTTTAACAAAGGAGGAAAGTCATGATTTTTAGTGGCCTCTTATCCAGGGCAATATTATACCCTTTATTCCAGAGATTTACTGTGATGTCCTGTTGTAACATGGATAATATTGGACAACAAAATATCTTTATAATGGGGAGTGTATTTCCTGCTTGGTTTTTTTTTTCTTCTTCTTGTCTTGATACATATATGTTGTTGCCTTTTCACTATAGAATTTGTGGCCATGCTGAATTAAAGCTGAGCCATTATTATTTGTAGCAGTAACAACAATAGCAAAAATAAATTTCCATTTACTGTGAGTCATATAATATGCTGGGTACTAAACATTTATCTCATATAATTCTCATAGTTACAGAAATAAGTATTCTTTTCACTATTTTATAGTAATTAAAGCTCAGAAAGTTGATGTAACTTGCCCAAGGTCATACAGCTAGTCCCTGGAAGAGCTAAATTTGTACTAAGAGAGCTAGGTCTCCAAATCTTATGATCCTCATTGCTATAATCAAATACTGCTCAGTAGTGCTAACATAGATGGCACTCAGCAAAAGTAATCAAAAGGTAGATTTTTATCTTTAATATGACTTGAGTCCTTCTACTTCCATGTAAGGAAGGAGTTGACCTAATGCCTTAAACCAAAGGAATGACTCATAATGGGCAGATAGTTGGCAGCATTCAGACCTTTTATTATATCTTTAATGTTATGCCATGTAGGTAGCTGCTGCCAATCCCTGGGTTCTGCTTACTAAGTGATAGATTCTGGTTACTGGTTGCACGAGGGAATCAATCTATCTATCATCTACCTATCTATTTATCTCTCTATCTTTCTTTCTTTTTCTCTGTTTTAAAGATTTTATTTATTTATTTGACAGAGACACAGCAAGAGAGGGAACACAAGCAGGGGGAGAGGGAGAGAGAGAAGCAGGCTTCCTGCTAAGCAGGGAGCCCGATGCAGGGCTTGATGCCAGGACCCCAGGGTCATAACCTGAGCCAGAGGCAGATGCTTAACAACTGAGCCACCCAGGTGCCTCTAAAAGTTTTCATTTAAATTTCAATTAGTTAGCAGACAGTGTAATATAACTTTCAGGTGTACAATGTGGTGAATCAATACTTCCAAACACACCTGGTTCTCACCACAAACTATTTCATCCATCCCCCACCCACCTCCCCTCTGGTCACCATTAGTTTGTTCTCTATAGTTAAGAGTCTGTTTTCTTGGTTTGCCTTTATTTTTTCCTTTTGCTCATTTGTTTTGTTTCTTAAATTCCACATATGAGTGAAATCATGGTATTTGTCTTTCTCTGATTAACTTATTTCGCTTAGCATAATACCTTCTAGTTGCATCCTTGCTGTTGCAAATAGCAAGATTTCATTCTTTTTTATGGTTGAGTAATATTCTGTGTGTGTGTGTACGTGCACCACATTATCCTTATCATTCATCAGTCAGTGGACATTTGGGCTGTTACCATAATTTGACTATTCTATATAATGCTGCTATAAACATGAGGGTGCATGTATCCCTTTGAATTAGTATTTTAGTATTCTTTGGGTAAATACTTAGTAGGACAGTTGATGGATCATAGAGTAGTTCCCTTTTTAACTTTTTGAGGAACCTCCATACTTTCCACAGTAGTTGCAGCAGCTTTTATTCCCACCAGCAGTGTAAGAGAGTTCCCCTTTCTCCACATCCTTGCCAACATCTGTTGTTTCTTGTGCTGTTTATTTTAGCCATTCTGACAGGTGTGAGGTGATATTTTGTAGTTTTGATTTGTATTTCCCTGATGATTAGTGATGTTAAGCATCTTTTTATGTATCTGTTAGCCATCTGTATGCCTTTGGAAAATGTCTATTTACAACTTCTGTCCATTTTCTACTTGGATTATTCATCTTTTGGATGTTGAGTTTTATAAGTTCTTTTTATATATTTTGGATACTAGCCCTTTATAAGATATGTCATTTGGAAATATCTTCTCCCATTCTGTAGCCTGCCTTTTAGTTTTGTTGATTGCTTCCTTTGCTGTGCATAAGTCTTTTATTTTGAAGAAGTCCCAACAGTTTGTTTTTGCTTCTGTTTCCCTTGCCTCAGGAGACAGATCTAGAAAGAAGTTGCTACAACTGATGTCAGAGAGGTTACTGCCTGTGTTCCTTTCTAGGATTTTTATGGTTTCATGTCTCACCTTTAGGTCTTTTATCCATTTTGAATTTATTATTGCCTTTGGTATAAGAAAGTGGTCTAGTTTCATTCTTTTACATGTTGCTATCTGGTTTTCCCAATACCATTTGTTGAAGAGGTAGTCTTTCCCCCATTCTTTTCTGTTTTGTTGAAGATTAATTGACCATATAGTTGTGGGTTCATTTCTGGGTTTTCTCTTCTGTTCCATTAATCTATGTGTGTATTTATGTGCCACAGTACCATACTGTCCTGATTACTACAGCTTTGTAATATAGCTTGAAGTCTGGAATTGTGATGCCTCCAACTTTGCTTTTCATTTTCAAGGTTGCTTTGGCTATTCGGGATCTTTTGTGGTTCCATATACATTTTAGGATGGTTTGTTCTAGCTCTGTGAAAAATGCTGTTGGATTTTGGTAAGGATTGCACTAAATGTGTAAATTCCTTTGAGTAGTATAGACATTGTAACAGTTACTTGTTCTTCCAATGCACGAGTTTCCATTTCTTTGTGTCCTCTTCTATTTCTTTCACCAGAGCTTTTATAGTTTTCAGAGGACAGGTCTTTCACTTCCGTGATGAGGTTTGTTCCTAGGTATCTTATTATTTCTGGCACGGTGTAAATGGAATCAATTCCTTGATTTTTCTTTCTGCTGCTTCATTATTGGTGTATAGAAATACCACAAATTTCAGTTGATTTTGTATCCTGTGACTTTACTGAATTCATGTTACTAGCTCTAGCACTTTTTGGTGGAATTTTTTAAGTTTTCTGTATAGAGAATCATGTCATCCGCAAATTGTGAAAGTTTACTTTTTCCTTTCTGATTTGGATCCCTTTTACTTCTTTTTGTTGTCTGATGGCTGTGGCAAGGACTACCAGTACTGTGTGAAATAGCAATGATGAGAGTAGACTTCCCTATCTTGTTCTTGACCATAGAGGTAAAGCAGTTTTTCCCCTTCGAAGATTATATTAGCTATGGGGTTTTCATAGATGACTATGAACACCTACACCTACTTTATTGAGGGTTTTATTATGAATGGCTGTTGTACTGTGTTGGATGCTTTTCTGCATCTATTGAAATGATCATGTGGTTCTTTCTGATCCTTTCTTTTCTTAATTTAGTGTATCATGCTGATTGATTTGCTAATATGGTACTACCCTTATGGCCCAGGAATAAATCCCACTTGATTGTGGTGAATGATTTTTTTAAAATGTATTGTTGGATTCAACGTGCTAGTATTTTATTGAGAATTTTTGCATTCGTGTTCATCAGGGATATTGGCCTGTCATTCTTTTTTTTTTTTTTAAGTTTTATTTATTTAAGTGATCTCTGCATCCATAGTGGGGCTCAAACTCACACTCCCAAGATCAAGAGTCGAATGTTCTATCAACTGAGCTAGCCAGGTGCCCCTGTATTTCTTTTTTAGTGAGTCTTTATCTGGTTTTGGTAACAGGGTAATGTTGGCCTCCAGAATGAGTTTGGAAGTTTTCCCTCCTTTTTTATTTTTTGGAATAGTTTAAGAAGAAGAGGTATTGACTCTTCTTTAAGTGTTTAGTAGAATTTGGCTGTGAAGCCATCTGGCCTTGGACTTGGGAGTCTTTTGATTGCTGATTAATTTCTTTGCTGCTTATCAGTCTATTCAAATTTTCCATTTCCTCCTGTTTCAATTTTGGTAGTTTATATGTTTGTAGGAATTTATCAATTTTTTCCAGGTTGTCCAATTTGTTGACATATAATTGCTCATAATAGTCTCTTAAAATTATATTCTTGTGGTGTCGATCATTATTTCTCCTCTCTCATTTGTGTTTTTATTTATTTGTGTCCTTTCTCTTTTCTTTCTGATTAGTCTGGCTGGAGGTTTATCGATTTTATTAATTTTCTCAGAGAGCTATCTCCGTGTTTCATTGATGTGTTTTATTGTTTTTTGAAATTTCTATATCATCTATTTCAGCTCTAATCTTTATTATTTCCTTCTTTCTCCTGGCTTTAGGCTTCATTCATTGTTCTTTCTCTTGCTCTTTTAGGTGTAAGGTTAGGTTGTTTGAGGTTTTTCTTGCTTCTTGATCTAGGTCTATATGGCTATATACTTCCCTCTTAGGACTGCTTTTGCTGCATCCAAAGGTTTTACACCATTGTGTTTTCATTTTCATTTGTTCCCATGTATTTTTTTTTAATTTCTTTTTTGATTTCCTTGATAACCCATTCATTGTTTAGTAGCATGTTATTTAACCTCTATGTATTTGTGGTCTTTCCAAATTTTTCCTTTTGGTTGACTAGTTTCATAGTGTTGTGGTCAGAAAAGGTGCATAGTATGATTTCCGTCTTTTTGTATCTGTTGAGGCCTGATTTGTGATCTAATATATGATCTATTCTGGAGAATGTTCCATGCACTTGAAAAATTTGTATTCTGCTGTTTTAGGATGGAATGTTCTCAATATATCTGTTAGGTTCACCTGGTCCAGTGTGTCATTTAAAGCCATTGTTTCCTTGTTTATTTTCTGTTTAGATGATCTGTTCATTGATATGTGTGGGGTACTAAGTCTGCTAGTGATTTTATGTTATTATCAATTAGTTCCTTTATGTTCGTTATTTATTTATTTTATTTTTTTAAGATTTTACCTATTTATTTGACAGAGAGAGATCACAAGTAGGCAGAGAGGCAGGCAGGGAGAGAGAGGAGAAAGCAGGCTCCCCACTGAGCAGAGAGCCCGATGCGGGGCTCGATCCCAGGACCCTGAGATCATGACCCAAGCCGAAGGCAGCGGCTTAACCCACTGAGCCACCCAGGCGCCCCCTTTATGTTCGTTATTAAATGTTTTATATATTTTGGTGCTCCCATGTTGGGTGCATAAATATTTACAACTGTTATATCTTCTTGTTGGATTGTCCCCTTTATTTATAATATAGTGCTCTTCTTTGTCTTTTGTTACATCTGTTTTAACATCTACTTTGTTGAATATAACTATTGCTACTCCAGTTTTCTTTTGACATCCATTTGTGTGATCAATGTTTCTCCTTCCCCTCACTTTCAATCTGCAAGTATGTTTAGATCTAAAATGAATTTCTTGTAGGAAGCATATAGATTGGTCTTGTTTTTTTTTTTTTAATCCATTCTGACACTGTATATCTTTTGATTGGCATATTTAATCCATTTGTATTCAAAGTAATTATTGATAGATATGTACTTACTGCCATTTTTTCTGGAGATTTTCTAAGATAACTTCTCTGTTTAAAAAAAAAGTATTTATTTATTTATTAAATAATTTTTTAAGTATTTTTAAAGTAATTTCTCCTCTCTCTCCCTGCCTGCCTCTCTGCCTACTTGTGATCTCTCTCTGTCAAATAAATAGGTAAAATCTTTAAAAAAATAAATAAATAAATAACGAACATAAAGGAACTAATTGATAATAACATAAAATCACTAGCAGACTTAGTACCCCACACACATCAATGAACAGATCATCTAAACAGAAAATAAATAAATAAGTAATTATTAAGTAATTTCTACACTCAATATGGTGCTCAAACTTACAACCTCGAGATCAATAGTCATATGCTCTTCCAAATGAGCCGATCAGGTGCTCTTCGGATCCTTTCTTGTCTTTGTCACCTTTGATCTCTCCTTTGAACTCAAAGAATCCCCTTTAATATTTTTTGCAGGGCTGGTTTAGTGGTCACAAACTCCCTTAGTTTTTGTTTGTCTGGGAAACTCTTTACCTCTTTTTCTATTCTGATTGATATCCTTGCTGGATAGGGTATTCTTGGCTGCAGATTTCTCCATTTAGTGCTTTGAATATATCATGCCATTCCTTTCTGACTTGCCAAGTTTCTGTTGAGAAATCTCCAGCTAGCCTTATGGGTTTTCCATTGTAAGTTAAGGACTTCTTTTGTTTTACTGTTTTTAAGATTTTTTCTTTATCACTATATTTTCCAAATTTAAGTATATTACATATTTTTGGGGGAGATTTTATTTATTTATTTGTTATAGAGAGAGTGTGCGCATACACATAAACAGGAGGAGCAGCAGGAAGAGAGAGAAAAACAAGCTCCCCACTGAGCAAGGAGTTGGATGTGGAACTTGATCTCAGGACCCTGGGATCATGACCTGAGCCAAAGGCCGACACTTAACCAACTGAGCCACCCAGGTGTCTGCTAATTACAATATGACTTTGTCTTGACCTGTTTTTCTTGATTTTGATGGGAGTTCTTTATGCCTTATAGATCTGGATGTCTATTTCCTTTCCCCAATCAGGGAGGTTTTCTACTATGATTTCCTCAAATAAACTTTCTGTACCCTTTTCTCTCTCTTGTTCTGGGACTCCTCTAATCTGAATATTAGTACATTTGATGGAGTCACTGAGTTCCCTAAGTCTATACTTGAGTCGCATAATTCTTTTTCCTCTCTTTTGTTCAGTTTCAGTGTAGTCAATTATTTTGTCTTCTAAGGTCACTGATTTGTTCCTCTGCTTCTTCCAGCCTGCTGTTCATTGCATAAAGCCTGTTTCCAATCTTGTTTATTGCATTCTTCATCTCTTTTTTTAAAAAAGTTTATTTTTTTTAAATATTGTATATATTTATTTGAGAGAGAGAGAGAGGGCACAAGCTCTTATTGTTTTGTTTGGAATAAATTCCTCCATCTTGGCATTTTGTCTAAGTCTCTGCCTTCTTTTTGTGTGTTAGAAAAGCCAGTTATGTCTCCTGCTCCTGAAAGTAATGGCTTCATGCAGAAGAGGTTAGGCGGTATCTAGGGCTTGGTGCTTCAGGCGTGTCTCTAGGCATGTTTCATGGGCTCTGCTTTTATGTTTTGGCTGCCATATCCTGCAGGCCAGTCATCTGCAGAGACTCTCCTTGCACTATGGACTTTTGAATAACTAAAAATAAAGATCTCTCTATAGCTTTACAGGAAAGAAAACTGCTGGATATTGCAGTGCCTTTCAGAATCAGAACCTACTGTTTCCTAGTTTGACTTGCTCCGATTTTTATTTTTAAATGTCATAGTAGGTTGCATTTTCAATACAATTAGCCTATTCGAACTAGAGAATCCAACATGGTTGTTGGACAAGGGGACAGTGTATCACTGTCTCATACTCTCTGTGCTTGCAGAAGTTGCTCAGGAAGTGGTGCAGAATGGTGATGAGGAAGATTTATTTAGTGTTTAGCAATAGGTTGTTACAAAGAAAAAGAAGTTCAAACTGCTTCATGCCTAATAAATAATGAATCTTCCAAAAGAACCCTCCTTGAAAGCCAAAAGCTTGTGTTATTCCAAACAATGATGAAGGGAGACATTCAGAGAATTCAGGTAACTTCCTTAGAATTTGAAGAAGTTATTGAGTTACAGTAATTTACATTGAGTTCATTTACAAACTTAACATATATCTTTTATCCATTAGCTCAACAAATTTTTGTTGAACTCTTACATTGTACAAGGCACTATTCTAGGCACAGAAGATATAAAGAGGGACAGGATAAAACCACTGCCTCTCCCCCAATCCCAGAGCCCACAGTCTAGTGAGTGAAAGAGCTCAGTAAATTAAAAGTTAGAAATAATGCAGTTTGTGCAATCAGAAAGAATGATTTGTTTGCATAGATTAGAAAGAGTACCTAATACTGTTTACAATGGGGGGAAAACTTTCTTTCCAAAGAGGATGAAACCTGAGCTGAATGTTAAAAAATAAATAGCAAACAAGGAGTGGTGGAGTTTAAACAGGCTGAGGTTGGAGTTTATGCAAAGGCATAGAGATGAGAGACAAGATAGAATGTTCCTGCAGCTACAAGTGTTGATATAAGGATAAGATGTAGAATGGTACAGGGAAGTGCTAAGTAAACAACAGCCAATACATTATTAAAGTCCTGTGTATCTTGCTGAGAAGTAGGGGTAATTTCCTGCAAGCAATGGGGACATTGAAGGTTTTAAACACCACCAACAAAAATGATATGAGCAGTGCTTTATTGATGCATGACATTGGCTTTGTGACCAGACTGAATACATCACAGGGGCAGGGACTTTGTCTCATTCCTCTTTATCTGACCCAGTATATCACACAGTACTTTGGATTAATACATGATTTTTGGATTAATATAGATTATTTTAATGATCATATTTATTATAAAGCCCAATTTTGGTCTTTTCCTTATCCCATGTTCCTATTACATCCCAAGTCCCTATTAGTTTCCTGGGATGAGAGCAAACTCATGTTCTGTGACATTAATCAGCAATAGTTACATGTATATACATCTAAATCTGTCAGTCCAGGTGTACCTATGTGCTCCTTAGGTACCAAATATTAGTGTCAAGGGCCTTTGTCTTTTGGTGAAGACCTTAAAAAGATGTTTGCTTTAAAACTCCATACGTGAGTATAGCTTCCTAGATGCTGAGAAGTTATTTATAATAAACTATGAACACTAACATAATACAAACAGATATATTTTATGTATTAAACAAGTTCAGAATTCTGGCTAAGGTTGCCATTATTCACAACTGTTAACATTAATTTAGTTATTTTGAAATGGCTAAAAAACAAACCATTCTTTTCTTCTTTTCTTTTCTTTTTTTGTAAGTAGGACCCATGTTAGGTTCAAACTCACAACCATGAGATGGATACCTGAGCTGAGATCAAGAGTCAGATTCCCCACCAACTGAGCCATCCAGGTGTCCCTAAATCATTCTCTTCTTAACTGACCTTAGAGAGTAAATGTTCACATTTATTATACTATCATTCTTTAAAAACCTTTAATGTCATCAAGTGAAAACAATTTGGGCTAATTCCAGTTTGTACTATCAAAGATTAAAATTAGTCATAGAATATTGAAATTAGCCAGAGTTTGAACTTTAATTGGTATGCACACAAACATACACACAATATGGAATTATTTTCATGTAGAACTCAGCAGATGGAATTGAAATTCTGCTAAACTGGAGTGAATATTAAATAGGTTTTAAAAGAACAAATAGAAATGAATTGGTAGATCATAGGAGATAGATTATTGCACCATATGTGACAATCTGGGTAAAAGTCAAGGTGCAGAATTAGTAGTTCTCTTCTAACATCTATTCTTTTTTTTCTCCCACAATAGAAGACTTTTTAGCTGAACATTTGGCTGCCCAGATAATGATCACATATCTCAGCCTCCCTTATAGTTAAATGTGACCATACAACCATCTTCTGGTCAGTAGACTATGACAACAAGTGCTACATGCTACTTCTGAATTGTACCCTTAAAAGAAAAGGATAAGCCCTTTCCTTTCTCTTTTTTCTCTTCCTCATCCTTGACCCAGGAACACAGACTTGGTGATGAGCCACCTTCAACCATTCAGATTACAGCATATCCAGAGTGTGTCGGGGCAATAATATATTAATAACCTGGCCCCAATACCATAAAGCGGCCATACTGACCTTGGACTCAGTTGTTGTTATTTTGGATAGCAACTATTTTGGACAGCCAAAAATTTATTGTAATACAGGTAGAAAGGAGGAGAAAGCTGTTGTGTTGCAAATAACAGAAACTCAATCCAGACTGATCAAAACAATAAGGGAATGAATGGAAACTCTAGAGGCAGACAGGCTTCAGGGGTGATTTACTTCAGTGGTTTACAATATGTTCAGGGCTGTGGTGCTTTTTTTCTGTAATTTTTTCCATTTGTCTTCCTCTGCAAGTCAAAAGATACTGCTGGAAACTCCTAGGGCTACATGCATTTTTGTTAACATTTTGAGGGCAGATCATAAGGGTGAAGGTTCTTATTCCTCTACCCATGAACAAAGAAACTGAGTTTCATTTTGAATACAAAAAATTTAGGTCTCACATCTACAACTGAATTAGTCACGATGGCCAAGACAGTGCTATATACTTACTTGCTTGTCTCTAGGTTATCAATAATTGTAGTAAAGGGGATGTACCATCCTGAATAGTTTAAGCCAGTGGACATCCCTGGGCCTGGAGGAAAGGTCAGTGTAACTCAAGTTTCATGGCTGCAGTTAGTGGGAGAGGAGTATAATGATGCCAAGGAGGCATCTAGACAGTATCCACTACCAAAGGTGAGCAGACTGAAGGAGAAAGCATGGGGCTTATGGGGTTCAGGAGTAGGGTATATATGTTAGGGTATAGAGGCAATATGTATAAAATTGTGTGGGGCTCCTATAGAAAGTGTTTGAAAGTCATAATCAGGATTTTGTATGTAACTTGGACATTTGGACTAAGACAAGAACAGGACTCAAGGAAGGTGATTTTTTAATTCTTTTAAAAAGCTTTTTATTTATTTATTTGACAGAGAGAGAGAGAGCACAAGCACGGGAGCAAGAGGCAGAGGGAGGGAGAGAAGCAGGCTCCCCACTGAGCAGGGAGCCTGAAGTGGGACTCGATCCTAGGACCCTGGGATCATGACCTCAGCAGAAGGTAGCCTCTTAACTGACTGAGCCATTCATGTGTCCCTGAATATGAATTAAAAAAAAAAATATTTTATTTATTTCTTTTTTTAATGGGGGAGGTGTGAGGAGCAGAGGGAGAGGGAAAGCAGGCTCCATGCTGTGTGTGAGTGCAACCCGGAGCTTGACCTCACAACCCCGAGATCTGTACCTGAGCTGAAATCAAGGGTCAGAGCCCTAACTGACTGAGCCAACTAGGTGGCCCTGTAGGTGATTTTTGATAGTAGCACAACAGCAAGTGGAAATGAGTATCATGACCCCTAAGAGAGTCAAAGAGGGTATATGTCTGGATAGCTTTTTGATCTTGTGACTCTGTGTGTGAGTTTGTGTGTGTATGTAATCCTGAAAATGTAATGGAATTTTTGTGAATTCTTCGTTAAAAGGCCGTGGGCACAGGGGATGAATTATATATGATTAAAAGTATATCCACACACTTACATATGATAATCAGTCTCTTATTACATTTGTAAGGTTATGAGCTGGGTATTTATTGTTGTTGCTCTTGTTAGGATTTGACATAAATTATCCAGATAATGGGGGCACGTGGGTGACTCAGTGGGTTAAGCCTCTGATCTCAGGGTCCTGGGATCGAGCCTCACATTGGGCTCTCTGCTCAGTGGGGAGCCTGCTTCTCCCTCTCTCTCTGCCTTCCTCTCTGCTTACTTGTAATCTCTCTCTCCTCTCTCTCTCTCTCTCTGTGTGTGTCAAATAAATAAATAAAATCTTAAAAAAAAATTATCCAGATAGTGGACACAATCATCTACTTCACCTCGGTTAAACAGACTTAGAATGGAGACTGGTGCTGCTTCTGTTGCACTTACAATTTAGCTTTTCACCTTATGACTCTTCATCTTCTGCGTGGCTGAAAATAAAGGTGGCAACTGTAGTTTACACATCCCATGTCTCGTGGCAGTGTCCAGCGCAGAGCTCTGCTTCTGCTACCTGGTGGAATGAATAAAACTGGGAAATCAAGTTTCTATGGAAAAATAATCAATTTTATCCAGATCAAAATAAAATACTCTATATTGGTTTAAAAATGTACACTCTATGTTAATTATTAAAAGTAGTTCCATCACAGGGAAGTTTTGGTTTCTCAGAAGAGCGACTATAATGTATGTTCAGATTTTGCCAGTTTCAGTAATTTCTACTTAGGGTTGTCATGGCTTGACCTTGGGGCCAGAGTGGATCAATTGCTTTAAACAGCAGTTTTAGAGTTTAAAAAAAGAAATCAGGCTAAGATTGTCATATGATTTCAGATATGTTTTCATTATCTTATTATATTGCTGTTGGCTCATGAAATAATATAGATCATCTCAACTCAGCAGGACAGAATATCAGCGAAGCCTTTGTGTTCTTTCTTGGGGCCACAAAAGAAAATGCCATTTAACAATTCTCTTTACTGATAGAAAAAATATTTGCTAGAACTCCCAGGAAATCTGGAAAGTATTATTGGCAATTTCTTTCTTCCTATGGGTAGTATTTGAAGGATTCTGCTTTTACATTCTGTTTTTAAAGTTTTTACAATAGTCATTAAGTGTGATTGGGTGGAAAATATGTTGACTACACCTTGACACTTCTGGTGAAATTGGAATGATAGTAAATACAAAGAAAGCATGAAATGAGGGATTTAGACCCCCTTTTCAGAACTGAGCCATAAAGAGTACTGTTGATCCTCGTTTAAATTCCCTGGTGATTCAAAGGTATTGTTACCTTATCATTTTTTATAAATACCTACAGCTTATCAAGTTAGGGATGTCCAGTTCTCTGTTTGACTTTCTTATTTACTTACAGAGGCATGCACATACGTGAAGGTATTGCAATAGACCTCTTACCTCAGAACACTTTTTTCCTTAGGCTGAATTGATATTTCTAAAGTTTTTACCGTTGAAGAGTAAAATTTACTTAGAGTTACTTTTGGGAGGAGAGCCCCAATATATATTAACCTAACTCTTCTTCCCAGATAATGTGGCAGAATGAAGCTTAACCACTGAATCCCCTCTCCCAAAAAGTCCTCAGAAAGAAACATGACTCCAGGAACATTCATGCCTCTGAATTACATTACATTTCTTCCTGCTCCCAGACCATTGAGGGAATAGGATGTGAGTGGAAAATGCCCTAAGTCTCTCCACTATTCCTCAATTTAGGTAGAGGCAATCCATGGAATGTGTAGGCAGCCCCGGGGAAGAATTTGAAAAGCCCTTCCTATGTCCTCAGTGTCTCACCAAAGGAAGAAAAGAAAAGTACCATGACTAAACTTTATGAAACTGATCAGGTGGAAAGCTGAGAGAGAATTGGTAGTGACTATAATTACCCTGGGTAAATGATCTCCAACACTAACTGGGGATTTAGCTGAATGAAGGATGAAGGAGGAAGTGAAGGATAGAAGTAGGAGCCTAGAGGAAGAGGTTCTTGGAGGGGCCAGTTATTAGACCATAGCAGGATGTGACTGCAGCCAAAATACTTTACTTTGGTCTCTGTTGGCTGGGAAGAGAGTGAGACCACTGCAGGTAGAGGAAGGTGATGCAGAAAAAGACACTGGGTCTATCTACATGAATTTTTCCTTTGGGAAATTGGGAAAATGAGGATAGCATCCCTCGGCATGGAGCGAGTCAGAAAGTGTGCCCTGAGATGCAGGACCTTTATTTATTTGGAGCAGAGGTACAAGAACAGAGGCGAGGTCTGCTAACCAGAGCTGCGTCTAGTCCCAGCTGAACTCACCCCTGCTAGAACCTGAAATTCCCAACTCCTGGAGAATAAATAAAGGAAATGATGAAGGGGTCAGATAATATGGAAGACAGCCAAGAGGCAATTACATGGTCTTGACAGAGCTGTTCGGGTTAAATATGTGTAAGGGAGAAAGAAAACACATGGCAACTGGGGAAGGGTAAAAGAGCAAAGAGGAAAAACAAGAGAGAGGAAGACTGAATGTCAATGAGAGAGAAAGAATTTGTTCTGGAAGAATACTAGCTATGAAATAGAAATGTATGATCTAAATATTGATTTCTGCTATAAAGAATTCAAAAGACCATGAATTCCAGGAAAAGGGCACCAGACACAAGATGACGGAGCTATAGAATGAGATAGAAAAGGAAATGTCAGAGTCAAGGAAATAATGGAGGGCCCAAACAATATTGTTACCCTAGTGATAAATTGGAAATAGGAGGAAGAGGATAGACATGGATAAAACCTGAAATAATGACATAAAAGAAAGGTTTGAAAGAATCAGTGGGTGTAAAAGGGAAAGAGATTTAAACAGAAGATAATAGTTATGGAGTTCAAAGATGGTCACAGCAAAGGGAAAATTGGTATGTCTGAGTTAGAAAATAGAACAAATGGCTTAGAAAAATATTAAAAGAAATGACGGTTCCAATTCTGAAATTGCTGATTCTCCAGCTCAAAAGAACATACTATGCCCTAGAAAGAAATGATACAGAGGGCTCAATGCCAAGATATATATTTTTTGGTAAAACAGAAGCTAGAGAATTAATTCTTCAGGCTGCTTCTTCACACATAAAAACAATCACTTTGTGAGTAGGAAAAATCTGGCTTACTTTAGAATTCTCTAAAACAATGCTTACAGCAAAAGGTAATGGAGCAAAGTGTACAGAATTCTAAAGAAAAAGAGTCACTCAAGGGATTTCATATAAGTAGTAGTTTAAAATTTAAATATAAACACACAAAAAAGAATACAAAGCCCTATTGCTTACTAAACAAAACAATGATGGCTACCACTCAGAAGTAATTACTATTAATGGTTTGTCATATTCGTGCCACATTTTCCTAAGTGTGTGAATGTATCAGAGATAGTGAATGACTACATTGTTACCATTTAAAAAGTTACATTAATTACCTTCTGGCAAAATAGGAATGGATGAAAGTTTTCTTAAACATTAGTGAAGGAGCGCCTGGGTGTCTCAGTTAAGTGTCTGCCTTGGGTTCAGGTCATGATCTCAGTGTCCTGGGATCAAGCCCCACATGGAGCCCTGCACTGGGGCTCCCTACTCAGCAGGAAGTCTACTTCTCCCTCTCCCTCCACCCCTTCCCCCACTCGAGCTCGCTCTCTCAAACTAATAAATCTTTAAAAAAGTAAAAAAAATCAATCATACAACATTAAATTTTTTTCCCATTAAAATAGTGATGAACAAATGCCATCCATCTTTGTTATTTAGCATTTTTCTGTTTTGGCAAATGAACTTAGACTAAAGAAAGAAATACTACTTGAAAGGAGGCCAAATACAGTGTATCAAGAAAAGCTGAAAGAATCAAACTGGAAATTGTGCTCAAAATGTTAAGAGAGTATGGTAAGGTGGCTCATTACATAATCAGTAAGGAATAAATAGGAAATACGAAGGAAGAAGAGATCCTATCATCATAATAACCAAATGGTAAAAATGTATGGGAGAAATTTAACATTATTACACAATATGCAAAAGGCCGATGTAAAATGAACATTAGAAGTCCACCAAAGGACATATGAAGACGACTTATGTAAATTTGTATCTTACTCTTGAATAGGAAAATTCTGAAAGATGTTGTTTCTCCCCCAAATTAATCTCTAAATAAATATCAACCAGAAGTCAAGGTATCCTTTATGGAATTTGACAGAATGGCAATCAAGACCATCCAGATAAATAAGCTTGTCCGAATAGCCTGAAGATTACAGGGAGAGAACAATAGCCAGTCAAGACAAGAAATAAATGAAGAATAGCCAAAGCTACTTAGAACTGAAAAAGAAATTGATCAGTGGAAAAGAAAAAGATTCTAGAAGCAAACAAAAATTCATATAAACACTTGGTATTAGAAAATGAAGCATTTCAAATATAAGAAAAGATATGATACATGGGCAAATTAATTTAGCTGACAAAAAGGAAGGACAAAACCTTTCAAAATAAAAGAGTGGACAATTCCTATAAATAGGAGAAGAAAAACAAAAAGTTTTTGTGGCAAACAAACATGAAAAACAAATATGATAATTATATTATTTATAACCATTTATAACCAAAGAAAAGCCAAAGAAAATAGTACGTTACTTTTTGTGTATCTGATGGCAGTGTTTTGAGCATTTGCTAACACTCATTGTTGGCCAGGGTGAGCGGAAGCAGGAACTCTCATGCTGTGGTTAGGAGTGCAAATTAATGCATTATTTAATGGGAAAATATTTGGCAGCATTTCTCAACAGAAAAAAAAAAGCATATACCCTTTAATTTAGCAGTTCTGTTGCTAGAAATTTACCCTCTGGATGAATTTTGCAGAAACACATAAATTTATGTGTACAAGGATGTTTATTGAAGTGTTATTATAAAATGCTGAGAAAAAATGACATGTTCACTGATAGGGGTCAAATTAAAAATATTAAAGCACATTCATAAAATAGAATACCTCTGAATTATTACTGAAAACAAGACCGTTGTATAATTGCACATGTGGAATGAGTTCTGAGATGTGTTATTTAATGGAAAAGGGAAACACGTGGGGAGGCTCACATGTCCATGGTTCCTTTCTGTAAATAAAGAGGAGGTGATTCTGACTCTGGTGTAGGGCTAGAAAGTGTATGGAGATCAATGTAGGCTAATAAAAGCATATAAAATTTCCTGAGGGACACATAAAGATATGTGACACTAGGTATCAGAAGATGAAGAAGCACGTTTCTTTCAATCTTGTGCCTTTTGTCCAGTTTGTGGTTTTTTAAAAACTTAACATATAATGTATTATTTCTTTCAGGTGTACAGGTCTGTGAATCATCAGTCTTACACAATTCACAGCACTCCCCATAGCACACACCCTCCCCAATGTCCATCATCCAGCCACCCCATCCCTCCCACCTCCCTCCCCTCCAGCAACCCTGCTTGTTTCCTTAGATTAAGAGTCTCTTATGGTTTGGTCTCCCTCCCTAGTCCCATCTTGTTTCATTTTTCCCTCCCTTCCCCTATGATCCTCTGTCTTGTTTCTCAAATTCCTCATATCAGAGAGATCATATAATAATTGTCTTTCTCTGATTGACTTTTTTCACTTAGCCTAATATCCTCTAGTTCCATCCATGTCGAGGAAGAGCAAGCTGTCCAGTTTGCATTTTTAACCGTGTGTGTGTGTGTGTGTGTGTGTGTGTGTGTGTGTAACGGTTATCCATTACACCCAGCCTCCATAGGACCCCAGCCACAGCTGTCCTGCTGCCAGCCTCTTGTCTTTCTCTCTGTTAGGGGAGGACACCTCCAGCATGTTCTGGGTTTTACTTTAGTGCTGACTTCACCCTGGCAGGTACAACCTGCCTAAGGAAGATGGAGGATATCAGGCCCGCATTTCTACACCAGTACTAGTTGTCACTGATGTTTACTGAGTGCTGATTGTGTTGAGCACTTCCCAGGCCTGGTCTCAGTTCCTGCTCAAAGGGGCTCATGAGACTGATACTATTTTCATATCTACTTGACAATTAATCTTATCATTTAGAACAACATGGATGTACTTAGAAGACCTGATGCTACGTGAAATGAGTCAGTCACAGAAGGACAAATGCCTCATGATCATGAGATCTCTAAAATAGTCAAAGGTATAGAAGTACACAATATAATGATGGCTGCCTGGGGATGAGGATAAGATAAGGGAATTTTTCAATGGCTATAAAGCTAGGGTTATACAAAATGAGTATGTTTCAGGGGTCTGGTGTATAACACAGTGTCTAGAGTTAACAATAAGTCCAGTGTCTGGACTTAAAAATTTCTTAGGAGGGTAGATCTCATATTATCTGTTCTTACCATGAAAGACAAAACAAAACAAATCAAATAAAAAAGGGACACAAGGAAACTTTTGGAGGTAATGGATAGGTTTATGACCTAGATTGTGGTGATGGTCACAGAAGTGTATACATATTTCCAAGCTCATCAAGTTGTACACATTAACTATGTGCAGCTTTTCTCTATATTTGTTATATGTCAGTAAAGCTAAGGATGGGGTGCGGAGACTGTAGACTGAGGAGTATACAGATATGAGTACTTGTCTAGGCCCTTACCTATCTAAAAAGAGGCAGGTCAAGTCTTCAAACCCTGGTGTGCCTAACCCCAGCTAGACCTTTCAATAGTATCACTGTACCACCATTTCCCTCTTCAGAGGACGCTCAGCCCCAGGAGGAGTCGAATAGCATTCCCTAGGCCCAGGCAAACCACCCTTATGACTTCTTTTTCTTGATGGGGATATGTGTTTCAGGTTCCAAATACTGACTTAAATGGAATTCGGGAAATGTAAGGCCTTTAGAAGCTGAAAAACATTTTCAGCTTAATATTCTTTTCCCTTCAATAAAACATATGTATGGCCAGAGTTCTGTAAGTGCTTTACTGTCCCTTGTTTGCTTCCCCAAATAATTTCTGATTGCTCAATTTTATAGCCGTCAGGACTATTTTTGGAACTTCAAAATTGTATTTTTGGAATTACTCATTTTGCTTTAGTTCATTTACTAAGTTCTAACACGATACCTCTTATAGCTAAACATCATTTCAGGCCAGTCACTATTTTTCTCTCTCAATGGCTATGTTGCTTCTATAACAAATGTGAAAAACTGGCCCAGCATGATAGTTTTAGCCTACATAGTAATAAGACATTTTGAACAGATATTAAAGGGAAA
Organism: Mustela nivalis; assembly: GCF_964662115.1. NCBI lineage: Eukaryota > Metazoa > Chordata > Mammalia > Carnivora > Mustelidae > Mustela > Mustela nivalis. Next base: position 40,327,993 of record NC_139025.1, read on the forward strand.
TTTTCCTTAGGCTGTACAATTTTGCCTTTTCCAGTTTTTTCTTCTTAATCTGATCCTCCCTCTTGATCCTATATTCCCACCCTTTCTCCATAACTCTTACTGCCCTTCCCTAAAATCCAGAAGCTGGAAGGCACCTTGACACGGCCAGTTATCTTCCTCACTAATGTAATAGTAGTAATAAAACTATTACTTATTGGGTGCCCATAATGAGCCATGTATTGTTTATTTTATTTTATTTTATTTTATTTATTTGAGAGAGAAGGTCAGAGATAGTGACAGAGAGCATGAGTGGGGAGGAAAGGGAGAAACAGGCTCCTCGTTGAGCAGGTAGCCCTGACACCAGGTTCGATCCCAGGACCCTGAGATCATGACCTGGACTTAAAGGACTGAGATACCCAGGCCCCCAAGGCATGTATTGTTGTAGGTACTTTATATTCAGTATCATTTATTTCTCTGCATCAGAGAAAAAGATGGTCAAACTTACACTTCTGCTACTAATAATTCTAATTGTACTTGCTATTTAAGGAGTGGTATGAGGTGGTTTTATTCACTCCATTTTACTGGTTAATATAGGCTCTAAAAAGTTGTACCCAAAGTCACAGAGTAGTAAATAGTGTCACTAGAATTCAAACCTAGGCTTACCTGACTTCAAATCCTTTGTTTTATTCTTTGGCTTCCTGTTCAAAATAGGGTTTCCAGTAGGCCGTCTTGGACACATGGATAAATTTGGTGGTATCTAAGAAGGTGCTTGTCCCTTTTTCTCATCTAGGTTGCCTATGGTCTTCATTGGGCCATTAAATTCTATGGGTTATTGGTGGTATCTTTCACTTTCTAAGTGGTGAGGCAGAGAATTTTCTGTATCCTTCTGTTCATACTGATTGGAGGGGAAATTTTCTGAGCCTTTGTGGCCAGTAAGAGGAAGCACAGGGAAGACTTTTGGTAAAAAGTGGAAAGGTCTGTCTCTGTGGGGTATCAACCCTTAAAACCTCCCTCAAATCTACTTTTTCCTAGGAGGTACCATCAAGAGCCCCAACCCTGGAGTCCCAAACAATGCCATCCCGACATTCATGGATGAGTGTGAACATGGAAGTGTTATGTATTGGAAAAATCAGGGACAAACTAGATAATATGGTTTCATATTCCCATTATGCCACTTAAGAACTATATGACTTTAGGCAAGTCACTTTACCTTTTTCATACTGAGTTTCTTTATATGTATAATGGAGATAATAATAGTTATAACATGAAGTGTAATGGGGCCTAAATAATAAAGTATATAAAGTTTCTTCAAATAAAGATATTTGCCATTTGATACGGAAGTCATATTAATTCTGGGACAAATGTTAATTTGCTTAAATAAGTTTCCAAACAGATGGGAGAGAAACAAATGTACTTAGGTAGAGACAAAGCACCAGATGACAAAATTTGTCTTGGCTCTCAGATCTTCTGTGTTTTACTTTTGTTACAATTTTTCATATGGATTTTAGCAATGTACTTGTGTCATTAGGCACTAAAATTAACTCACGTCATGCAAAATGAGACTGTTTTAAGAAGAAGAAAAATAAAATCAGTGTTGCAGGAAGAATAAAGATGAAACAGTTTGAGCCTTGGTGAGTTTTATTAATTCAATTAACATAATGATTGGAAACACATTATTTTGTAAGTGGAAAAGTATCAAGGCACAGCCTGCTACATCAGGGTTTGTAAAACACAGTCATTTAGAGCATGAGCTGATATATTCAGTGCTGTATGATACAGACGCAGCTGTGTTTGAAGCAGTTACTGCAGGATTTATTCAGTAAGGTAAACTCTGAATTAAGTTTTGCAACGTTGTAAGATCTTTGCAAACAGGTTGAGTTGGAAACAAAAGTGACAGCTGTGGGATGCCTGGGTGGTTCAGTTGGTTAAGTGTCCACTTTCAGCTCAGGTCATGATCCCAGGATCATGGGATTGAGTCCCACATTGGGCTCCTTGCTCAGTGGGGAGCCTGCTTCTCCTTCTGCCTCCTGCTCCCCCTGCTTCTGCTCTCTCTTTCTCTCTGACGAATAAATAAAATCTTTAAATAAAAGTGACAGTTGGAAATATACTTAAATCTATTAGGAGATTCAGGAAGGTTTTCTATTACTAAAATGTATCAATTAAAAGATAGAATTATATGCCCCAAAAGTTTACCAGTTCATACTCTCATTTTCAGTCTTGTTTTCCCTGAAATCTATGCCCCAATAGTGATCATTACTTACTTCGCAGCCACCAGGAGTCACTTAGCTATCCCAGCAATATGAATTTGCATATGGCATACAGTTTCTTTCTACCAAAATATTTAAATTAAGAAAAACAGAATAACATGTTTCACAAAAGTCAATTGTCATTATGAAAAAGAAACTTCTGAATCACCTTACCAAAAGGCTATACCAAAGCATACTCCCAAGTGTGCTCCAGTAATATTTTCTGCATGATACGTAAAACCCAAAAGGCATTTCAACAAAGATACACAAATTTGACCATAAGGAAACCAAAATTCTGTACAACCAAAGATACCACAAAGTTGAAAATAGTGTGATAGAGATTTTTAAATATATAAAGACAAGATCAATAATCATAAAATATAAAGACTTCCAACAATGTAACATAACAAAGACAAATGACCTAATAGAAAATATGCAAAGGGTATGAAGAGTTAGTGCACAGAGAAATAAATGATAAATAACCAATAAGCATTTGTAAAGATTCATACCCTTTCTGGAAACCAGGAAAATAGAAATTTAAATCATGAAACACAATATTTTTTGATGACCAGATTAGAAAATTATAAGATAAGACTATATTACCTACTTTTTATCATCTATTTGTTTATACTACACTGTTTTGTGTGTATGTGTATGTGTGTGTGTGTTTTTTTTAAGACTGAATTCATATCAAATTTATTTTCCAACCACAGTGGCACAAAACTAAAGATCAACAATAAAATAAAGCCAGAAAATCTACAATGTAAATATTCAATATTTAATATGTAAAAATTAAACAATACCCTACTGCACAAGCAATGGGCCAAATAAGTCAAATGGCAAACCAAAATATATCTCAAAACAAAAGAAAGTATAATATTCTAAAACCTATGGGATGCAGCAAAAGCAGATGATAGAGTGAAATTTATGCCATAAATACTTGTATAAAAGAAAAAAAGTTCAAATAAACAATATTATACCACAAGGAACAAGAAAAAGAAACTTAGCCAACCTTTAGTAGAGGAAGGAAATAACAAGGAAAAATCAGAAATAGGATGAATACCCAACTTTTGTAGCAACATGGATGGGACTGGAAGAGATTATGCTGAGTGAAATAAGTCAAGCAGAGAGAGTCAATTATCATATGGTTTCACTTATTTGTGGAGCATAACAAATATCATGGAGGACAAGGGGTGTTAGGAGAAGGGAGTTGGGGTAAATTGGAAGGGGAGGTGAATCATGAGAGACTATGGACTCTGAAAAACAATCTGAGGGGTTTGAAGTGGCGGGGGGGTGGGAGGTTGGGGTACCAGGTGGTGGGTATTATAGAGGGCACAGATTGCATGGAGCACTGGGTGTGGTGAAAAAATAATGAATACTGCTTTTCTGAAAATAAAATTAATTTACATTAAAAAAAAAAAAGAAATAGGGGCGCCTGGGTGGCTCAGTGGGTTAAAGCCTCTGCCTTCGGCTCAGGTCACGATCCCAGGATGCTGGGATCGAGCCCCGCATCGGGCTCTCTGCTCAGCAGGGAGCCTGCTTCCTCCTCTCTCTGCCTGCCTCTCTGCCTACTTGTGATCTGTCAAATAAATAAATCTTTAAAAAAAAAAGGAAATAAATAAAATAGAGACCAGAATAAACAATAACATAACATTGAAAGTAATGATCAGTTTAAAAACACACACACACACACACACACACACACACACACACACACCAAAATTGGCAATGCTTTAACTACATTAACTAAGGGGGAAAAAAAGAAGACTCAAAAACCAAAATGAGAAATGGAAGAGAAAATAATACAACAGAAAACCATAGGCACACATAGGGTGATAACAAGTTACTATAAACAATTAAATGCTAACAAATCAGATAACTTAGGAAAAAAAAAAATAGATGATTCCTAAAAATGCACAAGCTCCTTGATGAAATCATGAATCTCAAATCCAAGAAATAGGAAATCTTCCTAGACCAATAACATGAATGAAAGTTGAATTTTCTCCCAGCACACAAAAGCCCACAACAACTGGTTTCACCATGAATTCTACCAAACATTTAAAAATATAATTAATCATTATATAATTAATAATTATATAATGATTAATCTTAATCAAAATATTACAAATAATGGATTAGAGGGAACATACTCAAAATCATTCTATGAAGCCAGTACTACCTTGTCACCAAAGCAGGATAAAAACAACACAAAAACAAAAAAGTCTAGTTTGTTTGATTTAGATATTGCTATTTGGACTTCCTTGTGACATCCATTTGAGTGATCAGTGTTTCTCCATCGCCTCACTTTCAGTCTAAAGTAAGTCTCTCATAGGCAGCATATGGATGTTGTTTTCATTCCATTCTGACACCCTGTATCTTTTGATTGGAGCACTTAGTCCATTTACCTTCAAAATAATTACTGATAGGTATGTATTTATTGTCATTTTATTATTTGTTTTGTTGTTTTTGGAGATTTTCTCTGTCCTTTCTTGTCTTGATCACTTTTGGTCTTTCCTTTGCACTCACAGAATCCCCTTTAATATTTCTTGCAGGGCTGGTTTCGTGATCATGAATTCCTTTAGTTTTTGTTTGTCTGGGAAACTCTTACCATGCCATTCCTTTCTAACTTGTCAGGTTTCTGTTGAGAAATCTCCAGCCAGCCTTATGGGTTTTCCCTTGTAAGTTAAGGACTTCTTTTGTCTTACTGCTTTTAAGAGTTTTCTTTTATCACTATATTTTGCCAATTTAATTATAGTATGTCTTGGTGTTGGCCTGCTTTTGTTGATTTTTGTGGGAGTTCTCTGTGACTCCAGATCTGGATGTCTATTTCCTTCCCCAGATTAGGGAATATTTTTGCTATGATCCCATCAAATAAATTTTCTTCTGTTCCCTCTTCTCTTTTCTGCAACTCCTCTAATACAAATGTTAGTATATTTGATGGAGTCATTGAGTTCCCAAAATCTATCCTCATGTTGCATAATTCTTTTTGCTCTCTTTTGTTCAGCTTCAGCATAGTCCATTATTTTGTCTTCTAGGTCATTAATTGTTCCTCTGCTTCTTCCAATCTGCTGTTCATGGCATCCAGCCTGTTTCCAAATCTTATATATTGCATTCTTCATTTCTAATTGATTCTTTTTTAACTCTTCTATGTCTGTGGTAAGGGTCTCACTAAGGTCTTCTACTCTTGGGGCCTCTGGGTGACTCAGCCATTAACTTTCTTCCTTCAGCTCAAGTCATAATCCCACAGTCCTGAGATTGGGCCCCGCATCAGGCTCCCTGCTCTGTGGGAAGCCTGCTTCTCCCTTTCCCAATCCCCCTGCTGTGTTCCCTCTCTCCCTGTCTCTCTCTGTCAAATAAATAAATAAAATCTTAAAAAGAAAAAAGAAAAAGAAAAAGTCTTCCATTATTTTCTCAAGTCCAGTGAGTATGCTTACAATTGTTGCTTTAAATTCTCCACCAGGCATGTTATTTATATCTATTTCACTTAAATCTCTGACTGTGGCCTTATCTTGTCATTTCCTTTGGGATAAATTCCTCCATCTTGGCATTTTGTCTAAGTCTCTGCCTTCTTTTTTTTTGTGTTAGAAAAGCCAGTTATATCTCCTACTCCTGAAAGTAATGGCTTCATGCAGTAGAGGTCAGGTAGTGTCTGGGGCCGGGTGCTTCAGGGAGTGTTTCTGGTGTGTGTTGTGTGTTCTGCTGTTGTGTTTTGACTGCCCTCTCCTTCAGGCTAGACATCTGCACACTGTTTTAATTACTCAAGGTATATAGTGCATTTTGCTCGCTGGTGAGGAAAATGCCCCTTCATTTTTTTTTTTTTTCTTTGTGTATTCCCCAAAGGAAGGGACATTATCCTTGATGTCTTGCTGATGACCTTCAGTGATATCCCCATGTTATTCATATGTCACTGGCCCCACTCCCTTCCCCCTATTTGGTATAAGGAAAGTGGAAGATTTGCTTTCACTGTTTTCCTTACATGTGTGATTTTGAGTCTGGAGGCTGTTTTTCACTGCTCTCAGGAAGGAATCCCAACACCTAGAGCTTTTGTAAGTTTAGTCTCTGCTAAAAATCAGAAGACTGTGAGGGAGGAATCCTATCCCAGATCGCACAGCTGTGACTACCCCACCTCCTGTTCCTCTCACCCTCCACCCCTTACAAAATTCAATGAAAGTATTCCTTACTGCACCCTGGGAATATAATCCAGGGTGCATTCCAACTGTTTCTCCTATGTGTTGTGACCCTACCAGGGTAATTTTCATACCTAGCTTCTTCTTTGCATCCCACCTCATGCAGAATTTTGGTGGTTCTGTTTTCCTCCATCTTATGACACATACAATAGATATTTATGATTGACCAAAAACATAAACGTGGGCATGTAGGGAGGTTACACAGCATAGGGTTCAAGGAATAGTTCTGGACTATGTGTCCTTGGACAACTTCCTTAACATTTTTGTCTTGTTTTCTTCATCTGTACAGTCAGAGCAACAGAGTTTTCCTTATGCAGTTTTAGGGTGTAAATGAGATGATGTATGCAAAATGTACCAAGTGTTTAGCACAGAACAAAGGGTCATGGTAAGCAGGGCCATTGCAGCCATCACCAAACCATCACTCAATATAGCCACTGGGTAAACCTGGATTCCACTATTTCTACTACCCTTCTGTGGGTGATGATCAAACAATAATTTTCTTAAGATTAAAGGGAAACTTGTGACTGAGACAAGAAAAGATTGCACCAAAGAATTAAGTGCTACAAGTCAGCAATATTATATAGCAGTTGCTTGAAAAAGGTGCTGGTGAAGTGCATGCCTTTTCTTGTAGTTATCAGGGCAGCTATAAATTAGGGCCCTGACCTAAAAAAAAAAAAAATTATAGAAGGTAATGATCACATATTATCCTATCTTAACCATTTGGTAACATTTTGTCTCTTTCTAGGCTCTTAATAATTTAGGTAAAAGACTTGGGATAAAAGGCTGACTTGACTTCTTTGCATTTCTGCAACTGTGTGCAGTGAAGTTTTATTGGTTCTTTAAGATGGTTCTAGTTCTATCAATCCAGGGGAAAATTGCAGTAGCTAAATTGATAGAGTTTTTAGCCCTTTCAACTTACATTCTTATTCCCAGCTACTTTCATTGTAAAAGAAGAGCCCAAAGCCAGGAGATTAAAATGAGAATATATGTTCTCCTTCCTGTGAATACATTTTGAGGGATAGATATGCTGGGTAGCTGTCTTCCAGTAACAGTACCCACATGACCCACCTTCCTGTGTGGAGTCTATATACTCTTTCATCATATCTTCAAGAAATGTCTGTCTTTCATCTCAGAGGTATTTTAAAAGCTATCTGTTATTTTTGAAATCTATTTCTTATCCAACCTACTCCAACACTTCTATAGTTTTAATCAAGTCATGTGTCCCTGGAACTCAATGTATAAGAAAAGTGAGGTTTAAATGCCAGGCACTTTAGAAATTCTTATAATTTATAAACCCCTCAATGTCAATAATAAATAGGAATGGAGGAAAGGGTACATGAAATCTGTCTATGGTTATTCAGAAGGAAACCAAATAATGGCTGGAATAGAATATTTTATAGCCTTAAAAATGACTAGTGGTATGAACATGTCAGAAGTTGGGGCTAGATTTTAAAATAATACAGAGAAGAAAAAGTAGAGACTCAAAATTATATTCTGATTACCATTGAGTAAAACATTAGCATTATAACAACAACAACTGGAATAGAATAGGACCAAGTACATAAACAATTGATAACTGAAATTCTGGAGATTTTTGTTCTTATAAAGATGGTCAAGTTTACAGTGAAGTCATTAAAAAAGAAAGAAAATCATCCATGAGGTCTGTTATGATCTTTGTTCTGGTCTGCTCTGAACAAGTAGAAAGGAGATGAGTGATGGAGAGCCTGGGCCTGGATTCAGATCCCAGCCCCATCCTGTCCATGACCTTGGTCCAAACACTTCCACTTCCTTATCTGCATCATAGTGACA